>NC_081322.1:64624728-65249728 GCF_026419965.1 Kogia breviceps
ATTCAATACTGTCTCCTTTCAGGATAATCATTACATGACTTCTTCTCTTTCCGAGAATTTATAATCCTCTCTTATTTATTTTTGGACTATTGTTGTTTATAAAAATATTGCAAATGTGCACATGTCACCAAAGTTGAGATTGCATATGGCCAGACAAACGGGGGCCTGAAGGCCTTCTTAGCCATCAGCGAGCACAGTCTTACCATGTTTCTCTTTCTTTCTCTGTGTGGGTGCAAGGGCGTGGGGAGTGGGCCGACATGACACTCAATGCACTGTGCAAAAGCCAGCATGAATCCCAGGCCTTCATGTGCAGAGAAAGGACTGATTGTGTGCCGAGCCGCTGGAATGCACGCCGGTCACTTTTTGGAGCGGTGTTAGCGGACATCGTTTTGCTGGATCGTTCAAGGAGTGGCCGGACAAGAACAGAAAGCAAGGCTCCCTCTCTGTACTTCTGCGGCCCTGTAATTCTCCTCCTCTTCTTTGTTCAAATTATAAACAGGAATCCCATACATTCAGAATTCTTCAACCCAGTTTTCTCAATTGGATGCTGTTATTTCAAAAGTGCAACCCTCCCTTTCTGGCTGCTTGGACGTAGACAGTTCAGTAAGTGTGCTCAGAATGACATGATAGGGGACCCAGCAGAACAGGGCCCTGTAGACTCAGAGGACATTTCAGTAAGTCATATGATGAAGCCTGAGGTGGGACAGTAAAAAGCCCTGTAACAAATAACATTTTAGAGAACTTCTTGTATAGAATCGCAAGAGAAAAATTCAGAATTTTTTTCAAGGTATCTTACAGTTTATCAAAAAATATTCAAAATTCTTTACAAAACAGTAATCAAAATTTTTACCTATTGGTCTGCTTATAGATCCACTGGCTACAGTGTTACACTGTTGGAGAAATGCCAAGCTCTGCTTCTATCCTGATGCTTGGTATTTGGCCAACACTTGGTCAGTCTGGGTCTCAGTCCTCTGAACATTCAGCATGCTACACTCCCCCATCCCGCCGCCAAAACTCAACTGCTGCCCACCCAGTCTCCTCTGCTGAGAACTGACCTTATATATGAAACCTTCCCTGAGGAAGAGGTTCCTTATATCTTCCCTATTTTGCTAGTTTTTGTTGGATTTTATTCGTTGGTTTAAGAGAGAGTTGAGGTTCCTGGAGTATGTATCATTTTCTCTGTAAGCATATACTACAAAAAACAGTATGAACATACTCACACAGTGTCCTCACATAATGAATCACACAAATATTTTCAATGACATGAATATTTACATTTCTTATTTTAACTTGGATTTTAATGAGGCTTTGTTTTTAATCCTCTAGGCTTTTCTCAGGATGTCATTTTGCCAGTGTGGTTAATGAGATGTCTCTAGAGCCCATGTGCGTTTTTAACTTCCACATTACAGTTGGTAGGCTAATCCAACTGAACCAGCTAAAATGACTCCTAATTGCCCATCCCACCTGCTCTTGCCGGCTCATGAAAAGCTTGGTAAGAGAAGAATGACTTGGGAAGTCAAGAGGCAAATAACTGATGTAGCCTCACAGTTGGTGAATCCTCACACCAGGAAATCTCTGCTGAAATCTTTGCCTAGTTTTGGTTTAACTCCTGCCTACAGCTTTGTGCTGCTTCCTGTGGGATTCTTGGAGACCCTGCCTGCACGCGCAGGCAGATAAGAGTCAGCCAATAACTTAAGAGGAATTTGTACAGAGTTTTTAGGGTTCCTCCCATATGGCTTTTTCTTTTTTGGAGTTCCCTTCTATTTCCATCTCTTCTTGAATCCCTAAACTCTGACCTCTTGTTTCCTTAAGTCAGTAAAATTGTGCCTTTCCACTTGAGCTTCTTCTCTGGCACCCCAAAGAAATATGGAGCCCCCTTCTTTCGAGGATCATTCTCATTCCATTTGCTGCTTGCTCTCATTGGCTGTGCAGTGCCTTCAGTCAATCGCTTGCATTTTAACTAGCATTATCTAGCTATTATCAGAAGGAAGTTTTGTCCAATACGAGCTACTCTACCATGCTCAGGCCTGGAATTCCTGAATTACTATAATTAACAAGAGAGTATTCACAATACGCTGGCTAAAAAATTGAATATACAACATCAACTCCGTTTCTATATACCTGGAAAAAAGCAGTTAGACAATGTAATTTAATTTACATTTATAATTTAATAGAAGGGTATAAAGCACCTAACAATACTACAGAAGATGTATAAGAATTTTACAGAGAAAATGATGAAATTTATTGACTAAACAGTTTTGGAAGAATTTAACTAAAAAGATATGTGTCATGTTCTTAGATGAAAAAAATTAATTCCCCCATAGGGGAAACATGGGCAAAAGATTGAAAAGGCGTGTCACAGCAAAGGAAATAGAAAATGGCCCATAAACATTTGCAAAGATGCTCAATTGCACCAGAAATCAGGAAATGCCAAGTTAAGTTCATAGGAGATACTATTTTACACTTACCAAATCAGCAAAAATTTAAAAATCAGATAATGTCAAGTATTGTGGAGAAGCAAAAAGCCTTATCCGCTGCTCATAGGAATATATATTAGTTCAGTTTCCTTAGAAAATATTAAGTCATCATCTAGTTTACAAGCCAGCGATTTTATTCCTAAGTATTTACCTGGAGAAACTGTTACACATATGTGGGTGAAAATGTTCATAGGACTATCATTGCTAATAGTTAAAAACAAACAAACAAACAAAAAAAAACCTAGAAGCAACCCAAATGTCAACAGCAGAAAGGATAAATATGTTGTAGCATGTTCACGCATTAGAGTACCATACCACAGTAAAAATGAAGACAATACAGCTGCATCCATGGAGGAAGCTTGGAAATGTATATGTTTGGAAGAAGGAAGCACGAGCATTCAAACTGTTTGTTTCCATTTGCATAAAGTTCAAGACCAAGCACCATGAAGTAGCAGATTATTTGGGAGATATCTATATGGATGGGTCTAGTGAAGAAGAAAAGGAAGATAATTATAATACAGATTTTATAATGGGTATTTCCTCTGGATGGATGGAAGGGAATGAGGGGGATATGAGTGTAGAAGAAAACAGAAGGGATCTCAAAAGTGTGGTGCTGTGATGTTCTGTTTTCTTTGCTTACAGAGGGTACCTGGGTGCTTTATTACCATATTCTTTAAATTGTGCATAAATATGTGTACCCTCTTCTCTGGGTATATATATATACAGATTTCACAATAATATGTTATTTTCCATATTTATATTATTATTTTATCTATATACTTTTTTAAACTGCTCTCTGGAGTTGCTATGGAAAACGAAGTGTCTGGGCAACAAGGGCCAGTGGTAAGGTAGGGTACAGAGCCCAGGGCTACTGGGGAGAAGAATGTAAGGGTCAGCTTCTAAAACCCTGCAGCTGCAGCGTTGGGATCCTCAACAAACATGCAGATGTGATCTTGGGAGTGGTTCTAGGATGAGTAGACCACATCTAGCACTCTGTCCTGCTTACATATACCAGAAGCTACCAGTTATCACAGTAGTAACATACTTAACTGCTTACATAAGCCAGAGTCAGTTCCTGTTGCTTGCCACCGGAATCCCTGATTGACGTATTGCTTTTGAGGTGTCTGTGAAACGGGTGAGGATATTCAATATCGCCATTAGAAATACAAGCTTGAAATTTAGGAATGATGTCTGAGCTTGACACATAGATGTTATCAATACGCAGTCAAAACTAATACTACAGATGAGTTCACACCAGGGAGTGTGAAGCATAAATTCCAAAGAGGACTCACTGCAACATCCAGCATGTGTCCAACTTCTCATCTGCCAGTACCTTGTGCTGAGATGACATTGGGGCAATCTTGGCATCCACGTGTCCCACTCCTGTACAAACCAAGATCACAGTCACTACTTTAGGAACATAGGTACCACCTATGGATACACTCAAATCCTCACTAACTGTATTTTTAATCTTTCTTTGATTACATGATTTCTACACAGCCAAGGATATTATTTTAAGATCTAAAGAAAATTTCTCTAAGAGTGACTACATAGCGTTAAAACATATCAGAGTATTACGCTACATAACTAACCTACATTCATGTGTCAGAAGCATAACTAAGAAAGAGTTAAAAAATAAGTTACTAGGGGCTTCCCTGGTGGCGCAGTGGTTGAGAGTCCGCCTGCCGATGCAGGGGACACGGGTTCGTGCCCCGGTCCGGGAAGATCCCACATGCCGCGGAGCGGCCGGGCCCGTGAGCCATGGCCGCTGGGCCTGCGCGTCCGGAGCCTGTGCTCCGCAACGGGAGAGGCCACAGCAGTGAGAGGCCCGCGTACTGCAAAAAATAAATAAATAAATAAATAAAAAGTTACTAACTAATAAGTTAGTATATAATTACACAATAGTAATTATGTAGTTGATAGCACAAGGTTCTACCAGGCCTGTATATATAAATAAAGAGCACAGAAGGAAAAATATTTGAAAAGTTAGAATAATAGAAAAAAGCAAAAACATTTGACTATGAAAAAGGATTCAGTAATTACAGTGAACACCTCATTAAACATAGTCTTTATTTGCAAGAAGGCTGGAGAGCTCTAATTAAGTCGTAAGTTGTCCCTATGAGTAATTAACTGTGGCAGGAAAATTCTAGGTGGTCTATTAAATCTCCATACCCACAGCTGTTCAGGGGAAAATATAAGCAAACCCAACATGTGCTCTGATTTTAGATGGGTAGTGAATTTTTCTCCTATTGGATGGTCTCATCCACCATAGGTCATACACATCGAGTTGGGATTAAAAAAAGGAAAATATTTCATGAATAATTTTATATTAATTCTATGTTGAAGTGATAATTTTTTGACTGCTAGAAATATTTGGCTACTAGAAATTTTAAAATTTCATATGTGGCTTGTATTTGTAGTTTGCATATATTTATATTAAATGGCCCTTTGGATTTGTGGGCTGAAAGCACACGTGGAAGTATTTTTAAAAAGAAGTCAGAGTCTTAGAGCTCTAGAATTTCCCACTAGAAGAGACTTTCAAAAGTGAATGATGTAAAAGTTCTTATATGTTCTCAACTTAGCCCCCATTTTCCACCATACACACTCACACAAATTTCCATGCATCTATGACCAGTCTAAGTGAAGAACTGATATAAAAGAGTTTGACATTATTGGGAAGAATCTCCTACCTAGTGTTTCTAAGTGTTCTATGAGACATAAGTTGGAGACTTAGAGGAAGAGCATAACTGAAAGAAGAAATTGAGGGGACAGGCAAGAGAGATCATTGAGGGAAAATAGGAGGGAAGGTAGAAGGGCATTCTGGATAAGAAAAATAAATTGAGCAAAAGCTGAAAGAAAAACATAATCTTGGGTCTTTAGGAGGAATAGTGACAAATGTGCTACTGATAACAACAATTAATATTTTTAAATAGCTTTTAGATTACAAAGATTTCTTCTCAGGCATTGTTTTATTTCATTATCGTAGAAATCTGTTTTTCTTATTCCCATTTTACAGATAAGAAATTGAGGCCCAAATTTAAGAAAGTTACCTAAGATCGAAGTCAGTTAATGGTGGGTCCAGAACTTGGGAGACCAATGGTCCAATTTGCCCAGGACTGGGTTTTCCCAGCACACCAGAACTTCAGTGCTAGAAGAAGAAATGTCCAAGGCAAACCAGGACGGTTGGTCACCCTCCATTGAACCTATATCTTCAGACTCTAAGTCCCATTCTCTTTGCATTACTAATAATTACAAATAGTTATTGAATATTTTCTGTGTGCCACGAACTCAATAGTAAGAACCTCACATAATTATCTTTTAAATCTGCAAAACAATCTCATAAGTTTAGCTAATTTTTCTCTCCAAAAAACCTGGACAAAAAAAAAATTAAGTCTCCCAGGTCATTGGTAACTTACCCAGTCACACAGCTGGTAAGTGCCTGGATTCAAACTTGATTCAAACTCAGGCCATCCCAGTGCAGAGCCAGCACTGCTACCCACCACGCAAGCTGCCGTCTCACAGACTGGCACAGGACCACAGTCCCCACTGGGCCTTCTGCCTCATCCATTTATTGTTCTGTCATGTTAGTATGAAAACCCAGCTTAACTGGAATTCATAGGTTTCATCTCCAGCACCCAGCTTCTACTGCAGCTACTCTTTACTACTCTTTACTACTGCATGAAACATTCCCCCTGGCTTTTATCCTGCCGGTCTCCATTTGAAATAACCTCTCTTATTGAAATCCTGCTGATGCCTGCCCTACCTTCTAGTAGGTGTTCTGATTCAAAAAGAGTTCTTCGAAGGTATAAAAAAACAAAAGTACCCTTTCTCATTTGACATGTACCAGCAAGAGTTGCCACACAACTTGTTTTTAAAATTATAAGCAATTATGCTTGCTTTAATAAAACCCTACTTTTTGTTATCCTCTCTGATATAGTTTGCTTTTTAAAAAAATGTTCCTTGAAGGAATATGCATTATTCACAGAAAGGAACTTCTTGGTGCCATTTGAGGTATGAAAACAGATATATAAGCTTACTCCATGATCCTGTTATCATTATGTGAATGACAAGCTTGTCAGTTTCTTAAAACTATAAATTCCTGGATGACCGTGTCTGTGTCACTTTCTTTTCTCTGTAACCCATTCATCACTGGCACAGTGATTAACATAAAGTTTTCCAGAAATGCAGAAATTGAGTGGACAATAGTGTTCGCCAGAGATCTTGCTGGCCCATGGCTGAGGCCAGAGGATTTGTTTGATTCCCTTATTACCTATGGCTTTAAACCCTGTTGCTTCTTTCTCCTCACACCTCAGTCTTCCATATTTGCACATTCTAAGCAGTGTTGGCATGTAGTTGCCACTTCAGAGGGAAAAAATACTTATGTTGAATATTCAAATTGTTCACCTTTTTATTGAGGTATAATTACATCCACTAAAATTCACCCTTTTGAATTCATTGAGTTTGAAAACTGCGCACAGCTGCATATATAGAACACAATCAAAATATACATTTCCATCACTCCAGAAAACTCCCTGTGCTCCTTTATTGTCAATTCCATTCATCACTCGGAGCCCCTGGTACCAGTGATCTGTTTTCTGTCCCTATCGATCTGCTCTTCTGAGACATGGAATCACGCAGTGGGTAGCCTTTTGAACTGATTTCTTTCATTCTGTATAATGTTTTTAAGATCCATCCCTATTGTTGCATCTCTCAGCATTTACTTCTTTTTAGTGCTGATTATTATTCCAATGTATGGATATACCAAAATTTAATCATCCATTCCCCAGGTGATGGACATTTGGAATTTTGTCTGTTACAAATAAAACTGCAGTGAACAGGTCTTGGCTTCGATGTATGTTTTCACTTCTCTTGAATAAATACCTAGGAATGGTCATAGGGTGGGTGTATGTTTACCTTTATAAGAAACTACCAAACCATTTTCCAAAGTCACTGTAACACTTTGCATTCCCCACAGCGACATGGGCAAATTCCAGGTGCTCCACATCCTTGCCAATACTTGGCATCTGTCTTTTAAATTTTAACCATTGTTGTAGATGTGTCTGGTAGGTGTATTTCATTGTGGTTTTAATTTGCATTCCCTTGGATATGTCACTAATAGATCTCTTTTTTTGGCATAATTTGTATACAGTACAATGGTCTTACATGATACAGTTGGATGAGTTGACAAATGCACACCCCTTATGTAACCCACACCAGATCAAGGTATAAACCACCACCAACCCACCAGGAATCCCTCGTACCCTTGTCAATCTCCCCCCACCACACAAACCACTGTTGAGAATTGTTTCCACCATAGATTATTTTTGCCTTTTGTAGAACTTCATATATATGGAATTATGCAGAGTATACTTCTTTATGGCCAGCTTCTTTTTTTTTTTTTACACACACACACACTGTATTTTATTTTTACAAGAGATAAATAGACTGACACCAAGCATTGTAAATGGATGACCACAACAAAAGCAGCAATGATTGCAATTACCAAACATGAAACATACTCATACTATGTCATAATATTGACCTTCAGCCCAGTAATCCTCCACTGTAACAGCTCCTTTACTTTGCAGTGAAAATTGATTTGTATATTTTTTGCCTCTGAGTCCTTGTGGGATTTTTTTTATTATTCAAACAGAAAGTCACAAAAATTATGATCATCCTCATCAGTTCACTCAGTCCCATGTAATTAATTTTTTTTCATCTTGATCTTTTGTTAGCACTTTTATGAGTTCATCAGTTTTCCATTAGAGTTCTGAAAATGCTTATTCATTCAGTTCAGCAGTATAGTCAGTTACCAGAAACCTGTACTTGTCAGAGTCTTTTCCATGAATTCCTTGAAGATGAAACCCTTTTATAGGAACATATTTGCAAAAGCATAAGAGTACATGCAGAACTGTCTGTAAATGACAAAAGACTTAAAAATGACCACAGTTAAAGATCTGATGAAACTTCATAAGAATGCAATTAACAAGGAAATTTAGTTATTTCTGAGATATACATTTTAAAGTAATAACTAGAATTATGACTTATAACATTATACCAGAACATGTAAGATTTTTAGAAATTTCATGTAATGTCTGAAACATTTATATTAACATATTTCCATACAAATAACCCAAAGAAAGTTTAGTATTAGTTGTTTTGTTTGTTTGCTTATACAGCAGGTTCTTATTAGTCATCAGTTTTATACACATCAGTGTATACATGCCAATCCCAATTGCCCAATTCAGCACACCACCATCCCCACCCCACCGCGGTTTTCCCCCCTTGGTGTCCATACGTTAGTTCTCTACATCTGTGTCTCAACTTCTGCCCTGCAAACTGGCTCATCTGTACCATTTTTCTAGGTTCCACATACATGTGTTAATATACGATGTATATTTTTTCTCATTCTGACTTACTTCACTCTGTATGACAGTCTCTAGATCCGTCCACATCTCAACAAATGACTCACTTGCGTTCCGTTTTATGGCTGAGTAATATTCCATTGTATATATGTACCACAACTTATTTATCCATTCGTCTGTCGATGGGCATTTAGGTTGCTTCCGTGACCTGGCTATTGTAAATAGTGCTGCAGTGAACATTGGGGTGCATGTGTCTTTTTGAATTACGGTTTTCTCTGGGTATATGCCCAGTAGTGGGATTGCTGGATCATATGGTAACTCTTTTTTAGTTTTTTTAGGAACCTCCATACTGTTCTCCATAGTGGCTGTATCAATTTACATTCCCACCAACAGTGCAAGAGGGTTCCCTTTTCTCCACACCCTCTCCAGCATTTGTTGTTTGTAGATTTTTTGATGAGGGCCATTCTGACTGGTGTGAGGTGATACCTCATTGTAGTTTTGATTTGCATTTCTCTAATGATTAGTGATGTTGAGCATCCTTTCACATGTTTGTTTGCAATCTGTACATGTTCTTTGGAGAAATGTCTATTTAGGTCTTCTGCCCATATTTGGATTGGGTTGTTTGTTTTTCTTGATATTGAGCTGAATGAACTGCTTGTAAATTTCGGAGATTAATCCTTTGTCAGTTGCTTCATTTGCAAATATTTTCTTCCATTCTGAGGGTTGCCTTTTGGTCTTGTTTATGGTTTCCTTTGCTGTGCAAAAGCTTTTAAGTTTCATTAGGTCCCATTTGTTTATTTTTCTTTTTATTTCCAATTCTCTAGGATGTGGGTCAAAAAGTATCTTGCTGTGATTTATGTCATAGAGCGTTCTGCCTATGTTTTCCTTGAAGAGTTTTATAGTGTCTGGCCTTACATTCAGGTCTTTAATCCATTTTGAATTTATGTTTGTGTATGGTGTTAGGGAGTGTTCTAATTTCATTCTTTTACATGTAGTTGTCCAGTTTTCCCAGCACTACTTATTGAAGATGCTGTCTTTTCTCCATTGTATATTCTTGCCTCCTTTATCAAAGATAAGGTGACCATATGTGCCTGGGTTTATCTCTGGGCTTTCTATCCTGTTCCATTGATCTATATTTCTGTTTTTGTGCCAGTACCATCCTGTCTTGATTACTGTAGCTTTGTAGTCTAGTCTGAAGTCCGGTAGCCTGATTCCTGTAGCTCTGTTTTTCTTTCTTAAGATTGCTCTGGCTATTTGGGTCTTTTGTGTTTCCATACAAATTGTGAAATTTTTTGTTCTAGTTCTGTGAAAAATGCCATTGGTAGTTTGATAGGGATTGCATTGAATCTCTAGTTTGCTTTGGGTAGTATATTCATTTCACAATGTTGATTCTCCCAATCCAGGAACATAGTTTATCTCTCTGTTTGTATCATCTTTAATTTCTTTCATCAGTGTCTTATAATTTTCTGCATACAGGTCTTTTGTCTCCTTACGTAGGTTTGTTCCTAGGTATTTTATTCTTTTTGTTGCAATGGTAAATGGGATTGTTTCCTTAATTTCTCTTTCAGAGTTTTCTGCATTAGTGTATAGGAATGCAAGAGATTTCTGTGCATTACTTGTGTATCCTGCTACTTTACCCAATCCATTGATTAGCTCTAGTAGTTTTCTGGTAGCATGTTTAGGATTCTCTATGTATAGTATCATGTCATCTGCAAACAGTTACAGCTTTACTTCTTCTTTTCCGATTTGTATTCCTTTTATTTCTTTTTGTTCTCTGATTGTTGTGGCTAAAACTACCAAAACTATGTTGAATAATAGTGATGAGAGTGGACAACCTTGTCTTGTTCCTGATCTTAGAGGAAATGGTTTCAGTTTTTCACCATTGAGAAGGATGTTGGCTGTGGGTTGGTCATATGTGGCCTTTATTATTTTGAGGTAAGTTCCCTCTATGCCTACTTTCTGGAGGGGTTTTATCATAAATAGGTGTTGAATTTTGTCAAAAGCTTTTTCTGTATCTATTCAGATGATCATATGGGTTTTCTCCTTCAATTTGTTAATATGGTGTATCACATTGATTTGCATATGTTGAAGAATACTTGCATCCCTGGGATAAACCCCACTTGATCATGGTGTATGATCCTTTTAATGTGCTATTGGATTCTGTTTGCTAGTATTTTGTTGAGGATTTTTCATCTATGTTCATCAGTGATATTGGCCTGTAGTTTTCTTTCTTTGTGACATCTTTTTCTGTTTTTGGTATCAGGGTGATGGGCCTCGTAGAATGGGTTTGGGAGTATTCCTCCCTCTGCTATATTTTGCAAGAGTTTGAGAAGGATAGGTGTTAACTCTTCTCTAAATGTTTGATAGAATTCTCCTGTGAAGCCATCTGGTCCTGGGCTTTTGTACGTTGAAGATTTTTAATCACAGTCTCAATTTCAGTGCTTGTGATTGGTCTGATCCTTTGCATTTTCACATATGTTTTACAATTAACTTGTAAATTTTTACAAAAGCCTGCAGGGAATTTTTAAACTTTTTTTCTTTTTGTGCTTCAATTTTGTGTAGTTTTTATTTTCCAGTTTTCACTGTCACTTATTTTTTTCTTTTGCTATATCAAATCTGTTGCCAAGCTACACCAAGTAAGTTTTTAATTTAGGATATTGATTTTTTCAGTTCTAAACATTTCATTTAGTAGTCTTTTTTAGTTTTCCACTGAGATTTGTCATCTATTTTTTCATTATATTGATCTTTTTCCTTTGAATCCTTTATTATGTTGATAATAGTTATTATATTTTTTTTTCTTTTTTTTTTTTAACATGGTAAACTCTTATGCTAGACTTCTAATGGCTTCTGCTGGAAATAGACTGGCTTTTCTGCTAGAGACAATTATGGCCTCTGCCTTCAAAAACTTACTGTTCATTTTAGTGAATAATACTGTTTTGCCCAATATGGAAGGTTTATTGTGCAAACCATCTTGTCAAGCCCAGAGCCTTCAAGGCTGAGTAAGATTTAGGTATAAAAAAAGAGGCATTTGAGAGTGTTAGCTTTTCTGCTGATTCCAGCATCTTTGTTATTTCAGGTTTGCCTCTGTTGACTTTTTTTCTGGTTGCAGGTTAAATTTTTCTATTCCTTTGTACATTTAGTGTTTTGGGTGGTTTTTTTGGGTGGGATATGCTGGATTTTTTGCATTCTAACTTGCTGTGAATCTGAATTTTGTTGTCTTCCTTTAATAATTATTGAATTTTGTTCTCTAGAAAGTTATTTATGAATCAGTTGACTCTATTAAGGCTTGTTATTAAGATTTGTTAGGGTAGGTTTTGTATAACCCTTACTCTGGGAAAAGAATGGCCTTCCTCCTAAAGTGCGGTGATTTTCAGATCTCAACTGCACACCAAGAGTGTCAGTGAGGCCTCTCTACTCTGGCTGGTCAAAACTCCTACAACTCCCAGCCCAAGGTACCCCCGCATCTTCCTTCCACTCCCAGCTCCTTAGTAGCTCCACCCTGCTGTACCTCACAGATCTTGCCCTGAGCGTGAACAGATTAGTATTTTTCCAAAGTCTTAAAGGGACCTTCCTGCATATTTCTGTTGTTTCTTCTTTATGCACTTTCCAGTTCTCTTCTCTCCAGGAGCCTCCTCCAAAATTCTAGTCACTCCATCAGCCCCAAGGAGTATCTGCCTCCTTGGCTTGGCAAGACCACTGTGTGTTGCTTTGGCTCCACCGCCCTGTGTCTGTGCATATATCTGGGATAATCAGGGAGCTCTCATCGTGTGATTCCTCCCTCTCAGTGACCACGGTTCTGTGCTAAGTATCTTACAATATCGAAGAGCAGTTGCTTCATATATTTTGCCATCTTTCCATTGTTTATGGCCAGATGAGCTCATCACTATTGGTTCCTTCATTGTGGCTGGGAAGGGAAGCTACCCATTATCATTTTTTATGAATATGAAGAAAAAGCATATTAAGCCTTAGGCCTCAGACATTTTCTTCATCTTTTACATTTGATGTCATCTCTGAAACCAGAATTCCGATTTTGTTTCTTTACTGCTACTTATATATTTGCAACTATAAAGCAGAGTGAAAGTATTTGCAAGGATAGCATATGTCCTGCTAAAGTTTATATTCCTGTAGGATGCGATTCTATGTTAGAATGTATTTTATGAGGGAACTTTGAAAAATATTTGAAATTTCAATTTTATTTGAAGCAAATTTACTTTTTTATTATAGACAGTTCTTACGTATGATTAATAGAGATGTCACAAAGGTGTTTGTTTAAAGTAGACATATAATATCTATGGCTTTTAAGGCATTCCATTTCTGCTTGGGCAGAGAGTAAGTACAGAGTCCTATCATGTTTGAAATATAGCATCTAACATTTTATAATGAATGAAACGTTCCCAATCAGATTATTGCTGAAAGTCTGCTGTTATGTTTTAACATGGGGAATGTTTTGGTTGTGTTTATTTCCTCTGGTCTTATGGGAACTTTTTAAAGCTAACTGCCTTGTGTGCTAATCTAAAACACTCCCCAAATTATTATTCCTAATAGGGGAAAATATGAAAGCATCAAGATATCATACCACGTTCTCAGGTCAACCACATGTGGGAGTCATTCTCCAGGGTAAATGTGTGTTCAGCTTGTAGAAAGAATCACAAATGTCTTCTCAAAATAAAAGAACTCCTCCGGCTATAATATGAGAGGATATCAATCCAAGCCAATCTTTCCACTTGTGCTACTGTATGCCTCCTTTTTTTTGAAAGCCTCTTACTTCAGTTTCAACTGAAAATTAAGGGCAGCAGATTAATGAACATTCCATGCCTTTTGATCTAACAAGGAGCCTTTCAGGAGGCTTACCTAAGGATCCAGTCTTTGGGATGTTACGTCTGTAACTCTGTCTTGTTATGACTTCCTGAATCTTGCTAAGAAAAAAATCTAAGATACAGCCACCTAATAAAATGTTATTACAGATTATGTAAATTATACACTTAAGTAATCATGTCCTTGCTGCAAATTGCTCTATCTCTCCCTACAACCACTTTTAGATATATTCTTTTCTCAACGTGACAATAGTACATCCCTTCTGTGATTGCACAAGCCCCATTAGAGTACTTGTGATTACTACACAGGCGGTCTTTAGGCAAAACACGCTGTATTTTGTTTTTCTTAATATTTCAATATGCACTTTACAGTGGGAAGTAACTCCAGAAACAGAAGACCCAAGTTTAAATTCAGACTCTGCCATTTAATAGCTAAATGACCTTGAGCAAACTATTTAACCTTTCTTTGCCTCACTTTATATGTTAAATGGTTGTTAGGATAGTACATGCTTCACAGGAGAGTTGTGAAAATTAAAGGAACTAATTCAGGTCGCAGTACTGCCTGACATACTGCAAGCACTCAGTAAAACTTAACCTATTGCTTTTATCATCTTCATTACTATTACCATTTACAAAGCTCTTTAAAATTAGATTATTTTGTCCTTACAATAGATTTTTCAAGTAGATATTGTTATCCTTATTTTATAATAAGAAAACCAAACTTAGCTGTAGGTTTTCTAACTCCAAAAGGCTGTATTTTTGTCTCAGCTTTCCTTTGAATATTAAAACACTCAGACTTTTTTTTTTTTTTTTTTTTTTTTTTTTTTTGCGATACGCGGGCCTCTCACCGTTGTGGCCTCTCCTGTTGCGCAGCACAGGCTCCAGACGCGCAGGCCCAGCGGCCATGGCTCACGGGCCCAGCCGCTCCATGGCCTGTGGGATCTTCCCGGACCGGGGCACGAACCTGTGTCTCCTGCATCGGCAGGCAGACTCTCAACCACTGCACCACCAGGGAAGCCCCACTCAGACATTTTTCATGTTGGTGATGAGCCTTTGCTAAGTGTAGGTTGGTCAACTACTTAAATTAACTCATAATTTAATAAGGATATTTTTAGTGTCAACCAAAAATTTCCTTCACAGAAGAGAGTTCAAGATTATGATGTATTTCTACTAATAGACAATGTGGCTATATCTGTTTAGTCCCCTATAACATCCTTTACAATTAGAATATAGAACAGCTTACCATAATAGATGAAAAACAAGTTAAAGGTGTAGCACCTCAGCTGGCATATAGCATGTCAATTCCTCTCCATTAACCTTCTTCCTTCTAAATAAATGTATCCAAATTTTTGACTTCTTAATCTTCTGAAAAGTTATTTCTTTGATCCTAGGTTTCAGCTCCCAGCTACACATGGTCCCCTCTACCAATGTGAACAATTTTCCTTTCAAACCATTTATGGCTTGACCTCTGGCAAGATAAGTCTCTCTCTACGGCTGATTTTGTGTGTTATCCATGTATGTCTCCTTAAGCATTTTTCCATTTCCATAGCAAGGCTCTACTAGTTTAACGATGCTTCAGAAGGAGATTCACCTAAATATCAGTAATTATAGTTAACTTATTAACCCATAGAAAAATAATCCCAGCACGTGAAGTTTCTTGGAATCTTTCTAGTACCGATTTAGACTGAGTCTATGATTTAGGTTACTTTCCACTTCTTTTATGAGCAACCTAGTAAAGGAAAGGCCTTTGAAGTGTGAGCTGGTTGACCATTTCCTGCAAAGAGTGTCCATTCCAGTTGAAAATGTCTTGGAAACGTCTCCAGCTTCATCAGCAAGTGCTGGGGGATGACATCACTGTGGGATTTCTACCGAACTTTATGTTCTGATAAACAATGTGGTGCTGGTAGTTGCCACTGGTGAATTCTTTTTCTCTCAGGAGGAACCAGCAAAGTTTCTAATTCATTTTTAAGCTTTGTTTAAAGAGCAACAGAGAGTAAGACAGAAATAGCTTGGGAGTGGTCAGACGCCAAGGAGGATCACCTATTAAAATCAGGGAGCGCTGAGGACAATATTTTGGTTTGGTTTCACTCCTCTTTGAGTACAACATCAGTAAAGAAATGGAGTTTCTTGGAAAATAAGCTATTTCCAACTAACCACTGCTTGTCTCCTGTTTCAGTCTCCATCCTAACACTCTGTGGTAGAATCCAGATGGCAAAGGTTATCTTGGAATGAACGCTTTTCTTAGATGAATGGGAGTATTCAGGAGGCTGATGGGGTGACATGGTGGTGGTGAAAGCTCCTCCAGTGGCAACAATAACAATGAAAGAAACCAACAGGCGGTTTTGCAAGCTTTATCCCTGAACAAAAGCCAAGAGAACATATTGCTTGTCACCAAACTAGGAAGAAAAATAATACTAGAGTTTTTACAGAAATGAGCACATGAAAATTCCCTGCTTATTAAACTGTTTCCATTATGACATGTTCCCTTATATTAAGATTTTCATAACAGAACACATACTGGATACTCCAAGTGTTGGTATTTTTATTTTTTCAAGGAAAACTACCTGAGGAATTGTTGTTTGTAGGAAAGGATTTTCATTTTCTTCAAGAAACAAGGCTGATATGCTAATAAAGATGAATAAAATATAGCTCACTATTTTATTCAGTGCCTTCAGAGAATGTTAAACTAGGTTCCAAAAGCTACACTTCCTTGTAGGTTGTGAGCGCTTCAGAATTTGGAAGAATATTATCAAACCCCAAATAACAAAAAACTAGAGTCTCTTTCTAACCTGTTCTCCATATCCCTTCCGACTACCAGAGAAAGCTTCAACTCTCCCTTATATTCTCATGCCAACCTCTAATTTCAATATTCATTCCCTCTCCTATCCTTCCCAAGATCATCCCTAAAACAATGAAAAATAAAATGTACTGAGTCAGACTCAGCAGAATAGGCAGTTGACTGACTCTGCCTCCTGCAGTTCAACATCCATGAAATGAGCATTGGCATTAGAACTCAGTTCACGAGGGTTATTTTCACCCCATGAGGTCAATCTTTCCACTGTGTAAGGTAAAATTTGAATCCAAGTTCTTCTTAGCTAACATTGTTCATTCTAATTCCTATGTCCATTTCTTCTGCAGACTGCCACTCTCAAGACCTCTCACATCAAAGTCTTTATTTCCTCATGCACAATTCTGGATACTGTAAGAGAAAACACAAGCCCAGAGTGGTGTTTTTTATAAGTCAGTGAGTTGCTTCAGGGTCCCAAATGGCATGGGAACTAGGGAATCATTTTGAGTTGCAGGGTTCAATAGTGAAACTCTATAGCTTTCTTGGCCCTTACAAAAGCAGGTCACAGCTGCCTGGCTTCCTAATTTGGTTTGATGTGCTGTGAATTCCCAAGGGGATAAGTCACTCTCTTCTTCATATGTAAGTACAGGAACCATTCCAAAATAAATAAATAAATAAATCAGTCGGAGTTCAGCTGTGATTTTAAATGCTATCTACCACCCTACTATACAGATCATCTAGAGTTGACTCTCAGTAATTATGTATGGTATTGGAGAGGAAGTATATGGCATTTTCATCTTCTGAGATATATAACTTCATTGCTGTGACTATTCACTAAGATGATATTCGCAGAGGATTTCTTTTCATGCTTTAAGAATGTTTCACAAAAATGGGTATCTATTATAAAACACGGAATATGAAACCAAATGTATATAGAGAAAATTGAAAGTAGAAAAATTAATTACAAAATACCATAACAGAGTCTTATGCCAAGTCTACAAAATAGCATTATTATATATTTTTCTTGTTACCTACTAGGCTCACAAGGACATCATAAATCACCTTGCTTTATAGATTTGATGAGGCAGAAAGATCTTTCCTCTTGGTCATCAATTTAAGTTGTAGTATGATTTTACATGTTGTTCCATCTCAGAATTTGGCTATGTTCTATCTCTGTGCTTTCATAGAGCCAGCCACTTCAGGTTGTTTGGGTCTCTGCCAGGGGCTGTGACACAGATGCTTTTAATAAAAGGATGAAACCACCTCTGGAAAATCTCCTTGCTTTACTAGAACTCTCAAGAGATATCAATCCTGTTTTATTAGTGTTTATTTTAAAATGAAAGAAGGAAAAGAAACTAAAGTAGCTAACACGGTCTATGTAGCCTGCTTTGTGTTCCTTCTTTTGCTGCACAGAATAGGGCATTTCTCATGAAGAAAGTTCATGCAATTCCACAACTGTATGTTGAGTGCCTACTATGTGCCAAACTCTGCACTAGGCATGGCAGACACCAAGAAGATGTCTGACCTGTTTTGGAGGAGCTACACAGAAAAAAATGAATCAAATAATCAAAAGTAACTTATGAGATGTGTGGAGATATCTGTATAACGTCATATTTGGTAGAATATTTAAAGGTATATAAAATTGAGGCTAGATGACTTTATTACATGGGAAATTACCTAATATGTGGTGAGCAAAACTTCACAAGCAATGAGAAAGTGATGGATCATTTGATAAATGGTGTACCAAAAGCTGACTATTTAGAAAAAAATGTAAATTATACCAGCCTCAAGCAGAACACCAAAAAAAGTAGATTGTCGATTGTACATATTAAGAACCATATAAAGTAGAAGAAAATATTGTTGTATATATGAAATGGTCTTAGAATAGGGAAGGAATTTCTAGGTATAAAAGTCATGGAGGAGGGCTTCCCTGGTGGCGCAGTGGTTGAGAATCCGCCTGCCGATGCAGGGGTCACGGGTTCGTGCCCTGGTCCGGGAGGATCCCACATGCTGCGGAGCAGCTAGGCCCGTGAGCCATGGCCGCTGGGCCTGCGCATCCGGAGCCTGTGCTCCGCAACGGGAGAGGCCACAGCAGTGAGAGGCCCGCATACAGAAAAAATAAATAAATAAATAAATAAATAAATAAATAAATAAATAAATAAATAAATAAATAAATAAAAGTCATGGAGGAGAGACCAAATGTCAAATTTGACAGTTTAAAAATGTAGAAGTTGTACGTAGAAATTTTGTAAAATTAAAACAGAAATGCAAACTTGATAAAATACTGGCACAATATGACAACAAATTAATATCCTTAATAAGTGAAGATTTGATACGATTCAACTAATATTACTAATCATGCAGTAGAAAAAAATAGCAGTTAGAAATACAGGGTGAATACATTAAACTTCACTAGTAATCAAAGAAATCTAATAAAGGCAACAATAATTTTTTGCTTATCAAATTGACAGTTTTTTAAGATACATAGTGATTAATATTACGAAGGTGCACAGTAAACCTCATTCAATTCTAATTGACACTAAAATACATTTTCTGGAAATTTCTTTGACAGTAAGTATTAAGAAAAATTTTAAATTATAATATTATTTGATCCAATAATGCCAGTTCTAGAAAAGTATGTTGAACAAATAATAAGACATTTATGTAAAAATACAGGGTGCACGGGGCTGGGAGGAGGCAGGCAGGCTGGTGGTCTGGGGGCTATGGGCGGCCAGGAGCGCGTGGTGGACTCGGTGGCGGTGAGTAGTTAGCTGTTGTTAGTCCGTGTCAGTTGCTCGGTGGTGGCGGCTGTGATCACCAGGAAGGGTACGGAACGGCTGGCGAAGGTAGTCACTGCAGTGGCATGTGAGCCCCTCAGGTATCTGATTAAACTGGAACTTATGCTGTAGACATTTCTTTGTGGATTTGTCTGAAAACCTAAGACTCTACTGTCCTAGGTTAAGAATTCTTGGATTAATATAATGGTGTTAGCAGAAGTCATATTGCTGTGGACTGGGGAGTGAATTTGTGTGAGGGCAAAGACAAAAGGGAGGACACCATAGGGATCACACCAGTTCATCATCGTACCTGAACTAGTAAAAGATCCCGGAGGAAGGGGTGTTATTTGTGTGGCATTTGTATCCTGAAGTGTGATGATTGGGGTGTGAGGGGTGATATGTTGTAAACATTCCTATCTTCAGAAAATAAGGAATGAGAGGCAAGGAAGAAAGGACATTCATCTTGGAAGGACCCAAAGCACTTTGAAGCTTAAAGGAATGTAATGATAGCTGCTAAAACCACCTTTGTCACCAAAATGGATGAAGTACTTCAAATTTAAATGCCATATAGCTGACAGGGTCTTGGTGCTCTGGGCTGGTGTCAGGCCTGAGCCTCTGAGGTGGGAGAGCCAAGTTCAGGACATTGGACCACAAGAGACCTCCCGGCCCCATATAACACCAATTGACAAGAGCTCTCCCAGAGAGCTCATTTCAACGCTAAGATGCACATCCACCCAAGGGGCAGCAAACTCCAGTGCTAGACGCCCCATGCCAAACAACTAGCAAGACAAGAACACAACCACACCCATTAGCAGAGAGGCTGCCTAAAATCATACTAAGTTCACAGACACTCCAAAACACGCCACCAAACGCACGCTGGCCCACCAGAAAAACAAGATCCAACCCCACCCACCAGAACACAGGTACCAGTCCCCTCCACCAGGAAGCCTACACAACCCACTGAACCAACTTACCCACTGGGGGCAGACACCAAAAACAATGGGAACTACGAACCAGCAGCCTGCGAAAAGGACACCCCAAACACAGTAACTTAAGCAAAATGGGAAAACAGAGAAATATGCAGCAGTTGAAGCAGCAAGGTAGAAACCCACCAGACCAAACAAATGAAGAAGAAATAGGCAGTCTACATGAAAAAGAATTCAGAGTTATGATAGTAAAGATGATCCAAAATCTTGGAAATAGAATGGAGAAAATAAAAGAAACGTTTAACAAGGACTTAGAAGAACTAAAGAGCAAACAAACAATGTTGAGGAACACAATAAATAAAATTTAAAATTCTCTATAAGGAATCAATAGCAGAAGAATGGTTGAGTGACCTGGAAGATAAAATAGTGGAAATAACTACCACACAGCATAATAAAGAAGAAAGAATGTAAAGAATTGAGGACAATCTTGGAGACCTCTGGGACAATATTAACAGCACCAACATTCGAATTATAGGGGTCCCAGAAGAAGATGAGAAAAATAAGGTGTCTGAGAAAATATTTGAAGAGATTATAGTTGAAAACTTTCCTAACATGGGAAAGGAAATAGTCAATCAACTCCAGGAAGGGCAGAGAGTCCCATACAGGATAAATCCAAGGAGAAACACGCCAAGACGCATATTAATCAAACTATCAAAAATTAAATACAAAGAACAAATATTAAAAGCAACAAAGGAAAAATAACACATTAGGGAATCCCCATAAGGTTAACAGCTGATCTTTCAGCAGAAACTCTGCAAGCCAGAAGGGAGTGGCAGGACATATTTAAAGTGATGAAGGAGAAAAACTTACAACCAAGATTACTCTACCCAGAAAGGGTCTCATTCAGATTTGATGGAGAAATTAAAACCTTTACAGAAAATCAAAAGCTAAGAGAACTCAGCACCACCAAACCAGCTATACAACAAATGCTACAGAAACTTCTCTAGGCAGGAAACACAAGAGAAGAAAAAGACCTACGATAACAAATCCAAAACAATTACGAAAAAGGTAATAGGAACATATACATTGATAATTACCTTAAGTATAAATGGATTAAATATTCCAACCACAAGACATAGACTGGCTGAATGGATACACAAACAAGACCCATATGTATGCTGTCTACAAAAGACCCACTTCAGACCTAGGGACACATACAGACTGAAAGTGAGGGGATGGAAAAAGATATTCCATGCAAATGGAAATCAAAAGAAAACTGGAGTAGCAATTCTCATATCAGTCAAAACAGATTAAATAAAGACTATTACAAGAGACAAAGAAGGACACTACATAATGATCAAGAGACCGATCCAAGAAGAAGATATAACAATTGTAAATATTTATGCACCCAACATAGGAGCACCTCAATACATAAGGCAAATGCTAACAACCATAAAAGGGGAAATGACAGTAACATAGTAATAGTAGGGGACTTTGACGCCACATTTTCACCAATGGACATATCATCCAAAATGAAAATAAAAAAGGAAACACAAGCTTTAAATGTCACATTAAACAAGGTGGACTTAATTGATATTTATAGGACATTCCATCCAAAAACAGAATACACTTTCTTCTCAAGTGCTCATGGAACATTCTCCAGGATAGATCATATCTTGGGTCACAAATCAAGCCTTGGTAAATTTTAAAAAATTGAAATTGTATCAAGTGTCTTTACCAACTACAATGCTATGAGACTAGATATCAATTACAGGAAAAAAAAAACCTGTAAAAAATACAAACACATGAAGGCTAAACACTACACTACTAAATAACCAAGATATCACTGAAGAAATCAAAGAGGAAATCAAAAAATACCTAGAAGCAGATGACAATAAAATCACGATGACTCAAAACCTATGGGATGCAGCAAAAGCAGTTCTAAGCAGGAAATTTATAGAAATAAAATCCTACCTCAAAAAACAAGAAACATCTCAAACAACCTAACCTTACACCTAAAGCAATTAGGGAAAGAAGAACAAACAAAACCCAAAGTTAGCAGAAGGAAAGAAATCATAAAGATCAGATCAGAAATAAATAAAAAAGAAATGAAGGAAACAATAGCAAAGATCAATAAAACTAAAAACTGGTTCTTTTATTTATTTATTTATTTATTTATTTTTTGTGGTACGCGGGCCTCACTGTTGTGGCCTCTCCCGTTGCGGAGCACAGGCTCCAGACGCGCAGGCTCAGTGGCCATGTCTCAGGGGCTCAGCCACTCCGCGGCATGTGGGATCCTCCCAAACTGGGGCACGAACCCATGTCCCCTGCATCGGCAGGTGGACTCTCAACCACTGTGCCACCAGGGAAGCCCAAAACTGGTTCTTTTAGAAGAAAAACAAAATTGATAAACCACTAGTCAGACTCATCAAGAAAAAAAGGGAGAAGACTCAAATCAACAGAATTAGAAATGAAAATGGAGAAGTAACAATTGACACTGCAGAAATACAAAGATTCATGAGAGATTACTACAAGCAACTATACGCCAATAAAATGGACAACCTGGAAGAAATGGACAAATTCTTAGAAAAGCACAAGCTTCCGAGACTGAATCCAGAAGAAATAGAAAATATAAACAGACCAATCACAAGCACTGTAATTGAAACTGTGATTAAAATCTTACAGCAAACAAAAGCCCAGGACCAGGTGGCTTCACAGGCAAATTCTATCAAACATTTAGAGAAGAGCTAATAGCTATCCTTCTTAAACTCTTCCAAAATATAGCAGAGGGAGGACACTCCCATACTCATTCTACGAGGCCACCATCACCCTGATACCAAAAACAGAAAAAGATATCACAAAGAAAGAAAACTACAGGCCAATATCACTGATGAACATAGATGCAGAAATCCTCAACAAAATACTAGCAAACAGAATCCAACAGCACATTAAAAGGATCATACACCATGATCAAGTGGGGTTTATCCCAGGAATGCAAGGATTCTTCAATATATGCAAATCAATCAATGTGATACACTATATTAACAAATTGAAGGAGAAAAACCATGATAATCTCAATAGACGCAAAGAAAGCTTTCAACAAAATTCAACACCCATTTATGATAAAAACTCTACAGAAAATAAGCATAGAGTGTACTTACCTCAACATAATAAAGGCCATATATGACAAACCCACAGCCAACATCATTCTCAATGGTGAAAAAATGAAATCTTTTCCTCGAAAATCAAGAGCAAGACAAGGGTGCCCACTCTCAGCACTGTCATTCAACATAGCATTGGATGTTTTAGCCACGGCAATCAGAGAAGACAAAGAAATAACACCAATCCAAATTGGAAAAGAAGAAGTAAAACTGTCACTGTTTGCAGATGACATGGTACTATACGTAGAGAATCCTAAAGATGCTACCAGAAAACTATTAGAGCTAATCAATGAATTGGGTAAAGTAGCAGATACAAAATTAATGCACAGAAATCTCTTGCATTCCTATACACTAGTGATGAAAACTCTGAAAGAGAAATTAAGGAAACACTCCCATTTACCATTGCAACAAAAAGAATAAAATACCTAGGAATAAACCTACCTAAGGAGACAAAAGACCTGTATGCAGAAAACTATGAGACACTGATGAAAGAAATTAAAGATGACACAAACAGATGGAGAGATACACCATGTTGTTGGATTGGAAGAATCCACATTGTGAAATGACTGTACTACCCAAAGCAATCTACAGATTCAATGAAATCCCTATCAAACTACTAGTGGCATTACTCACAGAACTAGAAAAAAAATCTCACAATTTGTATTGAAACACAAAAGACCCCGAATAGCCAAAGCAATCTTGAGAAAGAAAAATGGAGCTACAGGAATCAGTTCCCTGGCTTCAGACTATACTACAAAGCTACAGTAATCAAGACAATGTGGTACTGGCACAGAAACAGAAATATAGATCAAGGGAACAGGATAGAAAGCCCAGAGATAAACCCAGGCACATATGGTCACCTTATCTTTGATAAAGGAGGCAAGAATATACAATGGAGAAAAGACAGCCTCTTCAATAAGTGGTGCTGGGAAAACTGGACAGCTACGTTTAAACGGATGAATGTAGAACACTCCCTAACACCATACACAAAGATAAACTCAAAATGGATTAAAGACCTGAATGTAACGCCAGATACTATCAAACTCTTAGAGGAAAACATAGGCAGAACACTCTATGACATAAATCACAGCAAGATCCTTTTAGACCCACCTCCTAGAGAAATGGAAATAAAAACAAAAATAAACAAATGGGACCTAATGAAACTTAAAAGCTTCTGCATAGCAAAGGAAACCATAAACAAGACAAAAAGACAGCCCTCAGAATGTTAGAAAATAGTTTCAAATGAAGCAACTGACAAAGGATTAATCTCCAAAATTTACAAGCAGCTCATGCAGCTCAGTATCAAGAAAACAAACAGCCGAATCCAAAAATGGGCTGAAGACGTAAATAGACATTTTTCCAAAGAAGATATACAGATTGCCAACAAACACATGAAAGAATGCTCAGCATCATCAATCATTAGAGAAATGCAAATCAAAACTACAATGCGATATCATCTCACACTTGTCAGAATAGCCCTCATCAAAAAATCTACAAACATTAAATGCTGGAGAGGGTGTGAAGAAAAGGGAACCCTCTTGCACTGTTGGTGTGAATATAAATTGATACAGCCCCTATGGAGAACAGTGTGGAGGTTCCTTAAAAAACTAAAGATAGAACTACCATATGAACCAGCAATCCCACTACTGGGCATATACCTTGAGAAAACCATAAATCAAAAAGTGTCATGTACCACAATGTTCATTGCAGCTCTATTTACAGTGTCCGGGACATGGAAGCAACCTACTTGTCCATCGACAGATGAATGGTTAAAGAAGATGTGGCACATATATACAATGGAATATTACTCTGCCATAAAAAGAAATTGAGTTATTTGTAGTGAGGTGGATGGACGTAGAGTCTGTCATACAGAGTGAAGTAAGTCGGAAAGAGAAAAACAAATACTGTATGCTAACACATATATATGGAATGTAAAACAACAAAAATTTAATGGTCCTGATGAACCTATGGGCAGGACAGGAGTAAAGACACAGATGTAGAGAATGGACTTGACACGGGGAGGGGGAAGGGTAAGCTGGGACAAAGTGAGAGAGTAGCTTTGACATATCTACACTACCAAATGTAAAATAGATGGCTAGTGGGAAGCAGCTACATCGCACGGGGAGGTCAGCTCAGTGCTTTGTGACCACGTAGAGGTGTGGGGTGGGAGGGTGGGAGGGAGATGCATGAGGGAGGGGATATTGGGGGGTATATGTATACTTATAGCTGATTCTCTTTGTTTTACAGCAGAAACTAACACAACATTGTAAAGCAATTATACTCCAGTAAAGATGTTAAAAAAATAAGTAAATAAAGATATTATGAGCAAAAGATTAAAAGTTCAAGAAAATAGATTAATCACAGTGCTCTTTATTATTTAAAAAACTGGAAACAACTTAATTGTTGGGTTATATGGAAATAAAGATATTAAAGTCTATCCATAGGAGGAAATATTTATAATAACAATGACGAGGGAAGGCTCTTGAGATATTAACAAGTGCAAAAGTCTTAGAAACACTAAAATGATTTTTTAAATGCATGTATTCATTTGGTAATTAAAATTTCTTATACATTTACTATGTGACAGGCAAATTTTCTAAGTGTTTTGTGGACTTTATCTGTTTTTCTTCACTGTAGTTTTTTTCTAAATAAATAAATTGTTTATTTATTTTTAAATTATAGTTGGTTTACAATATTATATTTTTTCAGGTGTATAGCATAGTAATTCAGCATTGTATAGATTATACTCCATTTAAAGTTATTATAAAATATTAGCTATATTCTCTGTGTTGTGCAAATATATCCTTGTAGCTTATTTTACACATAGTAATTTGTACCTCTTATCCCCTACCCATATCTTGCCACTCCTCCCTTCCTCTCCCCCCAGTAATATCTACTTTTTTCTTTATATCTGTGAGTCTGTTTCTGTTTTGTTACATTCTTTTTTTATATTCCACATATAAGTGAAAATTTATAGTTTTTATTTTTCTCTGCCTAAATTATTTCACTAACCCTCCAGGTCCACCCATATTGTTGCAAATGGCAACATTTTATTCTTTTTTTTATAGCCTAGTAATATCATTGTAGATACATACCGCATCTTCTTTATCCATTCATATGTTGATGGACACTTAGGCTGCTTCCATAGCTTGGCTATTATAAATAATGCTGCCATGAACATTGCGGCATGTATCATTTTGAACTAGTGTTTTCCTTTTTCTTTGGATATATACCCAGGAGTGGAATTGCTGGATCATATGGTAGTTCTATTTTTAGTTTTTTGAAGATCCTCCATACTGTTTTCCCATAGTGGTTGCACTAATTTACATTCCCACCAACAGTGTACCAGGTTTCCCTTTTCTCCACATTCTTGCCAACATTTGTTATTTTTTAGAATTTTTGATTATAGCCATTCTGAAAGGTGTATGGTAGTATCTCATTGTGAATTTGATTTGTATTTCTCTGATGATTAGCAGTGTTAAGCATTTTTTTCATGTGCCTGGTGGCCATCTGTATGTGTTCTTTGGTGAAATATCTATTCATGTCTTTTGCCCATTTTTAATCATGTTGTTTGATTTTATGATGTTGTGTTGTATGAGCTGTTTATAAATTTTAGATATTAGCATCTTATCAGTCATATGATTTACAAATATCTTCTCCCATTCAGTAGGTTGTCTTTTTGTTTTGTTGATGGTTTCCTTTGCTTTGTGAACACTTTTAAGTTTAATTAGATCCCATTTGTTTATTTTTGCTTTTATTTTCTTTGCCTCAGGAAACAGATCAAAAAAATATTACTACAATTTATGTCAAAGAGTGTTCTGCCTATATTTTCTTCTAAAAGATTTATGATTTTCAGTCTTACATTTAAGTCTTTAATCCATTTTGAGTTTATTTTTGTATATGATGTGAGAAAATGTTCTAAGTGCATTATTTTACATGTAGCTATCCAGTTTTCTTTTCCCAGCATCAATTGTTGAAGACACTGTCTCTTTTCTCCATTGTATATTCTTGCCTCCTCTGTCATGGATTAATTGAACATAAATGTGTTGATTTGTTTCTGGGCTCTCTATTCTGTTCCATTGAGCTATGTGTCTGTTTTTGTGCCAGTACCATACCGTTTTGATTACTGTAGCTTTGTAGTATAGTCTGAAGTCAGGGTACATGATACCTCCAGCTTGTTGTTGTTGTTTTTCTCAAGATTGCTTTGGCTATTCAGGGTCTTTTTCTGTTCCACCTATAAATTTTAGGATTATTTGTTCTAGTTCTGTGAAAAATGACATGGGTATTCTGATAGGGATTGCATTAAATCTGTAGATTGCTTTGTATAGTATGAACACTTTAACAATATTAATTCTTCCAATCCATAAACATTGGATGTCTTTACATTTCTTTGTATCATCTTCAGCTTTCTTCATTAATGTTTTTATGGTTTTTCAGAGTAGGTCTTTCACCTCTTTGGTTAAGTTTGTTCCTAGGTGTTTTATTCCTTTTGATGTGATTTTAAGTGCGATTGTTTTCTTGATAGAAAATCAATAGATTTCTGTATACTAATCTTATATCCTTCAACTTTACTGAATTCATTTATTAGTTACATAAGTTTTTTGATGAAAACTTTATGGTTTTCTATATATAGTATCATGTCATCTGCAAATAGTAACAGTTTTACTTCTTCCCTTCCAATTTGGATGCCTTTTATTTCTTTTTTGTGTGTGATTGGTGTAGCTACGACTTCCAGTACTATGTTAAATAAGTGGTGACAGTAGGCATCCTTGTCTTGTTCCTGATTTTAGAGGAAAAGCTTTCAGTTTTTCACTATTGAGTATTATGTTAGCTGTGGGTTTGTCATAAATAGCCTTTATTATATTGAGATATGTTCCCTCTATATCAACTTTCATGAGTTTTTTTGTCATGAATTGTTCTTGAATTTTGTCAAAAGCCTTTTGTGCTTCTGTTAATACGACTATATGATTTTTGTCCTTCCCTTTGTTAATGTGCTATATCACATTGATTGATTTGCAGCTATTGAACCATGCTTGCATCCCTGGAATAAATCCCACTTAAACATGTTGTATGATCCTTTTTATATATTGTTGTATTTGGTTTGCTAATATTTTGTTGAGGATTTTTGTATCTCTACTTGCACTTTATCTCTTTTAAAACTCACAAAAATCCTATGAGGTAGGTATTATTTGTATCCTCACTTTAAAGAGGAAGAAACTGAGGCACTTGCCTTAAAACTTGCCTAAAATCAGCATTTTTGGAATAAACAAGGTCCCTGTTCTCATACAGTTCACAAACTAAAAGGATGGAGAGATATAAATTTTAAAAAACTACCAAAATAAATGTAAAATAATTTTAGCAGTGATAGTAACCAATGAAGTACAGGTCCCTGCTAAAGAGATGGACTTCATCTGAGAGATGAAGGGATGCTTGCTTCAGAGAGAAATGATTGAACTGATAATTTTAGCAAGAGTAGGAGTTAACTGAAAAGATAAGAATATTCCAGAAGGAGGGAACAGCATGTGCAAAACTTTCTGGTAGGACAGTACATGCATGCTGAGAGAACTAATTGAAACTAAGATGGAGCTGAAGCAGAGAGACAATAGGAGAGAACATGATCTGAGACAACCTTCAGAGTGTTACCATGTAGTCCAAAGATGCTCTGTTTATAGGTGATCAGTCTGAGAGTCTGATTGGCAAGGTGACTTATCCAAAGTTACACTATCTATTTGGTGATCATCTGAAATCAAACTCAGGTCTTCTGGTTGTAGGACCAGGATTTGTTCCACAACATTATGTTTGCTTAGAACAGTGGTTTTCAAGCTTTTTGACTGGCTGAATCTTATACAAAATCTCCAATAAATGAAAGAGATGAAAATATTATAGAAATAAAAATATAGTCTTTTATTTCAAATTATAACTTTTACTTACAAAGTCATTTCACTTCACCCTCATGACCCAATCACCTCCAAAGTTCCCACCTCTTAATACCATCATCTTTGGAGGTTAGGTTTCAACATATGAATTTGGGGGGAACACAAACATTCAGTGTATATCAAATATTACCTTGTAACATTATGGTATGCTCAATATGTCATTTAGAAAATGCTCAGATTACCCAGCAAGGACATATCTCATTCTCTGCCTCAGCTAAATATTCACATGAGTTTTCAGTCAAACATTTCATTGCTGCTATCTACGGTTTGGAGCATGACTATAATGTAATCCTGCATTGCCAAACTGAACTTGTTCTGTTTACCACAGAAAAAGTCAGCAAGGTATGCAAACCAGTGAAAGCAATTTTTTGAGAGATATTTCACTAGAGGAAATTTTTAAAAATGAATTCTTACCAGCACCTTGCAACAAAACACCCAAGGAATTTCCATATGAAAAAACTCAGTTTTGGAACTAACACTGCATATATTGACCCTAAAACAAAAACAAAAAACTCTGCAATTTAAAGACAGTGCTTTAAAAATATTCAGAGTTAAAATGATTTCAAAGCATTGCCTTGAGAGATCTTTTCAGCAGCTATGTTCTCTGATAACTCATGAACAGCTTTTCAGAAATAGCTTCCATGAAAGGCACTAGACTTGCTGTTTTTTCCCTATACTCATTTTGATTTTGCACCACCTGCATAGCTTTTAAAGAATTATTATTTTATCTTTTTGCTTTTTTGTTTGTTGGTATGTTAAAAACCAATTGACTCACTCAACCTAACCATTTCTACGTGTGATAAGTATTTAATGAAATTTTATCATAGTTTTCCTGCATAAACATACTGATCAAAAAAGAAAAAGGAAAATCAACAGTAGTGATACTCTCAAAATGTTGAATTTATAAATTTTATACATAATCATAGTTTTTGAATAAAGTTATTCTGTTGGATTCATGTTCTTAGATTATTCTCTGGGTTACAATATCATTCTTCTGTTTTTTCAATAGAAGCCTACTCATCAAATATACTTGTTCCGTACAGTTTAATGAGCATTTTTGGAGAAAAATGTATTTTTTCCCCACATACTATATAAAACATTTTTGTCATTACTCCAATTTTTTCTATAACATTTATGCTAAACCTGAGATTCTTATTTTTATGTTAAAGATATTTTGTTTTAAAATAACATTGTAATTTGGAAGAAAGTATAGAGCTACTGTGAAGTAATTTCACAGACTCAAATAAATGAAGACTTGGGCAATTTTTTTCACTGTATAAAGTAAATCTTGTAATTAATAACACTCAGTGTAATTTCCAAGTGGCTCTCTGGGAGATTTTTCTGCACTTTGTCTTCATTTGCTTCATGTTGTGGTTTAACAGTGGTGAAATCATCCACTGATGCCAGTATATCAAGTTACTGTTTTACCTTTATCCTCTTAACCAATCCACTGTCATTTTCTTTCCAAATTTCTGGTTTTAAAAGGTAACATGTTTTGAATTTTAAAGTTTTTGTTACTTTTTAAATTGTAGTCCCATTGATTTATAACATTATATAAATTTCCTGTACATAGCATTATATTTCAACTTCTGTATACACCACAAAAAATTTAGTTTCCATCAACCACCATATTGTTGACCCCTCTTCCCATTTCTCCCCACCCTGTCCCTTTCCTTCTGGCAACTACTTCTCTGTTCCCTATATCTACTTGTTTGTTTTTGTTCGGTCTGTTCACTTATTTTGTTTGTTTGTCTATTGTATTCCACATAGGAGTGAAATCATGCAGTATTTGTCTTTCTCCATCTGACTTATTTTACTTAGCATAATGCCCTCAAGGTCCTTCCATGTTGTTGCAAATGGCAAGATTTCATCTTTTTATGGCTGAGGAGTATTCCAGTCTGTATATATACCACATCTTCTTTATCCATTCATCTGCTGACAGGCACTTAGATTGTTTTCATATCTTGGCTATTGTAAATAATGCTGTGATGAATATAGGGGTGCATATATCTTTTCAAATTAGTGTTTTTGTAATCTTCGGATAAAGACCCAAAAGTGGAATAGATAGATCATATGGTAGTTTTATTTTTGAGGAATCTCCATAATGTTTCCATGATGGCTGCACCAATTTACATTCCCACCAACACGTCTCCAACACCTGTTATTTCTTGCCTTTAGGATAATAGTTACATTATATATTTTTTAAATTATAAATATAAAGGTTGATTCAAGAGTACTTAAAACTTATAATGAGATTACAGAAAATACAAATTAAGACAAAAAAGCACCTAGTAGTGCATGTAAGAGTTTAATCCCAAACTACACTGTCCACATGTGGCTGCTGAGCACTTGAAATGTTGCTGGTCCAAATTGAGGTTTGCTGTAAGTGTAAAATGCACACTGAATTTTGAAGACTTAGTACAAAAAGTATAAAATAATTCATCATTAATGCTGAAATAATATTTTAGATATCTTGGGTTAAATAAAACATATTAATAGAAAAAACTTGACAGTTTCCTTTTCCTTTTTTGAGGTCTTATTTTTCCTGTTTTCTTTCCTTTTTATAAAGTGGCTACTAGAAAATCTTAAATTACATGTGTGGCTTGAATTATACTTCTAGTGGACAGCCTTGGTATCTGATATATCATTAATGTTCAGTTACTTATTCTGCCATGCAAAAGAATGTGTGAGCAAACGTTCCTGAATTTACCTGGGATTTAATTGAATGAGGGATACAGTAGCTGTAATAATGTTCCTACTGGGTTAATTTCTTATGAGTATATATACACACAGGCCTGCAGAACTATACTTGTTCTGCAGTTACAGACAGGGACACACTCATGAGAAATTCAAATACAGGGTGGCAGAAGACACTCCATTCCTGACTTAACAAGTAACTCTACCATGGTCCCTGTTTAATCAAAATTGTTAAAAAAAATTTAAATGTGTGTGGTATTTTTATTACATTTTTAAGTACTTAAAAATATTTTAATTAATGTTGTTGTCAAATGTTTGATACCCTTCCTAAAAACACATCTGAAAATGGTTCCACAAAATCTGTTTGAAAGTTACTGCTTTTAAAAGAATCTTCACATGTGGCTCGGTTTATTAATCAAATATAAATATCAATCTGACTTTAGCTTTGTTCCCTCTCTCTTTGACTTAGATGAGTGGTTCTCAAATTCGTGTGCTTGACAATGGTTTGGTCACTTAATTCCAATGCAGAGACTGACTCAGCAGTTCTATGGGGAAGGTGGAGTGGGGGCTGAGACCTGAAATGTTAATAAGCTCCCTCTCTGACCCTATGAACCTGCACACATTGAGAAGCCCATTGAGGGCCAAGGTTGCCAGCCATCCAATTGAGGTCAAAGTCTTCTTCATCTTAAATATCTCTCAAAATGCTGCCTTTGAGGTCTTTGAGCTAGATCCTAAAATAGACAGACTGCAGGGTCTTAGAGATGATGGCCAGTGATTCTTTTTTTTATAGCATCTTTATTGGAGTATAATTGCTTTACAATGGTGTTTTAGTTTCTGCTTCATAACAAAGTGAATCAGTTATACATATACATATGTTCCCATATCTCTTCCCTCTTGCATCTCCCTCCCTCCCACCCTCCCTATCCCACCCCTCTAGGTGGTCACAAAGCACCAAGCTGATCTCCCTGTGCTATGTGGCTGCTTTCCACTAGCTATCTATTTTACGTTTGATAGTGTATATATGTCCATGCCACTTTGTCACAGCTTACCCTTCCCCCTCCCCATATCCTCAAGTCCATTCTCTAGTAGGTCTGTATCTTTATTCCCATCTTGCCCCTAGGTTCTTCATGACCTCTTTTTTTTTTCTCTTACATTCCATATATATGTGTTAGCATACGGTATTTTTCTCCTTCTGACTTACTTCACTCTGTTTTACAGACTCTACGTCCAACCACCTCACTACAAATAACTCAATTTCGTTTCTTTTTATGGCTGAGTAATATTCCATTGTATATATATGTGCCACATCTTCTTTAACCATTCATCTGTCAATGGACACTTAGGTTGCTTCCATGTCCCGGCCACTGTAAATAGAGCTGCAATCAACATTTTGGTACATGTCTCTTTTTGAATTATGGTTTTCTCAGGGTATATGCCCAGTAGTGGGATTGCTGGGTCCTATGGTAGTTCTATTTTTAGTTTTATAAGGAACTTCCATACTGTTCTCCATAGTGGCTGTATCAATTTACATTCCCACCAACAGTGCAAGAGGGTTCCCTTTTCTCCACACCCTCTCTAGCATTTATTGTTTGTAGATTTTTTGATGAGGGCCATTCTGACAAGTGTGAGATGATATCGCATTGTAGTTTTGATTTGCATTTCTCTGATGATTGGTGATGTTGAGCATTCTTTCATGTGTTTGTTGGCAATCTGTATATCTTCTTTGGAAAAATGTCTATTTAGGTCTTCTGCCCATTTTTGGATTCGGTTGTTTGTTTTCTTAATATTGAGCTGCATGAGCTGCTTGTAAATTTGGGGGATTAATCCTTTGTCAGTTACTTCATTTGCAAATACTTTCTCCCATTCTGAGGGTTGTCTTCTTGTCTTGTTTATGGTTTCCTTTGCTATGCAAAAGCTTTTAAGTTTCATTAGGTCCCATTTGTTTATTTTTGTTTTGTGTCAGTACCATACTGTCTTGATTACTGTAGCTTTGTAGTATAGTCTGAAGTCTGGGAGCCTGATTCTTCCAGCTCCATTTTTCTTTTCCAAGATTGCTTTGGCTATTCAGGGTCTTTTGTGTTTCCATACAAATTGTGAAATTTTTTGTTCTAGTTCTGTGAAAAATGCCAGTGGTAGTTTAATAGGGTTTGCAATGAATCTGTAGTTTGCTTTGGGTAGTAGAGTCATTTTCACAATGTTAATTTTTCCAATCCAAGAACATGGTATATCTCCCCATCTATTTGTATCATCTTTAATTTCCTTCATCAGTGTCTTATAATTTTCTGCATACAGGTCTTTTGTCTCCTTAGGTAGGTTTATTCCTAGGTATTTTATTATTTTTGTTGCAATGGTAAATGGGAGTGTTTCCTTAATTTCTCTGTCAGAGTGTTCAGCATTAGTGCATAGGGATGCAAAAGATTTCTGTGCATTAATTTTGTATCCTGCTATTTTACCCAATTCATTGATTAGCTGTAGTCGTTTTCTGGAAGCATCTTTAGGATTTTCTATATATAGTATCATGTCATCTGCAAACAGTGACAGCTTTACTTCTTCTTTTCTGATTTGGATTCCTTTTATTTCTTTTTCTTCTCTGATTGCTGTGGCTAAAACTTCCAAAACTATGTTGAATAATAGTGATGAGATTGGATAACCTTGTCTTGTTCCTGATCTTAGAGGAAATGGTTTCAGTTTTTCACCATTGAGAACGATGTTGGCTGTGGGTTTGTCATATGTGGCCTTTATTATGTTGAGGAAAGTTCCCTCTATGCCTGCTTTCTGGAGGGTTTTTATATAAATAGGTGTTGAATTTTGTCAAAAGCTTTCTCTGCATCTATTGAGATTATCATGGTTTTTCTCCTTCAATTTGTTAATACGGTGTGTCACATTGATTGATTTGCGTATATTGAAGAATCCTTGCATTCCTAGGATAAACCCCTCTTGATCATGGTGTATGATCCTTTTAATGTGCTGTTGGATTCTGTTTGCTAGTATTTTGTTGAGAATTTTTGTGTCTATGTTCATCAGTGATATTGGCCTGTCCTATTTCTTTGTGACATCTTTGTCTGGTTTTGGTATCAGGGTGATGGTGGCCACGTTGAATGAGTTTGGGAGTGTTCCTCCCTCTGCTGTATTTTGGAAGAGTTTGAGAAGGATAGGTGTTAGCTCTTCTCTAAATGTTTGATAAAATTCGACTGAGAAGCCATCTGCTCCTAGCCTTTTGTTTGTTGGAAGATTTTAAATCACAGTCTCAATTTCAGTGCTTCTGATTGGTCTGTTTATATTTTTCTGTTTCTTCCTGGTTCAGTTTCAGAAGGTTGTGCATTTCTAAGAATTTGTCCATTTCTTCCAGGTTGTCCATTTGATTGGCATAGAGTTGCTTGTAGTAATCTCTCATGATCCTTTGTATTTCTGCATTGTCAGTTGTTACCTCTCCTTTTTCATTTCTAATTCTATTGATTTGAGTCTTCTTTTTTTCTTGATGAGTCTGACTAATGGTTTATCAATTTTGTTTATCTTCTCAAAGCACCAGCTTTTAGTTTTATTGATCTTTGCTATCGTTTCCTTCATTTCTTTTTCATTCATTTCTGATCTGATCTTTATGATTACTTTCCTTCTGCTAACTTTGGGGTTTTTTTGTTCTTCATTCTCTAATTGCTTTAGGTGTAATGTTAGGTTCTTTGAGATGTTTCTTGTTTCTTAAGGTAGGATAGTATTGCTATAAAGTTCCCTGTTAGAACTGCTTTTGCTGCATCCCATAAGTTTGGGGTTGTTGTGTTTTCATTAACTTTTGTTTCTAGGTTATTTTCTGATTTACTCTTTGATTTCCTCAGTGATCTCTTGGTTATCAAGTAGTGTATTGTTTAGCCTCCATATGTTTGTATTTTTTACAGATTTTTCCCTATAATTGATATCGAGTGTCATAGCATTGTGGTCATAAAAGATACTTGATACGATTTCAATTTTCTTAAATTTACCAAGGCCTGATTTGTGACCCAAATATGATCTATCCTGGAGACCGTTCCATGAGCACTTCAGAAGAATGTGTATTCTGCCGTTTGGGGATGGAATGTCCTATGAAAATCAATTAAGTCGATCTTGTTTAATGTATCATTTATAGCTTGTGTTTCCTTATTTATTTTCATTTTGGTTGATCTGTCCATTGGTGAAAGTGGTCTGTTAAAGTCCCCTACTATGATTGTGTTACTGTCGACTTCCCCTTTTATGGCTGTTAGTATTTGCCTTATGTATTGAGGTGCTCCTAGGTTGGGTGCATAAATATGTACAATTGTTATATCTTCTTCTTGGATCGATCCCCTGATCATTATGTATTGTCCTTCTTTGTGTTTTGTAATAGTCTTTATTTTAAAGTCTATTTTGTCTGATATGAGAATATCTACTCCAGCTTTCTCTTGATTTCCATTTGCATGGAAAATCTTTTTCCGTCCCCTCACTTTCAGTTTGTATGTGTCCCTAGGTCTGAAGTGGGTCTCTTGTAGACATCATATATATGGGTCTTATTTTTGTATCCATTCAGCCAGTCTATGTCTTTTGGTTGGAGCATTTAATCCATTTACATTTAAGGTAAGTATCAATATGTATGTTCCTATTACCATTTTCTTAATTGTTTTGGGTTTGTTATTGTAGGCCTTTTTCTTCTCTTGTGTTTCCTGCCTAGAGAAGTTCCTTAGCATTTATTGTAAAGCTGGTTTGGTGGTGCTGAATTCTCTTAGCTTTTGCTTTTCTGAAGCAAATCAAATCTGAATGAGACCCTTTCTGGGTAGAGTAATCTTGGTTGTAAGTTTTTCTCCTTCATCACTTTAAATATGTCCTGCCACTCCCTTCTGGCTTGCAGAGTTTTTGCTCAAAGATCAGCTGTTAACCTTATGGGGATTCCCTTATGTGTTATTTGTTGTTTTTCCCTGCTGCTTTCAATAATTTTTCTTTGTATTTAATTTTTGATAGTTTGATTAATATGTGTCTTGGCGTGTTTCTCCTTGGATTTATCCTGTATGGGACTCTCTGTGCTTCCTGGACTTGATTAAGTATTTCCTTTCCCATATTAGGGAAGTTTCCAACTATAATCTGGTCAGTATTTTCTCAGTCCCTTTCTTTTTCTCTTCTTCTTCTGGGACCCCTATAATTCGAATGTTTGTGCATTTAATATTGTCCCAGAGGTCTCTGAGACTGTTCTCAATTCTTTTTTCTTTATTCTACTCTGCAGTAGTTATTTCCACTATTTGATATTCCAGGTCACTTATCCATTCTTCTGCCTCAGTTTTTCTGCTACTGATCCCTTCTAGAGAATTTTTAATTTCATTTATTGTGTTGTTCATCACTGTTTGTTTGCTCTTTAGTTTTTCTACATCCTTGTTAAACGTTTCTTGTATTTATTCTATTTCCAAGATTTTGCATCATCTTTACTGTCATTATTCTGAATTCTTTTTCAGGTAGACTGCCTATTTCCTCTTCATTTGTTAGGTCTGGTGGGTTTTTGCCTTGCTCCTTCATCTGCTGTGTGTTTTTATGTCTTTCATTTTGCTTAACTTACTGTGTTTGGGATCTCCTTTTCACAGGCTGCAGGTTCGTATTTCCCGTTGTTTCTGGTGTTTTCCCCAGTGGCTAAGGTTGGTTCAGTGGTTTGTGTAGGATTCCTGGTGGAGGGGACTAGTGCCTGTGTGCTGGTGGATGAAGCTGGATCTTGTCTTTATGGTGGGCAGGTCCCTGTCTGGTGGTATGTTTTGGGTTGTCTGTTGCCTTATTATGATTTTAGGCAGCCTCTCTGCTAATGGATGGGGTTGTGTTCCTGTCTTGCTAGTTATTTTTCATAGGGTGTCCAGCACTGTAGCTTGCTGGTCGTTGAGTGAAGGTGGGTCTTGGAGTTGAGATGGAGATCTCTGTGAGATTTTTGCTGTTTGATATTATATGGAGCCGGGAGGTCTCTTGTGGACCAGTGTCCTGAACTTGACTCTCCCACCTCAGAGGCACAGCTCTGATGCCTGGCTCAAGCACCAAGATCCTTTCATCTACACGACTTAGAATAAAAGGAAGAAAAAATGAAAGGAAGGAAGGAAGGAAGAAAGAAAGAAAAAAATAAAGTTATTTAAATAAAAAATAATTGTTAAGAAAAAAAATTTTTTAAGTAAAAAAAAAACAAAACAAAAAAGCGAAGAGACAGAACCCTAGGACAAATGGTAAAAGCAAAGCTATACAGACAAAAATCACACACAGAAGCATACACATACACACTCACACAAAGAGAAAAAGGGAAAATATATATATATATATCTTTCCTCCCAAAGTCCACCTCCTCAATTTGGTATGATTCGTTGTCTATTCAGGTACTCAACAGATGCAGGGTACCTCAAGTTGAATGTGGAGATTTAATCCGCTGCTCCTGAGGCTGCTGGGAGAGACTTCCCTTTCTCTTCTTTGTCTGCAAAGCTCCCCGGGTTCAGCTTTGGATTTGGCCCCGCCTCTGCATGTAGGTCGCCTGAGGGCGTCTGTTTTTTGCTCAGACGGGACGGGGTTAAAGGAACAGCTGATTTGGGGGCTCTGGCTCACTCAAGCAGTGGGGAGGGAGGGGTACGGATGCGGGGCAAGCCTGCGGCGGCAGAGGCCAGGGGGATTTTGCACCAACCTGAGGTGCGCCGTGCATTCTCCCGGGGAAGCTGTCCCTGGATCCCGGGACCCTGGCAGTGGCGGGCTGCACGGGCTCCCGGGAGGGGCGGTGTGGAGAGTGACCTGTGCTCGCACACAGGCTTCTTGATGGCGGCAGCAGCAGCCTTAGCGTCCCATGCCCGTCTCTGGGGTCTGCGCTGATAGCCGCGACTCACGCCCGTCTCTGGAGCTCCGTTAAGCAGCGCTCTTAATCCCCTCTCCTCGCGCACCAGGAAACAAAGAGGCAAGAAAAAGTCTCTTGTCTCTTCGGCAGCTCCAGACCTTTTCCTGGACTCCCTCCCGGCTAGCCGTGGTGCACTAACCCCTTCAGGCTGTGTTCACGCAGCCAACCCCAGTCATCTCCCTGGGATCTAAGCTCCAAAGCCCGAGCCTCAGCTCCCAGCCCCTGCCCACCCCGGCGGGTGAGAAGACGAGCCTCTCGGGCTGGTGAGTGCCTAGTCAGCACAGATCCTCTGTGCGGGAATCTCTCCGCTTTGCCCTCTGCACCCTCTTGCTGTGCTCTCCTCCGTGGCTCTGAAGTTTACCCCCTCTGCCACCCCCTTCTCCGCCCGCGAAGGGCCTTCCTAGTGTGTGGACACCTTTCCTCCTTCATGGCTCCCTCCCACTGGTGCAGGTCCCGTCCCTATTCTTTTGTCTCTGGTTTTTCTTTTTCCTTTTGCCCTACCCAGGTACGTGGGGAGTGTCTTGCCTTTTGGGAGGTCTGAGGTCTTCTGCCAGTGTTCAGTAGGTCTTCTGTCGGAGTTGTTTCACGTATAGATGTATTTCTGATGTATTTGTGTGCAGGAAGGTGATCTCCGCGTCTTACTCTTCCGCCATCTTGAAGCTCCTCTGCCAGTGATTATTAAAAAAAAAAACAAAACTGACATTCCATTTGTTACTGTTAAGAGTAAATTATTTAGATTTTTAGTTTACTTGTGAATTTTGGAATTGAGTACACAAATCATAATTCCTGGTGCATGTGTCAATGCAGAGTTGTTGTGAGATAATGCATGAAAGTGCATGTCTGTCATGGTGAAAGTACTGCCTTCTCTCTTTGTCCCTGTTTGTGGTGTGTGTGTGTGTGTGTGTGTGTTTACCAGAGGAATTCTTTGTCAATAATGCTGTTCTACCAGATAGAAACTAAGAAGTTGTTTAGTCATGAACACAGATTATGGTTATTTAAATATGACTATCAAAACGGTCTTTTTGTCTGTCTGGGGTTTCTAAATCCTGTTGCTACATGCCATTTAACTTCTGTCAATGACTAAAAACCAAATTGCCAAAAGAAGCAAATTTCTATTCGCAAGAAGCAAACTATTAGTAAGATGTTTTCTGAAATAGTGAATTGAATGTCAACAGTAGGTGTTTCTTAAGAGACTAACAGAAGCGTTCCCATAAGGCAGTGAAATATCACATAAAACACACAAAAAATATAAACCAAAACCAATATTTTGTTATCATTCCACTGGATTATATTCTATCCAGATGGAAAAACTGGCCTTTCTTAGACTTTTCTTGACTTCAGTGATTTGTGTGTGTCCATCAATTTTAAATAGAGTATATTTTTAATAGTTCCTATCTTGCTAAGGTAGAATGAAATTTCAGTTCTTGACTATTTCTCTAGGCTACGATCTACAATACAGAGTGCTGCAAAGAGTCACATTGTATTTTTAAACAACTCTTTTCAGCACATTTATAAAAGTACAGTAATTCCTGTGCTTCATATGGTTAGTTATGTTTGTTAATACTGATCATCTTGGGAGGAGAAAATTTAGTTGATAGTATATTTTGAATATTTTTCTGAAGTGTAAAAGTTGGCAAGATGAGTGATATTTTACAGAATTACTGGGAAATTCCCTTTTTGTTAAAAGTATATGAACTCTGCCAATTTTAAATCTGATCATTGCAATGTAATATTCAAATTCATTTTCCTAGCTAATTTCAATCATTTTCCTTGAATTAAAAATTATTCTTTTGGAAAAACATCAGAATATGTAGTCACTAAATGGCCTACTGCTTACAAAACAGTATATTTCTAGTCAGACTGCTTTTCTATGTACTTGATGTACCTGGCTTGTGGCCAAGTCTATGAAATGAGGCACACAAGAATTATTGGCATAAAGTCAAATAACTTTTGAGATTGAAGGATCATGAGTGGTGAGAAACCTGCCTAAGGTCACAGAGCTGGACCTGGGACTCAAGATTTCTATATTCCTGGGACTTGGGGGCAGTTTGAAGGTCTGCTCCTTGCTTATTACTAGACTGTGTTTGGAAGAAAATCACAAAAGAAAAAAAAATTAGGATCAGAGGGAGTTGAGAAACATCTAGCCTAGCTCTCCTGTTTTCCCAATGAGGAAGCTAAGGCTCACAAAAGCCATGGAATTTGCCCAGGATCAGAGCTGGCTCTAGAACCCAGATCTCCTCACTCTTAAAAATGTGTTCTGCTTTGCCAGCATCTCCCAAGGTAACATCAAAGGATACTATCATCAGCATCACCAGGAGTGCTTCTTAGATGTTTAAATTCCTGGGTCCTCTTCTTTTTCTCTCTCATGGTACAGCCCAGGACCACCCATTTTAGCAAACACATCAGATAACTTTTATGCCAAATAGAGTTTGAGAATCAACACATCTTACATATCACATTTTTAAAGAAAAATGCAGAATATTTTCTTTAAATACGAAAAGTATATTAAATAAAATATATATTGAAGTAGGCAATTTGGAAAACTGATCCAAATTAAGAGAGATTAATTATAAGAGCCTTCTTGGAGGGAGGTATGTGAGCCAGTGAACTGTGCCATGGTCCCACATTATTGAGGTTAGATGAGGTAAGAATTCATCTTGAGTGAATGCACAGAAGGGGTTATGAATAAGTCATATATATATATATATATATATATACATATATATGGAGAATATTATATAAGTAGGATCTAGGAATCATTCTGGGAAGCAAGGGGAAAAAGATTACATAGAAAGGGATTCTCAAGAGATAAGTGTTACTGTGTAACTGCCGAGTTTTCATGCTACTGGAAGCCTTGGAATTTTACCAGTGTTATTAGTAATGAAATGAAAAACACAATAGCAAAAACAAATAAATGTTTGTTATTTTTATTTGTCAGAGATTTAATTCAACAGTTAATTGTGTTATCTAGGTCATGTTGTGGATCCAAAGAGAAGTATTTCCACCCTTTAATGAGCTTAAAATCTAAATAAGAGTAATGAATCCTAGCATAAAGATGTTGCTTATAATGCAGACAATGCAGATTAGAGAAAGACGAAAGTTGGCATGAAGATCTGGAGAAGAGAGAAATCACATGTGGCTAATACAGTGGTGTGACATGAGGGGTGGGATGATAGACCAGGAAGGTGGTCTTTAAGCTGGATCTTGTGGACAGGTGAAATTTATTCACATGCAATGATATATTGGTATTGGTCACCTAAAAAGGCCACTGTCGCTGCTTAATATTGAATTTGTGTTTTAAATTTCATCCATTTTAAATGAATTCGCCTCAAATAGAACGTGTGTCTTTTTCTTAATTGAATTTATTTTTCATAAACAAATAAAATTTCCTTATCTCTTTTGGGTTGAGAGTAAGCAAAAAAACAGAGTCTAGTTCAAAAACTAAAAGTGGCAAGACCATAAAATTAACATGATAATTATATGTATTTTAAAACTTGCAAATGATTAGATATTTGCCTCTCATAAAAATTTGTAACTGCTCGTATAATTTTTTAGCTCTATGTTTAGTCATATGTAAGATTGGTCCCAAAATATATTAGTGTGTGCTGATATGGAGAAAGAAGGTATTTAGTCTCGAAATTTCTGATTGTGATGGTTTTTCTTTAATAAATCTAAACTTTAAAATGCCAACAGATCATGCAATTTATGTCTCTGTATTTACACAATAAGCAGAGGTGCAAAACTAAAACCAATCCCCCTACACTGGATTCTGCTCTTTTTTAATGATATTTTTGGGTGCTGTTAACAAATAATAAGTATGTGATGCACCTAGCCTGCGTTACTCTCAGTTCCCAAAAGTCTTTGTTCTTCAGCAAGACAAAAACTCTGGTATCAAAAAAGTGTCAAGGGTTTTTAGCTGTTGTTTTGAATCCAAATTTTCTCATACTTTGGACATACTCTCGGATTACTAGGTAGACTTTGTTTGTGTTCCTTTTTGTTCTATTAGTATCATATGTCCTTCTACCCCTGCTTCCTTCCTTCCTTCCCTCCTTCCTTCTTTCCTTCCTTCCTTCCTTCTTTCCTTCCTTCCTTCCTTCCTTCCTTCCTTCCGCAAACATTTAAGTAGGAGGCACTGCATAAGGCACCAAGAAAGTAACTGGAAAAAAGCTAGGAGCCTTACTTGACTTTTGCTCTAGGAAATGACATCAATGTGATTAATGGGTCCATAGATGTCTATCCTGGGTGCTACCAGGACACTCGGAAGAGGCACTCGGTAGAACCTTGAGGTTGAAGAAGGCCTGTAGGAGGAGCAGGTGATGTCAAAGCTGTAACCTGAAAGATAGATAAGGAGGAGCTTCACCTTGGTGAAGGTGCAGGTGAGGCAAAACAGTAAGGCTTTGGAAAAGTAGCTTAGTAAGCCTAGAGCAAGCGTACAACTGGGGAGCAAGAGCCTGTGCATGAAGGGCCTTGTATGCCAGACTAAGAATTCTAGGTTATGATGATAAGAAATGTAGCCATGGAAAACTTTTAAGCAGAGATGTGATGGACTCAGACTCATAGACCATTCTAGCTGTTATGTGACAATTAGAATGGAGGGAGGTGACACTAAGAAAAGATTTATGAGGCAGCTGTGCAGAAGTCTAAGCACAGGATGGAGAGTGCTATGGGAACTGAAGTGCTGTAGGTGGGATAGGGAAAAGTAGATGGGTTTGAGAAGTAGAAACAAGAGCACTTGAAAATTCATTAAATTGTTTTGAGGCTGAAGGAGATAGAGTGGGAAGCAGCAGGAGAAGAAAGAAATCAAGGAAGACACCTAGGACTCTGGCTTGTGCGACCGAGCTAGCAAATTGGGAGAAAGCAAAAATGTTATAAAATTATTTTCCAGATTCCAAATATTTTAGTGGTGTGTTCATGACAAAAACTTTAATATACATTTGCTTTATTATTCACCATAAGATTTCTGGGCTACTTGGAGTTATATGGGCAATTGAAAGTCTGTTATATTTCATTTTTTTAAAGTATCATTTGCCAGAACTCGTTGGCTTTATTATTCTGACCATCAAAATAGTTTCCTTATGAGGAATCATTCTTGCCAACTCACCTAACCACTTATTTGAAACATCAGTTGTTAATAGGTTGGCTGATATTTTGTCTTCCTTAAAAGTTGCCTTACATTAAAGGTTTTGTACATTAAAGGTTAGAAAAGATGTTAATTTTCCTTTTTAGGGTGTAGAAGCCACATAAAGGTCTAAAATTTGAAAATAAAATAAAGACTAGTAATTATTTCATGAAACTAACACATATACCCAAGGAGTAGTTAACTTTAAAATACTCAAAATCAGATCTTGATTTTAGAACTTTATTTTTAACCAAATTTCATAATTTTATTCCTTTGTTCATCAATTTCAACTAAGTTCTCTCTTTAAAAGAATATTCTTTATCTGATGTAGATAATAGCATATGAAGTACTGATGACCTATTTGTACAGATAACATTGAGAGTGTTATCCAACATCAAGATCGTTCATTTTGAAAATAAAAAGAATTACTCTTGGGGTTTAGATGAAGAAATGTTTTGGGAACAAAGGGCTCTAAAAGAATGTTGGCAGCGGTAAAAGTGAAAGGTATGAACGGTGGCAGGCCAAGAAAGCAACGGACTATTACTTCCTTGATTCCAAAAGTTTAGTATTTTCGTTTGTAATAAGTGAGTAACAGTGATCAAAATTTTTCCTGGAATAATAACAAAATATATTACAGGAAGTGTTACAAGAGAATGTGTCCTCTCTTAATCACTTCAAAATAAATAGGAGATTTCAACATGAAGAACAGAATTCCACAATGAGTTTAACACTGTGTACTACATATTCTTTTTTGGAACATTCTGAGGTTTTAATTCCAGACTTTAAGCCCTTTGAAATATACATGCGTAGGTGTGTGTATGGGAGTGATGATGTGTAAACGTGCACATATGCGCACAAAGAGAAACAAACATCTACCTGAACATCTTTGTAGACTAAGGCAGAGTAGTAACAAGATTTTTAAAACAGATACTTGTTAAATATTTTTCATTACCATATACATAAACACACACGCGCGTGCACACGCACGGAGAGAGATATATACCCTATTCCAGAGGCTGAATGGGAAATAAATGGAATAAGTAAATAAAGTAGATCTGGATTTAGGCCTTAATCCAGATGGCCTAATAGACAAAGTAACGAAAATGTCAAGTAGAAAGTAGAAGGTGGTGCCCTGTGATGACCTAGATGTGTGGGGTGGGGGGAGGGAGGGAGGTCCAAGAGGGTGGGGATATATGTATAAATATAGCTGATTCACTTCATTGTACAGCAGAAACTAACACAACACTGTAAAGCAATTTTACTCCAATAAAAAAAAAGTGGAAGGTATCTAAAAGAATTACAGGAAATTCAGAAGAGAAAAAGGTTAACTTAGGCTCCAGAAAAATCAATAAAGCTTCATAAAGGATCACCATTTTATTTGGACCATGAAAAACAGGGATAATTTGAACATGTGGAGAAGGAAAGATAGATACTGAAGTTAAAAAACTAGAGCAAAGATAGATAACTACACAGATGCGTAAATATATATCATAATGCTGTGGATCCAGGAATTTTACTGATAACGTCTAATGCTCAGGACAAGCCTGTGAGGTAGATTTTATCACATTAACTTAGAGAGAATGAAGCAAGTTCAGAGGGTTTCTTGAGGTCACATGGCTGGTAGACATCACCCACCATCCGCTGGACTCCAAAGCCCAAGCTCTCTGTTGCCACTTCTTTACACTTCCTCAAAGATTTGCAGACATGAACTTGCAAGACAAACTCAGGAAACAGCAAATACTCACTTTGATTGGAGGGCAGGGTGAATTTCACAATATCCAAAGTGAAAAGGAAGCCTTTTCCTCCTTTGTTTATTTGACCCGATGAAGGCCAGAGGGTAAGGGTATAATAGTCATAGATGGCATATGCTGTCTACTTCCTGTGTACCGGGCACTGTGCTAAGAATATTATGTGTTATCTCATTTTATCTCCTAACAATTCTGTATTGTCTCAGTTTTCTAGGTAAGGAAACAGGCTTAGAGAGAAGAGTAAGTCAATTTCCAAGGTCAAAGTGCTAGGAAATGGTGAAGCTAGGGTTCAAACTCACTGTCATGAGACTCCAGACAAGAGCCTGGACTCTTAACTGCTAAACTACAATGCCCTAGAAAGCAGAGTTATGTGATATACATCGTGTATGTGTATGAATATGATATATATATAGTATATGTGTGTATACATATGTGTATATGCACACACACACACACACACACATATGTTTCATACCTAACAGTGATATCCAGAAATGCTTGTGTTGACATGTCTGTGTTTAGTAGAATGTAAGTGATGATCATATTCCTTGGTTTGTGTTATTTTCTGCATTCTGCCATGCATTAAAGAGCATTTATTGGACACTAGCTTTATGCCAAACATTCTGCTGGATACCAGAATTCAAAGCTAAGACACAGCCTCTATCATTAAATAGCCTACCCTTTTGAAATTCAAGGTTGCTAGATTAATACAATGGGTCTATAAGCATTACTTTATTTCTAAGGTTATTTGCTATTATTGTTTCAAGTTCTCTCTTGCTTTGCTAAAAATACATAGAGAAAACAGTTTTATGTCATTAGGTTAAAAAGATTCAGTATAAGCCGAAACCTGCTAGTTTGCCGAGCATTAGTTAATTAATGAGCATTATTATTTGATGAATACATGTCATACTGCAATGTCAGGTTCACAGGGAGATTTGCTGGGAAGCTAACAAAGCATGATCTTCAGGATTCCTCGAATTCACTGACACCATTAAGAATTAAATCTTAAATCAGTGCTCATCTCTACTTGTAAGAAGGCTGCAGAGGATCTTGAGGCAATAAAGTGATTAAAATGAGAACCATAACCTATCAACAATACAGCCCGTCCACGTAATCCCCAAGTGACTTTTATACAATACTTCTTCTCAGACATTGGAAGCATTTTGCTGGTTTAACCCTTCAGCATATACTAAGGAGATAGAATATAGGTATTCCCTCTATTTTCCTGACATGGACTCTTACAAGGAGGTTTAAGAGAAATTTTGTTTCATTGTTTAATTTTAGTAATATTTGTCAGTGGAAAGGGCTGCTGATTAAAAAAAAAAAAGAAGTATTTATGATTCTTGCTTTACCCAGGGAAAATTATCTTTCAAAGCTATAATACTTGGAAAACTCTTTGCCTTCGGGTTGGACTCCACTTAAACGAATTCATAGTATATAGATTCACTGCACAACCCCAGATGCCAACTTCTTAATGGAGTAATGGCATCAAAACTTGCAAATGAGCTTATTTAAATTTTAAGTATAACTTTAGTCCTTTATTCTTGTCTTTCAATTTAAATTTACACCATCTCACAGATTTTTAACTTGACTGCCATATAGTAATGAAGGGATTGGGTATATTGGTATCCCAACTCATTTGTTCATTCTTTTTCCAAGCAATATTTATTGAGAGCCTAGGATGTAACAGACCTTGATCTAGCTGGGTGACAGCAGTGATCTAGACCAAAAGTCTTGCCCTTCATGAAGTGAGAGAGACCCAAGAGGAGGTGACTATTTAATATTGCTCTTTTCAAAGTAGATTGTGAGAATGAGTAAGCAATACCAAGGCAGAATATAACTGTTAGCAAAATAAACACTTATTTTCATGGATTTTCATTTTCACTTGCAGCTTATAAAACCTGTCAGTTATTTCTCCAAGATATTGGATTTTCCAGCTCTAGCCTGGGGTTTCCATTGACTGCCAGTAGAATTTACAGAAATCTCCTTTCTGAGGCCAGATCCATGTCTCAGAACTGTCCATATGGAGATGGTCAATACAGTTTGACCAGTAATAGTTTTTTGATTGTCTACGGGAACATCTGGATCTTTGACCTCACAAGTAGTTATACAACGGGCCCTTATCCCTGTGGAAAAGTGTTTGTTCCTTTGTGGCTCAGAGGCCCTGTGTTTGCATGTTAGGCTTGATGTTCTGGAAGTCATTTTCTCTAGCACTGGGGTTATTTAATTCCAAGGACTGGTTTGAATTTCTTTTAAAACTATAAGTGTATAGGATTACATTTAATTGTTGGTTTACGTACAGGAGCATTACTGCCCTGAGCTGCAGGGAGCACATTATAAGTACTCCTTTGTCCTGAGTAAATATTCATTCAGTTACAGGCTGGATGAGGTCCCGTGAATCTCTGAATCATGACGTCTGTGCGAGGATTTGGAGATACTGTTGATATTATCTATTCAGGTTTTGCTGTCTATAGGGTCATATAAAGTAGCTTGGAAATTGCAGTGTAAATCAAGAAAAGCAATGTCTAAAGCTTGGACCCTTCGACCAGATGGCTGGAGTTGAGCCATTGTGAGTACGTATCGTTGGCAGACACAGGTCAGACAAAAAGGCTGTTGTTCCAGGCGCTCAGCGTCAGCCTTCCAGGGGCAGCCGGAGGACAGAGTGGGGCATTGCTGCGCCCTGCATCGGCCTGAAGGGCAGGAACGTGGAGTCCTGTTCTCGTTCAATTTCACTCTGAAGGTGACAGTCAAATAAAGGAACGATTTTCTTGAAGAACAGCATGCTTTCCCAGTCGTTTGTGAGGAGATTTCTTTTCAAGTGTTAGGGAAGGACTTGCGCTCCAGGCACCTAGTTCCTCTACCTCCTGGCATCCAGGGTCTTGACTGCTAATCACCCCTTTCCGTGCCTTCCCAGCCCTCACCATACTCGTGAGTTGCAAGGCCCTGGTCTCCATCATATATTCTTGCCAGACTCGGAAATATAGCAAGTCACAGTCTCATTTCCATGATCTGCCCTTCGTAAGGGTCATATGGAATACACTACATCTAGAGAAATCTATCTGATGGCAAACACCCTGTGTGAGGTACTACTGCAGAGTGAGAATGGGTGAGCAGTTCTGTGGAATTCCCTGCCTTCGTTGAGTGCCAGAAGTATTAGGGATAATAGGGATAATGTCATTAAACACTCAACGATAAGATGGTGCTTCACTCACGTAGCAGAACTCTCTCGCCATCGAAGGGTACTGCCGAGAGTTGTGAAGAGCAACACTGGTCAGCAAACGTGTATTCCTGTTACAAAAGCTTTCTAAACACTGTTGGGATTTCTCTACTGCCTTGAACAGATGGCTCATGACCTGCAGTGACTTCTTTCAGATCCAGGGTCTACAGGATCCAGGCTGCTGTCCAATCACTAAATGGAGTCCTACAGGGCCGTGCATGATGTAGTCCCTGCCAACTTCCCCAGCCTCCTGTCTCTCCACTCCCCAGTTCTCCTGATTCTCTGAACCTCATCTCCTTCTAGTCATCCTTAACTTCCTTCAATTCTTCAATCGCCTTTAGGCTTTTGCACCTACAGTTTATGGTACCTGGAAGAGACACCCTTCCAGCTTATCTCATGATCTTCAACACCTCCTCCCGCCCACTGAGGACTTGATTAATAGCAAGTTCCCCTCTCCCCTATCCAATCGGAATACGCTATTCAGAAGCTCTTCCACACCCATCAAGATGTAGCCAGTGTACCTGATCACCTATGAGAAATCTCCACTTTCCCAAACTTATTTGGGTTCTTCCTTCTTCCTTGATGCCAAGGATAAGGGTGCATCGGGCAGGGCTAGATAATCCCTGAGCATTAGTCCAGTAACCAAATGGTCTATAGGAACCTCCTACAGTCAACAGCTCCACTACACAAAAAGTCTGCTTACTCCTCCTAAATTAGGACTTCAGACACACACAAGAATTATTTGAAAATAATGTAATCAAAATAGAGATAGGTTCTACTGAACTTAGTAAATAAGTTCAGCATAAGCAGCTAATTACAGATATGTCAGCATCTTTACTGAATTGGAAAGCCCCCAGTGAAGTTTTGCTGAATGGATGTTTTGAATGAAATATTCAGTAAAAACAATGAGACCTGACTTTAGACCTTCAAACACTTCCCTTGCAGGAACTGGAGATAGTTGTCTAGTAAGGATTGGTCCAGTTTTCAATCTGCTCTTTGCCCTCTGATTTCCCATTCATTCATTAAATAAATATTTGTTGGGCACTCCCGTCTAACAGGTACCGCTGGCTTCTGTCGCTTTATGCACGCTTCAGAGGGCCTGAGCCGAGAGCAATGGCTCAATGTCCAAAATAAGGAGGTAACATGGAGCATCACTGAATGGCAGTTGAAAAAGCTATGGTTGTCATGGCTTTTCTGCTTCTAAATAATTGTATACTCTTAAAAACAATAATTTATTGGGTACTTATTTCTAGCAGACACTATTCTAGGTGTTTATATTAATCCTCATTTGATCCTCGTGATGAACCCAGGAGGTAGGCAGTAGTGTCATCTCCATCTTACGTATGAGGAAATTGAGGCAAAGAATTACTGAGTAACTTGCCCAAGGTGGTGCATCTAGTAAATACTGAGGTCTTGATCTAAACTCAAGAGCCCATACTCTGATCATCATAAGACCTTGGAATGGAAAGTCTCCTGACCCCACAGGGACTTGTTTGTTTGCTGCATCTATAAAGTGACGTAGTTGGCCACAGTGGTCTCCCAGATCCCTCCCAGATTAACAGTGTTTGTTTATGGTACTGGAGCTGCCCTGTCCAATGTGCAAATCCTCACACAGGCCCTCTACCTTTTCCTGCATTCTTTCAGATCTGCACCTCACACTAGACTTCGCTTCCTCTCTTCTTCTCAAATACTTTCTCAAAGGCTGCTACTCTTACCCAACCGAAGCTTACTGCTTCTATCCTGCCCCACGGACCTCTGTTCTCTAGACCTCTGGTTTTGCAGGTTACCCTCTGAAGGACCAGTGCTCTCCATTATGGGAGGAGCAAACATTTTCCCCCTCATAAAGTCCCATGTTCTCTCTCTTGTACACAGTACCACCAAATGGCCCTCTCCTACTTCCACCTGTTTTGTGGAAGAAATTCCACAAAACGCCGAACACACCAGGCCCCACGAAGGGTTTCAGAGTACACCAGATGCTTTCTCACATATCACATTATTTCAGTAGAAGAGTGGGCATTGTTACTCTCTCTTTTCTACAAGGAGGTTCAAAAAGATAAGACATGCCTAAGATCACACAGCTAGTGAGGGATAGGGCTGGGATTTGAATCCAGATATTCTAAATTCTTTCCACTCTATGTACCAATCTGTCCTCTCTCTGTACTGCTTCTGTTTGCTCTAACACAAAGTGTCTATGAACTTCACTTTTCAAAAGTCCCTATATAGAGTGAAATGGTTATGGCTTTAGTTGTTTGCTTTCACGGAAGTGTCTATCTTTCTCACTGAAAACTAGCTGTAGCTTGTTATCAACACTTGGGGCTCTGAGAGGGTGAAAGATGAAATTATATTGCAAAATTCTGACACAATTTTTGCTCTGTTTGTCAAGATTTGTGGCATAGTTATTTGTGTCTGATGGAGGAGAATTCTCAGAGCTCATACCAGAAACCCAAAGTGCCTTGGACCAAGATCCCCACTCAGTTCCTATAACTGGGTGCGTTAGAGAGATACTCCAGTTATATTCCACATGCCATCAGCCCTCACAGGTACAGGTTCTGCTAAAATTGGGCATACCCAGAGGCTATTGCCGCTGTTTTGCACGATGAAAAATGTGGTTTTCAATGTTCATTTTGATGTGTGCAGTGGAATTCAAGACTAAAAGTGGTACGAGGAGAAGGTCTTCAGGAACCGAAGGGCGTAAAATAACCTAACACAGTGATGCTGAACCTGTGAGCCATCTAATCCCGGGATCTCCCTTGAGGGGGGTCCAACTGCACGCATGTTAGAGATACAGCCTTCCTGGTGCCCTCTACTGTCCAGGGCCGAAATGACAGGAAACACAGTTCGGTATTCTGGATGTTAGTTTAATAACTTAAAAAAAAAAAAATTTACTCTTGGGCTGAAATGGGGTTTTCCAAGTTTTGGTTCATAATAAGTAGTTTTTAAACATTTAAAAATAGGGGTGTGTAATAAAATGCTGAGAGACTCTCTGGAGATTGCTGCTGCTGGCACTTCTCTAATAGAAAGCATACGCATTGAGCTAACATTTGACTGAAGAAAAAAACAAAGCTGTTAAAAGCTGGTAGGCTCCTTTTCCAATAGCAATAGCATTAATATCTTTCAAGTCACTCCTAACCATAGCTAATTAGAGGTTTATGAGGGATGGCCCTTCCTGATGGGTCACCTCAGGTTAGGCAGCCCACAAATTTGCTATTGACTATTTGGCAACAATGGCTTTGTGAAGAATTTCTGCTCAGCTCGAGGTGATTATCTTTTTTTTTTTTTTCTTCTGATGGTGTGTCTCTTATTTTGACTGGCTGAGGTTGGGTTGGACGATGAGGCCCCGATTCAAAGACAGTGCCAGGTCGTTGCTGGAGATCTGCACTGACAGATTGTTGAAAACTTGTTAGTCTGACGTTTTAACAGCCTGCAATGGGGTGGAAATCTGCTCTTTCACTGGAAAAACTTAGAAAGGAAAACATGAGCTTGAGCTGAAATCATCCCCAGGTCCAAATCCACCGTCCTCTGGCACCAGAGTGCCAAGGGCTGCACAGTCTTTAGAGATCAAGGCCTGGCTATGCCACCCACAGGGTAGAAGGGACTCGGCCACTGTGAAGTTGGAGCCTCTGAAGATGCACCTCTGGGGGCTGGGGATCAACACTAGGTGCTAACGGCTCCATCAGTAGCAGAAATCGGCCTCTCGTGAGGTTTCAGCTGGGTGGTTAGGGGTTGTTCTTTTGGCCGTAGGCACATGATCCAAGAAAAAGGAATTTTAAAACACCTCAGGCTTGGTACCTTTTTTGAGGTAGAAATGGACAAAAAGATTGCAGCCAGTACCGTTGGTGAGTGATATCTGGTACCTCAGTATTGTAATTATTTGTCACCTTGCTACAAGAATTCATTGAGCATCTTGGCTCTTCAAAAGCAAACCCAGCCTCACCATCCCAGCCAAGAAATATATATGTATATATATATATATTTTAGATCACTGTTATCCTCTACTTTCCTCTCATGTACCAGTGATGGCCACTTAGATTAAGCCCTTCTCCCTGATCCATCACAGTTTTGCTCCCATCCTGGGAGGCTACCGAAGGATTTTAACGGGGTTTCTGGGCTTTGCACAGCCAGCTGTCTCTGCCAGGAGGAGCCCTCTCTTTTGCCAGCCAACTTCTTCCTGTTGTCCTCTCTTTTTAGAAGCCTTCTGGTAGCCCCAGACAGTGTTGGGTGCCCACCATTGAGGATGCCCATAGCCTTTCATGTTCTGACTTCAGACCAGGCTCTAAACTTCCTGAGGACAGGATCTAGCCTAAATCTCATTTGATTTTTTTTTTTTTTTTTTTTTTTTGGCCATCCTCACAATATAATGCCTACATAGAGTAGGCACATGATAATGGTGTCTTTTTGAATATTCATTCATTCATTCATTCATTCATTTGATAGATAGTAATGTAGTCCCAAGCTTCCAGGCCCTGTTAGGTTCTGTTAAGGGACTGCACTCCCTAAAGTCTATCTTTTTATGATCTGCAGACCTAAGCCATGTTCTCTCCAGGCTGATCTTCCAGGAGTCTGTCTTTAATTAGTACCATTCAGTTCTTTGTTGGGGAAAATGTGAGATGGGAAGTGACCCAGATGTTTTGAGATGTCTTCTCAATGTCAAGTTTCCCCTTCATCACCCCTTTGCAGCTCCACATCACATGGTTGCCTCTAATGGCAGCACTTACTGGTGTGTATACATAAATAACCAGAAAAAAATCTCCTCTCATGCTACTCAGATAATCCCAAATCTCAAGTATATCCCACAGAATTGCAGTAAACATTTATTTATTCATTTATTTAATTAGCATTGGGAGTGCCGTTATGCATTAGTCATTGTGCTAGACACGTAAGGGATGATCAAAGAAAACAGATGCATCAGCATACAGGCATTTGCCTTATTTACTAAAAACCTCACTAGAGAAATTCTCATATTGAATGGCAAACTTGCAGAACCCAAGTACTTAAAGATGGGGTGAGGGTAGAATGAAGGTAACTTGTGCTGAGGACGTGCCTCTTCCAGGTTGCCTTGGTTGCTTCTGGGGGCAGATGAGATAGGCTTCCCTTTCCACCAGTGACCATGACTAGCACTTCTTCAGATCAGGAAACTCAGTTTTCTTTTTATTTTTTTTCTTAAAAAAGGTCTAATCATATGTCAGAGGCTCTTTTTGCTCTGTTTGTTGAATGCTCCATCGAGTACAGTCATGGAGATGTTGGGTTTTTCCGAAATCTGCAGTAGCATTCCAACATTCAGTCACTAGCTCCATGCGAGTCAAGAGGCAATTGTGCCCAGAGCTGTCTAATCCCTGGATCACTGCCATGGTGATGCGACATTGGACCAACAACTCCAGTGATGCCTTCTGTTCGTCCACTTTCCCAGCTGTGGCCCACCATCAGCTCCCCTCATGAATCAATTCTGCATTTTTGTCTGAGTCATTCCTGGAGGCCCAGCCTATAGCCTGCTTGTCCAATGATTTTATAAACACCTAATTCCCTTTACTAATTTCCTTTCTGCTTAAAAAAAAAAAAAAGCTATAAGGGTGGGAAGGAAATAATCAAAGAATCACAACCTATTAATTATTTGCTGATAACATTTAACATTACCTGCTTGTGGAAAACAGTTATTGCTTCAGCTGATACTGGAGAAAACCTCCAAGCCAAAAAGATTTCTGTCTTGGGTTTTATTTGTTTGCTAATGTTTCCTCCCATCCAAAAATATCAAGATACCTGACCTGAACAGACTAGTTGCTGCAGGCCTGAGAGAACAACATGGGCATACCTCAGAGATATCAGGGGTTCAGTTCCAGACCACTGCAATAAAGTGAATATCGCCATAGAGCCAGTCATGAATTTTTTGGTTTCCCAGTGCATATAAAAGTTAGGTTTACACTATACTATCATTTATTAAGTGTGCAACAGCATTATGTCTTTGAAAACAATGTACATACCTTAATTTTAAAATACTTTATTGTAAAAAATGCTAACCATCATCTGAGCCTTCAGTGAGTTGTAAACTTTTTGCTAGTGGAGGGCTTGAGATATTGTGAAACTTACAATATTTGACAAAATGTGACACAGAGACACAAAGTGAGCAAATGCTGTTGGGAAATGGCATCAATAAATTTGCCTGACACAGGGTTGCCACAAACCTTCAATTTGTGAAACACACAATAAAGCGATGCACAGGAAAATGAGGTATGCCTGTACATTCAAGTGCTAACAAATATTCAGAAAAAAAAGAGTATGAAATCTTACGTGAAGCAAAAAAAAAAATTAACTGATTTAAGAAAGTTAGGAGTGCTGCCAATTGAACAATGTGTAAACTTTTCACGGTCTTTAATTTTTTTTCTTTAGAGTATAATCTGGTACTATTATTAATATTTGAATATTATTTTCACTTCAGATATAACTTTCCCTTAAGAAAACAGGTTTGCCAAGTACTTAAATGTGATTTTTTTGAATCATGCTTAATTTTTCACAACTAATTTTATGATGAAAGTAATAGAAAGTATACAGTCTACTTAAGAGTAATATACTTTATTGTACATTTTGCTGGAACACATAATTAAACTAATAAAAATTAAGTATTTTTGATATAAATTTTTAATGTACTAGAATAGGTGCAGTATTTTATAATATCCATCTTGTTCTTCCTGACTAAAAGGTAAAGTTTAGATTGAATATAGAAAATTCTCAGTAAATAAAATTAGCAACTAACTTGTGAAATATTCTGACTTTTAAAATTAGAAGTATTTCTTCATTTTTTATCTTAAATAATAATATGGATATTAAAATAAAATTATAATGAATGAGTTCAATTTATTAATTCATATTTTTGTATCATAATCTCATCTACAGTAATCTAAATCGGTACATTCTTGCTTATAATTAAAAACTAAACTTGCAATGATACTATGATGTAGATAATATTACCCTACTTTACAGATGAGAGAGCAAGTTTAACAAAACTAAATAAATTGCCCATGACGGTATAATAAGTACATGCATAAAGCAACAGGATTTGAACTTGGGTCAGTCTAATCCAAAGCCTATGTTCTAATAGGTGGCAACTCGTGCAAACAGCAGTGACTAATGAGTGAGAGAAGGGGGTGTAAATAGACCTGGTATACTTGGCCAAGGCAATATCGAAGCCTGCAGTAGCCAGTATTTGGGAATCTGGTCAAGCATTAAGTAAGCTGTTAGCTTTCATTCTCTAACTCATTGTGGTGGCAGGGGTGTGTATTCTATAGTGAGTAGTACTCTCTGTGCCTCAATTTTCTACTCTCTTAAAAGGGTATGATCAGAGAACAAGATGGTAGACGCATAGCTTAGCCCATAGAACAATGCTTAGCCCACAGTACGGGCTAAAGAAATTTCAGCTAGTTCACAAATATTTATTAAGGGTCTGGCATATATAAGGCACAAGGGTTATAATAATGAGACATGTTAAAAATGCTAACAATGAAAGTGGTTTGATTCTTCATGGTCTATGAGGAAAATAGGCCTTACACACCTGAGTTCATATGTAGCATAGCCTTTGTGCTATGAGAGGAGAGTGTGTGCCAGGAGACTCTCTGTTGCTAGCAGGGCTCCAGCCCCTTGGATGGGAATTTCAGTAACCATGTTGTTATTTAAGGGCGTTGCTAGCTGGGAGTGATGGAAACAAGCAAGGCAAGGTGGTCTCATTATTTTAGGCACAGAAGACAAAACAAAGATGGAGATTCTTTGGAGAGATGGGATTCTGAGAATCAGGCAGAAGCCTGGTAATCAGAACCGGATCAAAGTCAGGGTCATCCAGCAGCAAGGTGCCGGGCTGGGGAGTCCCAGCATGCGTGACCAGGAAGAGCAGCAAGAGAGGCGGGCTGCAGCCCTGAGAACCCAAGAAGGCATGGGACCTTCCCCCACGGCAGATCCTGTGGTTTTCTGAGACTTGAAGCCTGTGGCTTAGCCCAATTAATCTCCTAAACTGGGTCATCACCCTGGGTTGCACAGCAAGCAGGAACCTGGCAGCAAAGGCCCTGTAAACACTGGTATCAATGAGAAAAAGCACTGGAAAAAATCTGGTTTCTTTCAAGTCCTGAGAACTGAGAACCATCAGATTCCCTTCTGGGCATTGCTTTAAAATCTGGTACCATCATCAGGTAACTTTACAAAGCAGGGCAATTACAGAATTAGTTAGAGGTGCCTCAGCCATTTCCCAGATAGCCAGGGAGATGAAGACAAGGAAAAGGACTGTCTTGTGATCATTGGAAGGGCCACTGCACCCACTGTTGCTGCTTGGTCATTAGCTTGTGTGGTCACTGGACCCAGGCAGGCCATGGCTTTTAAGGAATGCAAGTTTCACGGGAGTTTTACAAACTTCTCCTGGATTTGTTAGCGTCCGGGAAAGGGAGCAAGACCCCCATGGAACACCCACACCCACGCCACCTGCATCTAGAGGAGGGGGTATATGTAAGGCTGCCTTGGACTTGGGTAGCTGTGGGAAGTTAGCCACCATCCACCGCAAGCCCCTGCAATTAAAGAAGGAAAGCTCTTCCATCCTAGCACATGCATGGGCTTTCATCCTTAACAAAGGGCAAACAACCACTCCAGAGTTATTTCCCTGTAGGACTCAGAATATGGACTGATAGAGCTTCCTAGCACTTTGTTTTACCAAGAGGCTGAAAACACTTTAGAAACATCTGATCTTTCAATTAAAAATAATTATTAACTCAGGTCATAAAAAAAAAATACCACTTTAAAAAGCAGGTAATACAGGAAATGGATCTTAGCAATTCGAAAGGTTTTAAATTCTGCCAAAACACAAACAGAACAGCAACAGTCAGATCAGACTCCACGGATCATTAATTCTCACATTTGCTCTCTGATCTGACTTCGTGGCATATATTAGTATCCCCATGTTATTTACAGAGAAATGAAGTCTGAAGAGATTAAATAGCATGATAAATATCACATGATATTTAGTTCAGCAGAGTAGCCAGGGAAAAAGTTCATGATATGTACTTTCTGTTTAGTATTCAACGCACTTTTGCAACCTTCGGGTGCGCCCACCCTTCCTCCTCCACAGTCCATTCTCCTGACCTGCCAAAGGGAGTCTAACATGCCAGCAGTTTGCTTCCTTTTCATGGTCCTGAACCAACTGTCCATCTCTGTGCACAGTGTAGGTCATCCCAGAAAATGGGTTGATTTGAATGCAGTTGGATCATCCTTTCTCATCTCAACCTGTGCCTCTGTGTACCAGGAGGTTGCATCATTAGGTGTGAAGAATATGAATTCTTTCATCTGGGAACCCTTTTCCCCAGAAATTACTTTGTCTTATAATATTTTAAGTGTAGGTACAATAAAGATTGACAGGAGTGGAATTAACCAAGTTGTGAACAGTGAAAGAAAGAGGAAAATGGACCAGAATAGATGCCCTCAGTCTTTCTAAGGACAAGGAAATAAATGGTAAAAACAAGTCCAGCCTGGTACTAAGTGACATCCATAAGCTGATAGGAGATGGGTGTAGAGAGGCAGAATATGAAGGGCCATTTTTATATTCACAGTGTAGCAAATGGGGACAATTCTTTCCTATTATGAAATATTTCGAGCATAGAAAAAAGAGAATAATTTAAGGAACAAATCATTATAGAAAAAGTTGATAACCCCTGTATGCCCCCCAACATTTCATTACTCTGTATATCTTCCCCCTACCCTGAATTTGATGTTCCTTATTCATTGCCTGTTTTTATGCTTTTCCTGTAAATTAATGTATCCATAAACAACGTGTGCTATTTTTAGATATTTTCAACTTCATTAAAAAATGGAGACAGTTTTTTTTTTGCCTAGCATGATACTTTTACATGATATAAACATGGCGTTTTTTATTAATTTATTTTATTTTTGGCTGCGTTGGGTCTTCGTCGCTGTGTGCAGGCTTCTCACTGTGGTGGCTTTTCTTGTTGAGGAGCACGGGCTCTAGGCACGTGGCCTTCAGTAGTTGTGGTACACGGACACAGTAGTTGTGGCTCCCGGGCTCTAGAGCACAGGTTCAGTAGTTGTGGCGCACGGGCTTAGTTACTCCGCGGCATATGGGGTCTTCCCGGACCAGGGATTGAACCCATGTCCCCTGCATTGGCAGGTGGATTCTTAAATACTGTGCCACCAGGGGAGTCCCTAAGCAGTATATATGTTTTATAAGATTTGAAAATTATATACTTTACATGATTTGAACACTATATATTTTATAAGATTTAAATATTATACAATTTGAATATTATATACTTATATGTGTATATTATACATATAACATGTTTTTACACTATATGTAGCCCTAATTCATTTTCACTTTTATTTTTATTTTTTTAAACGTTTATATTGGAGTATAATTGCTTTACAGTGGTGTGTTAGTTTCTGATTTGTAACTAAGTGAATCAGTTATACATATATATATATATATATATATATATATATATATATCCCCATATCTCTTCCCTCTTCCGTCTCCCTCCCTATCCTACCCTTCTAGCTGGTCACAAAGCACCGAGCTTATCTCCCTGTGCTATGCAACTGCTTCCCAGTAGCTATCTATTTTACATTTGGTAGTGTATATATGTCCACATATACACTACCACTTTCTCACTTTGTCCCAGCTTACCTTTCCCCCTCCTCGTGTCCTCAAGTCCATTTTCTAGTAGGTCTGTGTATTTATTCCTATCTTGCCCCTAGGTTCTTTATTCCTATCTTGCCCCTAGGTTCTTCATGACCTTTTTTTTTAGATTCCATATATATGTGTTAGCATACGGCATTTGTTTTTCTCTTTCTGACTTACTTCACTCTGTATAACAGACTCTAGGTCCATCCACCTCACTACAAATAACTCAATTTCGTTTCTTTTCATGGCTGAGTAATATTCCATTGTATATATGTGCCATCTTCTTTATCCATTCATCTATTGATGGACACTTAGGTTGCTTCCATGTCCTGGCTATTGTAAATAGAGCTGCAATGACCATTGTGGTACATGACTCTTTTTGAATTATGGTTTTCTCAGGGTATATGCCCAGTAGTGGGATTGCTGGGTCCTATGGTAGTTCTATTTTTAGTTTTTTAAGGAACCTCAATACTGTTCTCCATAGTGGCTGTATCAGTTTACATTCCCACCAACAGTACAAGAGGGTTCCCTTTTCTCCACACTCTCTCCAGCACTTATTATTTGTAGATTTTTTGATGATGGCCATTCTGACTGGTGTGAGGTGATACCCCATTGTACTTTTGATTTGCATTTCTCTAATGATTAATGATGTTGAGCATTCTTTCATGTGTTTGTTGGCAATCTGTGTGTCTTCTTTGGAGACGTGTCTATTTAGGTCTTCTGCCCATTTTTGGATTGGGTTGTTTTTTTGATACTGAGCTGCATGAGCTGCTTGTAAATTTTGGAGATTAATCCTTTGTCAGTTGCTTCATTTGAAACTATTTTCTAACATTCTGAGGGTTATCTTTTTGTCTTGTTTATGGTTTCCTTTGCTGTGCAAAAGCTTTTAAGTTTCATTAGGTCCCATTTGTTTATTTTTGTTTTTATTTCCATTTCTCTAGGAGGTGGGTCTAAAAGGATCTTGCTGTGATTTATGTCATAGAGTGTTCTGCCTATGTTTTCCTCTAAGAGTTTGATAGTGTCTGGCCTTACATTCAGGTCTTTAATCCATTTTGAGTTCATTTTTGTGTATGGTGTTAGGGAGTGTTCTTCTTTCATCCTTTTAAATGTAGCTGTCCAGTTTTCACAGCACCACTTATTGAAGAGGCTGTCTTTTCTCCATTATATATTCTTGCCTCCTTTATCAAAGATAAGGTGACCATATGTACATGGGTTTATCTCTGGGCTTTCTATCCTGTTCCACTGATCTATATTTCTGTTTCTGTGCCAGTACCACATTGTCTTGATTACTGTAGCTTTGTAGTATTGTCTGAAGCCAGGGAACTGATTCCTCCAGCTCCGGTTTTCTTTCTCAAGATTGCTGTGGCTTTTCGGGCTCTTTGGTGTTTCCATACAAATTGTGAAAATTTTTGTTCTAGTTCTGTGAAAAATGCCATTGGTAGTTTGATAGGGATTGCATTGAATCTGTAGATTGCTTTGGGTAGTAGAGTCATTGTCACAATGTTGATTCTTCCAATCCCAGAACATGGTATATCTCCCCATCTATTTGTATCATCTTTAATTTCTTTCATCAGTGTCTTATAATTTTCTTCATACAGGTCTTTTGTCTCCTTAGGTAGGTTTATTCCTAGGTATTTTATTCTTTTTGTTGCAATGGTAAATGGGAGTGTTTTCTTAATTTCACTTTCAGATTTTTCATCATTAGTGTATAGGAATGCAAGAGATTTCTGTGCATTAATTTTGTATCCTGCTACTTTACCCAATTCATTGATTAGCTCTAGTAGTTTTCTGGAAGCATCTTTAGGATTTTCTATGTATAATATCATGTCATCCACAAACAGTGACAGCTTTACTTCTTCTTTTCCGATTTGGATTCCTTTTATTTCTTTTTGTTCTCTGATTGTTGTGGCTAAAACTTCCAAAACTATGTTGAATAGTAATGGTGAGAGTGGGCAGCCTTGTCTTGTTCCTGATCTTATTGGAAATGGTTTCAGTTTTTCACCATGTTGGCTGTGGGTTTGTCATATATGGCCTTTATTATGTTGAGGAAAGTTCCCTCTATGCCTACTTTCTGCAGGGTTTTTATCATAAATGGGTGTTGAATTTTGTCAAAAGCTTTCTCTGCATCTCTTGAGATGATCATATGGTTTTTCTCCTTCAATTTGTTAATAAGGTGTATCACATTGATTGATTTGCATATATTGAAGAATCCTTGCATTCCTGGGATAAACCCCACTTGATCATGGTGTATGATCCTTTTAATGTGCTGTTGGATTCTGTTTGCTAGTATTTTGTTGAAGATTTTTGCATCTATGTTCATCAGTGATATTGGTCTGTAGTTTCCTTTTCTTGTGACATCTTTGTCTGGTTTTGGTATCAGTGTGATGGTGGTCTCATAGAATGAGTTTGGGAGTGTTCCTCCCGTTTTCACTTTTAACTGCCATGTAGCACTCCAATGTATGAATAACATCTGTTTTGTAGCTGAACAGTAAAGTTTCTCTAGTTATCAGTCTAGAAGATGACTTGCTATGACATAGTGCATGCACATTTCAACCTAGTAAGAATGAAGTCTGGTAAGTAATAAGTAGAAATCTAGTAAGATTTTGCCAGTTTTTCTCCAAAATGGTTCCATCATTTTATACTGCAGCCCACAATGTGTGAGAAGATCCATTTCTTTACGTTTTTGATAAACTTGTTTTTGCCAGATTTCTAAGTTTTGCCAAATCAATGGGCTCAAAATAGGCTTCATTTTATCTTTTATTTGCTGGTTCCTGATTATTAGTATGGTTGAGTATATCCTCTCTGTTAATGACCATTCAGATTTCCTCTTCAATGAATTGCTTATATCCTTTATCCACTTTTCCATTGGATTATTTGTTATTTTCTTACTGATTTGGAGGATTTATTTATACATTCAGGTACTATCCATTTGTCAATCATATACATAAATGTGCTATTCTTAAATAACTGATTGTATCTCTGGAGTTTGCCCTGTACAAAAATGTTAACAAGCAAGTTAAAACTGAGATGTAGATAAGAAAGTTGATATTTCCATGAGTCGATGCTTCTGGAAAAGGATTATGATTGCCACTTTTTCTTCATTTCCTTATTTGTGCAGAGAGTTCAGAGTTCCCAAGTTCAGAAAGTTAAGTGTAGGCCACCTAGGTTTGTACTTGAAAATGTCTGCTTGATTGCAGAGTAGGTAGCTTAGGATAATTTCAGTAGTGAATAAGAGCCAATTTTGAGAGTGATTAACCTCAGATTACTAGATCCAATAGACTGTGTATCTTCCATCGAAATAGAAACTCTTGGACACTGGGTGCATCTCTGGCCATGACCCCTCATAGGAGCACACAGAGTCAGCTTGAGGCAGGGGCATGAGGCATGCAGGAACAGTCTGTCCCCAATTTACCTCTCAAATATTTTACTACGAGGAAAGTCTCTGCTCATGACGTAAATCCCTAGACTCAGGCAAGGAAAACATGAAGAGCAGAATAATGTCATGGTGATGTCAGGTTGCATGGACATGTTGCTTTGGGAACCCTGATAGGAAATCTTAAAATAATGATGGCTTTCTTTCTATTTCAGAGGTGTGGCGAAATCTTGTTTGAAAACCCTGACCAGAATGTCAAATGTGTTTGCATGCTAGGTAAGAAGCCTTCTCATTTAAAATCTATTAAGCATGCTGATGTCATGTGGGCTTACTGTTGTTCTGTTGCCTTACTGATTGTCTCTTGTTCCATATTGCAGAGGCTAATAGGCTATTTTATAGGTTTATAGACAGCTATAACACATTTATATGTGGAACACTTGATGATAAAGAAAGGGTTTGATTTTAATAACTGTCAGTAAGTCAGGAACCATGCTTCTGAGTCTTTCAAATTTTTTCTTGGATCATCAGCATAACATAGTATTGGGTGCTTTGTATTCAGGCAACTGTGATGAAAAAGTACGAAGAATCACGTTGTAATTCCTAAACTAGAAATCATATGCTAGGCAAGTAAACTATTAAATATTTACAGCACAGCACAAAGCCCTTACTTACAATGCCTGGGAGGAATATACATTTGAACTAAACTGAAGTCAGCACAACAGTTACCCACACTGTATTTGTAATAAAAATTGCAGCATCATAATGAATAATCATTTGTTCTTGTGGGATGATATATCATCAGTGCCTTTCACAAACTCTTTAATATATAGTATTCCGTTAAAAGATGAAGTTGATATTATTTTCCTCATTTTATAGAGTAGAAAACTAGTACAGAGAATATAAGTGATGCACTTAACCTCAAAATGAGAAATGAGCCAAATCATGATGTGAAAGTTTCTCATCTGTAAAAATTTAGGTCGAGTGTTTAGATCTTAATTGAGCCACTAAACTATGTTCAATGAACTTTTAATTAAGTAATTATAGTAATAGAACAAAACAGTAGCATGAATAAATAAAAATAATCCTTAAATTTGACTTTCGCCAAAATTTCACCCTAATCCTTTCCAACTCTGAACCATACTCATAAGCAAAGAAAAAAATTATTCATTTTAGCTCCTTCCATTTTCTCTGGCTACCTCATATGTTGGCAGCCTAGGTAATTGGTAAGATGGCTCAGAAGCAGACAGCAAGATAGAGGCAGGGGAACGTCTTGGTAATTTATAAGTCAAGATAATCAGGTAATAAATAATCAAAAGTTGCTCATTACCTAAAAACAAACCAAAAACAGAAACCAAACACAAATACTGTATTTTCCTGGTCTTCTGATCTTTCTTATTTTCTTGTGCTAGTATTTTAAACCTTTCTGATGCAGTTCTTATAAGTTTTTATTTTAATTAAGATGGGGCTATATAGTAACATAGCCACTGGAAAATGAACATTCTTTTGGAAGCACATGAACAGTGAACATAGCATAGCATCCATAAATCCATTTCAAATGTCCAGTATTCCTTTCCCTTAACCATGAAAATGCCTCAGAATGCTAACAGTGCAGGGTACAAACCACAGAGAGAGAGAGAGAGAGAGAGAGAGAGAGAGAGAGAGAGAGAGAGAGAGAGGTGGAAGCAGAAAAACTTCCTTTGTCCAGCCATATGTCCCAGCTTTGGATGAGGGAGACCATCTCATCACTGCATCAGATCTATTCATCAACTCACTCATTTAACTTTCACAATAGCAGTATGGTTTGGTGCTATTAGAATCCTCATTTTACAGAAAGAAATTTGTGGCAAATGATCAAATACTATAGGACCTTAATCCCACTAAAATATTATTTGACTATAGCTTCTACATGATCTACTAACATGAATCAGTTTTAATTCATGATGACTTTAAGCACATGAACACATAACTTATTTTGATGAATTTTTCCTTGTACTAGCTCTCATGTGAGTTGCTTGATTAGTTTATAGCTAGGACAAGGACAGCAATAGACTGTCTACTACTGCCTATAGACTTGAATTCACTTAAAGTCAATCATCTTTCCATCTCTTCTGGATAATATGGTGTGGTTTATAACCCTAACCAGAAGACACTCCTGGCCACCAAATGCACTCCCCCAATGAATCTGCCAAATTATACAAATTCCCAAAATTAGAAGAATATTTATATAAATCAGCTTTCTATTACTACCACTGTCGTAAGATTTACAATTAACTGAGTACTTAAATATGTCACAGATGAAGTCCATCCTGAGTACCTTACATAGTTAGATCATTTATTCTAAGTAAATTAAGACATAGCCTCTCTTTCAAAATATAGATATCTTTGGCAATATCAGTGTTATTATTAAGCTTGTAGTTTTCATTAGTTTATTAGATTTCTATTTTCTTAGTGACATAGAACTAAATAATATAAAGGAACCATGAAAATGGAAGTGTTTATTAGTTTAAGGGCATGGGATAATTAAAGATGGAATAGGAAGAACACTTGTACATTTTACCTTTAAAGTAGATGGTAAATATTTATTGAATGTTGAAGATATTACTATGTCTAGTGAGCTGGAGTTACTCCGATAATGAAAATTATGCCCTCAAGGAGCTTACACCTAAGAAGGCTTAGACTTTTTCCTACTTATTTTTTTAAGAGGATTGGTATAAAATTTAACTGAAACATTTACAAAGTCCTTTGAAATCTTAGATGAAAGAGAATACCAAAATAAAACTATTATGGGTATCAATACGGATGGACTAATCCACCATTAGCATGTGTCCACCTGAAGCCAAGGGCTACCATTTCACAGCAATAATGTGCAAGGTAATGAAAAAAGAAGTTGAATGATTTATTCCCTTAAAAGAAACAAGAGAAACTCAAGGCGTGAACATGTAACTCACTAAAACTGAGACCACATCTTAGACCACATATTTTATCAAGAAGGGGCATCTACATAACACAAACATAACAGCAAACCACTGTCTGAGGTCTTACCTGAGTGAGTTTGTTGCTTCCTTTGAGAGGAACCTGTGATCGTGCCCTTGTGACTTCCCGAAGCATTTCTTGAGAAAACTTTATATCTTCAACAGTAAAGGATAAGGAGTCTCTGCTGTTTAAAGGGACTGTTAAGTTTTCTAAGTGTTTCTAAGTCATGAATGTAGTTTGTGTTTTTGCAGATCACATTATAACCTTTTTATGAATAAATCAAAATTTTGAAACAAGAAAACCAAATATATAAAGTCTGCATTTCCAAAACTTCACTCTGATCTTTTTGCCACCCCAGTATTGAGATCCCTAATGGAGGCCAACCTAAGACATTCAGAGCTTTGAAGTGCTTTGAAGTGTCAAGTTCTTGGCTCACCCCCTCCGGCATTCCGTCTCTACCCACTCACACACCAGGTTTGGGGCCCCTGCCTTGGCCCCAGCTGTGCTTCAGCACATTTGAGATGCAATAGGGCAGAGGGTCACAAGCCAGGCCCACCATTTGCAGTTTTCTTCTGTCCCACTGGTGTCTCCCCAGATCTTTCTGAAAAATACAATTTTTATGCTTTCAGTTGTTTACCTCATGACATCCATGAACAAGTCATCCGCATTGAACTCATACTTCTGGCTCATTACATACAATGAGACATAAGTGTAAAATTCATCTGAAGTTACTCTGAAGTACTGAATGCAAAGCAGTTTTAAGTGAGAGCAAACTATTGTCATATGTGGGCCTTACAGGCAATCATTTCTATGTTCAGGGGAATAGTTCATGTTGGATATGAAGGTAAATAAAGATGTACTGCAGAGCTGGCTACACTGACTATTTACTATTTATTCCTTAAAATTCTGTCAGAGGGGTAAAATGTAGACAATGTTAACTACCAAATTGTAAGAAATGTTGCTTTGTTCTTTCCTTCACCCTTAAGGAGTTCAAAACTGCTAACTCCCATCCCCCTCCTTTTTCTCAATTTAGCCATAAGATTTCTCTCGAATTAAGATAGACCTCAAAGTTTACAGAACTATATCAAATGGTGCACAACTGTATAGTAAGATGTGTACCTTAACTAGGTGTAATGAATTGATAACCAAGGGAAGAAGGAAATGGAAGAGAAGTTATCTCTCATTACACAATTAATGTATGAGGTGTGGCCAGTTCCTAAAAGGAATTTATTTTTCAAAGTGTAATGAAACTGCTAGGTACAAAGAGCCAAGAGTATTTAAAGAAACTACATAAAATGATCGATGTTAGTTCACTTAGTTCATTTGCTAACTTCTGTCTGGGAAATGCTAAATCCTGGGGAGAGAAACTTTCTAAAGAGTTTCCCAGTCAGACTTGGTGCCCTTCTTTCCCTTGTAATTTTACAATTTGAAATTTTCAGTGGCTCTGCTTTTGTTTCATGTGTGATTCCTTTCATGCTGATTGGTGTCATATCGTTAGAATGTAAGGTCGTACTTTCTTATCTGCCATGGTTTAGAAAGTGGTATTCATATTGTCAGGTTTCTGGTTGAAATTTTTTATAAATCATTTCAAGAGATCGTCAGTTTTCAAAGAAATAGAATACCATAAGATCAATATTTTATTAACATTTAACATGAGCACAGAGAGACTTGCTTTGTAGTCCAACCTCTGAAAAATTAACTGTGTACTTTCAGAAGTTGCTTCATCTTTCAGACTTCAATTTATAGTTTTTCTGCAAAGTGGTAATAAAAATGTCTGTCCCTTCCAGCCCAGGGGTTGTCCTGGTAATACAGAATGTGATGTTGTGTGAGGAGACGTTGCCTGCTATGATGCCTTAGATATGGTTTATGCATCAATAACTTAATAAATAAATAATAAACAACTGAAAATAAGCAAATTGATGATGAACAATAATAAAGAGTAAATTATTTATTTATGACATTAACAGTGTTTAGAAAAGCAATTGAAAAGACAAAACTATGCAAATGTGAGAGCAGTTTTTTAAAATATTAAATATGTTCTTCAAAATTTTGTCATACCTCAAAGGCATCATCTAATATTCATTCAAAGGATATTCATTGAGCATCTACTATATGCAAGGTACTATGCTAGGCACTGGGAATGCAAAGACCAGTGAAGCACAGGCCCTGCACTCATTCCAGGCAGAGATTCAAGCCCCAAACCCCAAAATCTGCAATGCTAGCTTGAGAGTGACAAATGATAGAAAAGAAATAAAGTGTGTTGGAACTTCAGAAGATGAAAAGCGTGCATACAATGGGATATGAAGACACGTGGATTGATATGCAAAGACCAAGAAAGAGGCAGCATTCTAAGTAGATACATGACCATTTTTAAAAGCCCAGGGCTTCCCTGGTGGCGCAGTGGTTGAGAGTCCGCCTGCCGATTCAGGGGACACGGGTTCGTGCCCCGGTCCGGGAGGAACCCACGTGCCGGGGAACGGCTTGGCCCGTGAGCCATGGCCGCTGAGCCGGTGCGTCCAGAGCCTGTGCTCCGCAACTGGAGAGGCCACAACAGTGAGAGGCCCGCGTACAGAAAAAAAAAAAAAAATCCCAAATACAGGAAAACTGAGGAGTGGAGAAGGAAGTGTTTCAGGCCACAAGGAGTATAAAAGGATAAATTGGAAAGGAATTTGAGGCCTTATTATAGACAGTTTGACTGTTACCACTGGTTATAAAAAGGACAGAAGTACCAAACGAAAGAGCGTTCTGGTCTCTTTTATTTAGTCAGTTAGAGAGCATTTTTTAATTGAGATAGAGGGTATTATAGAATATTCTATAAACTAGTTTCTGCGGGGCAGTATTGAGTACAGCTGTTCACCAAATACTTGTGAAATTAAATAATTTTAACCCAATGTATATTTGAAACTGATGGCCTGAATTCTAGGCTTGATTATTTTAATGAATATTACTTTTATCTTTTCTCTTTGATATCAGATATCATAGTATTTTATTTAAGAAGTACAATATTGTCATCTTTTATACTGGAAAAAATTGATATTTTTTTCACTTTTTGGAACTTTTTCATCTAATAAAATTGGGAGTTTTTTTAATTTTAAAATTTTGCTCTTATCACTGGCATCTGCCTGTGATTTTTGTATGTGGACAATTTTGAGGTCTATACATTTTTTCTTAGAAATTAATACACAGTCTGTTTAAAGGCAAAATAATATCTGTTATCAAAGTAGGACACTGCTTTGTTGACATAGTGGAAAGAACAGGGCATTTAAATATCTGGACCAGCTAAAAACTGTGTGGTCATAGGAAAGTCACTTAAGAGTTATAGATCTCAGTTTATTCCTCCCTAAAATGGAATAAAAAGTAATAATAACAATATTATTATCTACCTTATTAGGTTTGTTGAGGATCAAATAACACAACAAATATTAAAGCATTCAGCAAACTGTTAGAAGTCCTAGAAATATAAATATTATTTTATTGATACTAATAACTAAAATGTTCTAAGTTCTTGCATTTAATTTAATATTAATATTTTTATGTAAACTGACAGCTTTGATATACTTTCAATATTAAACTGTTTCAGTTTGCTTCAAGTGAATAGATATTTTCAAGTACATGTTTGCAATGTAGAAATAAGCATATTATCATCATAGGTTCTTAAAGACAGATTATTGTAAGGACTATTTTATGTGCACTTAACTTTATAAAAGTGAAGGTCTATGTTCAAAGACAAAAGCTTTCAAGTTGCTTAACTTTGATTTACTGAGATTAAAATGCCTTGGGAATTTGAATTAACTTTTTAAAATTTTTATTGGAGTATAGTTGCTTTACAATGTTGTGTTAGTTTCTGCTGTACAGCAAAGTGAATCAGCTATATGTATACATATATCCCCTCCTTTTTGGATTTCCTTCCCATTTAGATCACCACAGAGCATTGAGTAGAGTTTCCTGTGCTATACAGTAGGTTCTCATTAGTTTTATACATAATAGTATATATATGTCAGTCCCAATCTCCCAGTTCATCCCACCTCCTCCTTCCCCCTTGGTGTCCATACGTTTGCTCCCTATTTCCGTGTCTTTATTTCTGCTTTGCAGATAGGTTCATCTGTATCATTTTTCTAGATTCCAGATATATGCGTTAATATATGATATTTGTTTTTCTTTTCTGACTATTTCATTCTGTATGACAGTCTCTAGTTCCATCCACATCTCTGCAAATGGCACAATTTCGTTCCTTCTTATGGCTGAGTAATACTCCACTGTATATATGTACCACATCTTCTTTATCCATTCCTCTGTTGATGGACATTTAGTTTGCTTCCATGTCCTGGCTATTGTAAATAGTGCTGCAATGAACATTGGGGTGCATGTGTCTTTTGGAATTATGGTTTTCTCCAGGTATATGCCCAGGAATGGGATTGCTAGGTCACATGGTAGTTCTATTTTTAGTTTTTTAAGGAACCTCCATTCTGTTCTCCATAGTGGCTCTATCAATTTACATTCCCACTAATTAATTTTGTCTTACACTTACGAAGCACTTCATTCTTATCATGTGAGTACATCATTTCACTCCTATATGCATGTCCAAGGATGATATTTTCTAACTCTAAAAGAGAACAAATTGAAACCTGGACATTCCCAAGGGAGGGCAGAGATGGCATTATCCTCATATGTCACCGAGGGCCCGGCCTTGTTTTACTTTTCAATGCACTCATCACCAAATGATGTATTTTATATTTGTTTGTTTGTTCATCGCTCTCTCCCAGTCTCACTGCACCACACACCCATGTATACAGATTGTAAATATAAATATCATGAAAAAAAGGAATTCGTTTATTTACTGCCAAGAGTCCAGCATCTGGAAGAGGGTCCAGCCACCTAGCCCTTCCCTGGAGCTTAATATTTGCTGAAGAGATACATGCTGATGCATTTGTCAAAACAGCACAATTGTCTGTAAAGCATGGCCCAGATGTGCCAAAGACTGATGGGTATAGCATTTAAAACCCTCTGCTAACTCAGCCAAGGAATGGGTCAGCTCCTAACTGAACTAAGTGGGAGTTTCCCAAGCATACTAGTCTGGGTTACAGGATGAGAAATACATAGTTCTCTACAAATAGACAATTAGAACATATCCTAAGAATATAGGTGATTAGCAATTATTTCTTGAGCACTACTCTATGCCTACCCCTCTACTAGTGTTACTCTGAAAGTTGATGTAATAGTGAGCCAGGTAGAATCCCTGTCACCACCACCCTTTATTCTGCAGCTGGAACACTGGGTTAAGAAAACAGGAGGAGGATTATTATTTCGTCTTCTCTATATTTACAAGAACATACAAAGTATTATTTCACCCTGAGGTTTATCATTTAAAAGCCTTTTACATTCTCTTGCTGCCTTTCAAAAATTTTTATTTGGAAATCAGTATTGTCTTGCATAAGGAAAATAAGTTTGCTAGTTTCGCGGTTGTTTTCCGTGGAATGTGGCAGCATTTCCACGGCAACCAAACACCACATTTTTGTTTGCAGCTGAAAACCAGAACTCAGATAAGAGCTAGCTGCAGAACAACAACACAAGCAAAGGTCAAACTCTCAGAACTGAAGTTATCAAACCGTAAAAATATAAATGTGCCAGTCTTGTATTAGCTTCATTTTCGGTCCGAAGGAAGAGAAAATGAGACCTATCATCCTTTGCACAAAGCTACACTTCAAAAAAATTATTCAATCAACCAACATTTATAGGTACATACTGTGTGCCAGTGTAGGGATGCAAAGACATTGAAGCTCTGGTTCCTACCCTCAAGAAGCTCCCAATCCAGTGGGGCATGGACAACGACACGGGCAATGACAACACAGCATGAGAAACCATAATAAGGATGGGCCAGGGTGTTATGGGAGGGAGAAGGGTGTCAGGACAGGTCTGTGCAAGTTGTGATAAGGAGCTGAGTGTCAAAGAGAAGCAGCTCACAGCCCTGTGAGGCTGGAAAAGGGCAGCCTGCTGTGAAAGGCATTGGCAATTCTAGGTAACAGGAGCAGCAGGTACAGGATGCTTAATGTGACCAGTTAGAGAAACTAGAAGTCATTATACCTGGAGAACAGAATAAGAGGAAAGAAATGATAGGATAATCAGTGTGGAGAGGAAGGTGGGGCAGATTATAAGGGGTCTTATAACAGAGTAAAGACCATTTAGGGATGTTTAAGCAGAGGAGCTACAATGTGAAATACAGTTTTTAGAGGGATCACCTGGTCAGAATAGAGAATGCACTGGAGGAGGACAAGACTGAAGAAAGAAACCAGCTTAAGGAACTGCAGCAATAATTAGGAAAGAAATGATGAGTCTGTGCCTGAACTAAGACAGTGTCAGGGAGGACAGAAGGTATGAGACTCAGCGGACTTTGAGAGAGGATGATAGGACTTTACAATGGAGTGAATGTAGGAAATACAGCTAAGTAGATAGAAAACAGATAGAGATGTGTTTCCCCCCACCTACTCCCAGTGGAGAGTATTCAAGAATCAGATTTGCAATTGGGGGAAATGATGAGTTAAATTTGGGCTTAATACACTGAGATGCCCAGGGACTTCTCAGGTGCAGAAGGGAGTCTGGAGCTCAGCAGAGTGATCTGCTGGTAGGCAGTGGTGACTGCATCTCAACGATGATGACACCCTGGGGAAGGTGAGGTGTGAGATGGAGATGCACCTTAGAACACTTGGAAGCATCACTGAAGAGTTGGGCAGGTTCAAGAGGAGTCTAAAGAAGCAGAAATAGGTAGGAGATTCAGAGTAAGAGAAGCAGAAGGAAAACAAGAGAGAATGCTGTCATCTTGGTCAAGAGGAAATACTTTCAAAGGAAGGTCATACTAAAAATGTGAAATACCATAGAGGTCAAATGAGATCAAGCCTAAAAGGTGTTCTTGGACTGAGCAACCTGAAGGTAATATAATATCAGCAAGAACATAACTAGTGGAAGGGCGAAGGGTCAGGAGGGCAGCGTGGAGCTAAATAAAGAGAACCAAGGAGGGGTGCTACTCTCTCAAGAAATTTGTCCTAGAAAGGAAGGTGGGTAATATGACAGTGCCTGGAAGGAGTTCTCAAGATGGGAAAAGTTTGAGGATATTTTGATGCAGAGAGGAAAGAGCTAGTAGAGGAAGTGGTTGGATATTTCTGAAGAGAAAGAGAGTAAACCCCCCTCACACTGTGACTGGGAAAAGGTGGTGATGGTGGATAAGGAAGTGTAAGGATAGAGACACATCTCTTCGGGTGACACATATCTGAGGGCAGAAACTGAGACTAATCCATCGAACTGTTTCCCTTCTTTCTAAGAAGAAAGTATGATATTCTGATGAGAGTAAGGAGAGTAGAGGAGGCAAGCAGAAGGTGGTAGGTGAAGGTCAGAAATTCATGAAGGAAGTGAGAAGGAACCAACTAAAGAGGAGTAAATGGGTAATTATTTGAAGCAGTTCTAAGGTTAGAATTTATGAACTAATGTCCACTCACTAAAAATAAAATGTAAAACACAAGCTATGTGTTCCAACACGCATTTCAGGAAGTAACTGCTCCCTGTTCATGAACACCCTACCCTTTTCTCCTTTATATGCCTGCCCCTCCTGCAATGGTCAGGGGGCTGCCTTCCTTGACCCTGATTCACAGGCCCCTCTCTCTCATACTGCAAATACTGAATTATGTCTCCATTTCTCCATCTAGCCTGCATATTTCAAGGGAGTAGGTGTCCATTTTATTTAAATATCTTTGTATCCCTAGCACCCAGAATTGGCATAAAACTCCAAAGAAGCACCAAAAAAATTCAGAATGACGATAGAAGAAAAGTGTAAGGTTATCTATTCTCCTCTTAAGTCCTCCTCTGACCTCGTGGTGCATCAAGAACTCTCTTTTCTGACTTGCCTTTCATAAAGGGGACGCCTCCACCTGTACTTCCCAGTTGTCAAGGAGACCAAAGGTGCTAAGCCATTTGAGCGCTGACAGTACCAATGTCTCCTGAGCTGGGCCCACCCCTGGCCAATCACATGCAAACTCCCTCTTCCTCCTCAGCTACTCTTCCCGTTCACTCTCCCCTCTCACAAATTTCATTCAAAGGCTTTTTGCTCTCAGGATGAGTCCCCCTAGGAATCCTTGTATACATCCAACTGCCTTTTTTATAATGTTCCAGAGACAATGTTATCTCTATTTTGACCCAAAAACAATGTTGGGCTTTTTACTGGAAGGAATACAGATTATAATTGTATTTCACCGTAATATTTAAATCTTTTTAACAGACAAATTATTCATGATAGCTAGCTATTCAGCATGGCTTAAGAGATCCCAACTTGTCAATCTCAAACCACCTACCTTGCCAGCTATAAGTATATAATATTTTCTAATGTGTATAGATTATAAACATTCAAAAATATAGAAATTTTCAAAGAATGAGACAATGTAATGTATATTATAAAAGATACACCAAAAGATAATTTTAGATGAAATAAATACTTGCTCCCATTATATCAATTGCTGCCTTTGAGCTATAAGATTTTGTCATATCTAAATGTCAAAAGATATTTTATTAACTTGCCAGGATATCAGTTCCAATGAGACAGCTAACTGGTGGTAAAGAAAGCTTAGTTTCCATAAGCCCAAAGCTTTTACACTGACAGATTAATGCAAGTTTTCAACTTTTGTGAAGCTAGCTTGGACACTATCAAAATTAATTACTGATTTTTTACTGCAAAAATCTTAAAGGCAAATGTAAAGGTATGTTATATATAACAATAAGCAAATGCAAAGAATTTGCTTTTGCCTACGTTTGCCTACGTAGTCAGCCACATATGAGTTTACTACATTTGGTGTATAGTCAACATTCAAAATGTTTTATGGTGTGTAACCTGATGAGGTAGTTAACATTATGAAATCTTGTATATTGTCATTTTATCTTTAATTAAGTTTTGGACTCTGAAGGTTCTAATTCTATTTGGCACAGCAGAAAACTTCATTCCAAAAGAGACCCTCACATTCATAAGTATAAGAAAATAATGCCAGAAATGTTAATAGGATATAGAATTCCATAAGATTGGAGAACATGAGTATCTTCATTGTTCAGTGATCATCATAAACTTCAAATCTGAGAGTTTCTGCAATATGTATAGTAAGTTTATAAAAATATTTCCCATACCAGGCTTCTTTCTAAAATCATATTGCACAGATTCAAGAAGTACTTGAATTGTGTTCTGCTAGACTACAAAATGTGGGAGAGATTATAAAGGTAAAACCCACAGAATTATATAAGTCATTTGTCAAGAATTAGGATTGGAGCCGGCAAGAAGTAAGAGTGCTTATTAAGCAAGGATTGGGGTTGGAAATGATTGCTTAGTTACAAGGGTAGACTTTGAGACTATGAGGTTAGCTGGCATCTGCTAGCAGATATTGTTTTGAGAACAGCTGGTGATGTCTTTGAGTCTGATACAGTTCAAAATATTCAAGTTCTCAGTAATACAGAAACGTGTCTGAAACCACATCCACCATGGCCACCGACTTCCATTTGGGGTACCTGAACCACAGTTACTACTCCATTTTGATTTTTAAATGCATTCTTTTCTTTAATGGTTCAAACAGATGCACAATGCATGTTTAATAGGCCACAAACAGGCTGTTTTGGTTAGCCAAAAGTTCAAGTTAAATCATGTATAAGCCAGAATGAGTTCCCCATACCTCAATATGTGAACATTTCTTCCATCAATACAAACTTGCAGTTATGAGATGAATAAGTTACAGTGTTCTAATGTACAGCATAGTGAGTATAGTTAATAAGACTACTGTGTACTTGAAATTTCCTAAGACAGTAAATCTTGTATTCTTACCACAAAAGAAAAATGGTAACTATGTGAAGTGATGGATGTGCTAATTAACTTCACTTTAGTAATCATTTCGCTATATATGTATATGTTAAACCGTCAGGTCATAAATCTTTAACAGTACATTGTGCAACCTAAATATATCCATTCTTTAAATTGTACCTCAGTAGAGCTGGAAAAAATTTTTTAAACCATAAAATTATATTGCAATGTCAAGAGAATGCATTTCAATATTTTGTCTTCGGAAGAGATATGGGAACATATGTATATGTATAACTGATTCACTTTGTTGTAAAGCAGAAACTAACACACCATTGTAAAGCAATTATACTCCAATAAAGATGTTAAAAAAAAATCTACCTTTATGAGGTAAAAAAAATACATATATATATATATATTGTCTTCTTTCAGAAAATCAAATACTTGGAAAAATGTAGTTGAACATTTTGGAAGTAGATATTGAATTCAAAAATACATTTTCCACATTTCTCAGGAAAAGTACAACATCTTATTCCTGAATTACTACTTTCCTTATAGAACAGGTTTGTTAATAATTGATTCTACCAAGCAGTCAGTGGGAAAAGGTATTGTCCTCTGTCTGCTGTTTCACTTCTTGTGTCAAGGAGTCTTCTTTCATGGATCATGTGTACAACATGGTCGATAATGAAATGCCAAGATGATTCTGGGAAGCAGTATATGAATGACTATGATCACGTTGTGGGTAATTTAGCAAAGACATTTGGAACTTGGTCATCACAGAGGCTAAAGCAAATCTCTCAATATTTGAAGGAGCTTAGTTTTTTCAGATGTTGCTTTCATAGGCGTTTAAGATTGAAAGCAGCTTTGAGAGTCAAGTAGGAGAAGGAGCCAGTCATTTCTCAACCTAATCCTCCTGCCTGGACTCCAGAAGTTCAGGGTCAGGGCTCAGACTTGTAACCACACAGAATTGTGTAAATTTTAGGCCATTACAATAAATAAAGAATTTTTTCCCTGTAGCAATTGTACTGTTGGAAATGGAGAACTGTCTGATATTTTTTTTAAAAAAAGAAAATTTGACTATGCGTGTCAATTTTCTTTACTTTCTTTTAGGGAAAACTTCTTGGAAGATGCATTTCAAATGTTAGCATCTTTAAAAGAGCAAGTTTTCAATTAATGTATTAACATTGGTATATATGAACTAATATGTGTACGTGTCCGAGCTTATATTTATCAATAGCCTGATATCCCTCAACAATTGAAATTGTAGTTTGCGTATTTATTGGCACTTCTAACTCCCCTGATATTAGTTTGTTTAGCTACTGATATATTTAGATAGAAATTTTTTTCTTATATTTTATTGCCATATATCTTAAATTCTGATAAATATCCAATTTTTAGGTGTACACCTCATTAATTATTGCAAAGTTAACACATGCATGTAAAACCACACAGATCAGTGTAGACAGCTTCACACATACCTCCTCCCAGACATCAGCCCCCAAAGATCCATACTAATTCACTGGCTTCTAGCACTATCCCCTAACTTTGAAATTTTTATAAATGGAATCAAAAAGTATATATATTTTTCTGTCTACCTTCTTTAACTCAACATTGTCTATGAGATTCATCCATGCTGTTGCACATAGTTATAGTTCATTCTTTCTCTGTTTTCTTTTGTTACAGAATAGAGATCAGCAAATAATGACCTATGGGCTAAAATTGGCCTGTTGCTTGTTTCTGTAAATAAAGTTTTATTAGAATATAACCATTGCCATTCATTTATATATTGTCTAAGGCTGTTTTTGCACTGCATTGGTAGAGTTGAGTAGCTGTGTTAGAGACCATATGATTTCCAAAGTCTAACATATTACAGAAAAAGATTTCTGACCACAGCTGTAAACTGTTCCAGTGTATGTGTATGTATGTGTATGTGCATGTGACTATTTATTAATGCTAGTGGTAATGAACATTTGGCTCTCCCTAGTTTTGGACTGTTACAAATAATATTGCTGTGAACATTCTTGTACAAGTCTTTTTGTGCACAAAATTACACATTGTCTCTTGACTACTTACCTAGAATTGCAACTGTTGGGTCATAGGGCATGTCCATATTCAACTTAGACTGATTCGGCCAAACAGTTTTCCAAAATGACTGTACCCATTTACCCTCCCACCAGCTGTGTATGAAAGTCCCGTAAACAATTTAACACTCAATAATTATCATTGAGTAAAAGTTAGAATGCATAAATCATCGTTCACCTCAATACAAACAACATTTCATGTAATAGCTTTTAATGAAGATCACAATTAGCATTTATGTAAACAAATCATCACATTGATAATAGTAATAAAACAGGTATATTTAATTTTTTGATTATCGATGAATATTAATGAGATGATGGAATTTGTTGCTTAAACCAAATGAACAGTTATTCTTTCTTGACCACTTGGAATTAAATATCCCACAAATGATCCTAATAAGTCCTTCCCCACCCACAGCAAAACCCCAGTTCATAAATAAAAACTCTTTTTTGTTGAGATAAATAATTTCCATTTATTTTCTTTTACTAAAAAAATACACAACTATCATTTTTACAGATCTAAAGTTATAAAATAGAAGTTATACTAGAAAATTATAATTAAGGCATCTAATTCTGAAAAATCAAGAGGCTAGTCCCTCACTATGAAATCACATAGCCATAGTGATTGTAAGTTTAACCCTCGTATGTTGTTGTCGTGGGTTTTATTCACACTTGATTTAGGAGTGAAGCAACAAATCATTTTCATTTTGCTCTTTCTATGAGTTTCTCTCAGTATTGGGTATGTCCAGGTGGAGATAGGAAGATCACCATTGGTCAACATCAGAATTGAGTCAAATGAGAGAATTATAATTTCCCAGTACTCAAGAAGTGTTTTTGGCTACCTGGATGTTGGGATAATGGATAATTTTTATTCCCTTCTTTTTGTCTCTCTATATTTTTCAAGTGTTCAACAAAAATTAGCATTCATTTTGTAATGAGAGAGATTTTAGGCAGTTTTTCTGATTTCTAAGGATGCAGAGATTGTTTTTTATTGTTGTTTGCTTTACTAAAACCTACACCTGACAACTGCCAAACTTATTCTGGTGGTGAACTAGACATAGATGAAGAGGTGTCTGTAACATGAACTGTGCCTTGGGGTAACCACTACTCCATTTGCTACATCTTGGAGATGAGTTGGGCTTTTATTGAATTCTCTCTCACAGAGTCACCTTCTCCCAAACAAATGGGCTTTCTGAGATCAGCCATTCCCTTTTGTAGAATGCATGTCATCCCAGCAATCCTGTGCCTTGTGTCACAGATTAAAGTGCCATCCAACCTACTGTATAGCACAGGGAACTCTGCTCAATACTCTGTAATGGCGTATATGGGAAAAGAATCTAAAAAAGTGTGGATATAGGTATATGTATAACTGAATCACTTCGCCATACACCTGAAACTAACACAACATTGTAAATCAAGTATACTCCAATAAAAAAATTTTTAAATAATAATAAAAAATAAAGTGCCATCCCTTGAAACACAGCCCATGAAATAGCACAGAAGTCACAAAACAATATGAAAGTCAAGTAACTGAGGTTTGTGGTTCTGTGGCAAATGGAAGCCTTCCAGAACAAACACACTAAAGAGCCCATTGCATCAGGGACGGGAGAGAGCTCACTGCACAGATGCTATAGAACAATGCAGAACAAAACATTGTGGAACTTCCTTAGGTTCTCAGAATTATAAGATGTAACACACACAGAGATACACATACATGCATGAACACACGCACACACGTAGTCTGCCTTCACCCCAGAGATCCCCTCGAGGTGGTACCAAGAAGTGTTTCAGTTATTTCAAGAGAGTGCAGCTTTCATTAGGCTAAAAACGAACAAAGGCAATTGCCCATTTCCAAGTTCAAGATCTCTATTTTGTTCCTTTCTTCTCAGCTGGGACCCATAAACCACAAGGTTTTTGTCTAAGGTAATAAAGGTAGGTAGGTAGTTATTTTGCACCACCAGTTAGTTTACTTGCAGTATTTGGAGAAAAGACAAGGAGAAATGTTTAATGGCTCTGAGTGTCCTAAAGTCTGTCTCAAATAAAGGAAGATTCTGCTGATGTAAAGCTATTTAAAGAACTACATATATACTGTGGTTTTCCAAATGTGAAAGGTTGCATACGTGCGTGTATAATTTTTAGTGGTAGGAAAAAAGTTAACTTTACTTGGTTCATCATATTTTTCTGCATTTCACAGCTTTCCTACCATCAGCATGTATTACTTTTATTTATTTGTATTTTTTGGAAGTGTGTGTGTGTGTGTGTGTGTGTGTCAAGTGTGTATTACTCTTATAATAGAAAAACATAAAAGAAGGACCTTAGGGCAGCGAAGATACTCTGTATAATGGTGGATACATGTCATTATAAATCTGTCCAAAGTCAGAATGTGCCACACTAAGAGTGAATCTCATGTAAACTTGGAACTTTGGGTGATGATGGTGTGTCAGTGTTGGTTCATTGATTGTAACAAATGTACCCCTCTATGGGGAATATTGATTATGGTGGAAGTTGTGTACATCCGGGGCGGGGGGGAGGGGGGCTGCTGGTAACTTTAAAAACATTAAAGAGGGGTAAAAATACATGGGGGGAGGCTGAAAGCAGTGTGTAGTGGTGCTTCGGCGAGCTCCGCAGAGGCTCTCAGAGACTGTCCAGGGACAGGACCTTGGTGTCAAGCTTTTCTGAGAACTAAGAAACAGGCGAGCCTTTGTTCAGGCTCTATCATTTACTGTCTTCTCACAGGCAACTTAAAATGTGTTGTGGCCCCTTTAGCAATCCATCTGTTTTTCAAATAAAAAGCGTTTTCTGGGTTCATTTTTAAAGTAAACCAACCACTGGAAGGAAGTTCAGTGACTTCCCTAAAAATACACAGCTTCTAAATCACACCCATAACCGTTGTCATGACAAAGGGCAGAGTTAAACAGTAGCACTATACTAAGATTTCTAACCTACATTTCTAAGTTAATGATTAGGGAAGAAAAAATTGTGTGACATTTTGCTTATAATATGAACCTGCTTAATCCAGAGTTTATAAAACATAATATTGTATAACTGTATGATCTGATAATGCCGATTTGTCCAACAAAAATAGGTATTGAGTACCTAGCAAGTGTGTACACTCTGCTGTGCACTAGAAAAACAGCAGTGAGTAAAACAGACAAAACTCCTTATCTAACAGAACTTAGATTCTAGGGGGGATATGAGGGTGAGGGATGGGCTGTAAATAATATAAATCTTATATTTAATTTTAAAGATGAGAATGGAAGAAATTCTACTAAGGAAGAAATAAGGCAGGGTGCCTATGAAGGGTAGGGTAAAGATGGTAAGGGTGCCAAATGGGACCTAATGAAACTTAAAAGCTTTTGCACAGCAAAGGATACCATAAACAAGACCAAAAGACAACCCTCAGAATGGGAGAAAATATTTGCAAATGAAGCAACTGACAAAGGATTAATTTCCAAAATTTATAAGCAACTCATGCAGCTCAATAACAAAAAAACAAACAACCCAATCCAAAAATGGGCAGAAGAACTAAATAGACATTTCTCCAAAGAAGATATACAGATTGCTAACAAACACATGAAAGAATGCTCAACCTCATTAATCATTAGAGAAATGCAAATCAAAACTACAATGAGATATCATCTCACACCGGTCAGATTGGCCATCGTCAAAAACTCTAGAAACAATAAATGCTGGAGAGGGTGTGGAGAAAAGGGAACCCTCTTGCACTGCTGGTGGGAATGTAAATTGATACAGCCGCTATGGAGAACAGTATGGAGGTTCCTTAAAAAACTACAAATAGAACTACCATACGACCCAGCAATCCCACTACTGGGAATATACCCTGAGAAAACTATAATTCAGAAAGACTCATGTACCAAAATGTTCATTGCAGCTCTATTTACAATAGCCAGGACATGGAAGCAACCTAAGTGTCCATCAACAGATGAATGGATAAAGAAGATGTGGCACATATATACAATGGAATATTACTCAGCCATAAAAAGAAATGAAACTGAGTTATTTATAATGAGGTGGATGGACCTGGAGTCTGTCATACAGAGTGAAGTAAGTCAGAAGGAGAAAAACAAATACCGTATGCTAACACATATATATGGACTCTAAGGGAAAAAAATGTCATGAAGAGGTTAGTGGTAGGACGGGAATAAAACACAGACTTACTCGAGCATGGACTTGAGGATATGGGGAGGGGGAGGGGTGGGCTGTGACAAAGTGGGGGAGTGGCAGGGACATATATACACTATCAAATGTAAATTAGATAGCTGGTGGGAAGCTGCTGCATAGCACAGGGAGATCACCTCTGTGCTGTGTGACCGCCTGGGGGGGTGGGATAGGGAGGGTGGGAGAGAGGGTGATGCAAGAGGGAGGAGATGTGGGAGCATGTGTGTATGTATAACTGATTTAGTTTGTTGTAGAGGGAAAACTAACACACTATAAAAAAAAAAAAAAAAAAAAAGATGGTAAGGGTGCAAACGGTGGTGCAGATTTTAACTAGAACTGCCAAAGCTTTCCCCGAGGTGAGCATAGCCAGGCTCTGCCGAAGAGTGTCTTGAAGCAGCAGGCAGCCTGGACAACCCAAGGAGCAGAGGGAGAGGAGTGCGCACAGGCCCAGGGATGAGGAAGAGGAGCTGAGAGGTCCTGGGAGCCAGGTCCTTGTGAGTCATTGTGAGGCCTCTGGATTTATTCAGCTGGAGAGGAGGAACCATCAGAAATTTTTGAGCACTGGTGTCACATGAGCTGACTTCCGGTTTAAAATACTGGATATATTATGTTCGTTTAAAAAAATAACAAAGTAAGGGTAGAGTGCTTGCATTATGGTTTTGGAGAAGTATATTCCCATTGTCCTGAAATGGGTACTTGAAACGATCTATTTAGGAAAATAATGGTGAACAGATTTAACACCGTATGTTATATACATGCTCCAAATATGTGAAATGGTTAATGTTCATCTAACTTAGAAATTTCAACCAGAGGAAGTATCACTTTAAAGTGATTAGAATTTAGAAAAGAAAGGTGATTGGCAATCTCATCTCTAGAAAATGTTCCCTCCTTAAGGGAGTTCTTTATTTAACTTGTCTTTAGAGTGGCTTTTTTTTTTTTTTTTAATGGAAGGACCTATCTCTGTTTGGTTTCCCTCTTAGACTCTTTACTTTCCTAAATAGTAGCTTGGAATCATAGTTAATGGTCTACTCAGGAAACCAGTTTCATTAAAAACCAAAGGAAAGGGAAAATTCTCCTTTTTCTATTATCTTTAAAAGTAAGTGTTTTCATAATTCAAAAAGAGTCATGTACCACAATGTTCACTGCAGCACTATTTACAATAGCCAGGACACAGAAGCAACCTAAGTGTCCATCAACAGATGAATGGATAAAGAAGATGTGGCACATATATACGATGGAATATTACTCAGCCATAAAAAGAAACAAAATTGAGTTATTTGTAGTGAGGTGGATGGACCTAGAGTCTGTCATACAGAGTGAAGTAAGTCAGAGAGAGAAAAACAAATACCGTTTGCTAACACATATATATGGAATCTAAAAAAAAAAAAAAAAAAAAAAAAACGGTTCTGAAGAACCTAGGGGCAGGACAGGAATAAAGATGCAGACGTAGAGAATGGACTTGAGGACACAGGGAGGGGGAAGGGTAAGCTGGGACGAAGTGAGGGAGTGGCATGGACATATATACACTACCACATGTAAAATAGCTAGCTAGTGGGAAGCAGCTGCATAGCACAGGGAGATCAGCTCGGTGCTTTGTGACCACCTAGAGGCGTGGGATAGGGAGGGTGAGAGGGAGATGCAAGAGGGAGGAGATATGGGGATATATGTATACACATAGCTGATTCACTTTGTTGTACAGCAGAAACTAACACACCATTGTAAAGCAATTATACTCCAGTCAAGATGTTAAAAAAATAAATTAAAAAAATAAAAGCTAAAAGAAATAAAATAAAATAAGTGTCTACAAATACTAACAGAGTTAAGCAAGGCCTGAGAGTCTTATGGCAAAGAGCGGAGACACCGGGTTCTTGGAAGGCGGCGCACCCACAAGCCCCACCGTGCCCTTGACCTAGACTGGAATGTGAATGGCGCCCCCTGGAGTTGCAACGTGGGCCCTGAGAAGGAGGATGAAGTACGTCGTTACAGACTTGGCTTCTCTGAAACCCACTTTGTCTGAGAGCCATGGACAGATGCCAATGTGTTCTTTGCCTTATTCAGTTAGAAAATGAGAATACCATCATTCTTCTGCTCCCATTCACTTGAATTTTACCTCAAAAGAAAGATGTGTGAGAATTTCTTAAGACAAAACAACATAACGTAACTCAGAGAAAGAGTCCCAAAACACAGTATACAGTTGTCCGTTCAGTTTAGCCAACAATAATCGAGCATCTACTGTAATCCTAGAACAAATGCTTTATAGCAGAGATAGGAAGAAATAGTGATGTCCCCCTTCCCCAACCTTCTTATTTTCTAGCATTATACCATCCGCCCCTTCAGCTCTAAAGCTAAAGGCTGTAGTAGCAGAGAATGGGGCATGACTGGTCCCTTCCCTGCAGTGGCATTTTTCTTAAAAATGTGTGGATATTCATGGACACACATCAGCCCAGGACCTGGCCATTCCCTCTGAGTTGTTTCATGCTAATACTGGTGAAGCACTGATGGGCCCAGAAAACTCTAATAGATGTGTTAAATTGAGAGTCCAGAGACCTGATTTCATGTCCTGCCTCTTCCCCTAAGAACTATGTCACAATGTCTCTCTGTCTCAAATGCCTTGTCCTTCAAATGTTCCGAACAACCCCCTAACCAACTCCTACTTTAACTACATTGCTTATGAGTTTGAAGATAAAATAAAGTGGTATGAGTAAAGCACATGGGAAAAAAACAATTGTCTAGACCCAGGTAAGGTAGCTGAGTGAACTAGCTTTCGCTGTAGTTTACCTTCAGTGAAAGATAACTAATTGAACAGACTTGCCATCACCAATATTTCAACTTTCAAAAAGCTGAGACAATGATCTGAAGGGGACAGTCTTGAAACCTTTGATCTGGGATCAGAAGTAACAACCTTTCTGCTATCGGGCGCTGCCACTAGCAGACTTGGCCAGCAAATATCCCTGGAATAAATTTCCTGATTAACTTTTTAGGGTCCATGTCCATATTTGTCCTTTTTAAAAATCACTGATGCTTAATTTGTAATAAATTGAATGGTTTGGCTTATCTCTGTTTCCAAAAAATACACATTGATGCTGTAGGAAGGCTTTTGGCAGAATGAACACTGGGATAAAGAGGCAACAGCAAGAGATCACCTGAGAAAAGACGTAAGTGAGAACAAAAGGGAGCCTAGGCCACTTGGGCTGGACCTGAAGGCCCACTGAGACTGCAAATCCCCAAGCCAAGGTAGTTGAGAAAAGAGAAAGTCAGTGACTTCTGAAGAAATATTCTGTTCAGAAGACTTGGCAAGAATACTGTGGCTTTTGAAGAAAGGCCTGCTTTTGACCACACCGAAGCAGATTTAAATTCATATTGAAACAAACAACTCAAGAATCTCAATTTAAAATAGCCTCTTCCTACACATCATATACATGTATTAAAATATGTATTTTTCTAGGGATAGCTTTAAAAAGAATCTTCTCTGTAAGGAAGAACCAATCAGAGCTCACTGGTACTTAATTGTATTTTGGAATCTTCCTTGGCTCATTAAAGAGCAAAGGGGGTCTCACAGATCAAAAAATAAGGTCACTAGTTTGTCAGCAAAGCTTGAAATGTTGCTACCATCTGTGCTGAGTTTACTGCCAAGATCTTATAGTAAGATCGGAGTTTTAAAAGTTTCTTAGATTTCAAAAACTTCAAGTTCAGGAGTTCTAGCCAGTAACTACCATACAATAAAATCATTATTAAGCCTATATTATTTCATGTTGTTTTGGAAAGTTTAGTAGAAGCTGCCTGTTGCATCATTCCCAGCCATTCTTAATGTACTGTATAATGGAAAATAACCCCATGGCTCTTCCAGTGAGGAAGGAGGGGAAATGGGATGAGAAGAGAAGAACAATAACCCAAGTGGGATAATTATGAAGAGTGGTAAATTAGTAAAATGCCATGCTATAGTCAACAGTAGCCTGAGTGATTACTAAAGAAAATAATTAATTGAATCAGCACCAAAACAACGACCTATCTTGTACCAAAAGTCCAGATATTTATTGTTTCAGCAAATGTTTATTGAGTACCTACGACGTGCCAACCATTCTTCTCTGCCTAGGAGAAAATAGCCACGAGTGAAGTAAGCCAGATTTCTGATCTCGGGAAGTTTACATTTGATTGATGGAAATAAATAAAAATTAGGTAAACACATACTTACTCAATTTCAGGTAGTAATAGAGACTATGCAGGAAAAACAAAGAAGGATACAGAGCGACATGGAGGAAGTAGCCTTGGAGATAGGAGAGATGGAGATAGAGTCGTCTCTAAGAATGCATTCCAGGCAGAGAGAGGGAGTCAGGAAGGGAAGAGCGAGGCCAGAGTCTGGAATGGGGAAAACAAGAGTAAGAGTGGAGGGAAGGAGTTGAGTTGGAAGACACACATGGGAGATCCTGCAGGCTCCTCTAGGCCAGGGCTCCTCAAACTTTAAAATGTATACCTGTCACCTGGGAATATTGCTAAAATGCTGATTTGGGGTCTGTAAGTCTTCAACGGGGCCCAAGATTCCATGTATCTGACAAGCTCCCAAGTGATACTGATAGTGCTGATCTCAGGAACACATTTTAAGTAGCAGGTCTTTCATCCATGATAAAAAGTTCAGATTTTGTTCTAAATGCAATGTTTTGAACAGGGAGTGGCAGGACATAACCTGTGTTGTAAAGAGGTCACACTTGCTTCTGTGCAGAAAACAGATTCTGCGTGACCTCTGGAAACAAATGATGACGTCAGTTCAAGCAGATTAGTAGTTTGGGCTAGGAAAGCTGTAGTGGGGTAGTGAGAAGTTTGGAAGCAGGCAATATTTTCAAGCTTGAGCTGATAAAACTTAACTGATGAATGGGATGTAGGAAACAGAAGAAAAGAGAGAATCGTGACGAGTTGGCCGAAGCAACTGGATAAATGGTGATGCCATTGACTGAGATGGGGAGCAGGAGGTCGAAGGGTCGAGAGAGACATGCATTGAGGAGGCAGGTGTTCAGAACTGAATTGTGTGTCGTCCCCCCCCCCCCCCCCGCCAAATTCATATGTTGAAGTCCTAACCCCCAGTGCCTCAGAATGTGACTGTATTTGGAAACGGGGTTTTTAAAGGGATAATTAAGGTAAGATGAGATTATTAGGGTAGGTCCTAATCCAGTAACACTGGTGTCCTTATACAAAAAAGAAATTCGGACCCACAGATATGTGTCTGTAGGGATAATGCCATATGGACGTGATGAGGGCCATCCACAAATCAAGGAGAGAGGCCTAAAACAGACTCTTCCCTATCGCCCACAAAGGAATCAACCCTTTGATTTTGGACTTTAGCCTCCAGAACTATCAGACAGTAAATGTCTGTTGTTTAAGCCACCCAGTTTGTGTTATGTTGTCATAGCAGCAAACTAAAACAGTGGAGGAGGCACTGTTTGAGGTAGACCCTATCTGAGCAGGAGTTGACTTTAATGATTGGCGAAGAAGCATTCCAGGAAGAGAGAACAGCACGTAAACATGTGTGAAAGCCCTGATATGGGAATGGGTGGTGTCCAAAGGTAAATTTCATTTTATTTATTTACTTTTAACATCTTTATTGGAGTATAATTGCTTTACAATGATGTGTTAGTTTCTGCTATATAACAAAGTGAATCAGTTATACATATACATATGTCCCCATATCTCCTCCCTCTTGTGTCTCCCTCCCACCCTCCCTATCCCACCCCTCTAGGTGGTCAGAAAGCACTGAGCTGATCTCCCTGTGCTATGCCGCTGCTTCCCACTAGCTATCTATTTTACGTTTGGTAGTGTATATATGTCCCTGCCACTCTCTCACTTTGTCCCAGCTTACCCTTCCCCCTCCCCATGTCCTCAAGTCCATTCTCTAGTAGGTCCGCGTCTTTATTCCTGTCTTGCCCCTCGGTTCTTCATGACCATTTTTTTGTTGTTTTTTAGATTCCATATATATGTTTTAGCATACGGTATTTGTTTTCCTCTTTCTGACTTAACTTCACTCTGTATGACAGGAAAATTTTATTTTAAACCCCAGAAAGTAGTGACATGATTGAGTCGCAGGGTTAGAGTAAACAGATCCTTGGATCAGAATTCAAAAGACATAGTACGTTCTAACTCTGTCACTTATTTTTTGCACGATGTTGAGCGAGTCCCTTCGACTCTCTGAGCCTTAGTTTTCTCATCAGAAATGGAAACAAGAGTACCCATGGCACGTACCCCACCAGGCTGCTGAGAGGTCCAAAGCAAATAAAAATACAAGTGAAAGTAGTTCACAAAGTACAAAGCCTTATGTAAGTGTGAGTTGTGGTGATTGTTTGGTTGTTGCCGCTGCTGTGGTTATTGTTTCCGTTCTAATAGAGACTGTGCTCTAATGCCTTAGTGAACGGACAATACACACACCCCAGACATGCAGCTCAAGAGCCGCACGCCTTGATGTTATGAGGATACTCCAGGGCCTCTCTTGGCGATCATCAAGTCATCCATCTTATTTTTTAGAAGCTAAAAAATCAAGTTCATGTGATTTTAATTATAACCATATTTTTATTTAAAGTGGGGAGCAATGGAAGATTGTGGTAGCATAAATCACTAGTCATCTCATCTCATTTAGGTTATATGAAAACAAGATGGAAATCTTTGAAGTTAGTGTGTTTATTTGCTAAATCACTCCCCCTCAAAACAAAAACAAAAACAAAAACAATAGCAAAAAATCCCATTATGTTTCTCAGAACTGTTTGGATGGGAAAGTATTATTTTTTGTAGGAACCCTTATTTTAAAAATAATAAGGTCAGTGTCAATTCTATAAATCAGTACTCTGTTGGTTGAGAGTGAACCATTTTAACTACCACTGTTGCATCAAATTATGCAGCTCATTGAAATAAGCCATGAGGTTTTCCTGAGCTTTGGTGATGGACTAAATAGAAAGGAAACTCAAGCAGATAGATGACAGCTATGATGTTCTTGGCACAGTTAAGGTGGGGAGGGGAGGGTATGGGGAGAGGAAGGCACAGAAATTGCAATTAAAACAATTGTCCGCTCCGCCCAAGGTCTTGGGGCTTATTTTAATCCCTTTAATATTGTCTTTCATTTTCTGTAATACATGATGTTTTGTTAGAAGATGACCGCTAGAATTGTGACAGTTTAGTCACCTCATGGAGAACAAATTACCAGACTGAGGCACCACCAGCTACTTCTGCGGCCTGGCTCTTTGAGCTCCACTTACAGGAGCAGGAAGACGATTCAGTCTCCATGTCCAAGGGGTCCTCAGCCCCTGTGCTGAGACTTGGAAATTCCAAACTGGAGAGTGACACTAATCAATGACCAAGACTAAATCACCCCTAACATCTTAACGATACAGTGTTCAAGATAGGTTCTTTTCAGATACTGAGAGCAAGGCTAATCTATAAACTAACTAACAATAGCTAACAATTACTGGACTCTTTTAGTTGCCAGACTGTGCAATGTGCTTTCCATGCATTGTTTCATCAATCCTCAAAATAAACCTGGAATATTTTACATGCTGTCAATTTCCCCTCACTCAAATTGAACGAAATGTATATATGTATTTTATCTCATCCTCTTTATCTTCCAAATACTAGATTTTCTTATTTTCATTCCATGGATGTTCACTTTGTCCCCTAAGACCCTGACCCTGAGATAGCAGGCAATTACCGCTGAAAATTTTAGTGATTTACATTCAAAGATGTTGCTGGTTAAGGCGAAAGAAACGAAAGTAGACTATTTCTCCCCAGTGGCGCAGATTGAACAAACTGGGAAATAGTCAGCATTGTGTATGCACCGGTCTGGCTCTCTTTTATAGGCTGGGTGATTGGGAAACGTGTGTCACTTCTTAGCAGGATGCTTGCTTGATAAAATAACAAGGCACTTAAATCCCAGAAAGCGTATTCTCAATATGTCAGGAATATGTGACAGACATTTCTTGTACTTGAACAAAATCAAGATTTATAGTGCTTTAACTACAGCTATATAATCACGGTTATCATTCAAGTCTAGAGTCCTCCTCGTGTAACCTTTTCTCGGCCGTCCAAAGAGTCAAAACCACATCAATTCAATAAGCATGTGTCAAGTTCTTATTGTTTCCAAATATGGTGCTGCTGATTCTGTGAGTGGATTTGCAAACCTCCAAAGGTCCCTCTCCAGGGATGCTCCTGGAGATCACACACTCACATGCCTCCAGGCCAGGGGCGTGATGTATAAGAGTGAAACTGAGTGGCTCCAATACAAGACACAGTGGTGGCGCTGAGGCCACCTGGAGAGTAAGTGTCCTACCTGCAGCACGCAGCTGCTGCTCAGCTCCCGCACACGATACCAGGAGGGAATGCCAACTTCACGTAGCCAAGTCTACGATTTTTCCAAGAAAATCTGGAAATTCAGATATCTGTGCAAATACCCTGCTTTGGAAATGTTGGCAGGTTACGTCATTTTCCTTTCTTTTAGATACAATGCAGCCAAGTTCACTAGGCCACCATTTTGCAACTTCTGCTTTAGGGATTCTCAGCGGGGGAAGAGCGGGGGAAGAGAGATGTTCCAAAATGTTTCTACCCCACTCCCCTCGAGGGCTTTTCCTGTCTGCTCTCTCACACCTAGAGGGACATCACAAGAAGCACCTCCCTCCCGCTGGGAAGGGTATGAGCTTTGGAGAAAATGAAAAGTAGGTCCTTTAAAGACCCAAATCCAGCCCCTTCCCTCCTGCCTTTGGATAGAGCCATATGTAATTGAACACCATCACAGACAAGAATGAGTGCAGGTTTGAATTTCTCCAAGGAGGGAGAGCCTTACAGTGTTCACATGCCCTTAACAGATCTCTGTGGGGCCTCTGACAGAGACAAGAAAGTCTGGAGAATGAAGACAAGATCTCTATTTTCAAAGTATCGGGCTCAAGGGAAAAGCAAGCCTTCCAAATTAAGTTTAAGAAATTTAGGGTAGATTTTAAATGAAATACAAGTCTCAAAGTTACAGATTTGGGAGCTGTGAGAGTAGAGAAAACAATTAAATCAAGAGAACCGATATAATTCCCATAACAAATATGGCACCGTGGCCAGGACTGGGATGGTAAAGAAATGGACCTGAACTAGAGTCACTCACAGTGGTGAGATACTACAGTAACCTACAGAGGATGTCTCCAACCAGGCAAAGGAGTGAATGGCAACAGAAAGCAGGATTTGGTGACGTTGGGAAACCCTATATGAAGATTTTTTACTGAAAAGCAAGGCTCAGAGAAGTCAGAAAAGGTAGTGTTCTTGTATCCGAACCACGGCAGACATCGGAGAAATCTCTTTATAGGGGGCCCTGAAAACAACCCATTTATTAAATCACAGATAATCAAATTACAGATCTTTCTCAACTTACAATGAGCTTATGTCCCAATAAACCCATCCTAGGTAGGACTTATTCTAAATCAAAGTGCCTTTAATGCACCTAATCTACTGAACGTTATAGCTTCAGCTCAGCCCACCGGAAACGTGCTCAGAACACTTACGTTAGCCTACGGTTGGGCAAAAATTATTTAACACAAAGCCTGTTTTATAATAAAGTGTTAAATATCTCATGTAACTTATTGAACACTGTACTGAAAGTGAAAACAGAATGGCTGTCTGGGTACCGAATGGTTGTAAGTGTATCAGTTGTTTCCCCTCCTGATCGCGTGGCTGACTGGGAACTGCCGCCCGCTGCCACTGTCCAGCCTCGTGAGAGAGGATCTTCAAGCATATTGCTAGCCCAAGACAAGATCAAACTTCAATATTTGAAGTATGATTTCTACTAAATGCATAATGCCTTTACACCACTGTAAAGTCAAAAAATCGTTAGCCAAACCATCGTCAGTCAGGGACGGTGAGTATTTTAAAATGAGTTCGGCATACTCATAGAAGGCAGGGAACTATGTAATCCCTTAGAACGATTTTTATCAAGAAGGATTGAACTTAGAATTAATTCTTTAATTTTTACTCTTTTATTCCTTTAACTTTTACTCTTTTATTCCTTTAACTTTTACTCTTTTATTCCTTAGCTAGTGTTCTCCACAGTTCAACTTTTGCTTTCCTGGACCACTTGGGGGAGAAGAGGGAAAAGGGGAGCTTGGAGGGTCCTCTGGGCATCACCATAGGCTCTCAGCTCTCATAATGGTCCTTAGGAGCCAATTTCACTGTTTCTCTGATGACTGCTTCTGGGAGCTCTGTTCCACACCTCTCACAGGGGAGACTCTGCAGTGATAAGACGCCTGTTAGCAGGGCAGAGAGGAAGCAAGTGCAACAGAGCTGCAGGAAGATGCAGGATTCTTTTTTTTTTTTTTTTTTTTTTTGGTCTCTGGAATTCATTTGTTATACTTTTCCCTGGATCATTTATTTTAGATCCCTAGATTTCATTTGTTTTACCTTTCTCTGGATCTCTGAAAAGGCATCTAGACAGCTTAAACACCAAAACGGGAAGGTTTCTTTAGTCATCTTTTAAACAACAGCAAATGTCAGGAAATGTTTCAGAGGTCCTGTGTGATTTCTTTGCTTGGAGTTCAGTTCTTGGGCTATTTTCCCTAGTTTGTTTTTTTGTTTTGGCTTTTTTTTTTTTTTTGCTTTGGCAGTCAAATTCCTCATGATTCTCAAATAGTCTATGATATCCAAGGAATTCAGTAATGCCTTTGGCGATATCAGCATTAACATTCCCTTGGTTTGGGCTTCTTGCTGGTTCACCCAGACTATATTAGGTCCTGAAATCATGTACTCTCTACCCATTCATTATCTAGAAGTCCTTACATATAAGTACTACATAATGGGCATTGGTGACTTTACCTAGCATTAGACCTCTATGAGTGTGTTCAGATACGGAGGAAGAGAAATCTATCCTCTGAAATCTGTGTATTCTAATAGAGCTTTAAGTCAGCTTGTCACAGCTATCAATATTATGGTTAACATGGGGGAGAAAAGGAGCTGAGATCAGCAAGGGCACAAGGACAGGCCCCTGCAAGAAGCCAATGGTCTACATCATATGATCCAAAGAGACAGAATCATCCTGCTTCTGGTTAATCCAATGGCAATAGCCAACCCATTGGAGCAGATGAACAGTCTGGAGTGTGGGAGAGGGACTTCTGGGAGGTTCATAGTATCAGTGATGACTGTGGGATCATAGGCCTGGGGACCCAGCCCCGGGCATGTGAAGATGGGTGGACATATCACCCAGCTCCAAAGAAATAGGCTTGAAGGAATTTGATGAGGGGCCAGAATCCTTTTGCCCTCTGCTGGGATTCAGATTTGGTTACACATAGCTCCACCAAGAAAACCTGAATAGACTCAACTATCCAAAGACCCAGGCAGAAAACTAGTCAAACAGGCTTGCTTCTCTTGACATTAAAGGATGCCACCTCTCACTCACACAGACCCTAAAGGTTATGCTCACCAAGGAGAAAATAGCAACAGAGTAGCTTCCAGACCCTAGTCAAAGGTGAGATGGGTCTTCTGACGTGATTGACAGAGCTCTCATTGGGCCATACTGAAGACAGAGACCAATTTATTATCACTAAGAGCTGGTGAGGCCAAGAACAGGAGCAGTGAATAGGATAAGGTAAGAAAGGAGAGAAACGGAGAGGAAAGTGGTGGGTGGTTTAAAAAACACTGGCCAACTCAGATGACCATCTCTCAAGCACTCCCAATTTGAAGTGGGATTGCTTGAGATTAGCATAAAAATGCACTTCAAAAGATTGAGGACAATACCTCAATTCATTAGTTCAGAAGGTCTGTGGAGCGTTCACACATAATGAGTATATTATCGCTTGTGCCTATCTGGGCTGAATCAGACAAACCTGTAGTTATATTTTGGCCCCTACCTGCCTCCCCTTTCTAGACCCAACTCAGACTCATGCCAGCTTTATTTATGAGGACTCTTGGCCCCAAGTATCAAACATAATGCCAAGCTGGCTTAAGCACAAAGTAAGGAGGGGTTATTATAAGGACCCAGGGGGGCTTTGCGGAACTCACGGTTAGTAAATCTTTTGGCCAGACTTGGAAGGAACTGGAAATAGGAATTAGAGAGCCTGTGTCTGCTTCTCTGAACCTCTGCTTCGTTTTTTTTTTTTCTCTTTCTGCTGACCAGCTTTCTCTGACCCTGAGGTCCACATGTTAGCTTCTCCCTCTCTCCCTGTCTCTCATTTGCCTTTGTCTTAATATATAAATACAGAGTGAGAATTTGATTGGCCCAGCTTGGATCTGGTGTACATCTCTTGCCCAATCAGGACCCACTAGGGGGTGGTTCACCTATGACACCATAACTCAGAGGAATCCAGTCTTAGAGACCTGTGCTTCTCAAACTTCAACGTGCATACAGTTCACATGGTCATCTTGTTTAAATGTAAATTCTGATTAAGTCTGGAATAAGGCCAGAGATTCTGCATTTTTAACAAGCCCCCAGGTAATGTTGCTGCTACTCGTCTGTGATTCCCATATAGCAGTTATGGAAGATGGGCTGGAGCATTTCCCAATACAGTGACTCCATTTTTTTTTCCCTGCAAAGTGTAGCACATAACTTCATGGCCTTCTTCTGGCGCCTGGGTGCTCATCTCCCCTTGTCATGGAGTGGAGTTTATTCAGGGTGCCTGTCCTCTCTGAGAAGACCCTTATGTTCTCTAAATATTAGTTTCTCACCATCCTCTAACAACTCACCTCATCAAAACTCCTAATCCCTAAGTGTTGGTTCTCACCTAGTTTTCATGGAGCAAAGAGATTTGATGAACCAGTCCACATCATTAATGGTAATTTAATCGGCAAACATTGATTAAATCAAAATATTTAAGAAATATTTGGATATTTGCTTTTTTCTTTAAGGGAATATGCTATATCCCCAAAGGAATGAATATCTAATGGAGCCATTTCAGTCACTGTGGCAAGTAGATAAAGAAAAATCTTAAGACAAGATAGGCACAGTGCTACCCATTGTCTCAAAATATTACAGGTAAAGGTGCACAAATTTCAGTTGGGGTCTACAGAAGCCATGGATTCTGGCTGGCTGAGCAATACCTGTGGGGTTCTGAACCAGCATCAGAACCACGGATGGTAGCCAAAGAGACCTGGCTATGTCCCAGCTGAAATTATCCAGGTAATTCATGCAGAATCTGTCTCCTACATTCAAAACTACATTTTGATGTGCATAATAGCAGCTGAGCATTTTCATGAGGAAAACTACCCACATTATATAAACACTCAGCCAGCAGAAGAATAAGGAGGGGCAAGGCTGTGCACCTGAATTCTTAGTCAATGCAGGGATTAAGATGTGTCTTAATTAACCACTGAATTTGTCTTAAAGCCTGTTAAAAAAAATGTTTAGGCCAATTTAAATACTTTGGTCATGGCATTAAACTTTTCTAAATAAGAACTGCTTTCTTTTTCCTGTCTCATATCTGAGCATTTTAATGAAAATACTTCCCAACTATCCTATAGGCATTTCTCTAAGCCTTCCCAAATTCTCTGCAGACTCTGTAAGATTTCATTGATTCCTAAAGATAAAAATGTATTGATTTTCAGTATAAACACCTGGAATCCATTGCAAAACTCCAGGCATTTGTTGCCTCTTGCACCCAGGGGCCTGAAAATCTTGGAAGATATCAGTTGCTGCCATCAAGACTCAGTGTTTACTCAAATTTCTTCATTTCCCATACGTGTGTGCTTGCACGCCAAGCCAAGAGCATCGTTAGTAACCTCTTGCAAAATAGACTTCCTCAATATACTACAAATTATGAAGGAACAGGAACGAAGCAGATAAGCTTGGTGTGTTTTTCTTCAGAAGCAGATGCTCCTGCAGTGTGTTTTTAGCAATTCTTTTATCCACCTATTAGACCAGCTAGAATGGGGGAAAGTGGCATGCTTTGAATAAGAATAAAACAATTGCAGGAAGATTTTTTTCATCAGCCAGCGTTGTTGATAAAACAGTCTGCTTGAGGTAAGGAGTGACGCATATTGGAGTCCCTGCCTAAGACATCAAGGTTATTCATCAGAAGACCTGGAAGCAGATTGTAATCTCCCAATCTTTTAAAAAAAAGGTTCATGTCATTCAGATGCTAGCACACATTCAGAAATGATAGCTCCTGGCTACTGCTAACTTAGAACCTCCCAGACCATGTTTCTATTCTCTTTCAAAATATCTTCATCTAATCTAAGAGATATAGACATTTTCAGTTTGAACAGTTAATTCCCCTAATTACAGAAATTGGTTAACAAACGCTTATATTAATTTGCCAATTAAAGGGGCCCATGGGATGAATGACCAGTGGTGTCTCACATGGCATGTGGTGGCTTTTGTACAGACCCAATCCAGGGCTGTTCCAGGCCAAAAAAAGAGTATTGAATTTTCATATAGAAAGTAAGATTTAGACTGGGGTTTAATGTAAGAAAAATGATTCCTTATTGCACTTGTTACTTGCTCCTGGTCTCTGGAATCGAACGTGGGCTTGAATTCTGATAACAAAGTCCCTTGCTTGTAACATGCTGGGTTCGTCCCCTGCAATGATGGAAGCAGTCACTGTGAGGGTACGCTGAGATCACGTGGGTGAAGTTCAGAGTGGGCACTTGGGGAGAGCTCAGAGCACGAAGGCTGGTGCTAGACAGCTCTGATCCCACCTGCCTAGCTCCACCCAATCTTCACCAGTCCTAAGGAAAACAGAACAGAAACAAACAAATAAAAATTCAAAGGTTACATGGAAGGGAGGGGAGGATGGGAGGAGCTTTGGAGAAATGTCTAGAACCACTGTCATCCCCTTAGAAGCCATGGAATGAAATTAAAGTCTTCCGTAAGCAAACTGGACACCACCACCCGTTTCACCCGCCCTTTTGCTACCAGGCTAACCCTGCTTAAGCATCAGACTTTACACTTTGATCCTTTGCATTCCTCTCTCGGTGACCGTTCTTGAAAGGAAAGAGAGTGGCGTGTTACTGTATTTGCCACAAACTCAGAGGGGAAACCCCATTGGGAAATGAACAGAACCCTCCAAATAGTTTGGTTTCCCCTATTCAGCCACAACTGTCCTATGGTGTCATCTGCCCTCCTGGCTGAGCTGAACCAAGCTGTTGGGGGCCCCAAAGACCCCCCAGGCTGCAGCTTTCTGCAGTTGGGTGGGAGAGAAAACTAGAAGTCTTCAGACAGTCCCCAAAATGTCACTTCTCTGGGGGATCCAAAGTATTCTACCATTTTTCTAGACTGGGGGAGAACTGAAAATGGATGGGGAAGAGGGGGCTGGGAAGGAGCAGGAAGATTAGTCCCAAGATTCTCTTTCACATCCCGAAAGGGAACGATTTCCTTGGACATAGACTCCACTTTGGCAAAGTTGCTGCATCAAAATAAAAAGTAAAGTTGCTCTGGACAATTTTAGTTCATCTAACCACATTTCTTGCATCCACACAAAAGATAAGACAGATAAACATAGTTTGGAGTGCCCAGAAGTATTTCTATCCCCTGGATGGATTTGGAATGTGGGAAAAATAGAACCAGTGATCTTTTAGGTAGCTCAAGTCAAGCCCGGCTTAATTCTAAGCATTTCATATTCAGAGCAACTGAAAACGTCCTCAATGCACTGGCAAGTTTATGGGTCAGAGATGCACCCTTGTCGATAGTCCTGATCAGGGCAGCAGCACACAGGGGCCACTGAGCCCTGGAGAACAGCTTTTCCATCTCCGGATCCCGTAGAGCAGGGTGTTTGCAAGACTTGTTGCTCAGGCACCCAGCTGATGCTCTCAACTCCCCTCCCCTCCCACTGCTACTAAAACTCCTGGGATCCAGTTGCAATGCAGTTACTTCTCTAGCAGAGACTTCAGCCTTGCATGTTACAGAAGGCACCCAAACTGCTCACCAGAGACCCTGGAATCAAAGCTCTGTTCAGTGTCTGCTTCCTCGTAGTCGCTGAAGCTTTCGAATTACTGAATCGGCAGAGAACACAAACCTAGCTTGTTTTGAATACATACGGGGAAGACTGGCTGATGGCTGTGTGAGCTGCCTTGACTTGTTTACCAAAATATCTCTAAAATGAGAGTAATTTCAGTACTGAGGTGATGACATTTTCCTTTTCGCCCTCTCCTCTGAGTGCATTGTGTGAAAACGTCCAAACAAACCAAAATGTTCTTCCTGAACACTGCAAAATGGTGGACCTTGGATCAACTTATTAATATAGTTTATTTAGGGGAAAACATTAAGAAAAGTGTAATGGCAACCAAGTTAAGCAAGCATTTTACAAACTGGATACTAAAGAAACTTGATCAAGCTTTGCTTACAGAACAGGACCAGGCTAGTGTTTAGGAAGTTAAAATACGGTTATGTTTTCAGTGTCGGCACCCTCACTTGATGGCTCCAAGCAAGGTGACACAGGCACTCTATTCATATTTGATGCTAAATATGCCCTGGACAGCTCCATCTGCCAGGTCTGAAGAACACAGGAGAAACGAGAACAATACAATCACAATTCTTTACCTGCTTATTTTTCCCAAATCTCCTTTATGTGGTGAACCTGTATTCATGTCAATTTCTTGAAGAAGCTTCTTTCAGAAAGGGGTGTTACGAAGGAAACATACTCTGATGTTCCAATAAAATGTTTTATATTATTCGTCAAAGTTCTAATCATTAGGATAGCCTATTTTTTTCCTCCCAAAGTTCCAGTCTATCGCAGACCAAGAATCTGATGAGATTGGCCACAGTTTGGGGGAGAAGAGAATAAAATATTCCCATTCTATGATCTGCCTCATCTTAGGGACAGTCTTGTTACGTGTGGTGCAGAAGGAGTGAGAAGAGGAAACACGATTGTTGTTGGTACATTTACCTCCAAATAAGTTTACTCTGGAAACTTCTAGGAGGGAGCTATGGTAATCCTGTAAACTTGCTGCTCTACCTTATTAAAGGAGGGTGTGTGTAGACCTAATATCTTTGAAGTAACATCTTTGTCCAGAATAGGTTATCTTTCCTAGTAACTGAAACTTTCCCCGCAGTAACAAAAGTGATCCTTAACCTTGTAACAGATCTATAATGGCTGACACATTTAGAGGAACAATCACGAGCAGAGTTTAGCCATTTTTAAAAGACTCAGGATCATAGTCTCAGCTCAGGTGAAAGTTGGTCAGAATTGCAAGGAGTGCCTCTGAGTTAACGGCGAGGATAAGGTGATGCCAGTTCACAGGAATTGGGGGCACAATCCCTCTGGACTCTGCACTGAGTGTGAGTCCCAAGCCTCCGACTTGTGAGATGAATGGTGTGGCTCCCGGATTAGATTATTGGGGATTTCCCTGTACAGTTACTATTAGACTCCAACACTGCGTACACGTGCATTGTGTCTGTGACTGCATTGTGTAGAGGCAACCAGACCTGAGCCTTCCTTCCTTGGACGCCCCACAGACAGTGGTAGTTGAGTTGACTTGCATATGACAGATCCCACTTGTTACTGGAGATGTTTGTCTGCTCCAAAGGTAGACTGTGTTCATGATCACAGTGATGAGAACTAGTAACCTGGTTGCAAAAACTACTCCCACTTCTTTCTTCCAAAGGAGAAAGAATAAGACACTTTAACTGAACAAGGCACGTTTCTCCACAAGGGTGGCTCATCTTTCTGCTTTGATTCACTAATAAATACATAAGAAGGTGAACATTTGCCAAGCAGGAAACGAACAAAAAAGACATATGTGTGTGTGCATATGTGTGTGTGTGTATATATACACAGACACACACATATGCACACACACAGACATTTATTATGTAAGTGATAAAAGGGAAGGAAACACTATATATCAAAGCTGTCTATTTTCAGAACAGTCATAGAACTTCAAAGTGAAAATTATAAATCATAAACAAGATTTTCAAGGTATCTGTGTATTTTTAAAATTCAAATAATCTATTGAATAAATCACAGTAATTTCACCAAACAGTCAAAATTATATTTTCCCTCTCTTTTTAACTGTCTTAGTCTGTCTGGGCTGCCATAACATGGACTGGGTAGCTTAAACCACAGAAATTTATTTTCCTACAGTTCTGGAGGCTAGAAGTCTGGGATTGCGGTGCCAGCATGGTCAGGTCCTGGTGAGAGCCTGTCTGCAGATGGACCCCCTCTTGCTGTGGCAGAGAGGGGGAAAGAGCAAGCTCTGTAGGGTCTCTTCTTATAAGGGCAGTAATCCCATTATGAGGGCCTTATCTTCATGACCTCATCTAATCCAATTACCTCCCAAACCCCCCATTTCCACATCCCATCGCACTGGGGGTTAGGGCTTCCACATATGAATTTGGGGGTCAGGGGACCCGATCAATCAGTCCATAACGCTTGCTTATCACATTTGCGAATAACACAAAGTCTTAAAGAGGTACTATTCCCTGTAATATTATGCCCGATCTAAGCACTCTAGATCATGTGGATTGAGGAAAAGGAGAACTGCATCTAGAGAAAAGAGATTAACCAGCCAAAGTACTAGAAATTATATCATAAGCGGTATTGATGTTGAAGGAACCAGAGCTCTTTGAAGCTAAGAAGGAAAATCTGAGAAGACACAGCCCACAAGTATTTTTTGAAAATATTTGAAGACTTGCATATTGAAGAAGGACTTGACTTCTTTATAGTTTCAGGGTGGAATAAGTGGAAATTAGAAGGAGGTGATTTTGGAAAAGTATAAGACAGAACTTTCTAATAAAGAGAACTGCCCCCAAATTATATAGTAAGGTCTTCAGCGCTGAACTCATTCAGACTGACAAAGTGTTCTTTCAGAGACATTCTAGCGGCAGAGTTTGAATCAGGCAGAACTTGGGACCAGATCTCTCCACAGTCCATCATTCTGACCCTAAGGTGCTATGTTTTAAGAGCTCAGCCTCTAATGATAGTCTTTAAATGATCCAAATATGAGTAGGAGAAAGAATATAAGGGCCAAATATACAATATTATTTTGTGTTAAATGAAGCATAGGAGAGGGGATCCAAAATGTGTTCTTCCTTTTAGGGATGTGCTTAGGATAAAGCATTCAAAGGAAATATAATTTTCAGACCAAGTGGGTGGGTGAAAAGAATTATAAACCAAAGAATTGGCTGATACTTAGGAAAAACCTCATCTCAAGTGAATCATGAGATAAGAGTTTTATTGTTGTTGTTTTGTTTATTTTGTTTTAAGGGCATACGTTTTGTTTATTTCATGAACTGTGTATTTTCTATGGAAAGGACAGACGGATGGAGGTTCATGACCCCCAAAATAGTAACTAAGCCTGTTGTAAGAAAAATTAATCTCAATCTAAACTAAGATTGGTCTGTCTTATCAGTTATCTGCCAGTACTAAGGAAATGTATCCCTTATGTAATCTTGCCTCCTTTTAAATAATCGAAGTTCTAGAATAAAGCACCCGGTCTCTCTTTTTTTATATTGGAAATATATGAGTTCACTTTCTTCTAACAAAGATAAAAATTAATTTACTCTTTCTTCTGAAAAATTCAGTTCTGTTTAAACCAACTGAAAATCCAACCAACCTAATGGATATCGATTAGAGCTTGATCAAATGTGTGTGGTTCCAGTGACTGACTAAACTTACTAGAATTTGAAATAATGAAGACAGGACAGTATCTGTTTTATCCATCACTGTATTCCTTCTTGTGTTTTTGTGGTGCCTGCTACCAGGAGCTCCTCAATAAAAATTTATCGAGTTAATGAAAAATTATTTTCAGAGAGCTAATGATTCAACTGATGAGATATTTAAAAACATATCAATCAAATTAACACTAGAAAGTTGCTTCAATTACAGTGGTCCATGTTGGTTTTTCAAGAACTACCCACTTAGTGCATCATCCAGCGCCTTTTGTTTCTTTCTGTTTTCTTCCTCCTGTTTGCTCTTGCATTATTGCATGAGCAGCAGATGCGTAATAAGATGTGAAATTCAAATTAGATTGAATATTGGTTATGCCTCTTCTAAAAAGTTCAGTTAGTAAGGTTTTAGATTTGGGGGGAAATTTACTAACAGATTCCATTAACAGAAGAAAGTTTGCTTCATTGAAATGCTTGTGGGTCAGAAACAAAGGTTATAAAAAGCAAAAGCATGGATAATACATATTATATAGGGAGTACATTGTTGCAGACTATGGTTACAGTATGAAAAAGAAATTGAAACCAAAAAATATGCATTTGAATGCCTTGAAGTGAGAGAATAGAACACACATTCTCATTATATGAAGGTAGAGAACTCAGTAAGAAAAAACATTGGCCTGGGACTAGGAACCCTAGGTTTTTATCAAAGTATTGGGTGTCATTTAGCATCCTGGACCCCAGGTAGCTCATCCATAAAATGGGAGACAAGACAAAGCCACAGAAGGTCAGTCTAAAGTAATGGTTCTTAAAGTGTTTTCCTTCAGCATCACTGGAGATTTTGTTTAAAGTGCAAATTCTTTGGCCCAACATGGGACCCATTAAATCTGAAACTCTGGAATTAGGGCAGCGTCATCTGTTTCGACATCACTCCTGGTGATTCTGATGCACACTCACTTTTCAGAACGATGAGCTTTGTGTTCTCTTGGAAACCCATGGTGAGGGCTTTACAGGTATTATAATAATAGATTAAAACAGCTCATGGTGGGCTTTCCTGGTGGCCTTCCCTGGTGGCGCAGTGGTTGGGAGTCCGCCTGCCGATGCAGGGGACGTGGGTTCGTTCCCCGGTCTGGGAAGATCCCACGTGCCGCGGAGCGGCTGGGCCCGTGAGCCATGGCCGCTGACCCTGCACGTCCAGAGCCTGTGCTCCGCAACGGGAGAGGCCCGTGTACCGCAAAAAAACAGTTCATGGTTAAGGTAGTATTTTCTGTGGATGCTTTTTAGTCATGCATAGCAAATCATTTTCTAAGTGTGGTGACAAACAAGAGAATACTAGCTGAATGCAGAAAGAGAGGGGTTCCAATGATGGGAGTGATCAGGGAGCTATAAGAAAAAAGAGGCTGTGAACTCTCAAGACTTTACAGCCATACCTTGAATTATCTTCAGCAAGTGTATTCATTTGAAGACCTTCATGAAAATAGATTCTTTTCCCCCCTGTAGCTACAAAATCAAACTGTTTTGTTTCATGTGATTCTTGAGGATTTTTAGTTTGTTTTTATTTTTATTGTTGTTGAATCCACAAAAGAACTTCCTTGCCAAAGAATATGTCAATCAAAATTGTCACTGTAATCCATAGTTTATCCATCTTCGTCATTACTGTGATAAATCAAAGCAAAGATTGAAGGTGGCTGCCTCTCCATTCCTTCCCACTTACGTTAGTCTAGAAATTTTCACTGAAGCAGTCTCCTAAAAAAATTCCACTTCAGGGCTTCCCTGGTGGCGCAGTGGTTAAGAATTCGCCTGCCGATGCAGGGGATACGGGTTCGTGCCCCGGTCCGGGAAGATCCCACATGCCGCGGAGAGGCTGGGCCCGTGAGCCATAGCCGCTGAGCCTGTGAGTCCGGAGCCCGTGCTCTGCAACGGGAGAGGCCACAACAGTGAGAGGCCCGCATACCACAAAAAAAAAAAAAAAAAAAAAAAAAAAAAAAAAAAATTCCACTTCATAAGTAGTCTGTTTTAGGTGAAAACTCCAGTTCATTTTAGATTTCAAATATGTATCATTTATTTGTGCTTCAGTTTATTTTTAGTTTATAATCTCTTTAAATTCAAATTAAGCCTACATTGTACAATGCCTAACACATAGTCATGGGCAATAAATATTCAGTAGCATTTGTGATAATATAATATTTTAGGTTTTCTCTGTTCTAGCTTTGAAATATCAGAATGAACAGATTGGCTTTTCTTTTTTACTTAATTGTTTCCTGTAGCTAGATTTCGTGAATGGTTTACCATCAGGATAAGTGATAACAAATGTAGGAAAATATGATGGAAAATATGAGCTACATATCTGTTCATGTTTCATCTACAGATATTAAAATACTATTTTCCAGTGTTTGGTCCATAGAAAGAACACACAAGACACTTCAAAATAACTCTGTTACACAAGTGGGAATATTACCTTCAATGAAATATGAAACTTTAGAGTTTATAAAGTGCTTTCAGGGACACATTTTCATGTGATGCTCCCAACAGCCCTGTGAAGTAGGCATGGGGTTATTACCTCTTATTTACTTGACTGGAAAAAAAGAGTCTAGGAAGATTCAGTGGTTTGCCCAACATCACACAATGAGTTATGAAACCAATTATTGGCCCCGATGCTGTGTCACCCTTGCTCAGTTACCTCATCCATTGTCACTGTGAGCTGAGCTCCTCCCAGCCCCACTCCCCCAAGTCTGGTCAACCTCCACAATGTTGGGCCAGGTCACATTTCAGTAGGTGGCATAAAAGGAAAGGTGAGAGCTCTCTGATAGGTCGACTCTTGGTTGGGGGGATATGGAGGCTATCCTGTATCTGACTCTAAAAGTAGACACGGAAAGTCTAGTCTTCATCAACATCTCAGCCTGCCACAGTAACACTGAAAGTATCACCTGTGTCCTCTTTCAGAGGAGTATATCTTCTTGGTCCTAAACTCAGTGATTTTGCAATCCTGACTAACCCTTAGAATCACCTGGGAAGTTTTTTTAAATTCAGATGCTCTAGCCTCGCCCCCTGTGCATCTAAGATGGGGCACAAACATTGATATTTTTTAAAGCTCCCCAGGTGACGAATGTACAGCCAGGATTGAGATCCACTGATACAGCTGAAATGGAAGCGAGACTGTTATAAACTGGCACAGAAGCCGCCTTTTTTCCTCCTCAAACTAGGTAAAAAGAGCATGTCTGTTGACAGTCCCAACCATTTCTATGTGGAGGCCTTGTATAATTTCCAAACAAGCCAGAAAGTTGTGTCTACCAGGGAATTCCTGTGGCTATTATTAAAGGGCTTATGGTTAACTGATGGGCTGAATTAATGGTGAGCATTAAGGCAGATTGAACCTCAAAATTCGGGCAGATTAACAAAGTGACCAATGTGGAGGTACAGATTTCAAGTTTAACTTTGAGTTTCCTATCTCTCACAAGACAAGCACTGGTGGTAATAAAAAGGATGCTTTCTTTCCTTTACCAGTCGAATGTGCATGGACCAGCCCTTATAAAAACTTGGGTCTATCCAGATAGACATAGGAGGAGAGCTATAATTAACTTGAGTAAGCAGAGTAATAAACAGCAACCTGAAAAACAACTTCTAGAAATCTAAGATGGACCTAGGGTCTGTCCTTAAACTACCCCTTCCTTTATTAATCCCCTACACAAGGAAACCCCTAGACATTTTATCAATAGCTCTTTCGTCTCCCTATATTGGACCTGATTACATGTATATATGTGTGAGAGAGTTCCATTAAGGAAACACCTAAGAACAAATAAGTTTACTAAAGTGGATGAGTAGTAAGAAGTAATTCGTTTCATATATAATGAGGAGGTGAATGTATCATACAAAGTTACAGTACTAGAGGGAAAAATTAGATAGAACTCCTTAATAGGGTTGAATATACAAATTGCATCTGAAGTTTCTATTTCACCAAAGATATATATGACCACACCCTACCTGGAGTAAGGAGATATCTAATTACTAATTAACTTCTTACAGCTAAGCACTTATATAAATGGATTCATAATCAGAAAACCATTGACTCATTCAAAATCAACTGAAATGTCTCCACGATTTATAGAAGACAAACCCACAATATACCAAAAAGAAGCAACTGAAGTAGACTTTCTAAAGTCAAGAACTTGCCTTTATTACATTAGAAAGGGGAAAGAGGCTCATGTTTTTAATCTTATTCAACACGTGCTTCTTGAGGATCCATCATGGTTTTGACGTTGCTGAGAGTAAAAATTAACATAGGACGTCTTCATAATAACTACAAAGCACATATTGAATAAGCAGAGAATGCTACACAATATAATAGACATATTATATAAGACAGCAGATATTAAAGTTCTCATTTAAATCTATGCCTTTACTGAAAAAGAAATGTGGAATAGAAACAGTGAGTACTGTCAGCAGTTGGAAAGACAGAAAACAGAGCTGGTCAAGAGCCCTAGGGCTCAGTTTCACTCTTTCCTCATTCTAGCAAACTTTTATAAAACAGCGCTCTCATCGGTAGTAAGTATTGGCTGCCCATTACCGTCAAATCAAGTCAAGCTTCCTCACCCCAGAATCAAAGATTATTCAGAATTGGACCCATTCATTGTGATTTGTCGTGTGTCCCCCCCCACCCCCCAACTCCGCAGTTTATAGTCAACGAGACCAAGCCCCTTCACAGCCCCCTCTGCCCTGGCCTTTACCACGCGGCTCCTTCAGGCCTCAGGGTCCTCTGGCCCCCGCCTCCACCTCCCAAACGTTAACGCCCCAGCCACACACATGCTTAGACCTACTCAGTTCCTACTTGTCCATCAGAATCCAGCCCCAGACCTGAAACTTGCTCTGACAGGTCCAAGAGAAGGAAGCAGTGTGTGTCCCTAGAAATGTGCCTGAATCCCAGGATCTTGAAAACATCAAAGATTCTAAAAGAGCTATTTTTTTTAAAAGGTCCACTTCTGAAAGGGATACAAATACTATTTTTTGTTGGAACCATAGCCAGTAAGAATCCTTCTTGTGAGCTAGTTCAGGGGTGATAGTGGGCAAGGAAAGCCATGTGTACAAATGGAAATTTGGTCTTTTCTGAGGAGAACAGAAAAGCATTCCCAGCTGTTAGAAAAAGATAGCCATGGCGAAGTTCTTAAAGCTGACTAACATACCTACTATCGCTGCCATGTACAGAACAAGGTACCTTCTGTCCTGAGTGGCTGACTGGCCTGAAACAGATAATCTTACCAGCCCAGTGACACCAGTTCAAAGCCTTGGCCATTATCTATTACATATAAAGGCTTTTTACTATAACATAATTTTAATGAGTTATAAATAAATATTCGAGTTAACATATTTGTCAACGGAATAATTGGGTATACATGAAAATAAAAATTAGTGGAAAAGGAATTAAAATAAACTTAAAAGTTTGTTTTCTTTAAAAGCCTGTTATATAGGAATTATTTTTTAATTTAATTGTTAATTAACACTTAATTTCTCAGCTTTCTTTAAATAAAGGGACACACACACACAGAGAAAGAGAGAGATTGATTTAAAAAATTGTTCCTCTAAGTTAATTAAATCTCATTTAAAGTTCACCCTTAACTGAGAAAAACATCTCTACTTGTTGCTGATATATATTTAGATGTAAGAACCTTTCCCAGAAGACATAGATTCCTTAGTGTCAAATATGCAAACATAAATAAATATGTTGAGAATAATAGCATAGAATTTTCTAGTTTCAAAATCATGACTTTACATTTTGACACGATTATTGGCTCATTTATAAACAAACCTGTCTTTCAAACTGATTTTTCTAGAGTTCTAGATTTACTTATTCAAATAAATCAAGCAATGATACTCACTCTTATTTAGGTCATAAATATTTCTGAGCAAGAAAATTAACCTCACTCAGAAACCCTTTGATTTACCAAATGATCCAGCCACCAACTACTTCATATGATATATTTAGATTTCCTTTAAATTATATATTTATATAGACTGCCAAAAGCTAATAGAGAAAGTAATATATTAGTATTCTACCACTACAAAGGACAGGAAAATGACAGAGACAAAAGTGCAGATTTTTATCAATATAGGACAAGGAGGAGTGTTTTGTGACTTTGTTCACTGTTGATTTAACCCATTTAAACAATCTAGCTTTGTTGCAGAGAAGAGACGTGTCCTATCCTCTCTTTAACTCATTCTCTGTCCCATTGTGGAATGCTAAACAGCAGAAATATACCCATTTGACCCCAAACGTAGTCTTTTATCTTGACCTGGTTGTTTTGATCCAATACAGAGAAGAAAAATCCAGCTAGTTACCCTAATTCTTTTCCAGTGTGCACAGCACTTGTGTGAGTAAATCTGAAGGGCCCAGAGCAGAATACAGGGAATATATTTTTGGTGTTCTCCCTCCCTAAGAAATAACGATCCCCACTTAGAGCACAAGGGTGCTGTGAGGGTTAGTCACAATAAATTCCAATTACAATTCTTCAGAAATATAATACTGTGGCCAAATATTAAGGCTGATAAGAAACACTCAGGCACATCACTCAGGCCCATCTTCCCGGTCCAGAAGGAAGCTGGGAATCATTGTTCGCTTCAAGCCTGTGCCTGTATTTCTGAGCTAGACTATTACTGTTGCTGTTGTTTACTGACTGTGTAATAATTTCAAGAAGCAGAGGAAGTAGTTCATTTGGGAAAGATAACATACGCATTTGTTCTTTTTCTGTAATTCCACTACTAAGAATTTATCCTAAGAAAATAATCTAAAATACATAAAAGGCTTTTGTACAGAGATGTTTCATCAGTGTTATTTATAAGAACCAAAAATTTAATGACAATCTACATGCCTAGGAATAGGGAATAGATGAATTTAATTATCATAGAAGCATATGTTGAAACATCATGCAGCCATTAAACACTACATTTGTGAAACGTTTTAATGACAGAGAACTGTTTTCTTACAGTGTTAAGCGAAAAAGAACACAAAATGGTATACATGATATCATGCCAACTATTATATATGCATAATATAAAATATATGTTATGCATGTATCAGGATAAGACTAGAAAGAAAACAGGAAATGTTAACAATAGTTGGTGGGTGGGGGATTATACATGATTCTTCCCGTCTTAATATTGTCCTTTTTATTTCCCACTTATTACGCGAAGCATTTCTCACATTTTACAAAACGAACAAATACACACACACACAGGCACGCAACCACTAGAAATGAAGTCAGAAAACTTATTTTCCAAGTTATCCTACCATTGTAAATTGAATGATATTAGGAAAATCTCTAATTAATGCTCTATTCATACACTATGGTAATTTTATCTCATAAGACCATGCTAGAATTAGCTGATATAATGTATTTGGAAATCATTTTAATTTAAAAATCCCATATGATTATATAACAGTATTTCTTGGCGGTAGAGGAAGAGGGCCTTTCATAGTTTTTGCAGGTCAGCCTGTAGAGTGAAGACGGTTTGGCCATCATTCCTTCTGCCACCGGTTGGAATTCTGACCACGATGAAGGAAACTGTGAAACTGTGGTGAGCCTGGTTCCTGTAGACTAAGTAAAAAACTAATGCAAATTAGTTATCTCAATAAATGAAATGTTTCTATTTATTTATATAATGTGATATATATTTTGCATTATTTTTCAACCTTTCCTTAAAATTGACAGCCATAGCTTTAAAACTCCAAAAACTGATACTAGAACATTACAATTCTCATTCCTTTTCTATCACTGATTCAAACAGTGGAAAGAAGGAAGTAAGGAAGGGAGGGAGGGAGGAAGGGAGGGAGAAAGGAAGGAAGAAGGGAAGGAAGGGGATAAAAAGAAAGAAAGAAAGAAAAGGAACTCAGAAATATGGGTCCCAAATCTACTACAAGGGAGGTTGGGAAATATAATTTCCTATATGCTAAGGAAGAGAAAACAGAATGACCTTTTCTTTGCCACAAACTCCTAGGTGAAGAGGGAAGTAACGACTCTTCGGAACTAGAAAAATCAAAGGATTTTGGCAACTAAGTTGCCTGGGGTTCAGTCTAGTTTGGGAAGGGAATAGATAGTGTATATCCTGCGAGATATTTCTGGAAACTTTCACAAACCACCAGGTGACATAAAATAAAAATCACGGAGTTCATAAACAAATCTTTGTTTGCCTTTTGAGGTCAACACTTCAACAGTCTATACCAGGATTTAGGAACTTCTAACCCACAGGGTCAAGGGTAGGCATTGAACCTAATTGCATTCCTAGACCCTGCCCTTCTATCAATTCACATTCTAGCTTTTTTCTTATCTCCTAAAAGAAATATTTTAGGCTTAGCCAATAATTTGACAAAGTTAATAAGATTTGAAGTCAGCTTCTGGTTTGTAAGCTGAATCAAAGAGAGCAAGAATCTGTAAATGGAAAGTAAGGTCAGAAACACAGCAATGAGAGATGGATTCCATAACTGGGAGCATAGGAGGTCAGGGTCAGAAGGTTAGGGGGAAACCATCACAGTCCAAGTTCTAGGGCTAGAACAAGGTCAGGCCAGAGAAACAAGTCTGAGAGGCCAGCCCCTGAAGGCCTGGTGAGGTTGCACATGCGCTCCCAGATTTCCTACAAAGGAGGTTCATTCACCCAGAATTCTAGTCCATGTCATATGCTGAATGGACCACTTTCCAGTTGAATTTACTTTTACTCACATCTCAGGCCTAATCACAAGCTGGGGTTTGTTTGCTTTACTTTTGCACATGGTTGATGGGGAAAGAAGTTCATCCTAATAGTGATTTTTCACTTCTAACAGTAAAATATATATATATATATATACACATATATAGTTTTTACTTTCCTTTTTCTTCTTTATAGCAGAAATACGTGTAGAATTTGCCCTAAATTCCCAAGCCACTCTGTTTCAGAGTTGGCTGTACTCAGTGACTCCCAATACTTAGTCATCTCCCTTCTCGAGTGAATCTTAAACATGGATCATCTTTCCTCTCAGAGTAAGACTAACTTTAGGTCACGAAAGGCTCAGTTATCACTACTTATTTGGAATATTACAGGATCTGAATCATATAGAAAAAGTAATGGAAAATATAATTATCATTTCATAATAGATCCTTTATTATTAACAGTTGCTGTGCAGCCTGACCTTGGAATCACTCTTTTGCCTGACTGCGGTATCGCTGTGTCCAAATGTGGATCTTGGCCTTTTGAATAATATTCTCCTTTTTTACCCGAACTTGTCTATCTTGGCTAACCAGAGGCTTACTGTGGACGGATCAGAGTTGGGAAGCATTAGGGTGTGTGTATATTTCTAAGTGCCTGAACTAACATGGGACAAGCCGTATGGATAGTGGCTAACTTGGTGAAATAGCCTCAGTTAGGTCTTCATCTCTGATGTTATCCAGGGTTGGTGGGCTTGGATTCATAGGCTGTGTAGGCATCTGTTGTTAGATTCTTGTTTTTAAAAAAAAGGAAAAGAAGAAGAGGAAGAAGTTTAAGAGTGTAGCTTTTATTGGATTGGGGGAATTGAAGTTTTTAGGAAATGATAATGGTTTAGAATATGGTTTATGTGTCTCCCTTGGATAAGACTTTAGCGTCTTTTTTCTGTGTATGCCTGTCTCGTGAGATGGCAAATCCAATTCCAAGCCAATAACATATTTGTGACAAATGAAGAAAAGAAAAATAAACTAAGAAAAGCACTCAAGCAACCCCTTCACTTCCCTGATTTACCAGCCTCTCCCTCAACTCAGTACCTTCCACTGGGGGCCCATTCCCTTCCCAGCCCACCGCCCACAGCCACCTTCTCTTTGCTCAGGAGGAGCCACTGTGAACAAAATGAAGCCTTCGGGGCTCACTTTTTCCTACGATTCTCTTTGCACTCTTCTGGTCTGGTTTCGGCCCCATGCACTGTGAACTGTGGCTCCTACGTATTATCAGCAACGTCTAAAGAATGGGAGAAATCAAGACTCCTTCAGAGACAGACACGAAGACTTAACCTAGAGAGATGGAACCAGACTGGCTTAAGTAACTGCTTACTCATTTTATGAATATGTCTGTTCACAAATGGTTTCAGAGTTGTGATATGGAAAAGTTAAGGAGTGAGGAATATGTGTTTAATGTCTTTTCCCTTTTCTTGTGGGTGCTTACGGAGCCACCTTTCAACCATACTGTGGTTTTTCAGCAATTCCATCATTTTAGCTAGGAACTGAAGAAGGGAAGTGTGAAAGTCTATATGCAGAAAGAGCTAGTTAAACATATAAGAAAAAGAAGGCTATAATTCCTTTGGTTAAAGAGAATACTCTGACCAAAAAAACTCTAATGTGAAAGTAATTTTCTCCATTTTAATGGAGAAAATTAGTAGCCAGCTCACATCTGTATTCCGGCATGAACTTTTTTCTAACGTTATCTTCACTATGGAGAGTAAAATTAGCCCCATTCTACAGTTAGAAAAATGGAGACACAGAGCATTCAAGGATTTCATCCAGTGTAACAAAAGAGCCAGACAAAAGCTAATGACTTACAGATGTAGGATATTTTTCAAAGAAGAAGCACAAATCATGTTATCTTTGATGTAACATGTGTAGAACTAACGAAAGGCCTGCCTTTGAGACTTACAATAGTCAGAGGGGAAAAAAAAATCTTTTTCATCTTTTTTATTTTAAAATTCCTCTGTGTATGTAGTCATTTCTCTAAGACAAAGCCAAAGTGTTTTTTATGAATAACAAATTTAACTAAATAAATTATGCAACAAGTTAAATTAAAATTCCCTTGTAATAAATCTTAAAAGTTTCGTTCACTCTCTTCTTTTGTGGGAGGAAAACCAGGCATGATGACAACGATTCTTCCCGAATCCAGTGGAGGGAAAGAGTTGTTGCCCTGGAGAAGTCACAGCAGTTCTTATCCAGTGGGTCAGACTTACTGTGTGCCAGGTACAGAGGTCTCTGCCTTCAGGTGGTTTTCAGATCAGAGGTTATAGGTAGGCTAAGTGTGCTCTTAGGGGTGAACAGGGACGGCCATCCATGTTGGGGAGCATATGGGAGGCCATCAAACTTGATCTAAGGACCAGGATACAATTTGTGGAAGAGGTGAGGACCAAACTAATACCTAAAATATGTGTAGGAATGTGCCTGGTGAAGGACTGTGGGTAATGTTCCAGAAAGGTGGAACAGGATGTGAGAAGGCCTGGAGATGAGAGAGCTGGCAGCATATTAGAATCCAAAGAAATCCAGTGTGGCAGGCATGACGGGGGGGAAGAATAACTGACCTATTAGAGTCTCCCTTTTGCACTTTTTGAATACATTACATTTATGAACACTCAGTAGTGTGCTCGTTAAATAGATAAGACTAATTTTAACTGCTGACACACCATACAAACTTGTGAATAAAAAGAAAAACTAGATATGGATCTGGACAAAGACTTTGAATATTTTCCTTAAATGATAGGTTTTCTCTGAGCTTCCTATTATAAACTGGGTTCAAACTCAAGTCCTGTAGGACTGGCATTTATGTCATTAATGTCGAATCCCAAAAAATTCAAAGGAATTTTTTTAAAATAAATTTTATTTATTTATTTATTTATTTATTTATGGCTGCATTGGGTGTTGGTTGCTGTGCCCGGGCTTTCTCTAGTTGCAGCGAGCGGGGGCTACTCTTTGTTACAGTACGCAGGCTTCTCATTGCGGTGCCTTCTCTTGTTGCAGAGCACGGGCTCTAGGCGCGTGGGCTTCAGTAGTTGTGGCACGCTGGCTCAGTAGCTGCGGCTCACGGGCTCTAGAGCGCAGGCTCAGTGGTTGTGGCGCACGGGCGTAGTTGCTCCACGGCATGTGGGATCTTCCCGGACCAGGGCTCGAACCCGTGTCCCCTGTGCCACCAGGGAAGCCCAGGATTTTTTCTTAAAAGCTCTGACATTTGCTTTCTATCTTGTCCCATTAAATTTTATAAAAATATTTGAGATTATTTTCTTGATTTTGGACAAACTACATATTCATTTTAGGAAACTTGGAATATAGAGGAAACCTATATAGAAGAAAATAAAATTACCCACAACACCACCAATGCTGATAACCATTGTCAGTATTAATTTGCATAGAATATTCATTATACTATTTTCTCAGGTTTTCTATAGAAATATTTCATAAGATTTTTAGCAATTTGGAGGTATTCCTTCTTTTTGTGTACACATCTACATGTAATATATATTCCATTTATTTTTAAACCAATTTTAATTACATAATTTACAAATACATTCTTATTTTGCAGTTTTTTGTAGAACTCTATCTGGCGTGTAACTTTCAGCCCAGTTGAAAATAATTCATAAGCTATAAAGCTGTTGTATTTCAAAGAGCCTCGGGCTCATGCCGGCCTCTATTCATTAGTTTTAAGACACCACTGTGAAATGACGTAGGTGGCAAGTATTATTATCACTGTATTGCAGATGGGGTATCCAAAGCAGACAGCAATTGCATAACCAAGGCAAGGCTAGAAATATACTGGGGTTATTGTGAAAGTAGGTAGAATATAAATTATAGGTGAAATTAAAAGTTGGTGATTTATATTTCTATTCAAAAGCCTCATCTCTTTGAAATGATAATGCATAAATCGTACCAGCCCTCTGTTACTTTTCCATGAATAAATCTGACCTTGGGGAGTCCACATGGGTATCAATGGAAAGTTAAGCCAGTTGCATATGAAGAGTTGCTGCCAGACTCTTGCCTGAAAGCTTAAATGGTGTGTTAGAGCTACAGGGAATGCTAAAAGATTACGTTGAATATGTATGATGAAGTTAAAATACACATAGGTGTGCCCATGTGCAAACATACAGCTACACACACAGAATTTTAAGACCAAAAGTAGCACCAGGGCCCAATTCCGTGATATTTTTATTAGTAATCTTTACTTGGGCACAGTTTCACTTGAAGCCAGTGGGATTCTTTTTCCTGAGTCAAGCCTGCAGAATCAAGTCTTTTGGGAGTCAGAAAACCACAACAGACGTCATCAGATCTCTGGTGCTTCAGGATATACATACTGATCACTGCAGGGGTCAGGGAAGATTTTTTTTTTTTGCTTGCGCAGGCTTGCACAGTTGTCAGAGGATATAACCCTTGCCTTTCTTTGAAGTGTGAGCTATCAAAAACTAAATAAACCAGATGGAGCTGTTTTCTGACTCAAGGTGACAGAGCAGCCCAATGCCTGAATGCTGTTTCTTTTTAAAGATGGAAATAGAATTACAAATTTACTCCATCGAATTTGCATCTTCCTTTGAAAAGGTGGAGCCCCCAAAAGAAATTTTTCTCAAGTGCCTTTTCTCCTGAGAATAAGTAATAAAATTGAAAATAAGAGAAAGGTAGGATGATTGACCACACGGTACATGAAATTAGCCAGAGAATGAGGGGGAAATTGTCAACTATGACAGTGACAAACACTGATTCGGTGGCGTTCAGATAACCCCTATTCTCCTTGTGACCAGATAAATATACATTCTTGATTCCCGGATTCTTTCCATACTTGGTGCAATACTTGAAAAAATTTTTGACCAGGTTTTTGGCATTTTCATCTTTTCTGGGAATACTTCTAAGTGACCTAGGGGAAATTTTCTAAACCAGAGAACAGTTTTGGCAGCAAAAGCAAGCCTCAGTGTGTATTATGATTGAAACAAAGTAATTTAGCCATTTACTCATGCAAGGATCTATGAGAACATCTATGTTAAGCAGAATAAAATGAATTTGATCTCTCTATTTTTCATATGTGGACAGATGCTTTACATTTTATTTTTTTAACTCCATAAGAGAAAATGTGATTGATGATTTGCTAACAAATAAGAAGAAATTAGCTAGATTATTAATGTCAGTGTTGTAATTTACTCTTACAGAATTAAGTTCTCAATCGTACTGTATGCGTTCTGTTTATATTGCTGCTTTCTCTGTTATCATGTAAAAGAAAATATAAAACAACCTCCCTGGGCCTTTATTTTTCTCATCTGTACAATGGAGATAATAGGTCCCATTTCAAAGGGCTGCAGAGATGATTAGATGATACAATATAAGTAAAATTTCTAACCTGGTGACTGTACACAGTAGATTCTTTCTGATGCATTCCTTACTATCTTCTTGTTATATTCTATGGCCTTTGAAAAAAGTGTGTGAGGATTTCAGTGGATTAATTGTGTAAAGTCCAACTGGTTAGGGCACAAAGCCAGTTATGTCTAAAGGAGCTACCATTTATGAGTGCTAACTGCATACCTGGCACATAATAAATGCTCTATAAATGTTAGCTATTATCATACCACACAGCTCGTTTTATCCTCACAATGACTCAGCAGAGTGTTTGTTTTCATTCTCATTTTCCAGTCGATGAAACTAAGGCTTGGGAGGTAAAGTAACTTGCCCAATGTCACACAGCAGGATTATAACAGAGCCAGAATTTCAGCTGAGATCCTTTCCAGAGCTCCTGGCCTTGCCCTGCACACGCCACACCTACTGAAGTATATGAAGTATAGGTCAGGCAGGCCTTGGGTGAAATCATTCATCTGGAACAGAACAGGGAAATCAGAAGTAAACCAAAATAAAATAAAAGACAAGGTAGCTGGCATTCTCACCTGTGCATTCTAAGAGAAAGTCCCAGTATCTATCTCTAAGCCTACTTATTCACAAGCATAATGCGCTTCAAGTATACTTAACCAGCTTGGTTATCTGGTCTCACAGCCTCTAGAAGATTTTTTTTTTAATTGAGGTATAATTGATATATGACATTCCACTCAGGTGTACAACATAATGATTCAATATTTGTATACAGTGAAAATTATCACCACAATGTTTAGTTAATATTTGTCACCATAAAATGTTAAAGATTGTTTTTCTTATAATGAGAGCAACATTTAAATTTGCAATACAATAGTATTGACTATAGTAACCATAGTGTACATTACATCCCTGTGACATATTTATTTTATAGTGAGAAGTTTATATCTCTAGATCTCCTTCACCTCTAAAAGATTTGAAGCAATAGAATTGAACGTAGGGACAGGTTTCTACAGCCAATTGCCTTTAAAACTAGAAAAATGACTTCCAAAATCCTGCCAAATGCTGACCCAAAATTTTTAAAAACCATAGTAGCCTGGATCCATTTAGCATAGGAGTCCTTGAAGTAATTGTCATAATAAAGTCATTTAAACTGTTAAATTGTTAGAAGAGAAATGTGTTACACAGTTCATATAAAAAACAAATTCCATCCAAATATTATTCTTTTTAGGTCAGGGACTTAAATAAGAAGTATCAGCAGGAGAAAAGAATCACTTAAATCCACTTCCTCTGCTGGTAGTATTAGCTAACTAAAGGATTTTGACAAAATTAATTTTTTCATTATTAATCCTGAAAATTTGACCACATAAACTAATTTCTGTCTTGCTGGACTTTATTCCACTGTGTATAATTTTTTGAATTGGTTGATCAAAGTTGCACCAAAGGCAATTCTTACATCAGGCAGTATTCAAACACTCACTGACTAGCATGGCAAATGGGTTCTTGTACCATTTAAGAAGGAATTGGCAACTTTTATCATAAAGTATGGTTAGGAAGAAAATGAGCACGTTGTCTGGAAACAAAGAAACTCCTAAGAATTTTTACCTTGAGCATTTTTGACTGAACAGGTTCTTTCAGCATACTTTGACAACATTAGCTGACAGCCCTGAGAAGTTAGGGACTATGATGTCTGTGGATAAGGTAACCAGGGAAAATTCCAATTAATTAAAATTTTGTTAATTATTAAATTATTAAATAGTAACAGGATTTTTAAAAGCATAGCTGTCTTCTGACTTTTATCCGTAGCTTTTCATGCGTTTGGGAACAAATCATTTGATCCCCAGAAGAATCCCAATATCAGTACGATTGGCAGATATAATATATTCAGCCCCAGAATGCAGATTACTGAATCCAGCATAAATCAGCAAGACACACTTCCCCCCACCCAACCAGAGTCCTTGGGAAACTCATAAATGAGGACCAGACAAAACTTCACCTGAGAGATGGACTGATTTTCCTTTCACCTGTCTCTTTGTTTAGAGCATTACTCCAACACGTTCCCTATTTAGTCTAAGACTCCTAATATATATCCCAATTTCCTGGTAGCTCCAGGCTGATTAGATCAATAGGTGATCTCTCTGGGACTACATTCTTCCCCTGAAGACTTTTGGTCCTTTTCCTAGGTGGTCTTAGACAGACATGGAAAAATCACACAGTGGACTTAGCACCCGAGCATCATGGCCAACCTGACTAAATGTGATCAACCCCTCAGCATCATGACCAATCCTGATCCCAACCCAGTCAAGAAAAAGGAGGCCAACACTTAGCATGTATCTGGACCATCATGACATTTAAAGTCAAATGAAAACCTTTGAACCCTTTAAGCAACGAAGAGAACACGGCACCCCCTCATCTAAGTAATTCAAAACAAAACGATAAAGAAATCTTCATCACCTTAAAGAAGTCCAGCAAAATTCTGATGTTTCTTAAGATATTTATTTCCATACTTTAAAAATATATATATCAAAAAACAAATCTTTATTATAAGAAAAGTTTGGTGACCCTGCTTCATCAATCCCCTAAATATGGATTTAGCCTATGTATTAACTGATCTATGTGGCCAAGCACCTCTCAGCTTCGGTGATGTATGTCTGGTTCCTCCCCTTCCCCGCAGAGACCGAGTATTGTCTCATGGCCACCCATCCAGCTTACTCTCTGTTTTTATAAAAATGTAGTCTCCGCTGGTATCCACCTCATGGAGTCAATATGCGTACTACTAAGTGGATTTTTTCTTAAATACAATCCTGAAAGTAAATACTACAGAAATGCCAAGTATTGTTCTTAAAATTGACCGGCTTCTGAGGTTAGTAAATGACTCTCTGGGAATAAATGGTTCAACCCTGTAAGATGAATAAAGTAAAGGACATTCCAGGACTCTGTAACCAATGTTCTTCTGGTAAATTACAGGGTGCCTTGAGAGAATTGCATTGTTTTATATGATTAAGAAATTAATTCCCAGAAAACAAATTTTTAAATTTCACGAAGAGTGAAAATACGTGACAAAGGAGTCAAGCATCTAGTATAGCTTAGCATCTGGTATAGCTTAGCATCTAGTATAGCTTAGCATCTAGTATAGCTTAGCATCTAGTATAGCTGTCAGGGCTGACATTGACACTTTTATCACCCAGCCACAAGAGGCTCAAAATGGGCACCTCCAAATATGCCTTTTCTCATTTTCCCCCAATGTACTCCATGGTTTGAAATATTTTGTCTATGAAACTGTTTTAATTTGGTAATAATTACTTTGTTTTTCCTTTTCCTTCTTTATTAACTACAATCACTTAGACCTTATGTTCAACAAGGTGTTAACAATTTTATTTCACTGAGCTGATATAACTAAAGTTAAAACTAAAAATTTGACATTTTTGGCAATCTGCATAAGGCAATTTATTTTGTTAATTTATTAATATATCAAGGCTAACTATTTTATTTCTACTAGACATATGTATAATAGGCTTATAAATGTATACATATCTATAAGTCAAGCCACTTACTATATTGAAATATGTATGATAATATAAGATAGCTTTTAAATATATCCAAAAAATAACTTACAGACCATGATTCCCTATCTTACCATCTCTCTGAGGCAAGAAACTGCTTTCAACTCAATCTTCTCTTTTCACAGAGGAGAATAAGTCCTAGAGTGATTACTGCCTTCTCCAAAATCAAACAGCCATTAAAAATGGAATTTTCCTTTGTCCCTAAAACTTCTGCATCCAATCCCATCTACTTTCTATGGTCTCTAAATAAGCTCTTATTTTAAAACCAAGGGACTCACAAGAAAATTGTTCCTATCAAATGACTGTCTTTCAGATCACCTCTTGTCTCTGCTGTCCCTGACCATTCCAGGAATAATTATTTGTCCCACAGTATAGCTTGCTTTGTATCTATTCCTTCCTCCACTTTACCATTGCATTATACCAATCATACACACTTTGTTCTGCCCCTCCCTCTGGGGTTATGGGCTTTCTGATCTCTTTATCTTCAGCACTTACGGTACTTAGTTCCATAAGTGTTGACTTGGGATGGAAGCAGTTGGACTGAACTGGACAAAATGTTTTGTTTTCTTTTCTTTAAATCCCTTCATATGCCAGTAATTCCCAAATTAATATGTAAGGACTGACTTTTCCCCTATGCTCTATACTGGAACTATCTACTTGACATTGACTAGGGTATCCAAAAGGCACCCCAAACTCCCAATATCCAGCTAACTGCTTGATTAGCACCACATCTAAATATAATTCTTCTCATTCCAACAAATAACTAGGATACTAGAACTCAGCTGCCCTCTTTCCCTCACATGCCAATCCATGGGTATATTCTATAGACCTACCTCCAAAATATTTCCTAAAAGCATTTTTCCTTCAGCCTCACCCTAGACAAGCCATTGTTCTTTCTTTCCTGAATTTTATTAGCCTGCTAGCTAATTTCGGCTTCTACTCTTGATCCTGTAAAATCCCTTCCCAGCAGAGCGAGCAGCATGATCTTATACAAACTACATTTGATCATGCCACTCTTTTGGAAGACTTCTAACGGTTTACCATCCCACTTGAAATGGCATCCAAGGTCATCTCTGGTCTACACAGCCCAACGCTGTCTGCTCAGAACCTCATCTCAGCACCACCTTCTCCCTCGCTCATGGAATCTCTGTCACCCACTCTCCTTCGTTTCTCAGTCACAGCCACAGCTAGTTCTCGCTTTAGGGTCTTTCCCTCGGTTGTTTCTTCTGCCTAAAATCTTCTTCCCAGATCTCTGCCTGCACGGCTTTTCCTTGTCATTAATTTTCAGCCTGAACATCACTGAGTTCAAGAGGCCTCTACTGACCATACGATGAAAATACCCCCTTAGCATCTATTAATTAATTCATTCATTCATTCATTCATTTTGGTTTTGATGGCTCTTATAACGACCGAGTATAGTCTTGTTGATGTATTTGTGTGCGTGTTTATGTGTTTACTTTCTGGCTCTCCTCACTGGAATGTAAAGTCTGACTTGTTTAAAGCTTTGCTTCCTGCCTAGACTAGTGCTGGCTCATAAGGTGCTTCATAAATAGTTGTCGCTCAGAGCTGTTCAGTTTATCTTCCTGCCTTGACTGTTGAAAGTGCAAGAGGAATGAAGTCCTGTGCCTCAGAGTCTACCCGAAGATGATTTGTCATCTAGGGTCAAAAGATCTCATCTCTTTTCCATCCTCGAGCACCTACTCAATGTTTCTGTGAAGACTGATTGTTAATGTGCAGTAACCTTTTGTCCCCAGCAGTTGCATCCTTTGGGCCCTGACGTTGATTTTCCTCATCTTGGCGCCTGAAGAGCCAGAGTGATCCCTTTTGTCCCATTTGCCCTGACCATGGGCAGTGATACCTGCAGTGCAGGAGGTGGAAGCCACCGCTCTTCAGGTATCAGAAGGGCTGACCTCCCTGCCCGGCGCCAGCAGCTTGGTGGGGGCTGAGTGCAGAGCCTCTGTGTCGTGCACAAAATCCTGACCTTTTCCCAGAGTTGGCCTGAGGCCCTTGTTGGGTAGTGACTGAGCTCCTTCTGAGATCAGATTTACTTGTCCCACTAGAGAGTGCTGTCAGAGAGGGTGGGAGAAACTACAAAACACTATTTCTCTTAAGTCTCAGAGGTTACAGGTGGAAACCAGAAAGAGAAAGAAAGGGACAGAGAGGGTGGTCTCAGAAAAAAAAAAAAAAATTCAGCTCACCCATCCATTTTACCCCACTGCCAGGAAACCCTGAAACCTTCTCTCTTTCCAACTATTTGCTAATACAGTCCTACACTGTCTGAGTTACCATCAGGCCACCGTGACACTCCTGCTTTTTTCCCCAAATTATGGAGCTGTTTTCAGTTGCCCATGAGGCCCCCTGGGGGGTACATGGTCATTCATTCACTGAACAGGTATCTACTACACCTGATGAACAGTCTGCTCTGATCGATGGTATGGTAGTAATGTCACTCTTGGTCCAGGCTCATCTCTCAGTGCAGAAGATCCCAGAACAGCATGATATTGCCAGGTCTGACAAGCTCAAAGATATTCTTCAACCCCTAAAGTGGGTTGAACAGAACCCTAAAGAAAAATTGATGCTTAGAACTATTCCATCTGAATCTTTGATGTAGGACTGAGGCCCCCAAATCTCCTGAGTTGTCCCCTGGTCTCCCACCACACTAGTCTCACCAACAACCCTTCTCCAGTCTTCAATGGAGGGGCTGAGGAAAGGACAGTTCAGAGTGGTTCTATAATTACAGCTCCCCAAAGCTCCTTGAACAGAGCACCTTTCCTTCACCATCCTGATCCCCTGGTGGTGAAGAAAGCCATTCTCTTAGTTTGTTTTAACGCAGTCAGTTTCTACAATTTCTTCTAGAGCAAAAGTCAATTCACACTCTCATAAGAAACCTCTGAGTTCTCTCATTATAGGAACCATCCTATGGAAAAAAAAAAAAAAAAAAGATGTGTTTTTGAAGTTGCTTTACCTTTTTCAGACCACAGGGATATTGTTTAGAAAATTGGTACTTTAATGCCCTAAATGATGTTCTTAAGGCCTGAAGAGGTAAAGGAGTTTCCCAGAGTGCTTTAATTACGAGCCAGGAGCACGCTTCTTGCAAAGTCCTAAGGGACTGATTTACAGATGACTGTGTCTTACCAAGAAAGATTTGATACTTCAGTAACTACATCCTTTGATGGAAAGTGAGGAAATAATGACTTAAAAAAAAAAATTCTTCTCTAGGAATAATTACATTGTAATGGGTTTCTAGAGAGTTAAAGAGAAACTAGTTCAGTACTCAATGTCTATGGCTGTCTATTTAGACCACACTAGAAAAAAATAATTTTAACCGATGTTTTATAGAACTGGATCTGGAGAACCTTCCAGATGATCAGAAACTCATGTTAGAAGTTAGAACATGAGGAAAAGAGATGGGAACAGACCACTATTGAACAGAAGGGCCCAGCAACCGATGTTCTCCAGGGTCCTGGACTAACCTTTATGATCATTGGTAGTGAAAAGCCATACTTTTTTTTCTTTTCTCTGAGTTTCTTATTTTATATTTGTCTTCTTTTCCCCCATCTCCTTGACCATTCCATACCAAACACACACACCTTTTTCTCCCCTCAGTTTTACCTCTTTTTAAAGAAATTTTTATTGAGGTATAGTTTATTTACAGTGGTGTGTTAATTTCAGATGTACAGCAAGGTGATTCATTTATACATATAGATATATTCTTTTTCAGATTCCTTTCCATTATAGGTTATTACAAGATATTTAATATAGTTCCCTGTGCTATACTGTTGGTCCTTGTTGTTTATCTATTTTATATATAGTAGTGTGTATCTGCTAATCCCAAACCCCTAATTTATCCCCCACACTCCGCTTTTACCTTTTCTATCTTTTACCCTCTGTATATCACTTTCTGGTTCTACCAGTAACACCCAGAGCTAAAGGATCTACTGGTGCCAGCTCCATGCAGAAGAGAGCAGATGATTTGGAGGAGATGATCATAGCTGGCTTTTACTGAATGCCTACTTTGCGCCTGGCCTTGATCTACATACTTTCCACGAATGCTCTCATTTAACCCTCTCAATTGTCCCAAGAGCTCAGTCTAATTTTTCCAACACCCTGGTTCTACTGAAAGATAAAGACTATTTTGGTTTTTGTTTTGTTTCTGAAAACTCTATTTCCAAAGATTGCGAAGGAAAAGTTCCCAAGACATGCCAACTTGAAGAAAATCGATGTAAGAGGCACATTTGACCAATAGGTTAGAGATAAGAAACAACTGGGTAGGGCCTGTAAGAAATCTCAAGTAGATTTCTATAACCAATCTTTCATTTGCACATTTGTGCTTTCGGAGGGAAAATGTGACTTTACCAACCGTGTCAGTGGGGAAAAGTTCTGACCCTTCAATAATTTCAGGAAAACCAGTATATGGTTTAGGTCAAAAAGCGTACTTGATTTTGCAACACCAAGTATCCCTTCTGAGGTTTCCCAAAAATGCAGTGGCTATGCCCCACAGAGTTTTCTTCTTATTTTTACCACAGAAACAATAGTGCTATTTCAGCATTCATTGTAATCTTGACCACTTGAGAGGTGCTCTAAAAAAGCTATCAAAGAAATGAGTACCTGTACTCAATGTAATATCACAAAAATGAAATACGGAATTTACATTCAAGATGAACACGGAGACAAATGTTAAATGAAACAAGGCATCAGTTATAATTGATAGAGGGACAAATGTGTAGAAGGACAAATGGAATAGTTAGACTTAATTGGGTTTGGTCAGGCAAAGATTTAGAGTATGTACTGTTATTTCAAATAAGTGAATTAATTTAGTAATAAATTATTACTGGGAACAGGACTAGGGGAATACCAGAAGAAGCTGAGCATTCTGAACCTGAGAATGATTTGCCCCAGGGTTTGAACTTTCCTTTCCTTAGGGACATTTCTGAAGAGTTGTGTCACTTTGCAACAACTTATAAAGAAGGTCCTATATAAAGAGGTTGTGAAATTTATAGGTGTATATTTCCCTAGTAGAAGGACTGTGAATATAAATGACCAGGTAACCAAATTTACCATGTGGAAGTAAAGCCAAAGAAAGGAGCTGAGGCAGAAAACAGAAGACGCCTGGCCCCCTGGAAACATAGCTGTCCTCAACTTCATCTCTGATCTATTACCCCAGGACAGAAATCAGCTGGGGACCAGATTTGGATTTCCCCACATGTATCGTACATACAAAAAGTGACCCAAGTCATTTCCTTAACACTCGGAAACACTTTAAGGCTCTCTTTTTCCCCATTTCTAGCCAAGCTGTTTAGAAAGCACAGATGCAGCTGGCACTGTGATATTGTAAACAGCCTTGCTAAATGACTCCAAAAGGAAAATATCCCTCCAACGTCTTGAGTAAATCTAGTCATCTCCATTCACCAGTTTCGCATCATTTTTCTCTGGTTCTTCAGGTCCAAGATTTAGGTCAGAGACAGCAGAGTTGCTGCTGCAATGATGTCTAAATCACATAGAAACTACTCTGATAATCTTCCATCACTACCCCGAAGAGTTCCAGTGCAAGACATTGGCAGTCACAAGTGATGGTGTGGGTAAATCAAGTCACTTTTCATAGGGATAAGGTAATTTTAGGAGTGTAGAGTCTGATTTGAGGAAACCATCCCATTACTGAAGGGAGACCAGACGTTCATCTAATTTTTTTTAAAAATGTCTATGTGCACCACGTTCTTTCTCTCCAATCATCCTGAGAGAGGAAGACCTTCTTCAGCACTTCCTGGATGAAGGTTGTGGCAGAAATCTAAAGTCCAACCTGGTGGCTACAGTCATAACCACAGTGAATATGGCTTGAGGAACACAAGACATAATCCTGCCATGCAGAACAGTTATAGAAATCGGTGCTGGGATGTCATAATTTTTCTTTCTTTCCTTCTGACTTGCCTCATGTAAATGTTTATGATACAGCTAGATATGGTTGCAGTCTATGAATCCAACAGAGTTCCTACTGCTTTATACAACACCCAGCCACACAGATAGCATAGCATAGTATCAAGAGAGCATGCTCTAGAATCAGCCTGCCCTGGCTCAAGTCACTCTTCTAAAGCTTGATAGCATTTGAATCTTGAGCAAATTGCTTTCGCAGGAGATCAAGATTATACCTACCTCATCCTGGTTCTTGTAAGGATAAAATAAGGCATTTCATATAAAATGCTTAGTACCATATTGGATACATAAGCACTCAAAGGAAGTGCTTAAGCTCAGGTCTGTGAGAATCCAGGGCTTATGATGTCATTATTGGTAAAATTAGAAAGTGATCTTCTATGGATTGAATGATTGTGTCCTCCCAAAAATCCTATCTTGAAACCCTAATCCAAATGTGGTGAGTAACTGGGTCATGAAAGTGGAGCCCTCATAAATGAGATTATAAGAAGAGACCCGAGAGAGATGATCTCTCTCCACCACATGAGGATATAGCAAGAAGGCAGCTTTGGGATAAGGAGCCTCACCTGCCCCCAAACATGCTGACACCCTGATTTCAGACTTTCAGACCCCAGAACTGTGAGAAATAAATTTCTCTTGTTTAAGCCACCCAGTCTGTCATCAGCCTGAGTTAAGGCATGATCTAATTGAAATGGTTAATTTATCTCTAAAGTCCCTTAAAACCCTGGCATTACATGATTTGTCTTTATTGGCTATCTAGGAATAAGAACTTTTCCTAAGCTGCCAATTCACCATTCACAATTCCAGTTTTTGCCTTTTTTTTTTCTTTGAAAGGCTGCCCTCATTCCTTGGCTTGGAGGTTCCTTTCTGTCTTCAAAGCCAGCACTGGCTAGTTGAGTCTTTCTCACATCCCATCACTCTGACACTGACTCTCCTGCCCCCAGAATCCACATTTTAAAACCCTTGTGATTACACTGGGCCCATACAGGTAATCCAGACGAGTCTCGCTATTTTAACATCAGCTGATTAGCAACCTTAATTCCATCTGCTACCTTAATTCCTCTTTGCCACATAAATGAACATATTCACAGGTTCTAGGGATTGGGATGTGGACATCTTTGGGAGGCCATTATTCTTCCTACCACACAAAATGTCACAGTGCATCTAGCATGTATGGGCAACAACGTGATTTCCATAGGAATTTTGAGTGTTAAATGTAAATTTGAGTGAGTTTACAGGACTAGGTCAGTGGCAACTTATTTTTGAAAACATTGAGTGCCCAGCAAAGGGATTTGTACTATTTCTTTAAGTAATAATTCTCTTTGTGTCGAATTAGTACTAATAATCTGCCATTACTTTTTACTTGTTACACATTAGAAAATGACATGATAATAAGGTATGTCTAATTCACAATACCAAAACTTGTAAAGATAAATAAGACTTCACTGAACTTTTTTTAATGGTTTATGAGAGACTTGAAAAACACTTTTTAGAAGTAGCTCAATCAATTTACTCCTCAGACTTTGAAAGCAAAGAAGTAATAACAACATTAAAATGGTATTTATTAAAAAACCTAGTTATAGGTGGTTCTGGAGTTGACCCCATATACTCTAATCCAGACACACAAACCTAAGAGCCGCAAGGTATGTGAACACATGCAAGTCAAAGGTAGGTGTTTTTACCTTGCACTAAACAGGCAACAGAACATGAATGTCAAAAACAAAGATGTATAAGAGGACAAAGAATGCAAGAAGTCTCATGATCAGACTGCAGAATGGGTTCAGGGAGAAGGTCATGGAAGACAGAGAGTAGGAGGGCCCAGAGGTCCAGATAAGAAAATAGAGTGAGACCCATGGTAACGATATCGTAGAGACAGAAAGATTTGCAGTCATTTTAGATATTTTATGGAATAGAAGGAGCAAATCTTAGAATTTAAATGTGGGATGGAAAAGAAAGTTACCACAATGAAACTCTTGGAGAATCTTTAGACAGTTAAGATCTCATATGTGCGTCAATGTTGTCGATTACCCCAGTGTACTAGGCTTTCTTTCGTTGATGATACTGCTGTTATTCTTCTAGCAACACTACATATCAAAAAAGGGGGGGGTCAGTTGGATCCCCTGTACCATGCTACACAGAGAGTGTGTCATATATTGTCTATACATTATACATTAAAAAGCTTCACCTTTACTTTTCACCCTTGATTCTCCTGCCATCACAGAGGAAAACAGGTTCTAAAATTACCTTAAAAATAACCATGATCTATATTCGTTTTTAATCCATTATCTTCCAGCTTTCCCTTTCTTTTTTTTGGTTACTTCTGTAGATGACAGGAAAATAGGTGTTCATCACTCTAGCAAAGCACTTAGCCTTAGAAAGAACCAGGGAAAACAACGGAAAAAAATACAGCAAACTGTGTTTCCAATTACCAGCAGATGCTTCCATTTATTCTAAGCGTTCTTATTCAGTTAACTGTACAAATTTTTAATCATATAAATCTGGTAGTGTTCTAGCCTTGTCCTCTTGATTTACTCTTGTCTTCCAGTTGATTTCACATGCCTTTTGCTTCTGGCATCACTTTCCCACGAATACTGTGCCTGGAGCTGCATGAATTCCAGGTGATACATGGTAAAGAGTGCAGCTTATTGCAGAGTTTATTTATCTTTTGTGTTTTGTTTTGTATTTCTCTGAGGCTGTGAAATTACGGTACGTCTCTTAGTCTGCAGCACCGTGGGCCACTCGCTGGTCATAGTTCCATGAAGGCCTACTTTCTTTTCTTCCATCTTTGCTTTGTGGAATCATCTGGTCACCATTCTTTCATGCATGGAATATTACAGTGGGAAAGATTACCAGGCTTCATCCAAAGACCACTTTACATAGACTTTAATAAATCAAATGAAGGAGTAGGTCTTGGTGAGAATATCCCTGATGATGAAGATCAAAGACTCAGAGCCTTGCCTGTATTTCAGTCATTCTGAAAATAGCAATAGTAGCCCAACAAAATGCCGGGAAGACAGAGGGTTGGCAAAATGGGCCTAAGTAAATTTTGTTTGACATTTGGTGAGGAAAGACTTTCAAAAAATAGCCATTTGGTTTTGAAGTTGACTCCATTGTATATATATTCTTCATCACAGTGGCCAATAATGGATATTCAACCTTATCTTTAAAGTTAATTTCTAAGGGAAAGAAATTAATGAAACAAAATTCAAAAGCCAAGCAGTGGTTCAATATCATGAATGTCCCTGGACATAGCCCTTGCTCTTATATTGCAGTTCTGGTTGCTTATTGCCAGTTGAGAGTACTTATCCTGAGCCACTATTGATTGTTTTCAGAAGTCTTAACACATCTGTGACCACCTAGAGAGGTGGGATAGGGGAGGTGGGAGGGAGAAGCAAGAGGGAAGAGATATGGGGATATATGTATATGTATAGCTGATTCACTTTGTTATAAAGCGGAAACTAACACACCATTGTAAAGCAATTATACTCCAATAAAGATGTTAAAAAGAAAGTCTTAACACATGTTCCTGTAAAGATAGGCACTTTTGCTGCATTTTCTTTCATAAATAACTAACATGGAAGAGTCAGAAAATACCTGCCACATAGTAATCCTCTAGCCTTGCTACTCAGAGTGTGGACCACAGACTAGCAGCCTTGTCATCCCCAGAGAACTTCATGGAAATGCAGGGTCTCAGGTCCCCACCCAGACCTGCCCAAACAGAATCTGCATTTTAATAGGATCTCCGGGTGATTTGTTTGCACACTAACATCTGAAAAGCATTGCTCAGAACAGCATCTGAGAGACACCTTTTGGCATAGATGTTTTATGTAATCCATAATCACCAGGAGGTAATAAGTGAAAGAAAGAGGGAAAAATAAATAATAATTTGAAGAGGCAGTAGGATTACACTTCATACACGTATAGTTGAAACTTCCTTCTTCCAAATTGACTTTGAACTCCGTAAACATAAACATAAATGAATCCAAGGGGGGAAAATTGGTACTGTCAGAAGGTTTTATTCCTTACCAGTTTCTCACTTTCCTTTTATGTTGTTTATACTAATAATATTTTTCTATCTTATTAGTTTATTTTGATTATATTAAGAGGGAAAAATCCTCACTCGGGCATTTCCCAGCAGGTCTTTGAAGATGTCTGGGCAATCTCCCCTCCTGCTTCCTTGAGGTCTTCTCAGGCTGGGCTAATTCTTGAGAGCTTCCAGAATCCATGTATCTCACTTGCAAAAAAAACTGGTATAGACAATCTTATTTACAAAGCAGAAATAGAGACACAGACATAGAGAACAAAGGGGGAAGGGGGGGATGAATTGGGAGACTGGGATTGACATATATACACTACTGATACTATGTACAAAATACATAACTAATGAGAGCCTAGTGTATAGCTCAGGGAACTCTACTCAATGCTCTGTGGTGACCTAAATGGGAAGGAACTCCAAAAAAGAGGGGATATATGTATACATGTAGCTGATTCACTTTGCTGTACAGCAAAAACTAACACAATATTGTAAAGCAACTGTACTCCAATAATTTTTTTTTAAAAGAAGTAAAGCATATGTCAGACTGTTTTTAAGCCACTTTAAAAACACTGTATTTGGTTTTACATACTATACTACCTTGAAAAACACTTCTCAATTAAACGGAGATGAGCTAGGAGCTGTCAAAATTATTTAAATGTTTGAGGAATACAGACCCCAAGCAAAAAATTGGAGGCCCACATAACTTGTTGAGAGAAATGAGGCCAGGGGAGGCCTAAGACACATGTTCACCACCACAGCACACGACACAAAGCTGTACAGCTCATGAATATCAAACATACCCATTAGTCACCCTGGTCTGAAATTGAAATTCCCAATCAAGGGAATCAATCCAGAACACTAAATAACCCATGATAAAGCAGGGTTGCAGGTTTACACCCTAGACATGATTCACGACCATTATCACACCTCCAAAATGCACTTACAGTGAATATTTATCCTGCTGAGACCCTTCTTTTAACACATACTTTGTCCTTTATCTATCTACTCTCATTCACGCGTCAGTCACTTTGCCCACCTTTCCGCACCTTTGTACCATTAAATCCCTCACTATCTCTCGCATGGGGCCACTCTCCAATACTCTCTGCAATACCCCTGTCTCTGATTTCCTCTACTCCTGAATCCTCACGGGGAACACGAATTTCCAAAGCGGGACCTAACTCAAGGAAGGGGAGTATGACTTGTCAGTTTTCTCATAGATCCCAGGAAAGTAGAGCCAAAATTTGAGTTTAGATAAATTGTCAATTATGATTCCTTAGCTTAAAAACAATCACTCAAAAATTTTACAGCACACTAGTGCTTACAAATCGCTCACATTTTAATCTTATTTTACTCTTAGAAGATCCCCATGTGCTAGATGAGGTGGTTATTGCTATCATACCCATTTATAAATAAATCTCTAAGTTTGAGGCAAAGCTCAGTGGTGAACTGAGACTGAAATACAGTTTTTATAACATCAAGATAAGTAGTCTGTAAGGACTTCGTGGAGATTTCATCATTGTAGCTATTTTTTAAGAAAGTGACACGCCCTCAAACATGAAATTATGAGAAACGTACTCTACCACCACTTACAGTCTTTGACAATCAGAAATATTTCTGAAATCCCAGGAAGGTTTCAGCCAGAGGATGCCATCATCACACAGCAAAGCATCAGGTGTTTAGTCATGGAAAGAACAGCAGGGAGGAGGAGCCAGGTGGAGAAAATGTTCTCAACCCCTGTGTTATTGGACTCATTTGTTGTGGGTTAACTGTCAGAGACAGTAAACTTAGCATTAGTTAGATATCTGAGAGCCAGGATAGAGATCTGATGCCAGCTCAAACCCTGATTTCTCTTTTTAAATGTCCAAAGAAAAGTAATAGAAGACCTAACCCACAGTGAAAATCAGAATCGAAGTGAAGGAGGCCAGACAGGTACCAGTGCCTGAGAAAGGACCCAAGGGCTGGTACAAGAGGTTCTCTCCTCTGCTGTTGCTCTAGCTGTTAATACATATTTGCAGGGTGAATAAGGGAATAATTGGTTGTAGTTTAGAAACCTGTTGTGAAATCAAACTATGAATCTGTCAGCTCAGCCCCCTTCTACTTCCCCCCACCTCGCCTTTCCTCTTCTTGCCCCACCAGTGTCCTCCCTTTCCACGTGACAAGGGAAATATGTGCTGCCTTCTATGGTCGGCCTGTAGACCAAGTCCTTTTCCCTGCTTGCTGGCATGATTCCTTGAGATTAGTTAAGGCCACAGTTATTACATTTCTATTTCTCCTGAAGGACACTGTAAATTGTTTGAGCTTCTTCTACTTAGACTACATTAAACAAAGTTGAAAGACCGGTTTTTCCTCCCTTGCTCATTTTGAATTTCATTTGAATTGCATTTGTGAAACCCGGGTGGTCGTGTGTGTGTGTGTGTGTGTGTGTGTGTGTGTGTGTGTGTGTGTGTGTGTGTGTGTGTGTGTGTGTGTATGTTCACACATCCGTATTTGAAATGATGGAGAGAAAAGGCCAGGACAAAATGAATAAACTCCCACAATAGTCTGAAATTTTTCTTTAAATATAGAAGCAGGATGGGGGTTAATAAGTATTTAAAATACTTGCCAAATATCTGAGTGAGAATACTTTCATTAATTAAAATGACGTTTTGTGAAAATCTATTGCTAGACTCAAAATAATCTAAAATTGAAATGAATGTGTATTTCTAAGTTTCCATTTTAAAAAAATGTACATTCTCTAAAATGATTAGAAATATTTAATATTTTCTTTTTAAAATCATATATAATAAGGGCTTATCTGCCTAGCCATAAGTCCACAAGATTTTTACGTAGCCCCCAGAACACTAGAAATTCTTCAAGATAATCCAGGTTCTAAAACATCATGTCTTCAAATCTTTTTTCTTGGTCATATACTTTAGCATTGTGGTTATCAATTCTTTTCTTTATAGCTGCAAACACACAGCAAAGTATTTTTGATAGAATTAGGTATCCATTGGAACAAGTGGTTTTGACTTTGTTACTTCTCATTACATTTCCTTCACACAAGAAGAGAACTACGCTATTTCCCTCTTACCGGGATGTTAGGTTGACTCACAATGCCTGAAAAAAAAAATGCAATTATTTTGAAAGTCCATTTTAAATTTCCTATTTGTAGCACATTAATTACAAATATTAAGACTTATAAGAATCTTACAAGTCACAGAGTCACATAGACCTCTTTGCTCCATGAGTCCTCAGGGCACAGAACTTCCCCATCAGCCCCTTCTCCCCATCCCTAGTATAATAATAGGTGAATGATGTTCACTGAGTAAGGGAAAAATCATAGGTTTACAGACATGCTCTTCTAAAGTAACTGTCTTTAAGACAAAAGAGATGCCAGCCTACAGAATGGAACAAAGCCACTTTTCAGAGAATTTGTGACGGATTGTAATATTAGTCGAACAAGTGCTAGCCTCTCATCAGTTTATCCCACTCTCTTGAACCTGCAGTTGAGCCAAAATTCTCCTGAGCCAAGCTTTCTCGCAAGATTTCCTGTACTTCCTGTTTCTATGTGAGCCAGAAATACCATGAGAATGACCTTCCTTGTGGTATTTCTGCACTTCTACCCTGGAGGGAAGATAATCCCACGTTGGGGAGAATTTTGGGTTTTAATTGTGCAATATTTTTAATTTTCAAATATCCAAATGAAGGAGATTCCTCTTTGAAAATGAAAATTTAAGATGGTATTTGCTTGGCCCTAATTCATTTCCACTAGGAAGTATTCATGTTCAATGATTCAACATTTTGCAACTTCTCTAAGATATTTTTACGAGGAAATATGTAAAACGATATAGAAAATACAGAGGAAACTCATATCCTTGGATTTTTTTTTTTAAAGTCATTCTTGAAGAAATGTTCAATAAAGAGTTATATTCTTAATACATTAGCGTATGTGACATATTATACCATATATTTGTTTTCTTTGTTCTTAACCCCTTTGTTTTGAGGGTCAGGATATCCTGATGCAAAGTACTATTGCAAAATAACTGAACAAAAATAAAAATAGTCAAACACTTAGGAAACTCTTCGGTTGTTATGTCAAGGAAGTTTGTGACTGAGGAGTGAGTATAAGACATTATTCAGGAAATATGCTAATAGAGTACAACAGCCTACATGTGCTTATTAAATAAAATTGTCTCAATTCTAGAGAGCCTGAATGCCCCCAGTCCGATGGAAGGGTAAGATTAGAACCGGGAGGGCTGTCAAAAGTGGTGAAACTGTCAGACTGAGGCTTAAATCCCTTCATCCCTTATCAAAGAGGGAAGTTTAAAAAGGCACATCTTTCTCATAAGTGGATCATTGATTATTCCCTAATTGGGTTGTATGAATATCTGGTTATTAATAGGAGGAGCTGTTTGGTCAATATTTTAATCATGAAACTCACAAGAAGCAGTGTCTTAAATGTCTTCTATTGTTGTTTTTTATCCTTAAAGGATGTTGACCCGTCTTCGCCTATTAGGAAAGACAGTAGGTTTGCCAGTGTACTTTTCCATCCAGAAAAGAGAAAAGCCACTTAATTCAATGTGGAAAACTAAACTCCTTAACCGTGGGTTTAGAGGAATAATAATAACAACAACAACAAAATTACAGTAGCCTTTGCTAGTTTCAACTTTTAAAGTATGAGGTAAGGGGGCTTCCCTGCTGGCGCAGTGGTTGAGAGTCCGCGTGCCGATGCAGGGGACACGGGTTCGTGCCCGGGTCCGGGCGGATCCCACATGCCGCGGAGCGGCTGGGCCCGTGAGCCATGGCCGCTGAGCCTGCGCATCCGGAGCCTGTGCTCCGCAACGGGAGAGGCCACAGCAGTGAGAGGCCCGCGTACCGCAAAAACAAACAAACAAACAAACAAAAAACGTATGAGGTAAGGGAGATGAAAATAATGCACACCCTACAATGGTCTTTCTCCTCTCCTCCAAGTCCCCTCTGCTCTCCGCTACAGAAACATCAGATGAGTGTGTGATAAAACAGCCCCAAAAGGAATGTAGAGCAGAAGCAACAGATCGCACATCAGCAGAAGAAAATGCCAAGCAAAATAATGCACTTTGCAATACGGAGACATGAAAAGGAGAGAAAGATGGGATTGTTACAATGGCCTCCCCAAGAAAATAGGAGCACTTCACGTGAATGCAGAAGTTCAAATTGTTCCTACAAAGCCAGTTTGCTGGCAAAAGTACCAAATATACCAAATATACTTTTGTTTGTGTCCAGGGCTTTTCACACTAGCTCCAGGAGCCATCCCCTTCTGTTGCATGGGTTCTGACTTCTAGGGTAAGTGCCTCCAGCTCTGAGCCTCAGGATCCAAGACACATGGCCCGTGATCGCCCTCAGCTGAACCGCTGTCAGGTGTGGGGAGCAGTTTGTGGCCCAAATACTATGTCCACAGAGCTCTGTCACTGGAAAGTGAACCTTCAACACTTTCTTTTCACTGTCATTTATGCCCCCAACAAATCTAGTTCAAAATTATTATTAAAGGAAATTACTATTCCTTTGAAATGAGTTTTTAACCATCCCCAGCTATTTGTCCAGACTTAGCAACCGCACCACACGTTTGCATGAGGATCTTGATGCTTCCCCAATTCACGTCTTTCACAGTTAGCTTTGGAATGTGATTCAGTGTTATTTCCCTTCCAGCTGAAGGGCAGCTGAGGTTACAAAGGGATTTGACTAATAGGCCAAAACCCAGTTACGTTTGCTGAAAAGCAAGTGACAGTGAAGGGGGAGGGGTGTGGAGGAGGGGAGTGTGTGAACCGTGGTGCCCAGGACCAACCCAAGAGCTTTCTGAAGAGCCCCAGTCCAGCGCACACTGTGGTGAGACAGCAAGGTGGCCCCCAGCCAGACCTTCCGGAGAGAAGCAGCTGCGATGCTCAGCTTCTCCTGTTTTCTCCTTGATGCTTGCAGGGCTGGAGCGGGGGAAGCGTCTAGGTTTCCTGCACCACCGGGTGACTCCTTACCTGACGCCTTCAGGTAACTGGTCTCTGGAGGACCCCCTGGGAGGCTGGCAAAGGAGCGCCGCCCCACATCTTTGCCTGAAGTCCTTCAGGGCTAAGCAAGCCACTTGACAAACTTTGACAAGCACCAAAAGAGACTCGAGAACAAATAAATCAGAAGAGAGAAAAAGCGAAGGCTAAAGCCTCAATGGCCTTTTTCCCCCCCTGCTGTCGTTCCAGCTGTAGCCTGGGATTAATTAAGTGCTGCAAAGTCAATGCCTGAGAGAGAAGGGGGAATAAAATGCTTTCTCTCTCTAAGGCAGGAGGACAGGAACCGTTCTCACCAGTGAGAAACCTTGGGAAGTGAGTCGCTCTCGTCGTCAGTGTTTGCGGAGGGACTGGAGGGACAGGGCTTTGCCAGGCTGGAGGAGGCTTGCCTTTCCGAAGCTGGAGAGGATTTTCCGGGGGTTCGCCTTCCCCTGCCTGGGAAGAATTTCCCCTCTGGTAGCAGCCGCAGCAGCAGCGCGACCTCCTCTTCTGGAGACCAGAGCAGAATGCCTGTGCTCGAGCGCTATTTCCACTCGGCAGAGCTGGGCAGAAGGTGGACGGCCCCAGAAGGTGTGCTGCCCTCCTCCCTGGGCAGCCGGCCGGTGTGCCAGCAGGGGCCGCTGCCCTGGGACTTGCCAGAGATGATCAGGATGGTAAAGCTGGTTTGGAAATCCAAAAGTGAGCTGCAGGCGACCAAACAGAGAGGCATTCTGGAGAATGAAGATGCTCTCCACAGCTTTCCAGGTAAATCAGCTGGGAGGTGTGAAAGGTACCGGGACCGGGTCTCATGACTTTCAGTCCCTTCCTTGGAGAGCCCACGACATAAAAATGGGAAAAGGAAGGAAGACAAACTGTGCAGCATAGGGCCCGAGGGCTGTGGTTAATGAATGTTTGCTCTGTTATAGAAATGCATCTTAAAATTAAGAGCGATGTGGTAGGAGGAGCATGAACAGACAGACAATCAAGAAACCTGGGATCTGGGCTTAGCTTGTCACTTGTTTGCCTGTGGCTTAAACAAGTGAAATTTCCTAAGTTTCAGTCTCCATAGGGAGGGGGTGAAATTGCGTGCTCTTTAAATTGGGTGTCTATCCTGCCTCTGCAATTTCGTATTGACAAGACAGTTACCTCTGAGAGAGTATTCTTCTTGGGTTGCTTTTTTGTAATGCTTTATAGAAAGTAAAATATATTTTCTCGTTTTTAAACTGTGGAACTACAGCAAGTATAAATGTTCCCAGGACTGAGTTTGGCCTGGTTGCTTTTTATGTCCTGAGAAAGTGGATAAACTTCCTTGCCTCAGTTTTCCCTTTTGACAAATGACAATAATACAAATTTCTCCATTGATATCAGGAGAAATCAACTCACAAATGTAGAAATGATGATTCATAGGAGCTTGGTTATGTTATAAGAATGTGCTGTGTTTGGGACAGTTGAGGAGAACTTTGCTGTGTTTTTAACAGGGGGTACCACACCACATACATACCTAGGATCCCTGTGGGGGATCCCAAAGGACTCTGATAACTCCGTACACTAAGAATACAGGATGCACTCTTCCTTAGGGAAATATGTTGGTAGATATTTGGAAAGTGATGGTTTGCGTTAGAAGAACGAATGTGAGCATGTGTTTATGCATTTGAAGTTTTGGCTGGCCCTATGCACGGAATCCTGACATGGCATTGTTGGTGAGAGATGGGCGCCTAGATGGAAAAGCAATACCAAAAAGTACCTCTCTTTTTTTTCTCGTGGAAAAAGACTAGGAAATGAAAACTCAGCAAATTTTGTTTTTAATCATTTATGCAGAAACCTTTTTTAAGTTGCCTAATAATCTAAAATGAACATTATTTTAAAAATAATGCTCTGGGCAAGAAATAAAAAGATTGGAAAGGAATTTAAAAAACAACAGTATTGGTCGCTAGTAAACAATGACTACCTAGGAAAGAGAAGGAAACCAATGAGACTGACGTTTATGTGGCATTTGGGAGATGGATGCCCAGGGAAATGGGTCCTGGTCAGAAAAAATGAGGTAATGCTACAAAGCCATCCCATATTTCATGTGAGTACAAGAAAAATGGAAAAACCCACCTGGGCAGAAAACTTAACTATGACACCTCCACTTTTACTGCTCTTGGTTTGTTTCAGTATATTAAATGATTACAATGCATATTTCAAATTACACTTTTGGTAAAACTACTTAATTTAACAGATGTTAGCATGTCTGTAGAGATATGTGTGTATTATTCTTTATATTATATACTAGCAGGTGTCTAATTCCTGAAAAAGCAATACTACAGAGAGAAAACAAAACCCCTAGAACTTTTTGTCACTTAAAAGCTACATTTTTCTGGATGTTATGAAGTTGAGCTAACTGAGTCTTAATATGCCCCTGGATCCCTGCCTCATCCTTTGTGGAATATATCTCAGCAGCCATGCTGCTTCCCGGGGACGCAGCCCCTGCTTTGTTGGTCCCTTCATACTGCCTGCCAGGAGGTAAGCTCTGTTTCAACACTTGCCCAAAAGCTATCTGTTTACCTCCTCTTCTTCCTTCCCTGCCTCCCCAGCCTCAAGGAGATGAGGGGCTCACACTTTCTGACATGGACATAAAGCCATTATCATCCATATACGCAGCATGGGGCCATATGTTGAAACCCCAAAGGCAAGTTGCTTCACTTTCCAAATTGTCTTATTGTTTCTCTCATCTTGTTGCTGAGGCTGCATTTCCTCCTCACATCAAGTGTTCTGTGCCATTCTCACCATAACAGCGTGATGGTGAGGGTAGAATATTTCCAAAAGCCTGGCATCTTTCCATTTTTAAAAGGAGATGGTTTAAACTGTCTTCATTTTGAGTACAGGGGTTTAAGTAGAAAGTTCCTCACAAAACACCAAGACACACGGTGGTCTCTCTCTCTTTCCTTCGCTCCCTCCCTCCTGCCCTCCCTGCCTCTCTTTCTCAAATCTGACCCTTGCCTCAGAATCCTCGAACAATTTATGCTTTGGCGACATGGAACAGTTTACTGTTCCTCAACATGCATCAAGTGGTGCCCTACCTCTGAGCCTTGCCTTATGCTTGGAATGTCTTTTTTTGGCTTAGGCCACTGAAAATTTTTCTTCAAATACAAAGTCCAGCTCAGGCATCCCTTTCTTTGTAATGACTTTTCTGATCTCCATCCCCACCCCCAGATCTTCTCCCACAGTCATTTACTCCCTCTCCTTTACTCTCTTTGCCTGTAGGAACTTAACATATTACACTTATAGCACACAATTTTTTGCCATGCCAGTAACTAAAAACAGGAAAATTAAATACTATAACATTCTATATATATTTCAACTGCTTGTGATAACAGATAAATGAGTTTACATTTCTAAAAACCATGAACTTGCAGAACTTCTGAAGAGAACCAACAGTCCAGAGAACTTTAGAGACGGATGTCACCATTCTTAAAAGTTCCAGCTTTTTTTTTTCCTTACTGAAGGGCATCATTATTTGTACTCCTACTCCTTAGTCAAGACTGGAACTTTGTTTCTCTTAAGGGAAATAGAAAAGTGTTCTGAGATTTTGCTTAGGTAATAAAAGGAGAGAGCAAAAGGATTTATGGAAAAATAAATGCATGAGAGTTTTCTTTTTGTTTGTTTGTTTGTTTGTTTTTTTGTGGTACGCGGGCCTCTCACGGCTGTGGCCTCTCCGGTTGCGGAGCACAGGCTCCGGACGCGCAGGCTCAGCGGCCATGGCTCACGGGCCCAGCCGCTCCACGGCATGTGGGATCTTCCCGGACCGGGGCACGACCTGCGTCCCCTGCATCGGCAGGTGGACTCTCAACCACTGCGCCACCAGGGAAGCCCTCATGAGAGATGTTTAAGATGAAATATACTGAACTGTGAGTGATGGAAGACAGAGAGGAACAGAGTCCCCTGAAGAGAGCAAGGAAGAGCTAGGGAGGAGGAAGTCATACGTGGGAACATCTTTGCTGGAGACTAATGCGACTTTTAATGCAATAGGTTGGAGGAGGGAATGGGGGATGGTAGGAGGAAGAGAGGCTCTTCAAAGTCACACCTCCGGGTGCATGTTTCTAAGCGCGCCCCCAGGAGCTGGACCTGGGCAGAGGCACTGGAACGTATCTGGAACGTATCGGCATGCCCAAAGTTGGAGTGTCAGCTCAGTTCATTACCTCTTACCCAAGTATTTAATTGTATTAATACTCAAATCATTTTCCCTCTATGAAGCAAACAAAGGATGGTCTAATTGTCTAGTTAACACAAGCGAGGCGAATAATGCACTAGAGACTCAACAACTTGTCCAGACCTTGACACTGTGTCAGAGCCAGACCATCTCAATCATCCAAGTCTAATCCACAGAACTGACATGATCGGGGCACAAGCTGGGTAATTTCAATTTAAACCAAGACATTGTTTTACTGATTATATGTAGCTGGACAAACATGGAGGCTGTGGATGCAATATAAGCCTTGGTCAAAGCAGAAAAATAATATCACCATGCAAAATAAGTCAAAGAATTGTGCCTCCTTTACATTTTTAAACTCATTCTGTGGGCTTTAGTTTTAGGTCCAAGTTTCCAGTGCTGAGAAGGTTCCCAGGGGGAGATTATCCATCTATTACCAATAGAAAATAAGCTTCAAAGCGTGGTGGTGAGAGCGTGCCCAGAAGTGGGGAGTGAGGAGAGAAAAGAAGGATGGGGAATAAATAAACGGTTTCTTAAATGCTCTGAGTGCAAATATTATTCTAATTGTTATTCTAGTCAGCAACCTAAGACTAGACATCCCCTAGCAGGACTTGGTCTTAGTTGAATAAATAATTTGACTTCATAATTCAACCAAATACCTGCAAACTCTGCAGCTGTGGAACTTACCATTCATTTTGGTATCTCTGGTCTAAATTTTACATTATATTTTACTTATTTATTAAGCTTGTTTCCATTTCAGTAGCCTTTGGTTACAGAAATATATAAAACCACACACCTCCCTCAAAAAAAAAAAAAAGCATTCATTTTCCCCATAGCCATTGTAACTTGTCCTGTCTTCAAGAAGAATAAAAATATCAGAAATTTGCTTTATACTGAGCCCTAAAAATCTAACAGCTTCAGAAGGGAAAATCTCGGAAACAATTCACTGATTCCAGAACTATACAATTCAAATGGACAAAGAGGCTCTTTTTAAATATCTCAAGTATCAAACATGATATAAATTAAATATGTTGAAGACTGAACACTTTTATTATTATAAATCAAGGAGCATTTATTAGACATGTAGTGTATACCACGGACTGTGGTAGGCACCAAAGATTCAGGGAGCAATCAAACTTAATAAGAAGAGAATGGTTATGAATTTCTGAACAGAATTCTACCTAGAACTTCAGTGTGAAAACAAGCATTTGTTAGTTTCAACCTCTGTGTCAACTGGCTATAAAAATTGGCCAGTAAAATTCAAAAACACTAGTAAAAAATTCAAGCGCACTTTCAAATACTCCTCAATATTAATGATTTCATTCAAAGCAGGGCAGATTTCTTTGATCAAAGAATTAGTCTTAACAGTAGATAACTTGACATTAATTCAAAGCATTTTTCTATGTTCTTGTAGACATTAGCCTCCACTCATCCTGTAGCTCTAGTGGATAATAACTATTGACAAGTCAATCCATTCTTTAAATGTGAATGCAAATTTGATTGAAAACTGGGACACGTCATCGCTCCTTGAACTAAACCTGTGCTTCACCAGACCTCCTAGTTTTCATAAATGGCATCACTCCTGCAGAAACCCAGGTTCAAAACCGCTCCCTCATACGTCCCAGTTCATGTGGATTACATAAACCTTCACTTGTTCATTTAAAAAAAACAAACAAAAAACCGCTCCCAGCAGCTCTCCAATTCCATAGAATAGATTAAGAGTGTCGTTGCAGAGTTGAGATTTTTTAACTTTTAAGTCCTGCCTCTCTCTTATGGACTGTGTGAACTGTGCAAATTACTTCACCTCTGTGCCTCTGTTTCCGCTTCTTTTCAAAAACGGGAATAACAGCAGCACCTTTGCAAAAGGTGAGGATTAAGTGAGATAATACAAACAAGTGCCTAAAAAAAAGCCTACATCCTACCACATTCTCAGCAAGTGCTCACTCTCATAATTACCGATATTGCTGCTATTTCCTCAACAGCTTACTCACATTCATTGCTTTCTTTCTATTCAGTTACATGGCCCTTAGCCAAACCTCATGCTGTTTGGTCTATTACCTTCCAATAGCCTCCAGCTCCAGTACTCTGTCTACCCCTGTTCTTTCTCCTCCATCATTTAGATCAATAACATCAAAAGAAAAATCAGAATAGATCTCCCCCCTCTTCAGAATCCTTCAATGATTTTTCCATCGTCTGTAGAGAAAACCCAAATTCTACTATCCTGCGTTCAAAGCACTCCACACTCTGAAACTCGCTCATTTTTCCCATCTGACTTGTCACTTATATTCCACCCGGATAGGACAAGCATCCCACAGCTTCCTACATGCTTTCTACTCATTGTTGCCAATGCTTAAAATTACTTCCCTCCATGTGCCCAACTTCTGCCATCTTTTAAGACCTCACTCACACGCCATTCCCCGCACAAAGCCTTTCTGAGATTACCGAGGAAGGGTGTGCCTTTCTCTTCTGAAGTCTTACAGAACTTTCTTTGTATTTACTTCACAGGCAAACCACTTTATTTTATTATAATTAATGTACATTTTTCTTCCTCCCCTCCTAGCCTTTCAGCTTTTTGAGAATCTGGAGAACATTCTATTTTCTTTGTGTTCTCCCTGTCATCTTTCACATGTCAGCCACTCAATACACTTTGATAAGTGAAAAAAAGAAAATTATCAGAAGGAATAAAATAGCTTATGAGTTGCCATTAAATGCATGAATGAACATTTTTTCTAGGCACAGATTACTTAAGAAATATGAATTCTATTTCTTCCTTTTAATGGAGTCATTTTTAAACTTATATTCTGGCAGAAGATCAGTATTAGTCATTACGGCTTTTAAAGTAAAAGAAAAGAATACACAAGAGTGGATGTCAGAACCATTTAAAAGGTATAAAGTATGTGCAAAACTAATATGAGACAGTTCTCTCTTCATATAGAAGAGTTGTAATTTGCTGATAATTATCAAATTTTAGAGTAATGTGTATAAATTAAGCCTGCTTTTATATACTTTAAAAATAATTATTCTGTTCATAAATCTTGGAACATTTTACATCAACTAAAGTTTCAAAAGTTGCTTCTTTTACGGATAACAGTCTGTATATTCCTCAATGTAATTTCAAAAATAAAATGTGGAAGGTGTGTGTTTACCCGGTTCTACAAACGAGCTTTTGAGGGGATGGAGCTGAATAGAGGATGTTATTCCCATGTCCTCTGCTCTTTGCCTGGAAACAGCTTCTCTTTTCTTTTTTCTTTTTTTTTTTTTTTTTTTAACAAGGCTGGTTTCACTGGGCAGCAAAGCATTGACTTTTGCATCTAATTTCTAAAAGGAAAACATTAGAAGTTTTATTGTTAAAAGACCAAAAGCAACTCAAAGTGTGTGCCCTCTCCTATTATCTGATATTTTCTCTCTTTAATTATTAGTATACTTCATAATGTATAGTAGTGCATATCACCATATCAAAAATATGATAGGGAGCAAAGTTTAAAGTACTGGTGATTTAATACAATGCCCTAGCCTAGATGTACACACAATGTAGACCTTATTCTTTGTTTTTCTATTTATCTCTCTCTGCCTTTCCATGGATTTCTATTTAGAATTGACTTCGATCTCTAAAATGTTAAGAGATCACACCAAGAGCTTGAATTTGTATCTGTGCACTTGTCTCAAATTTCCTCAAAATACAAAATTATCAGAGACCCTTCCTTCAGAGTACTTCTCCTCACCTAAAATATCCACATGGCATGATATTTTATAGATTATAAAGCAAACCCCTGTCCTGAACATTTTGTTATTCTTGGGCTCTCACACAGTGCTAAGGGAACACTACAGTCTGTATCATTAGTAACAAGATAAAACCTAAAAGTCAACCTTGTATGCAATTGGAAGGCATACTTGACAAAGGCAAAGCAGGGTTTAGCTGTGTATGGCCTTAAAAGGAGTCCAAGGGGCCAGGGCTACTGCAGAAAAACAAAATCCCTAGAAAGAAAAGGACAAATTTCAAGAGAGATTGAGTAGGATGCGGTTGCATGTACCTGGCAGTAGAAATTGAAAGGTGAAGAATCCAGAAAATTGTAAAGTAAAATCATGGTGAGAGATATAATGGGAATGAATGTAAAACTTTAGTCAAGGTATTTAAAAAGAAAATTAAATAACCAAGGGTAGGGCTTCCCTGGTGGCGCAGTGGTTGCATGTCCGCCTGCCAATGCAGGGCACACGGGTTCGTGCCCCGGTCCAGGAGGATCCCACATGCCACGGAGCAGCTGGGCCCGTGAGCCATGGCCGCTGAGCCTCCGTGTCCAGAGCCTGTGCTCCGCAATGGGAGAGGCCACAGCAGTGAGAGGCCCGCTTACCACAAAAAAAAAAAAAAAAAACAAGGGTAATTAGACATATAATGTAATCGTTAGAACTTTTCCCATTAAATCTTCAGATGTTCCTCGACCTCTGGAATTAAAGCCAAAGCACAAGATTCTCTTTCTTGCTTCCTTCTCCATCTCTTTTTTGGATGGCACACAACTATCTCACAGAAAGCTACAGAATTGATGAGCACTTAGGAAAACCCAAAGACATACTCATTTAGAGGATCTGTGACAAAATATTTATTCAAAAAAGTAAATAGAATTTGCTGAAGAAAATGATTGAGAAAGAAAAGAGAAGGGGACAGGTAGAGCCAAGCATAGAGCACCAAGGAGAAGGAAGTGAGGTGAGGTCACTGTGAAGAAATCGGATCCAAGTGTAAGAGGAGTAATCAAAAACACATACAGAAATGAAGAGGAAACAGTCACTGTTAAAAACATCTGTCACAGGGATCTCAAATTTCCACACTCAAATGTACAATACATGTAGCCTGTTTCTTTTCTTCAACTAATCAAATCTTCCTTGAACCCACCCTAATGAGGGGTAAGAAAATTTGAACTTGCTAGTTAACGAGGTGGTGGTCAGTCTCTTCTGGATTAAATGACTTCTTTTGGATAAATACTTTCCTTCCCCTTGCTCCTCTCCAAGGTACTATCTGTTGAATGTGTCTTGGGCTCCCGCACACTCATCTGAATGTTTCGACCACATGCAACATAAAGTGCCAGTCTGAGACGGGGAAGTATGTCTATCTGACCACTGGGCTCTGCCTTTGATTCTCTTCCCCACAATTCTTCAGGGTGTCAGGAGTAGACGGCCTTACTCTGTGCCATATCCTCTTTTCCAGAAAGAAGCCTCAATGTGGAAGGGACAAGAAACCATATCCACAGCCTACCTCTCAATGTTAATGAGACCTGATAAATGACTGTAGAAAGTCTCTTTATCTTTCCACAAAGACCAGTTATTAAGATCATTGTTCTGCTACAAACTCACACACACACACACACACACACACACACACACACACACACACACACGAAAACAAACAAAAACCCTTACTCTGAAGATGAAATTATGAATATTGACTCCCTCTTTCTCTTTTCATTCTTGCTATAGCATTCCTAATCATCCCTAATGGTTGTCTCTGGTGGGACGGATGCGGAAGATACACACAAGAGAGGGCAAAGAAAAATCACATGGATGTATTTCCATAAACATGATCTCTGTTATACACTGGTTGTGCTACCATGTGCTGAGCCCTGTACTTGAGTACTGCATGCTCAATTTTATTTATTTTAGTTACATTCCCATGCATGTGCCGAATCCAATCATTCTCTGCTTTCTACTCCCTCTTTCTCGTTTTCCAAAAATATGCATGTGCATTTCAGTAACCATCTGAGGACTCTGACACTGAAAAGTTCAGCTGAATGATCATAATGCACAAAGCAGGATGTGTACAAGTCACACCTTTATGACTTATCAGGTTCCACATTGAAAGCTGAGGTTTTCTATCTAATGCAAATTAGGATCGTCATCATAATCATATAGTGCATTGTACTCTGGTCAGGTCTGGTACATTATCATTGCTTAAGTGTGCTAATTGGAAATTTCTGAGAGTTCTTCTCCTTTCTTGCACCTTGGCCCCTAGGGGGAAGATGGGGTGGGAGACGTGTACTGGTAGAAAGAACAGTAGCCTTACATGTGATAACAGGGATCATTTTTTTTTTCTAGTGTCATCATAGGAGCCATTATTGCCTCCTTCGTGGTAGCTGGTACACAGAAACTGCTGTCTCCTTCCCTATCCTCTCTGTAACTCACCTGAGGTTTAGGTACACCTATCTTTTGTGCTCTTGTTATCTCTCTTGAATATTAGTTGAGTTCTGCACTGTTTTTCTTAGATCAATCCCTAATTCTACAGTGGAACAAAAGAAAATATTTCCTTGTCAATTAAATTGGTATGTAAAATCAAGAGTTGTGAATTCACTGGACTTTATAAACCTTAAAGCAGATGATTTCTGCCCTCTTTCATCCTAAATGCCCTATTCTTTGATTTGGTGATAAATGCACCTAGAATGTGAATAGACAAAATTGGACTAAAACAAATTTTGCTTTGAAAATATTTTTGAAAATGTCTCCAACACTCCAAAAATAATTAGGAACATTCTAGGTCACAGAATAGAAAATGATGTTTTGATGTTACATACAAGTATTTAGCTTATTCTACTGTACAATAAGTATCAGTTGAATGGGAACTTATTCCCTATTTAGAAATAGAAGAAATTGAGACCTATATTTACTGGTTGTTTATTCAAGATACTTAGAAAAGGAAGTAAATAATTCAAATTTCTAGGTTTATTCAATTATTCAATTGAATAATTATCTTTTGAGTGTCTACTCAGTGTGTAGCATTGTTAATGTACCAGGGAGGAAAGCAGAAGAAAGAGAGATTACGACCTGTTAGAAAACACAGATCTATAAGCAACTTACTGATACCGAGGCAGAATGGCATATGTTTTAAGATACAGTAGAAATAATACTCTCTGGGAACACTGAAGAAAGATCAAGACTGCTTATTCAACTAAGATTTTTAGTGATCATCATGTGCCAGACACTGTCTTGGTTCCTTAAAAACATAAAAATTCATGAACCAAGAAAGTTGAGGTAAATGCACGAATGAATGGATGGACAGACAGATAGTCACAGATAGATAGATAGGGCAAGCTAGATAGGTGACATATGTTACACTGGAGGTAGCTACACAAAGTCTGTGCCAACACACAAGGGAGCGATTAATTCTGTCTGTATTATGGATGGTAAAGAAGTTTTCAGAGAGGAGGTTATTTTGAGGTACCATTCAAAATAAGTTATATTTCTCCAAATGAAGAAGAAATGGAGGACATTTCAGGAAAAAGAAATAGTAGGACCAAATGCAAGAAATTCTGGGCAATGCCAGGTTGTGAGATATGAAGTATATCAGGAAGACAGCTAGGGATGAGACTAGAAAGGCAAACTGGCAAACTGGGGGACAGGTTACCAAGGGCTTCATCTGCCTTTCTAAGGAGTATTTCCTCCAGGCAATGAGAAGCCTTCAAATAATGTAAGTGGGAAGTGATCAATTTTAGTTTCAAAAGGTCGCTCTAGCAACAGTGGCTGGTGGAGAGCTGGACTTGGGGTAAGGATACCAACGGATTTTTAACCATCAGTTTGGTGTTCATTGACCGAATTAGGTAGATATTGAGAATTTTGAGACAATGAATATTTTTTCTTTAACTTACAAACCAACTTTCCCAAGTGCTATAGCATTTTACAGGAAATAATACACAAATCATCAAGCCAACACCCTGTACCACCTGATACCAGCCTGTCCTGAAGGCTTTACATCCTTAATGTTCTTCCATCCAGACCTCCCATTCAAAGTCGTGCTTATCTTTTCCCCAAATTCAAAACCTGACACAATTTATCCTCACAATCTCAGAACAGCCTATCCCTCCTAATTTGTCAAGTCACGTTTCTCCCTGAATCCAGGTTGCCATGTTTTTTAAAGCAAACTATTCTTTCAAGGCTAAATGCCACAGGATGGGCAAGAAAACGTATAAGAAAAACACAATTCTTATGTAGCTTATAATGTATTGAGTTAGGTAAAACTACTTCCTCAAATATAAACCAAGTGTGACAGATAGTCCATGAGGACTGAATGTTAACCCATCCCTCTCTAGAGTGACCTACAAAGGCTTTGTGTGGACTGGTCATTACAACTATGTCTTTCAAATGGTTAAGGTCTCAACAAGATGTAACAAGGTGACTTTCTTGGTGAATTAACATGAATGTAGATACAGAAGCAGAAAATCACAAGAAATGATGGAGAAATGGAGATTAGTCAAGTTAACTTGGTCTGATGTTAGGCATAAAGAATACAGAAAAATAGAAAGATATGACATTAATAGGACCAGGTTGCCCCTGAACAAGAAATGTTAATTTTTGTAGAACCACTGAAAAACGTTAAGTGGCAAGTAGAGAATTCTTTGCATTGTGTAATAGAAAGTGCCTTTAAGATCTTCTAGTTAAACCACTGCATTTTCTTAAGTAAGAAAATTAAATGTACTTGGAGGTTACACAACATACTTGGAGACAATTTGAGGTTCCTTGATGTACAGCCATGCTGTTGACTCAGTCATGCTTTCTGCCGTGGTCCAAACTTTAAGTCTCCCAACTCCAAAAATGCCTCTCTACGTGATAATCTCTCTAATTCTAATTTTCTGTCCTTTTCACTGCCGAGCGCCAACATCTCTGTGATTGTGTTCTATAGTGTGTGGTGTTCATCTTACACGAACAAGAGTTCATTATATATGTACCCGTAAATGCGTACTTACATGTGTATGTATACGCATCTTTTTCTTGTTCTCATACTTCAACTGTGAATTGCGGTGGGGGGCATATCCCAAGCCCTCTCTGTGTGGATTTCCCCATCTAGAGGGGCTGCAATGCACTCAAAGGGAAGTTGTTCACCAGGAAAGAATACTAGAGGTGAGAATTTAAACAGGATCCTGAGATTAAAGGACGTTACATATGAGATAAATAGAGATGGTAGCTGCTGGTTGCTAAAACCATCATAAATGAGATGCTTCTGTGATCCTGTTCCATGGTTCCTCTTTCCACCTGTCGCTTGGAGATAGACTTGCAGGGGGGTGGGCCAGACAGAGCCAGTATGTGTGGCTGTTGGAAGCTTGGGTCTGCAGTGCATTTGCCCATAAACCATTGAGGATTAACCTCTCAATCCTTCAGGCTCTCTTTGAAAACATGGTGCCGAGCTCAGAAAGCAAGTTGAAGATTTAGCAACATTTAGGCAAGATTTGATGAAGCTCATCCCCAACCGCCCTTCTTTTTCTTTCCTGCTTCTGTAAGGTGTTTGTGTTTCCAGAGGAAAAAAGTGTAGGTTTCGAGGCTCTTTTTCCTCATTTTTCTTCTGAAACTGTCTGCCTTCTCTCAGCAGCCTGCTTGGCTGCCTGCATTTTATCAGGCACAGCCTGCCTGCTCCTTATCACCCAAATAAGGTAATAGTTAGAAACACAGTTGAAGTGGCTTCTTTTTAATGAATAATAGACCTTGTTCCATTAAAAATAAGACCCTACTCTGAACCATTACAGAAACTTTTTTTGATGTTTAAGAAAAAATGTCAGTGACTATGGGGGAGTGGTGGCAGATAGAGCTTTCTGATGTTGTTCTTCATTATTTTTACTTCGTTCTCCCTGTACCTCTGGCTCTCCCTGAGACAGAAACGGTGAGATGCCATAAAATAACCCTCTCTCGAAGTATATTTGGCCTGACAGGAAACAGGAAATACCAGAAAAGATCACAAGAAAAGCTGTAATCATAAGATTTCTAGCCTAATTCTTTTGACGTCAGCAGTTTAGATAAGTCAGATAAGCAATCACAAGCATCCGTGAGCTCTAGAGCGCCAATCCAAATACCCCAAGTGCATCTTCAACCCTTTTGAACTCTCGCATTGTTGTTTTGCCCCTGCCCTCTTCTCTTTCCCCCCAAGAAGCATATCCTGAAATTGTGAATTATGGATTAATGTCAACATTAAGGTATTCAGAGATATTACACAGAGCCTCTAAATTGGTCCTATAGTCAATTCAGCTTGCTTAGTGCATTGTAAATCTTGGATGAAGCTGACTGTTAATAAGACATAGGAAACTAACTCTGGTTTGTCTCAAAATGAGTTTGCTTCCCAAAGTTTAACCTTTCCAATCTTGACAACTAAGCCGTGGCTATGAAATGTCTCTGATAATATGCTAAAAGATACATTACCGTACCCAAAATATGCCAAAGTATTCAGTAACTCCAGTCATCATTACTATCACCTTTCTTTGGGCACCACCACCTCCATTCCACAGCAATAAAATATTTATGGGTTGGTTAGATATAAATGACATGGGGAATAAATTCCCCTATGAAAAGTTTTCATAAGTTCAGAACCAAAACTATGGAACTCAACCATTAGATCATAAGCAGAGGTACATGTATGGGCTGCTCAGAGGATGAGGTAAGAGATCAAATCAAGATTTAAATCAATATTGCATTACATGTAAATTTAAAATAAAAAAGGTTGAGAATAAGAACTTATTTATATAACATCTATTTCTAAAAAGATTTGTAAGCTTCTAAGAAGGTTATAATAAAACATAAGTACCCAAAGACATAAAACCACCCTGTCCTGATAAAAAACAAAAACCATACAGTAAATTAGGAGGGAAGGAGAACAAATATGCAAAGTAATTGAGCAAAACTGAGATCTGAACTTACTAGCAGGCAAGGTAAAAGGGGAAACAGGATGGTTACAGCGTTCACTGTAGCTGGGAAAAAAATAAGTTTTTCCTGGCTTTGGGTATGTGGAGCAAGTTTTGACAAGAGCTCTCTGTATGATAATGGAGGATGTCCTTCCAAGGAGTTTGATATGCAGCTGTGAAGAGGTGCCTCACCACGAGGGAGTTTTACAGACTTTCTCAGTGAAAGATGGTTCCATAGAGACCATTTGTTGGGAGCCAAAAGTGAGGTGGCTTCATTGTGGCTTTGGGGTGGTCTGACATAATAAGGGGTCAGACATAAAAATGGGTCAAGAACATGTGTAAAACTGTGAGGAGTGAGAATGAAAGCATGTAGCTTCAGCAAAGGGTTCAGCTCTTGTGAATGTATAAAGTTAGGACATAGCCCCTGGAATGTCAGACAGTTCTTCCAGTCTCCTAATGGTCATACCTGCCATTATAATCATTAAAATGGAAAGAGAAAAATTAAGAAGCAGATTCCTCCTCTTAGATGGTAGAAGTGTTTTTATATTTGTCTTTGGTTGTGCCGGACATTTGGCTCTAATTAAATACACATCGATAAGGGGTCCTACTTAACTCATAGGTGAGTCTTGAGTCTTTACCAGGTTTTTTACCTGATACGCTTTACTTTGAGTGCCACAACTAAGCCCTTTATTTCATCAGTGTTTCTTCAGTGTATGAACCCATGTAGACACTCAAAACATACATGTTGTATTAAAAGTTCAGAATAAATAACATCTGAATGCATATTTCATTTTATTTGAACCCACTTACCACACTTCGCCTAACATTCTGCTCAGTCAAAATCCTTTTAATACTTCCCAAGGATTCAGACAACTGGAAAGAATGTATGTGTCTAGATTAAAAGATAAATACTATATTCAAGGAAGCACAGTAAGTATTGAAAACAAGTGGATTTATTCCTACTCAGTGCAAAAGTGATGAGCAGCTGGGTGTTAAGTGTATTGAGAGGTGCAGTCCAGACATCTTTTCTGAGACCACTTCCAAATAAACTTACCGAGGAGGGTTACCAGTGTGTGTTGGGGCGGATTAATGTCAGAAAGAAAACAGGCTTTTGCTTTGTCCAAGTATAATATACCAGACGATGATCTCGCAAAATAAGTAAGGAAAAGAATAGAAGACTAAAAGAGGAAGCATAACTGAGCAGGGTAACACCTGCTTTCTGAAAAGAACAATGGGGTTTAGGAAGGAAGAAAGAGGCCTGAGCTAGATAATGCCAAAGGTAGCACGGAGAATAGAGGAGGTGGAGTCCGGATGCACTGAAAGACTTGTTACATACTATATCTTCTGACTTCTTAGAGCTGAGCTGCTCTTCCTCACAGCTCACCAAGGTCAAGGTGAGCCCTTTATTATCAACAGTTGCTATACATTTGTATTACCAGTCTTTGCCAAACTAACCAAGTTGAATAACCTTGCACTTTAATTGAAAACCAAACTTAAACTAAGGACCGACCAACATGCATGCAGACCATGTGTGCGGTATACGTACTACTGTAAGATTACTTTGAATCAGGATAATTCTGGACCCACCTATGAGGGTGCTGAGTTCTTTCTATAGTCATTGTTGATATTTGCTATTGCCCCCGCAAAGCTGAAATTTAAAGACTATAAAGAGCTGCACTGGGCTTCCCTGGGGGCGCAGTGGTTGAGAGTCTGCCTGCCAATGCAGGGGGTATGGGTTCGTGCCCCAGTCCGGGAGGATCCCACATGGGCCTGTGAGCCATGGCCGTTGAGCCTGCATGTCCAGAGCCTGTGCTCCGCAACGGGAGAGGCCGCAACAGTGAGAGGCCCGCGTACAGCAAAAAAAAAAAAAGGGCTGCACTTCTCAAAGAGGCTTCACTTCTCAACTCCTTGGGGAATAGACTCCATTTTTATAGGGTTTGTGCTTCTGGTTTATGTTCTTTTCTTTTAATCTTATGAAAAATTAATAACTGCCTACTACTCTACACTCCCCTTTAACCCTATCATTGGGGATACTTCTCTTTTCTTCATCGGTTAAAAGATGGGCTCTGGAGCCAGACTGCTTTGTATTTTTACTAAACTCTTTGGACCTCAGTTTTCTCATCTGTAAAATGGAAATAACAATAGAAACTGCGTTAGGTGGGGGATTAAGTCAGATGATCTCTGTAAAGAAACTAGCGTATTCCTAGTACATAGTAAGTACTCTGTAAGTGTTAATGATTATTATCCCGCACTATTCTTATTTCTAATAATTACCCAGAAGTATTAAGGTAGCTTTTTAGGTTTTCATTGAAAAAGCAGAGAGCACTTAATTAACATTCCCTCATCTAAGATGCATTACTCTGAGTCATAAATAAAGTGGGAAGAAAAGTCATAGAACAGAATTTTGGCTTAATTATATTTGCAATTCCAGTGATACAATCTTGAAAGTACCCTTTACTTATCATTATTAATCAAACTTTCATCCATTATACATCAGCATACACAATGAAAACTAGTACTTCTAATCATGCAATTGCCAAAATGTTGTGATTGATTTGGGGTGAAGAAATGGAATTTAAGTTTTGGTTGGGTCAAAGTACATGCAAAAGTAATTTCTAAAAGCACACTGAATTTGCCAGTATTCATTTGTCAACTAAATTCTTAGCTAAAATAAGGTAAAATGTGAGAGGCTTGTGTTCTTATTTTTGAGTAGTCAGTTATTTATGGCATGAATGGCCACTTAACATCAAAAACCTATTTAATCACAAACGGTTTTTTACTTGAATCTAGTCTCTAGATTACCATTTTGTTAGGACAATATCTACATAAGACTTATTAATGCAAAAAGCCAATTCATAACATGTTACCATTAGAATTCCAGCCACAGCTTTTTAGGAATCAAGACTGATCACTTTTGACAAGCAGCAGACCTATCCAAATTACCACAGGGAGAGAAACTTCTCAGAGACCAGGGGTTTTGTAAGGAGATCAACATAATAGCTCATTTCCTAATGAAACTGGCAGGAGTTGAGGTCTTCTAGTTATGTCGAAGAAAAACCATTAGATTTCCTCATGAGATTTCAGAGCTTGGATGATCTTCAACTGGAGACAAAGGACACCCTGAAATCATATAACATCTGCTCTCCCCAAAATGTCCAAAGACACCTGAAAATATTCAGAACTACCAGCATGTTTGTTGAACAAAGACTGTGCCTCCATCCCACCTCCGAGATCTATTTCCTGGGAACTCAGCAGAAGCGTAGAAATAACAATCAAAAGGAATGAAGAAAAAGAATATCTGGTTAATTGCTTTTAGAGGAATAGGACTAATAAAAATTATCCCAGTTGTTCAGAAAGAACAACTCATTCGTAGCCCTAGTATATGATATTCCAACATATTAAGCAATATTATCTTCAGGAAGCTTATATACCTCACCTCTTATCAGCTCAAGTCTTGGTATTCTCTCATGCTGTAAAACATGGATTTGGGAAAAATGAAAGGGAGAGGCAAAAGGAAGATGAATTTTCATAGGTGGTATTTAACGGAATGCAGAGGAAAACACACTATACCATGTTTATTTACTTTAAATGTCTACTAAACCAAAATGAATTCCATTGATGACACTGATTTGAAAGAAAAAAAAGTGATTTACATAAAAAATAGTTTAATAGAACGTAAGGCTTTTAGGTTCTGCTATGAAAGTATCAGAAATAGGATTGGGAAGTCAGCAACCTAAATACGCATAATCTACTTTTCATATGCATGAATTATGAATGAGCCACCCTGAGCACTTGTTCAGCCTGAGCGGTGTTGACAAGTCAAGCTGACCTGTGCTTTGGACCAGAGGTGGTCTAATAGTAACTTTACAGGGTAGGAATTAGAAATGACTCATTGTTGAGGCAGAGAGAAGGTAGAAGAATGTATGCAGACTCTGTCCCTGGCTCCGATCGCTTTGTAGTTCCTCAATGCAATTATGCAGAATTAATCAAATCCCTGGATGTGGAATCAAAAGGCACCTTCCTACTTGTTATGCAGATGTAAACGTTCCCCTCTCTGCACCACAGCCAGCCAAAGTGTGAACCATGGAGATCGGAACTTTGGTCAAATTGTGCCAGGAGGGCACAGTCACTTGAAACCGAGCCCACGTTTGATTTAAGCTCAGAATGACAACTTTGGCAAGGGCTGGGGTAGGGGTGAGGGGGTGTTTTGCTGCATTTGATCAAGAAAAACCAAGGCACTAGGCATAAATTTCTCCATTTTAATTATGCAAACTCCAAGAACGTAGTGGTTGTTTGAATACTATCCTAAAGTCCACCTGATTAATTTCCCCAAATCATGCCTTTCAGTTTTCATAGCTATTTCACATTCAAGATTTTAGCTCTCACCTCCTCACAGTTGAAATAAATAAACTGCTTCCATAGACAAAAGGCTAAAATTTTATTTTTCAATTAAGAAAATAGTGATGATGCTGTTAGGAACATTGAACATCACCTTACTGAAAGTATTTGCTATAAATTGATCATTCCCCATCTACCGAAACTTAGACTTCTGCCAAACTTGAAGAGCGATACAAAGAAATAGAGATTACAGACCCCTCCTCTTGAGAATTTACAGTGCAGCTTGGAATCAGGAAATTGAGCATGAAACATTAAGTTTCATGAATACCCTTGTATTCTGATGTAGAATATTAGTTTGAAAAATTAGAATGCATCAGAATCAAAATGAATCATTATTTTAAATTCAATTGATAAAAATGAATAATTAATCCCTCCTTATTCCTTAGCTAATTACCATTTTGCAGAGCTTTTTTCCTGAATAAGGGTTATTTCTAAATCTGGGTCATAATCCCAGACCTTCATCCTGTCCCTAATTTTGATGGAGGAAGGGGTGATTCTTTTTGCTTCCGTTTGATTTACGTCATTTTTTTCCCTCCCTGTGTTTTCTTCTCCACCTGTCTCCTCTGCCCTCTCTTCTTCACTGCCCATTTTAAGAAAACTTAATATATTAAAAGACATATTTATAAATAAACAGCCAAATTAGGATAGATATTGGCTTTATGTAAGAAGCTAACATGACAGATGAATAGATAAAGAAGGTATGGTGTATACATATATAATGAAATATTACTCAGCCATAAAAAAGAACAAAATAATGCCATTTGCAGCAACATGGATGGACCTAGAGATTATCACAAGCGAAGTTAGTCAGAGAGAGAAAGACAAATACCATATGACATCACTTATATGTAGAATCTAAAATATGACACAAATGAACATACTTATGAAAGAAAAACAGATTCACAGACATAAAGAACAGACTTGTGGTTGCCAAGGGGCAGGGGAGGTGGGAGAGGGAAGGATTGGGAGTTTGGGATTAGCAGAAGCTAACTATTATAAATAGAATGGATAAACAGCAAGGTCCTACTGTATAGCACAGGGAACTATGTACAATATCCTGTGATAAACCATAATGGAAAAGAATATGAAAAAGAATATATATATATATGTATAACTGAGTCACTTTGCTGTACAGCAGAAACTATACACAACATTGTAAATCAACTGTATTTCAATAAATTTTTTTAAAAAAGAAGCTTACAAACAAGAACCTAAAGTCACTTTGTTAACAGAATAAGAAAGGCAATAAATTAGAGAAAAAGAATAAATTGTAAGGAAATATAAATTGTGGTAAAAAAAAAGAACTTATTATAATGGATTCTTTGAGACAGAGGTTTAGTGTGTGCAAGGAGCATTCACATTGGTAGCAACTCCTTTAATCCTCATAACAACCAGTGAGGTAGATCCAGAATTATTACTTCACTTCATGAACGGGAAACCGAAGCACATAGCTGCTGAAAGGATAAATGAGAAAGAAGTCTTTGGATATGGAGACAACATATAATGTCCTTCGATAGATGAATGGATTTTTTAAAATGTGATACATATAGATTTATTTTTAACATATATACATACACATATATATGAAATTATTCAGTCTTAGAAAAACAAGGAAAGCCTGCCATTTGCAACAACATGGATGAACTTGGAGGACATTATGCTAAGCAAAATAAGCAAAACACAAAAAGAGAAATACTGCATGATCTTACTTATATGTGGAATCTAAAATAGTCAAATTCGTAGAAGTAGAGAGTTAGGATGGTGGCTGCCAGCACCTGTGGGGAGAGGAAAATGGGGTGATGTTGGTCAAGGGGTACAATTTTTCAGTTACACAGGGTGAAGAAATTCTGGAGACCTAATGCACAACATGGTGCCAACAGTATACTGTATTGTATACTTGGAATTTGCTAAGAGGATAGATCTTAAGTTAAATCTTCTCTATACACACACATACACATGATGATAACCACATGGAGGTAATGGATAGGATAATTAGCTTGATTATGGTGAGCATTTCACAATGTATACGTATAACAAAACATCAAGTTGTATATGTTAAATGTATACAATTTTTATGTGTCAATGAATCTCAATAAAGCTGTTTTGTACATTTAATAATAATAATAATAAATGAAAAGGCTTTGAATAATACCTGCCACTGAGTAGGTGCTCAGTGAACTCCAGCTTTTATCACTCTACAACAGAGCCGGGACTGTAATCCTCTGCATCTGATTCCAAATCTAGGGTTCTTTTCACTTTATACACATCCTTTGATACAGTCTACTTCTATAAGAAAAGTCAAGTCCTTTGAGTTGTTTTGGTTGCTCTTTCAAGGCAAAGCCCAGTGGGAGGATTGTCATACTATTTCCTAGAACATGATGCTGTGCGTGGGGTGGCTGCCACGTAATAGATGCTCAATAAGGATTTCTTGAATTCATGAATGTAAATGAGTGAGACAAATGACTGCCACCCTCTGTTTTATTTTACTCTTAAATAAATTCAGTTCTTAGCTAATAGCATAACAAACAGCTTTACTTCCAAATGAATCAATGTTAGTGTTAATAGCGTTGTTTACAGGGGAGTCTCATCAAGAGAATAAGAAATTCTGCACCAGTTCGAGGTTAGTTGTTTTAGGTTAGAGAGGCCTGAGAACTAGTCTCAAATCAGGAATTCTAAGGCAATGAACTTAACCTTTAATGACTCTTCTTCCTCTCTCCCTCCCCCATCTAAGGAAAGAAGGGGTTACCTGCCAAATTTGAAAGTCAGAGAGGTTGTGAAAACCAGGACAACAGTACCTCTCAATGTTTTCAGCTACTTAGCAATACCCCACAGAGGTCACATGAGATGTATTCAGACTCAACCACCCATAGGGTAGAAGCCATCAAACTCGTTCGTCAAGCATTAAGCATTAAATGAGCATCTAATCCATGTTGGTATTGCACCAGGCCCCAGAGGGTACAAAAATGACTAAGACTAGGATACTGCAGGCCAGCGATTGAGAATGCAGCTCAACATACCCAGCTTTGAATCCTGGTCTGTTGCTTACTACATATGTGATTCTTGGCAAACCATCTAACCTCTTAGTCCTCAGTCTTCTAGTGTGTAAGTTAGCACAGTTCCTGGTACATTGCCAGACCTCAAACATGGGTTATTAGCATTACTGAACCAGCCCTTAAGGAGCTCATGGTCTACTGAAAAGACAGAAACGGAAATAATAAAATACTATGTGATGCTTGTTGTGATAGAAGGCAAGGGTCTGTGAGAAAACAGAGTAGTGAAGCCTTAATGGCCTTAGAGGGTGCAGTGCAGTGATGAACTTAACTGTGTTCTAATGTTTTACATCCTTTCACCACCCTCATGAGGTAAATCCTATTATCCTATTTTGTGGATAGGGAAATGAAGGCACCAAGAAGTTAGGATAGTTGTCTTAAAGCCACACAGCTAGTGAGGCAGAATTTGAACTCACATTTGGGGTCTCTAGAGCCCACACTTAACCATGATGGCACACAGCCTCTTTCCATGGAGGATTTTCAGAGGATCAGAGAGCTGCCAAGTAAACAAAATAGAAGACCATTTTAGGCCTGAGAACAGCAGCTCTGGGGTCCTGAAAGGATCCCTTCCCTCCCACGACCCCATCCTCTCCACCTCCAATGCCCACCTAGGCTCTAGCCCAACCTCAAAGTCCAAACCCCTCTCGAGAGTGAATCTGCACTCATTTCCAAGGCCCCAGATTGAACTGAAGGCTGAGATAGTCCTAGGAATGTACTAGAATCTAACAGTTGATTCTAGGCCATCCTGAATTCTTGTGGGGCGAAAGGTATGGGGAGGAGAAGCAAAGGGGCACAGGAACCGACCGCACTGATCTGAGTTTGGAGTAGATTTCCTGTGGCCATTCCAGAGTCTCAAGGTCAGCTTGAACCCTCAAAATTGAGGCAGATTGAGAGATAATAAGAAACAGTGGAAAAGAACCTTTAATCGAATATTTGTTATAACCTTGGGCAGGTTTTCAGTAAAATGAGACTAATATTCATTACCCTGCCTACATAAACAAGGCTCTATAAGGGACAATATAAGTGAAAATGAATTTCAAGTAAATACAGGGAAAAAAATAATGCAAGGAATTACAAAATTGTAGCCAGTGGCCTGGAAGAGTAAGCAGAGTTTGCCTGAGTTAACAGCATCTGATTAACTTAGGCACATCGAGAATCTGGCTCAGTAGCTGATAGAGCTCACAGATAGCACTTGAAAACCACAACTGGATATTCTGAGATTAAAAAGTAAACCAGAAATATCTTACAAAGTCAAAGGAACTCTATACAACCATTAATATCTTTACCACACACACCCTCCAGCCCATGTCTTCCACCACCCCGGGAAGTCAGGACCTCTTTATTTCATACATAGATTGCTGCCCTAGTCCTCTATCTGAGTCCCCTGCTTTCAGCATGTCCTAGAGACGAATCCATCCTGAACACAAGTTACCCCATCCAAGGCAGAGCTCTGCTTATACCGCTCCGCTGCAAAGTCTTCCGGCGGCTTCCCATTCACCTGACATCTGAGACAAACCGTGAGCTGGCCCCACTCCTCACTCCACTCTTCTGCCTCACCTCCCCTTTGTACCGGCAAGACAGAATACTTTTATTTCACAGACTCACTGTTATTTCCTCCCTCTGAACATTTACTCAAAGTTGCCTCCTGTGGACGTTCGTGCCTCATCCCCAAACCTCTAATTTCCAAATGCCCTTATTGTTCAATGATCAGCCCAATCACCACCTTCATGTCGCCTTCCCTACTATCTCAGTAGTAAACACCTCCACACCTGTGACCCATCACATTGTCTTTTTTACCTTCTAGCTTGTGCTGTAGTTATTACTGTATATTTTATATTTCCCTGGTTACGTAATAAATTTCCCTCCAACACCCATTTGCCCCAGGCAAGGCAGGTACCCATTAAAGCTTATTTAATTAATTAATAAGGTTGAACGAAGAACACAATCTTTTTTTTAATACATACGTGTGGAATAGCACCTGGTTTAGGATTCTATTACCATGTGATAAAACTATCAAAATATTCACAACTTCTTAACTGTACTTCTTTTTACTTAACTTTTTAACTTAACTTCTTTTTACCCGGGGATTTGTTTTAGTGTACAACAGAAGACTATTAATAGCTAAAATTTTTCTGAAAGTGCAGCTGTATTAACATTGCAGCTATAAAGGAAAAGCACAAACAGGTCAAACAAATGCTTTAAAAGAAGAAAAACCAAATTACCTCTAATGATTTTCTGTCTGTGCATGAGAGGAGCCCAAAGTCACCCAACAGTAGGCAAAAAAAAATTCTCATAAATGCAAAAGCTACCCCCCTGCTTCTCTGTTGGTGGCAAGTTCACTGACTACGAGGCTAGGGACAAGGGGCTCAAGAGGGTGAATTGACAACAGGCCACCGCTTCCCTCAAATGTGGGGCCTGAGTGGAGACCATTCTTCTCTTGAAGCTCTGAGGGTCTCAGATTGAGTCCTATTTGTTTCCCTGGCCTGGTCTGACCCCTTCTCAGCTGTCTCATATAGTTGTCTCCACCTTCACGTCTGGAACCTTGACCAAGAACTTGACAATGAGGTGAGACAATCAGCTCCATTTACTTCCCCTCCTTCTAAAAGGGAGTCCATCTCACAGCCCATAAAGCATTGCTTTCCTTGTCTTTAGTTTAATTGTCACTCTTTCCAGAAGATCTTCCCTGATGGCCCTGATAGGTTAGGTCCCTAAGACATGTTCCTGTTGCACCCTCCATTCTCCTTTATGACGCCGGTAATTATATGTTTAATTTCTACCTTTCCCCAAAACACCATAAGCCCCTTAGGGGCAAAAACAGTATTTGTCACTGCTTTGTACCTGGCACATGGTAGAGTCTCAGTAAATATTGGTTGTGAATAATGAATAAACAATGCAAGTAACAGAGTCCAAAGGTTTGTAGGTTTATGAGGGTGGCATGTGTATGTGTGTGTGTGACATTTACACTTAGCCTTTATAGACAATGCATAGCCCAAGTACCACAGAGCACAATTTCACAGGTGCCTAAAAGTCCATGGAGGAGACACCTACTTAGACTCAGCTGGGGACGGGAGAATTTAGCAGCAGCTCCCTGGGAATGCTGCTGAAACCTGGGCTTGCAGGTTTTCTCAGTTTACCTTGAAGATGTCACGTAATTATGTTAGTAACCACTTCTCCTACAAATAAGCTTATCAAATTAAACATTTGCTTCACAAAACTACCTTTGAGGCAAAGTCCCAGGAGTGAAATGACATGAGAAAAACTGAAATTGACATCCTTTTTCCCTCATGTGAGAAGTCATGCGAAAGCTTATGAGTGTCAGCCTAATTTACAAAGCGACCTTGGACTTGATTTGCCTATTTTGTAAGTCCACTGCTTCTATTGTAATTAATGATAGTCTAATGATCTTCAACAAGCATCTAATTTGATCCCAGGTGCAGGGAGCATTGTTCCCTTACCTCCAGTTGAGGAAGCATTGAAAGACTTTGTTCAGAATCTTCCCACCACCTCCAAATACCCTGAGGCCAAAGGTGTTGCCTTCCTTTGGGTTGGATACCCAACCCAACCCAAGAAGCAGACAAGGCATCCAGGGTGCATGGCTGTATATGCAATAATGTTATTAAATTACACAATTCAGTATATCTGATCAGGTGGAAAGGTGGTTCTGTGATGTGTTCATCTAAATATTTTTTTTCTAGATAAAAACAATGTTTGAGTAGGATTTTCATAAATCTCAGAAAATCCATTTTCTAGAGTAACAGCTGTCATTGAACAGTTAAGCACTAAGCTATGCTCTTTATTTTTATCAGTTCTTAGTAATAATACAAAAATAGTATTTCCCCCTAGGATTTTCAGAGTTCTAACCAGTGGTTTAGGATCAGGTCATCAATTTCACACACCACTGCCACAGGGCTTCCTCAAAGCTTCTTACATTCCAATGGTTTCCATAAAAGTTTTTCTTTCTTTCTTTTTTTTTTAAGTGTTATCCAGGCATGTCCACATGTGGCTCTTTTCTTATTTTCAGTCAGTCTGACTTAGTCGCAGTCCAGAAGGAAGTACCAGGGAGGCAGTGCAGTCATCCGCATCCTCCTTACACAGCAGCACTGAGTGCTGTGCCCAAGTTTTTGTCCTTGAGTCAGGGAAATCTGCCCTCCCACCCCAAGATGACTCAGTGAGCCCTGAGAACAAAGGTGCACCCTGGATGTCTTGTTTGCCATTTGGGTTTGGTGTGGTACTTCTAGAAGGCAGCTGTATGGTCAGAGAATGTGGAACGATTCTGAACTAAACCCTGAACAGAAATGACACCTTGTTGATGCTCATATACAAAGCCATCATTTTCTTATTAGAGCATCCTTAAATTATGAGAAATGCAAAGCCCTTAGAGAATCTGATGCTTTGGACAAATTAATGGGACAGGCATGACCTAGTCAACAGAAAAAATAGTTAATCAGCCCTCACTATGCAGATGCAAACCAATTATGGAAAAAGACATCTAAAATGAAAGGGAGTTTTTTAAAAAAAATTGTCAGGTATGTAGTATATTCTGTTACATACAGTACCATGGTAAATATTCTTTAAAAAGAAAAATAAAGTGGTACAACATCACACAGCAACCAAAGCAGAAGACATGGGGAGATAGAGCACAAACCTAAAGACAGAGAAATAGTTCCGGCTGCATCTTTATCCATGACTCCCAGAGTATTCCTCTGGACACCCACTTCTTATCTCTGTAGGAGAATTCCTTCACACATTAGAAATAATGTTTTTCTCCCTCATTCTCAGAAACGTTTCAGATAAAAAGATAAGGTATGCATATAAAATGTTTCAGCCCAAGACATCTTTATAGTAACAGTTTACCCACTTTTCTCCAGACTAAATAATCCCAATTCTAAGTGAGACAGCATGACATTTCTGTTTCTCAGCTCTAACCATCTGCATTTGTTGTTTCCTACTGTCCACTTTCACCCCCATCTCACTGGACTCCACACTCTATGAAGAGCTGTACACCCATAACTGAGCATAAATATTTTTAATCAAAATGAGTGAATGAGGAGTGAACAGTATTTAAATTATAAAACCGAAGATAAATTAGGAGTTTAGGATTAACATATACACACTACTGTTAATTAAAATAGATAGCCAACAAGGACCTACTGTATAGCACAGGGAACTATACTCAATATTTTGTAATAACTTATATGGGAAAAGAATCTGAGAAAGAATATATATATATATATTCAGTATAACTGAATCACTGTGCTGTGCATCTGAAACTAACATGATATTGTAAATCAACTATACTTCAATAAAAAATTTTTTAATTTAAAAAATAAATTTTAAAACCAAAAACTATATAGGACATTCTAATTAAGAACTGAATAGCAATGTGTAAGGACTTCTGTGCACCAAACATTAGAATGAAGGTGTTTTACTACTTTACTTTTTTTTTTTTGGTTTGGTTTGGTTTTCCATTTCAACTATTGTAGATGTGACTTTGACCAGCCTTTCATGCTGATATAGATGTGACTTCACATCTAAGCAAGGAAGGTGTTTTTCAAGTTGCTGGAAGTGAGCCTCCCAGTATTTCCCACACATCGGACCCTGTTTTTTCAACATCTTGTGGATCAGTAATTGGAGTTTGCATAATTTACCGCCAAATTGCGATCATTCCTTTGAAATGAGTGCAGCACACACTTCCCTTTCAGAGTCAATGAAAAGAGAAGGTCAGGAAGAGGAAAAGCAGAAAACAATGATCTTCTAATTAATGTAGAAGGAACTGAATTTCTGGTTCTTGATTTTCTTCAGGAGAAGAAGAAATAGAAATTCAATCTGAAAGGAAAGTTCGTGATTTATGTTTTCATCCTGAAAACAGTTCCATGGTTAGCTGCCCCACATCGCATAAATCCTCATAGCAAAGGAAAAACAACCTTGAAATAACTTGAAAATGTGCTCTCTATGAAACTGTAAAGGCAGAGGAGCTGGAAGCAGTAAGCAAGCAGGGACAAATCATAAGAGAGAAAATGCTCTCTGCGCACTGTGAATGAATCTTTAAACCATTTGAAAGACTGTGTGTGACTGCACGCGTGTTTGTAAATATGGACATGTGAGGTCATGTTAGATCACACTCAAGGAGGAATTTGAAAATAATCGGCATTGAATGTGTCCTCAAACAGAAAGTCATGATTTTTCCCTTCAACTTAAATCCTTGAAATAAACCAGTTTAAAGCTGTCCCCCAAAATGCATGACTGGTATCTTGAAAAGCATTTGATTACATAAACGTGCAGTTTTGAGGGCATTCAAGAGTGCAGTTAGTAATATACTATCTATCTTAAATGTTTTAAATTGATATCTAGCCAATTAAATTAAACTCGGTCTTATGAATGAATTGCTTCCAACATTTTTGAAAACTTTGTTCTATAATATACAATTATGAAATAGGAAAAATAATCTTAAAATTTAGTTTATTTCTCTGTTTTTATTACTGTGTTAAAATCACAGTATCTCCTTCAGGAAATAACTCAGAGATGAATTGCCTTGGTAAAAATATCACAAAAATGAATGTTAAAAAAATAAATTCAGAATTGTAAATATAAGGTTTAAAGTTAAAGAGGTGGTATATCCTTTCTCTGTCTATCTCCAATCTGATTCACCATTAAGGAAAAGTGTTATTCAAACAGCAAATCTAAGCTAAACTGAGCACAAAAGTTACCAAAATTTAAAGGATATTAAATTGATAAATATCAAAAATTGGAAATTCCCCACTACCACCACTGGTCAACTCTTCCTGTACATACATATTACGCTACAGACAACTTAAAATAGAGTGCACTGTATTTTAAAGAATCAAAGCCTAAAAAAGCAGAAGCAAGATTTAAAACCAATTTGAAGAAATAGCTACTTATACTCAAAAACAGGTGGTAACATAACATACCGATGTGACGCCAAGAAAAGTTGAATTAGAAGTGGATTGAGTCTTCAAATTCCAATTGAACAGGAGAAAGAAATCCATCACCTTTGAATTCCTTTGCATGAGGTTCAGTAGGTTAAGGCAAATTATGTCTCATTTCACAATGGTGTCCAGGTAGGATATTTATTAAGCTCTATGAATACCCACTCAGTTTGCTTTCAGACCTACATTTTTCACATTTTATATGATTATATTAATATGTGGTTCTCAAATATTAATACTAGCATAATCGGATCTCATGAATGACAATATTGTTCAAAGGAAAAAAATATTAAGTGTACTCTAATCTCCTTTATTTAAAAAGCTCAGTAATGGATCCAGCTGGAAGAGCATTTTAGACATTCATTTATGCCATATTTTTGTATACTTTAGAACACAATAGAAAAAAAAAACTCTCTGATCATTTAGAATGGCACTCTGACTTTTTCTTAATTTGCAGCATATTGACTTTTTTATTATCAGCAAACTAAAATACTGTAATATTCCTTGAACACTTACGACTCAAATCAAAAAAATCTAAAATCAGTAGGAAACAAGTTATTCAGGCTTAGTAGGAACCCAACCCAAACTCCTACCCAAAATGAACAATTGAAATTCCTGCTGAGGTTTGAAAAAGTCTCCACAACCCCCTCAAGTGCCCTACTTTTCATGCAGCTCAGCACTTCCCAACCGAGCCAGAATGAGGAGCCCTGAGATCCCTGTGGTCAACTGTTTCCCAAGTATTCCAAACCCACGCCTGGACCAAGAAGCTCCAGGAATCTCATCAGAAGCCTTGACCCCAGGAGGTTTCTAGTTAGATTTCCAAACCAGAGAGGTTTGGAAAAGACTGCCTTGAACCTTCGACCCACTCATGGCTTATCCATCTGCATTTCAGATTCAGGCACTCACCTAAGAGTACTAATTCCTTTCACTATACCTGCATAATTAATGTGCCATGTGCACTGTGAGAAACTTGGCTGAGGAAGCCAACATGGTTCAGTTTACCAACCAATAAGTATATTGAAAATAACCAATGAAAACAAAATTACAGAGGCTGTTTTGTAGCTGAGCTACCATGGTCTCTGCAGCCAACCTTCACCTTCACCTCAGCATTTCTCTAAGTTTAGAATCACTAAAGCATCAGAAAGAGTGGACAAGAGGAAAAAGTAAGATGGGGCAGGGAGGGGGAAGCCACACATATACATATAAAATAAAGCTGAATTCCAAAGTATTAGGAATTTTATTTTCAAAGTACTTAGAGAGGAAAAGAGAGATAGTTCATTCCACTTTAATTACAGAAACACCAAGAAATGATACTTCTCTGGGCCTCAGTTTTCTCATCAGAAAAATGGTGTTCAGAATACATCATTTTCATATTTTAAGATTAAATGAGATGAGTTTATGACAGGGCCTTCCTTATAAGGTGCACAGCACAGTAAGAACTAAATAGATATCAACTTCTTTCCTTAGTTTCCATTGATATTTTTCATTAATTTCCAGTCACTCAACAAATCTTTTTTGAACAATGATTATGCAGCAAACACTATAATTGGTTCTGAATATACATTGGCGAACACAACAAATATAGTTCCCGCCCTCGTGGACGCCACAATCTAATGAGGAAAACAGAAAATAAGGAAGGAAGGGGGAGGGTGGGCGAGAGACAGGGAGAGAGACAGACAGATCGAAATTGTCATCCATCAGTGCTATGAAGGGACTGAACAAGGTTCACAGATAGGAACTAGCAGGGGAGGAGGGGACCTAATTAGATAGCTCAAAGCATTAGCTGATGCTTGAATTTTGTTGCTTTATTTTTCCACTGGTCTTAAGAAAGAAGAAAATGTCTTCCAAAAACTTACCAGTTTTAGCATAAGTTTCACAGTGCCACGTTACCCTTTGGAAAGACTGTGACCGACTGGTAGAACAGAGTATTTCAGACAGAAGCTAGACCACTGAAGACTTTTCTGGACATGGATAGTCCGGCTAGCTTTCATTTTGTCATCACATTTCCTCTTCTGAGAAAGGTCACAGGAGAGGTTTTGACAGGGTGTTGCTATTGATATTTAGACTCCTGACTTTCTTGATCCTTTTCAGTTGAGCTGTAGGGCAGCATGTGCAGTGGAAACTGGCCCGGTTGCCATGGTGGATAATGTCTTGACAACAGACATGGGTCAGGTGTCCATTTTGGATCTTCGGGCTTGTCAGCAGCTCTTGATAAAGCTGGTCATGTGGCTTTGATTGGCTCACCTGTACATTCTGATAGGAACAGCTAAGAGCCACTCAGCTCACCCTCCTCTTTTTGGAGAAGTCCCAGGGAGTAGTGTTGCTTGTGGCTGGTCTGCTCTGAGAACAGTGTTGGTTCTTATGTCACTTTGGCCGACTCTTCTGGTTAAAGTGTGTTAACGGAATATCTGAGGTGGCACTGTCAATAGGGGCAGCTGCCCTTAAATCTGCCTTCCATTTCACAATCCAGGTCACTGTTTCCCTGTTCCTGTCCCACAATATCACACAACTAGGGCCACAACCGAGGATCTCCATCTGAATGATGTTGAGGAGGGTGTACATAACTCAAAGCATGTTGCTGAGTGCCTCCCTATACCAGGCATTGTGGTAGGTCTTGGGACAACATATATAAAAGACATCCCCCACTTTTGTGTAAAGAATGTGATTGGGTTAAATAAAGGTGAAAATTTTCTTTCCTGAGTCCCCAAATAAGGGCATCTGTATTAGCTTGCTAGGGCTGCCATAACAAAGTACCACAGACCAGGCAGCTTAAACCATAAGAATTTATTTTCTCACAGTTCTGGAGGCTAGAAGTCCAAAGTACCTGCAGGGTTGGTTTCTTCTGAGGCCTCTCTCTCCTTGGCTGGTAGATGGTTATTCTCTCCCCCCTCTGTGCCTGTCTGTGTCCAAATTTTCTCTTCTTTTAAGGACACCAGTCATATTGGATTAGGATCCACCCTAAGATTCTTACTTTAACTTAATTACCATTTTAAAGACCGTATCTCCAAATACAGTCACATTCTGTGGTACTGGGAATTAGGATTTTAATATATGAAATTGAAGGAGGGGGCACAATTCAGCCCATATCAGCATCTTTATAGCCACATGTAGTATAAATCTAGAAATAAATCACCAAAGTGTATCAGAGTATAAGTGGCCATGGGTGATGATCATTTGAATCTTTCTAGCTAAGAATCTCAACCTGTTTTCTAAAAACTTGTTATGAAAGTAAAATGCAAACAGAAAAAAATGAAATTTCACCAGAAATTCCATATGTGAATCAAATGAAAACTTTTACTCCCCACATGCTACCCAATAGACCTAATTCCTTGGTAGAGAATCCATTCCCACCCTATTCCAATGACAAAAAGAAATTTGGGAAAACTAGGTTTCTTTCCTCTACATGAGATCATTCAGTTGTTAACTGTAACGAGGGAAAAGTTCTGAAACAACTTCACAAATCAAAGACTTCGATCGACATTTCTGTTAATGAATAAAACGTTTTCAAGCCATGGTCTCCCTCAGTCTAATGTCTCTGATTCTCCTCTCCTGAGTGCTTCTCTTTAGCCACAGCAAAAGCATATTTTAGACTCTCTTAAACTTGAATTGTTCAAAACATTAAAGCACTGGAGGAATCAGAAAATTATCTTGGTGTTCTCTGGCAGCTGCAGTATCGTGTAAATTATTACTAAGGTGCCAGGCTTACAAAGCATTGGGCGAAGTGGAAGACCCACCCCCTTGAGAGTCTCACAGAAAGGAGTGTGTTGAACTGTATTGCTTAGAGCTGTTGATGACTTCTCCTTTTTGTACATAATAAATGAGATATTTTAGAGCTGTCACAAAGCTGTGACACACTCATGACCACGATGCTTCTCACCGTCCCACATTATAACAAGGATGAGAGCTGTGCCGTCTCTCCACCAGCTGTATGGGGTTTTGTGTGTTCTGATTTTCAGGGCCACCATTTTACCATGTGAAGACCTAATACTGGGTGAAGTGTAGTTGCAGATTACAACTCAGAGTGCCTACAGTGCGTATGGATTGATGGCCTTTTCCCCCTAACTGCCCCTTCCCTTTCATCCTCTCCCTCTTCTAGGAAACCCTCTTATTAGAGTGATCCCTGGGAATGGTACTCACCGTGGAGAGGAGTTACCTGGGTTACATAACAAACCCTCAAGGACAGACAATGCCTCAAGAAGAGGCAGGACTGCTCAGAGGCAGAGAAAGCAAACCTTGGCCCTAACTACATCACTCATTTATTTAGGATGTTGATTACGTATCTTATGTTCTGTGTCTCGATTTCTGCATCTATGCAGTGACAACATGTTTTGTCTTTACTTTTTAATAGGGAAGATAAGTGTGATAGATTGAACACACCTGTTTATCCCCAAAAGCTCATGATGGGGCAACAGTAAAAAGAAATGAATAAACCCCCCAAGACATAAGAGTGTAGAAGGAGACACCAATAAGCAACAGATACATTTGGAGGATGGAAAATGGATGGGAGGGTGATGCCTGAGTTATGTTTACTTCTTAGTACCACTAAGTGCAGAAGGGGGAAACCTGGGCAAACTAAGCAGATTTGTGTCTCAAACCTTAAAACCCTCAGGAATTGAAGCCACCAACAAGGGGCAAAGGAGATATGAGAGTGCTAAAAATAAAAGAATTGGTGCAAAGTCTATATGGGTTGCAGTTAGATCCCCAGATCTCTTCCCCACACACACACCCCACATATACACCCAAGCAAATCCTCCCCTTCTACCCTGGCATAATTACTGGGGTTTACTCTCTGGGTAGGTTGAGCCAGCAAGGTTCTGGACAATGGAACATGGGGACACCTGGGGAAAGAGTGAGTCACCTTTCTAAAGTCACAGGAATGAAGTCAAAATACGTCTACTAACTGGTAGCACCAAAATCCGTTCACTGTGGAAAGTGGTCCAGCCAGGAAAAAGGTCTAAAGTTATTCATATTTGGGAGTCCCTGGAAAAAATGGCTAAGTCCCTCTGAATCCCTGACAGTGAGTAAAGATGCAACAAACCATATGTAGATATGCAAGATGTCAACTTTTTTCTTCTCATGTACTCTTTGTCAGGGAGCTTGAAGAGAATGTGTTCCACCAAATCAGGATATAAACAAACATAGAGATAGATGATGGAGATAGAGATGAATGTGTGTGTGTGAAAGAGAGAGAAAGAGAGCGCAAGCAAAAATTAGAAAATCCAACACAGGAGAGAAGGAGAGAATGACCAGGAGGACAGTGACAAAGACCTATAGGAAGGAGGTCTAAAACAGAATGAACAAGATAAGAAAAATATCACACCTGTTGTGCTGGACAGTATTAATGTGTTTTATCATTATTTAGGATACACAGAAAACTAAGCAAACTAAAAAAAAAGTATACAGTAAAGAAAATGTTAACATAGTACCCAGTGTGGCTCAGCTGTGAAATATTAAGACTATAATAATGCATATGATAACTCAAGAACAGAAAGCGTGGGGGAGAAGGATGTATAAGAGTGCTAATTCCTAATTGTCTAAAACTGAAAATCAAGATACAGAAATATAAAAATATTATTTAGAAATATGGAGGTAAATATCATTTAAAAAAACTGAAACTCTTAAAAGTAACTACCAGCAGGGTGTGTGACTGGGGACTGGGAGGGGACGCCTTTTTTTTTTTTTTTTTTTTTTTTGCTGTACGTGGGCCTCTCACTACTGCAGCCTCTCTCGTTGCGAGGCACAGGCTCCAGACGCGCAGGCTCAGTGGCCATGGCTCACGGTCCCAGCCGCTCCGCAGCATGTGGGATCTTCCCGGACCGGGGCACGAACCCGTGTCCCCTACATTGGCAGGCGGACTCTCAACCACTGCACCACCAGGGAAGCCCAAGGGGATGGCTTTCTGATTGTCATAAGCTTCTCAGTATTACTTGATTTTTTTAAACTATGTGCCATATTACTTATATAAAATTTTAAATTAAATTTAAAACATTAGGTTAATTAGCCCATATGAAGTACATATTTCAACATGTTTTTAAATGAAAAACTATTTTTAATAAATATTAAAGATTCCCAAAAGCAGAATTTTACAAATGTAAGTCTTTAAAATTATTATCGCACTGTATAATGTTCCTGTAATTATGCCTGTAAAGAGGTTCCATCAATCCTGGATTTTTATGTTTTTCACGTAAGGCATATTTTCTTTTGCTGTTTATTGAAAAGCTGAGTTCCTTGATCATGAACATGAACCTTGAAGGTCCCGTCTGGCTCACACACATGCACAATGGTTTCCATGATTATTTGAAATCCTATGGAGTCATCCATTGCTAATTCAAACCTGGCCTGGCTGCCTGATTCTAATCTCATCCCAGGGTGAATTGATGTTAGCTACTAGATGGAATGTTCAGTTCAGTTGACTGTGAGCCTGGTGCTGAGCTCCATGTGAGCTGAGTGCTCCAGGAAGCCAGGTGATAAATTGAAGAAAGAAAGATCACATGAGGTTGATGTTTTAGCATAGGTCCTCTTCTGCAAGAATACTGAGCAGAGCTGTAAGTTAGGTACAAAGAGGATATATACAGCTTAGCAGGACTTCAAAGGACTAACTCATCTAGAAAAAACTTCCTATGCCAGTGAGGGCTGAATTCAGGCTATACTCGTCTTTGGATAGGTGTCTGATGAAGACTGTATTCTTAGAATGCCTTTCCAACATTTAGCTAAGACCACTCATCCTTCACAACACCTTTGACTTAAGGAAAATAGACAAGAGTGCCCACCTGACAACTCTTATGATCAGACATTAACGCCTCCTGCACCCACCCCAGAAAGATCCTATCTAGTCCACACCTAACTGATTCCCTGAAAAACCTCCATGTTAAAGTACACTTGGGTATCTGAGCATCCCAGCTCCAGATGAGTGACAATACTGCAAGGGTATCTCAGAATTCCAATGATGGTGAAAAACTTTAAATACCCTGAAAAAAAAAAAGCTAGTATCTGAAGGAGACAAAAGGGAAAAGAATCTCTTTGGTTGTTTTTTTTTTTTTTTGTGCAATACGCGGGCCTCTCACTGTTGTGGCCTCTCCCGTTGCGGAGCACAGGCTCCGGACGCGCAGGCTCAACGGCCATGGCTCACGGGCTTAGTTGCTCCGCGGCATGTGGAATCTTCCCGGACCGGGGCACGAACCCATGTTCCCTGCATCAGCAGGTGGATTCTCAACCACTGCGCCACCAGGGAAGCCCTCTTTGGTTTTTTGACTAGCAAGAGGGACACACTACTTTGTGTACAAAAACCTACCCCAACTCCTAAATAGCCTTCTTTTGGTCAGTTTAAATCATATCATAAGAGGTAGCTGAATTTATGTTTAAAAAGTACATATACATTTCAGACTAAATAATGTTGAAATATGTACACTATACATTCTTATAAAACAGCCTTAAATTTTTTTTAATTATACAAGTCTATTGCGGATATTTTTTAAAAAACAAAAAAGTACAAAGTAAAAAATAGCCCAAATGCTATCACCCAGGAAAACCTATTTTGTTAATTTTCCAGACATCTCTATATGAACACACATGCAATTTTATACAAATGGGGCCATGCTCTTCATACTGTTGTCTAACTGGGAGACTTCTGTACTCTTAATGGGTAGATAACCTTCCATCAGGTGTGATAGTACCCTGGCTTTTTTCTCCTTTTTATTTAAAAAAATTTTTTTTTCTGGGGTGAGGGTACTTCCCTCAGTCTCCTGCACATTTTATTTTTTTACATTTTTTACGGTAGGTCCTTGTTGGTTATCTGTTTTAAATATAGCAGTGTATTCATGTCAATCCCAAACTCCCAATCTATCCCTCCCCCACACCCTTCCCCGCTGGTAACCATAAGTTCATTCTCTAAGTCTGTGAGTCTCTTTCTGTTTTGTAAATAAGTTCATTTGTAACATTTTTTTAGTTTTCACATATCAACAATATCATACGATATTTGTCTTTCTCTGTCTGCTTATTTCACTCAATATGATAATCTCCAGGTCCATCCATGTTCCTGCAAATGGCATTATTTCATTCTTTTTAATGGCTGAGTAATATTCCATTGTATATATGTACCATATCTTGTCCATCGACAGATGAATGGATAAAGAAGATGTGTTCTCCTTTTTAAAAACCATCCTTTTGCATGCTCAGTGTATCTGTTTTACACATTAATACCATATCTTGAAACTACATTTTCCAATACAGTAGTCACTAGCCATGTGTGACTACTTAAATTTAAATTAATGAAAATTCAATAAAGTTTAGAATTCAGTTTCTGAGTTACACTAAGCACACTTTGAGGGCTCAATAGCCACATATGGCTACACTATTGGACAAGACTGAATAGTTTCATCATTGCAGAACATTCTATTGGACAGTACTGTGTTGGAACCAGATGTTTTTCAGACACAGACCACTTAAGGGCTGAGGTTTTATTGAAACACATGAATTTTCCAAAAGCTCTGACTTTTGACTCTTGCCAACATAATGCAGGGTTAAATCCCACTGTAGAAGCCAGAAGTCACAACTCAGCAACCAGCCATTTGGATAAAGAGGAAGTCTTTCCCACCATTTCCAGTGATTTCTCAAAGATCCTAACTTCCAAATGTTCTCATGACCAGAATAATGCTCTTCATAACACTCTGCTCCATTGATTGAGATATCGTGGCTCTTGTTCACTCAGAATGAGTGTGAGAGTTTGAGGGTAGGTGCTCTCTGGTAGATTGGGTCCCATCCTACTTCAACGTGGGAAAATCACTCCAAATTCAGAATATAAATAAAACAAGGACAATTAATGAGCAGCGGGGTCTGGGAACTGGATCCAAACCAACCATCCACCTGAAGTTCCTCTAGATTTTATGCTATAATGATGAGAAAAAGAATAGGAGGGGAAAAAAAAACATGTGTTCAGTATCATGTTCTCAGGCTGAGCAAATAACCCCTCCCCCTTCTTGGTCCCTGTGTCTCTAGGGAACATAATACACAGGCTTGTTCCAATAATATGAGAAGATAAACTTTCAGATTTTCAAAATTTATGTTCAGTTTGAATAGGCACCTAAAGTTACAAGCTCTCCAGTCTCACACAACCTCCCTTCTTAAATCTCTGGAGACTAAAAGTTTGGCAGTGAGAACGAACATTCTCACAGAAGGTTTCTCATCCTTCCTCCTTCCGCTTAAATTTTAACTTCCTCCAAATGGCCTTTGGGATTTCATTTCAACATGTCTTCCCCCAGTCCTAATAGGAGTATGGAAATATGAGAAGAAAATAGTAACACGAAAAGTGATTTTCAATTTCTATAGGTTCCCAAAATGGCCCAGTTTGAGGTCTGTAGGAAGACTTGGAGTCATTTCTCATTTGATATGAAACTGTCTTATCTCTGCTTATGAGCCATTTGTGTTCAGTGATACCCACATGACATGGAGGTCTTTCTCATCTCTGTATCCTAAGGAGCAGTCTTTGGAAGGGCTCTTGTCTTTACTTATTAATTTTTTCATTCCTTTGCTTAATAAACATTTATTGAGCAGTTGCTATGCACCAGGGAGAGAGCCAAGTGTCATTTTTACAAACATTAATAAGAAATGGCTCCTATCCTTAAGAAGCTCTAAGGGAAAAGAGAAGTAAGATGTGATGAATGCTAAGAGGGAATACTGCACAGAGGAGAGGCACCCACTGAAAAATGAGGGAGGAGGAGGGGGTCTAAGAAAGCTTCCTCCAGGAGGGGATGCTTGAACTGAGTCTTAAAGGATAGCTAAGAATTAGCCAAACAGTGAAGGTAGGAAGGACTATATCAGCACAGTGAAAAAGGAGAATGGCACAATGTTTGCAGAAGGGCAGATAACATGGTGAGGTTGGTACAGTAAACCAATAAGGCTGGAGGTCAGACAGGGTCAGATGATGAGAGACCCTGTATTTCATTCTGAAAGTGATATAAAGCCGTTGAAGGTTTTTAAACATGGCAATGACACAAGAGACTCATAATTTCAGAGAGATTTATGTGGTGTGTTTGTAGGGATTGGACTAAAAGGGGACCCACATGAGAAGAGAGAGAGAGAGAGACACCATACTGATTGTGACTACAGTGCCTCAAACGAGAAATTAATACTTAAATTAAGGGAGTACTGACGGTCTAGAAAGTGCCCAGTGATATGATTTCAATGTTAGGAGGTAAAATTTTCAGGATCTGATAACCAGTTGGACAAATGGAAGGGAACTAGAATAGTTTCAAGGATAACTGAGTGATTATAAAATAAACTAGTCTTTTAAGAGTTGCTTTGAGGGAGGGGTGGCTATTATCAGAACATGTACACTGGCATCTGAAATATGAAATACATGAAACATTCTTAAGGCAAGACACAGAAGAAGAGCACATTTTGGATGTTCTCTGCACATCACAACTGATTCTCATTATCCTTGAAAGCCTTGCCTCTCAGATTAGTGTTCTGTTTTCTAGACTTCAGTGACTCTCAAAACAAAGAAATCTAAGACATCATTTGCTATGTGCAATATTTTTAATTTTGGCATCAACCTATACAAGACTCTTTCAGTCATTTAGTCAACAATGTTTACTGAAATTTATTCTGTGCTAAGAATTGTAAGTACAAGAGAAAATAGACCCTTTATTGAAATCGTTCTTTATCTCATTTTTATTTGCGTAGTTATTTGATTGTTTGCTAATATCTAGTTATTATCATCATACATTGGCACAGTGGTTCTCAAACTATAGCATGAATTAGAATCAGGTGGAGAGCTTGTTAAACTAATTTCCTGGGCCTTAATCCCAGAGATTATGATTCAGGAGGTCAGTCTGTGTAGGGTCCATGAATGTGCATTCCTAGCAATTTTATAGTTGCTACCAATATTGCTGGTCTAAGGACCACACTCTGAGCTTTGAGTGAGAGTAACTCTGATCCGTGAAGCAATGTAAGGTTTTCTTCCTGTGGTCCTAAACTATCCATAACATGGAATTGACGTCAGTGGGAATTACATAGGCCACAAAGTTGTTACACTGAGGCCTTAAGTGTTTATGGCCATCCCCTCACCACCCAGCTCTCGCCTCCTATTTATCAGCTGTATTCCCCCTTGGGCATTGCTGTTGCTATTTGTCTGTAAGTTGCTGCAGTTAAGGCTCTTGATGAGATCAAACAGTCCCAGGAGGAGAGACTTTAGAAATGGGAGCAAACGTTCCTCTGTCTGAACTTCTATCCTACTTGAGTTTAAAAGTCAAAGATCAGTAAACCTGAGAAAGTGGCAAGGTTTGCCAAATATTACCAGACACTGGAAGGGCTGCAGTGATCAGCTCAGGTCCAGTCATGCAGTTGGCCTGGACCACAAAAAAGATAAATGGGTGAAAACCTGTCTCACGGTATCATTGTGAATGTAATGGCTTGCCAAATGCCTCACTATGAATTTGTTTTCTTGTGAGTGGTTTCGAATTGTGGATTGCTTCTAGGCAGAGTTAAGCTCCTTCTGTTTACTCATGATATTCAGAAGTTTTTCTGGTCTTTGCCTTTCAGGTATATATCTTTCAGTCTCACATACAGGAAAATCAAGCAGGAAATTATTGAGTAATTTGGGTATCAAGTGAAAAGAGAGCAATGGGAGTGGAAAGAAAGGACAAATTTAAAGAATATTATAAAGAAAATGGTAAAAGGCTTGGCTTCTTTTGACAGTGGGGTTATATGGGATGAGACAAGGTAGTTGAAATGAACTCTCAGGTTTCCAGCTCTTTTGACCAGGAGAAGGATGTCATCAGTTACATAAATATAAAGATCGAGGAAGGATTGGTGTAGGTACAATGCTGAGTTCTGTCTTGGACATCTTGGTGATAGTGGGGCAATGAAGTAGAAGTGTTTTGAAATGGTTGGAAATCTAGGACTAGAGTTTGGGTAAGAACAGTGGCTTGGAGGATCCTGCAGGGACACCCCTACTTAGACGTGAAAAACTGAAGCCCTGTCAATGAGGAGTTCACTGAGAGAGGGTCTGTGAAGAAACAATCAGAGGATTGAGGACTGAACCCTAAACAGTCCTTCCAGAAGGTTCCAGAAGGTTCCAAATAAGTTCTTCTTGGATTTGATACCTTTGTGTATTTTCGGTTCGTGTTTTGGTTAAAATGTAAGTAGTATTTCTGGAACACAGGATAGGGTAGTCTATGGGTAGATACCCCCATACATCTGAGGGCATGCACGTGCCCACTTGCATATGTGCCCACCTGTATAGAGAACAGGGCTTCATTTGCATGGTATAGGCTGACTTAGGGACATTTTCAGTCCTCTCAGAAAATCATAATAAAATAGTCTGAAATGGCATGCTAACGACTATTAAAATGTCTATAGCTTTTCTCTTTTTTTCCATATCATTCATGCCATGTGATATTGATGTGGGGATACTTTCCAGCCACATTTGAAAAGCCTCCCCTGAAGTTGCAAACCCATGGTTTGGAAGAGAGTGTTTAAATAACTCAAAATATACAGTGTAAACAAGCCGGCCTTTTACTATGAAGTGTACTAAATTAAAGAAACCAGATGCTTTGGTTGGCTTGGAACAGCTGGATTATGATTGGCTCTCCTTCACTAACCATTTTCTTTGCAGCCTCCTCATGTCCTTCACCTCCTCCTCCTTTCTCCCTTCTTGCCCTCTTCCTCTGTCTTTCTCTCCCTTCCTCAGCTCCCCTGCTCTATCTGGTTTTTGTTTTCAGACAGCCATAAACTCATCAGACGCAGGAGACATATCTCCCAAATATCAAACGGTTTCTGAAAATAGAGTTTGTGAATTTAAATTGTTTGCCTGTGCTCATAAAAACTTGCTTCCTGGAAACCTGGTGTGAGAATGTGAATCACACCTTCAATCATAGTTCTTAATGTGAAGGACTTTTCTATGTACAATTTTGTTTGACTTAAAAATTAAACATTAAAATATTCCTCTTTCAATAGTACTAACTGGGACATTTTATAGAGTCTCTAGGAAGTCACTTCGATCTGTAAATTTTCAAGTTATTTATTCATATAAAGTCATGAAGCCTCACAACCTTCTGAGAAAGGGGGTCAAACCCAAATATCCCAGTTCATTAAAAGTTAGGTGAACCTCAATGAAGTTGAGTGGTTTTCCTGACACAGAAGCTTTTACTGGCCAGATCTATGCTATCTCAAATCAGTTGATACCATGGGAAATTACTTAATATGGATTGAAATCCACTTACATATGAAATATCAAGAGAACTGTACCAGAAATGTACTTTCAGCTTGAACTCTAGACATAAGATCTCCAAGAAGGGAAGGAAAGAACAAGGAAGAGAAATTTCACAGCCTGAAAGATCAACACTATTGCCTCAGTGATTAATTACCTTATAGTTGGGGGCAATTTCATGTTTCTGAGATTTAAGATAAACAACAGTGTCTCTGTCAGAATGGTTAATTATGGCTTAGCTAATAAAGGTGGTTGTGAAACATTTTTTTAAGTATAAAGTGTTGTATAAGTATTAGGTGTAAAAAGCAATTGCCAGACACTGCCTGATAACTGTGAAATCTATTGTATTTCAACTGGATTAGGGAATCTTTTTGTAGGCCAGGGCATCTAAAATGTACAAGTGCTTATGTTCTCCCTTTAGGGAGATTGTTGTGCTTTAGTACATCAAAGCCTAGGAATAATACTGGTTCCAGATAATATGGGGGCAAGGAGACACTAATTTCATTTCATTTCAAGGAGTGGAAAAAACACTCCACAAGTTCTCCATGCCCTCTTTTTCTCTCCAAAACACCCATCACCACCTCCCTTTCTCTCCACCCTCCTTTACCTTCTGGGTGTCAGCTCCAGGCCAGCTGATGGCTGGTCACTATGGCTTAGTTCTGGCACTTGCAGGAAAGCCAGGTGGAATGGGCAGGGCACATCCTGGAGATGATCGTTCCAGCATTTTTCCCACCCCAGTTAAGCCTGATGATAAGTCTTTTCAAAAGTGCACTACTGCATTGAGACACGTTTCATAGGGTCTTAAAGTGGTAACTGATGCACCAAAGATATAGGACATTTTTTTTTTTTGGTCAGCCTTTTATGTCACAGTCTGACTTCGCTTCCCTACTCTGAAACAGGAAAAGAAAAATTCTACCACTCTTTCCTGCCGCATCATTCACTTCTCAGAAGCAGGAGAAAAAAAAAAAAAAAAAAGAATTTTTCTTTTCATAGAAACTACACATAGTGAATAAGTCAGGAAATTCTTTTTTGTGTCTTGACTTTGCATTCTTATGCCAAAAGTGCTGTCCTGGTACTAGTCTGTTTTGAAATTTATGGGGATTTGTGAAAAGCAAAGACGAAAACTTCTAAGCTGGTAGCCCGGTTGGTCTTGTTTCTGTAATGCACGGGGAGGCTGGGTGTTCGGAGAAACAGCTCCCTGCCTGGCTGACTTTGGGCTGCTGGACTCAGTTAACATCCCCAGGCAGATTTGGAAATCTTGACTTTCATCAGAAGGATGCTGGTTATCCAGGGGATGCAGGGCTAAAGGCAAAGAATTGAGGCAAAGTGGTGGAAAGAAAAGTCAATATTGAAAAGTAAAATGAATTTATGAAGCTCTCACCCTTTTCCCAGAACAGCTCCCCATGTAATACTGGGAAGTGAATGTTAGGTGTTGTATTTACTGAGTGTCTTTGCCCACTTTAATCCCTGGTTTCACTGTACTCTACCTCACTGGGCAGAGATGACAGAGTCTGACTGAGCTGCAGAGACCACACTGTGGACTCAGCAGTATTTTAGAATTCATGTCACCTGCAGGTGATTATTAAACTCTGACCTTTGTAAGTTTTTTGGAGTATTATCCACAAAATGTTTGCCCCAAATACCTTTATGGTGTTGCTTTATCGGCCAAGTTTTACAATCCCTTGCTAGGCTGTGATTGCTTGCTTTCTTACATGGGTATTTTTAATAATTGTCCAACAGACAGTTCTTTTGCAGCACTTCCTAATAGGCCCCATCAAGATGTGTTTGTGTCAGAAGAGACCTTTTCCAATTATTGTATTTTCTCTGTTTGGATTGTATATCTGGGTAACTGGAGCTATAACTCCTGCACTTGGAGAATATTGTAGTACTCGGCACCACTCTGCATAGTCTGGACCTGTCTTGCATCTCCTCCTATGCTAGTATTCCTTTCCCTGTCTACATGCAACTTACACTTTCAGTATTCTAGTTCATTTCTTAATGACTTTTTAATATTCCCATACACTTCTGCTTTCCTCCTTCCCTCTTCTTTTATTCCACTTTAGCCTCAAACTGAAACTTTTCCAAAAGGCACATATCACAATATTAGTAAATAGAGAAATCCAATTTCTCTTTTCCCGACCACAATAATTTACAGAAAGCTTGACACTGACCTGACTCTGAGCGTGCCTTTCACCCTAGGGTTATTTTTCATTGCACCCCCTTTGACTAAGGGTTGAAGATGCATGTATTTTACTCAGAAGAAAAATCGTACAATGGAAAGTACTGTTATTAGAGACGCTTAGCAACAGCTTGAGAACGTCAGCAGCTAAAGCTGTGTGCAACCAGCGCCAAGGTGGATGCGGCAGCTGCTTTAGGAGAATATTGAGAAGCCAGCTGTTATTCCCATTGGCACGCGAATGTGCCACTCACCATCCAAGCTGCAGGAAGCCTGGGCCAAGTTCTGGGGGAAAGAGCGCCTTCCCATGCCAGCTAGAAAGGGGCCCTATCGTTTCTATGTGTCAAAATTATAGCAGTTCCTTATGTCCTTTCCTTTCTTTAATCACCCATTCTCCCTCCACAGGTTGGAATGAGAAAGAGAGGATACTGAAGAGGGAAATATCTTTCTCTTTCATTTTACATTGTTATAACAAATACTTTTACCGTTTAAATATTGATTATAGCCTGGCTGGCATCTATGCTTGATGAAGGGTGCAGATATAAACAAATACAAGTGAACTTCAAAGGGTGACTAATGCACCAGCCCATATGGGTCAGTCCATTTTCTCAAGCTCGCTAGCTGGGAACCAGACATTTTGGCTAACAAAAAGCAGTACTTTGAAATTTCCCTAAGAAACTTCTTTTTTAGCTCCAAGCAGAGAGGACAAAGTACATTTTCCTTTAAATGTGTTTACCACAAAGTAGGAAGAGCAAGAGATATTTTCCCCAAATTTTATTCAGACTTGGAATTTAAGTCAATTCTGTAAAAATGAGGCCTAGTTAACTTTCACTCTGGCCGTACGTAAGCAGTTCTTTGAGATCCAAAAGCATTAACTTAGACAAACAATTAGAAAGTAATAACTTCATGTCCCTCCTTTCCAATATGTCTAAGGCATGCAAAGCTTCCTAATTAAATAGCATAGTCTTCTCCAAAAGGGCGGTAGAAAAGAATGCTCATACGTACGTATGTCCCTTTGAGAAATATATACATACGCATATTCCTAGTTTGAGGGCAATTTTCTCATAGGCCTGTTTAGATTGTACTGCAGTGTGGATGTGAAGCAAGCGGAGTTTTGTTCTACAACTGAAATTGGTAAATCTTTTGCTCTTAGAACTTTCTCAGAAAATCAAATAAATAAATAAGTAAAACGATTACACTTTCCATGGTTTCAACAAGTCAATCCCGGTGGGAGGACGTCTTTTCTCTAAATCACATAAGGAAGAGTGGACCATCAGTAGCTCTCCTGTGGAGTAATCCATCCTACTGCCAGCATAGCAGTATCCACACAACTTGAAGTTCTATGTTATTCTGATTTCTTTTACCAGGATAGCTCCAAACCAAGCAGGTAGGCTGCTAAGGAACATTCCGGAAAATCAGACAGAATAGAGATAGGAGCAGACGGAGATAGGTGTAGTGAAAGCTTAGGACAGGGGATGAAGACCTGGGTTTTTAGCATGTTGTCACACATACTATACATACATGTACTGTAGGTGTTATGAAGTCTCATCGTGCTGGAGGGAGAAGAGACTGCTTCATAGTGCGGGAGTGAAGCAGGATGACTTTCTTTAGAGAGAGACTGCAGAGAACTTCTCTTCGTATTAGGAGAGGAAACAAGAGAAGCTGGTTCAAAAATTCACAAACACTGATTGAAGGCGTGCTGTCGCTGCCGGGTGTCCCTCACTCAGGGAGACCATAAGCTACGTGAGGCGAAAAGGCAGGGACACACTAAAAGTTTTCAAAGCACACTAATGCAAGACAACATGACTACAAATGTCATAAGACTAAATGGGATTAAAAGCCAAGTGAACAAAAGACCACATATTATATGATTCCATTTATATGAAATGTCCAGAACAGGGAAATCTGTGGAGACAGAAGTAGATGAGTGGCTGCTCGAGGCCAAGGAGGGTGGGGATGGAGGACTACGGGGGTGATAACGGAAGGGTACGGAGCTTCTCTTTGAGGTGATGAAAATGTTCTAAAGTTGACTGTCATGGTGGTTGCACATATCTGTGAATGTACTAAAAACTACTGAACTGCACGCTTTAAATGGGTGAATTGTGTGGTATGTAAATTATATCTTAACAAAGCCATTATTTGAAAATCTAAGGTCATTTAAAAATTGGAGAAAGAAAAGCCAAGTAAATGAAAGGAGCCATAAGAACTCCAGGGATGGAGTCTTCCCTGTCAGGACCCTGACCCCACAGCCTGCCCTCTATTCCCACCTACCCACAGGGAACAAAACAGAGGAAGCTGTGAAATATTCTTGCTCGCTTAGAAACAGTGAAATACTCTTCAGAGAACCCACTTAAGTGTAAGGCTTGACGGGGTCCCAAGTCAGTCCTAGGAGAATTGTGAGCCTGTGAATTATCGTCCAGCATCTTTTCCAGACAAAAGCACTTTAGCTGACAACAACACAAACTCTTGGATGAAAGGAGTAGACATTCAAGCTCCCTGAGGCCCTCTCATAAATAACAAAAAAGATTGGCACCAGGTAGGTCTTACCAGAGACTGCAGGATTTACAAAGTTCTTCTATTTGACTTTATTTCAAGCAGTCAATAAATAAATGGTCCCATGCTATTAAAAATGGAGAAAAGAGAAGACTACAAACACGGGCTTCTACCTCCTGCAATTTGGTCCATTTCCCCGGCTCGCTTCTCAGAGAAAGATGCAGTTGTTCACTTGATGACCCTGGTACCCAGCATATTTTCTTTGGGGCCATCTTTTGAATATTATTTTTGTATAAAGCCAAGTAAATGAATGGGGAATTTGAAAAACATAATCAGAATGTTATATTGACACCGTTGTAGATTTTCCGAATGCCGAAAAACAAGAAATGAATGGAAATGAGTTTGCCAAAGTGAACATTTTATGCATCTTTATATAGGGCATATTCCCAAGTGGGAAAAAAAAATGCATTTGAATAAAATAAAATAACAAAATATTTATTGAACATTTTTAATGTATGACATGTATTTGTCACATTTAGGCAGAACTCTCACCCTCGGAGACTTAACATTCTAAACATTTCCTTCTTTGTGTGTGTCTTTTTCTCTCTTCCTTATTTTCCATTTCTAGTGCTCAGAAGGCACTTTTAGCTATTTGGAGTTACGAATATTCTGCCCAGTCACAGGCATATAATCCCCCTGGAACTGTCCATCTTTCTGAACTGTCTGTCTTAGTGATACACACAGTGATTGCTAGTGATTGTGTAGGCCCTCTGAGATAACTGCAAGACACCAAATGAGATTTTTTTAAGTAACCCAAAGAGTGCTCTATCAGCGTTAACCTTGAAAACCCAGAAATGACTGTTCATTTTGTACCCTCGGTAATAGTATCCTTCCATTGACAGGGTAGCATGGGGCCATTCACTTAGCTATGAGAAAGCCCGAACACGTGTGGAGCATTAAGGTTTAGAGAAAGAAGCGACGCTGAAAATTCTAGAAAAGATCCAAAAGTAAATCCTCAGTAAAGCTGGTGATAAGTCGTTGCTAAAGTTCTTTGTTTAGGAATTTGGAGAATTTGTGCTTCTCGTTGGAGGGATTATAGAGTATGAGATGGCCTCACAGATGCTGTATAATAAAGTTAGGCTTCGGATCGTTACCTGTATTTTTCTTCAGAATGTGAATTGTAACTTCCTTATACTATATAATATGAAATATACCTGTACCTTATTGCATTCTTAATCTTGTCAGTAAACATTTTCCACGGTAGTACTCTGTATTATTTTTGTTGTAGTTTTTCTTTGAGTGTGAGTACAGATTATTGTTGACAAAGTCCTTCCTCAGCTCTGATTGCCCAATCCAAGAAAAAATGTGCCAGTTACCCTTCTAAATCTGAACCAGGCCACCTGTGGAGCACCCTAGTTATTGCTCAGTGACTAAGCTCCTCGTTGGAAGGCCAAGAGTCTTTATCTCCCATTTCTCTACTACCCGCCCCCCCCTGCAAATTCTCTTTCACTAAGCAAACCACTTCTCCATCTATTTCTCCATTTGCTGCTCTGGGCTTTCTTTTTCCTAGTCTGTGAATTCATACCCCAAATTTTCACTACCTTTTTCTTTCAAAATGTTCTTTAAGTTGATTTGTTCCACAAAACCTCTGCTAGCTCACCAGAGCAGTGATAATGCACTTCCCCAGCTAAGGTGCCCAAATCCCACGAGACACAACTCAGAAATGCCCAAAGATGATGCTTAGTATAAATATTTGCTTCCTGTACTATTTGCTTTTGCCTCATGTCTCATCTCTATTTTGCTGCATGATTGTGCTTTGGGATGTGTCCTTTCACATATGCGCTCAGTTTCAAAATGGGATACTCATCAGTAGTTCCTACCCATGTCTTCCCATTGGAGTCACTGGGGAAACTTTGTAAAAATACCTATGCCCAGACTCACCCCAGACCAATTAAATCAGAAGATGTGATTGAAAACAACTGATCTTAGATGGTTGTGAAACAGAGTAGAATGTTAGTCTAATTTCTTTTTCACTCCCATCTGGGATGCAGAGGGAAAATTCTGACCAGTTTGAAAGTATAATGGGAAAAAAAATTTTAAGTATCCTGCTGAATCATATGACTAGAGAGTTGAAGGTAGGCAAGAGCTTATCTTTTTCCAGGTCACTGCCATGTCATTTCAGAGAAATAAAACATTTGCTTTAAATGACAGTCTACTCCTTCTACTCCAATTTTCCATGACCTTCACCCCACCCTGCCCAACCCCTGCTGATGAATAGTAACGTTCTCTGAAGACTAGATCCTATGATTCTGTGAAGTCTGTTGACCTCAAGAAGTATATATGCTAAAAAGTCAAACATATGATAAGCTATTCTGAGGGCTGTATCCAGGTAGCTTCATCTTAATTGTACAGATCAGTGTTCCCCAACCAATGTGCTGTGAATGGGTTTCCAGTGTGCTGAGATGTTGATCACCCTCAGTCCTTGGGGTAGCCAGGCAAGCCTGGGGCAGCCAAGATCCCAGTTCTACAGGCTCTCAACTTGAGCAACCAGATACATTTAACTCAGTGGGAATCAAATGTTATTTTCTATATATGATATGAAGTGAAAAGGCAGGGAAGTCCTGGAGAAATACAGATGGTAGAATCTTGAGTGTCTAAAGTGAGAAGCAATACAGAGCACCAGGTTTTACTTAGTGCAGAAGAAATTATATACTGTGCCAAAATCCATCCATCAGTTACAATTATACTAAGAGTAAAGCCATAAGCAGCAGCATATCAGATATGAAAAACTAAGCAATTAATACTACTAAAAGACTTGTCCACCAATATCACTTGAGGGAAACATTATATTATATTGCTCACAAAGTAATTCCTAATATAATAATACATGAGTACAATAGATTTATAATTGGTAGTCAGTGAACATTGATTGAAAACAAATATTACTGTTTATTTATTTATCATCTCCAAAAGAATGATTTCATATATTTGGATCAGTTTTTCAGTTCCAGTTCTCAAATTCAAACAGATTAAAATCACATAATTGGGTTTGGACATGAAGAACTGTTTCTCTGGGTTTAATTATCACAAGAGGAAAATGATGTAGTGAAAGGAATTTGGGACATTGTTAGACTTTAATTTCATAAAGGGAAATGTATATTGCCATCAAAATAGATTCTAAAAGGCTGTAAGGCTTGATAAGGACAGAAAAATCTAAAATACAAACTTATTAGAATGTGTATTTATTCATTTAATTCAGACATAATTTTCCCAGTGATAGCTAAGATGTATTCTCGGACTTCTGGGTTTGTAGGTAAGAAACATAGAAATCACATTATATCGAGATCACAAGGTATCTCAGTAAGCAAGAATAGAGAGGTTTACCTGTAGAAGTCAATGAAGGTGTATAAAAAGTTCTCTGATGAGTTCAAATATTTTTTAAACTATTAATAACATGCACAAAAGACAGAGGAAGATTCATGTAACCAAAGACAAACACAAATGCATGATGCAAACCAATGAGAAAGGATTTTTTTTTTTTTTTTTTTTTTTTTTTTTTTTGTGGTACGCAGGCCTCTCACTGTTGTGGCCTCTCCCATTGCGGAGCACAGGCTCCGGACACGCAGGCTCAGCGGCCATGGCTCATGGGCCCAGATGATCTGCGGCATGTGGGATCTTCCCGGACCGGGGCACGAACCCGTGTCCCCTGCATCGGCAGGCGGACTCTCAACCACTGCGCCACCAGGGAAGCCCGAGAAAGGATTTTTTTTTTTTTTTTTTTTTTTTTTTTTTTTTTTTTTTTTTTGCGGTATGCGGGCCTCTCACTGTTGTGGCCTCTCCCGTTGCGGAGCACAGGCTCCGGACGCGCAGGCCTAGCGGCCATGGCTCACGGGCTTAGTTGCTCCGCGGCATGTGGGATCTTCCCGGACCAGGGCACGAACCCGTGTCTCCTGCATCGGCAGGCGGATTCTCAACCACTGCGCCACCAGGGAAGCCCGAGAAAGGATTTTTTAAAGGATTTTTTTAAATGCTCTTTAAAGAACAAGGATGGAAAAGAACCAGCCTATGGCCCGGGAAAGCAGCAAAATGTTAAGAGCAGCAGCAGACTGAGAAAGGGCAAAGTTCACCACCCTTCTTTTTTTTTTCTTTCTTTTTGTCCAAAAGAATGAATTCAAAGTAGAAAAGGTATAGCTTTGTTTTAAACAGGGTCAGTGTAGAGGGTTGGAATGGAAGCCCAAGAAAGTAAAAAAACAAACACAATAGACAAAAACAAGGGCCATTTTGCAAAAATTCAAGTTTCTCGGTCTAGTGAATTATAATCCCAACTATTCGCAGATGCATTTGCTAAACTCCTGTCAATAATCCTGGTGGAATTATGGAGAGTGGGAAAGTGTCAGAAAACTAGAAAAAAAAGGCAAAAGTTGTCTGAATATTATTTGGTTAAAAAAAAATCAAATAATCTCTGTTTGTAAAGTACCTCCACTTCAGCTTAGTCGCCAAGGGTAATTATGGTGGCTGTGTAAACAAGCAAGGGAGCAAGAGTCCTGAGTGGGCAAATTAATGTATATTCCAATCAACCCTATCGTAAGCAAAGTCCAGGCACAGAAGGGCAGGTTGCAGGGACAGTTCCTATAGGAGCCAATGTTTCTTGAGTTTTATATTTCATCTGCTTCTTAAATAGTTCTTATTCCAAGTCAATACGCTGCAAGGTCTTTCTTCCAAGTATGTATTCTGCTAGGACCAGTTTAATTAATTTTACAGATAATAAAATATTCTAAAATACACCTCTCCCTAAAATAGATGGATTTGTATCCTACATACTTATAAATTTGATGGGAAGTTGTATGAATGAAGTAGCCACATGACCATGTGACTTGACCGATTTTCTGCCTCCTCCATGATGCCAGAAGAATGTTTATTGGGCCTTAGCCCCCTTTCCTAGAGAGGGCCCTGCATACACAGGCTTTAATAGAGCGCCTACTTTGCTAAGTGATAAGACCACCTCTGGGGGGTGGGGAGCAGCACACAGTAACAGGCCTTGGTGGCTGACTGGACTTGTTATACAACTAGGACACAAGACAGCACCTGGGTTATAGGAAAAGATACCACATTTGTTTGGGAATTTACTAAATGTATAAACTCCCCAAAAATCTATTCCCAATGAGGCGGGAGATAGATGGGCCCCTGGCTGGGCAGCTGGAGTTTGTCCCCTGTGGACAGATATTCCAAAGTAGCAGGAGCGGGAGAAGAGCTGAGCCCTGCCCAGGTAACAGATAGAGACCACATATTTCTCATTCTCGAGCTCGAGGAGACCTTCCTGACTATACACGTGCAGAAAGGCTCCTTGGAGGTCAAAAAGGGAGTGATGTCAACCTACCCGAAGCCCTCTTCGCTAAAATCCATCTTGGCTAAGAGATGCACACACCCACATGGGAGGAGACTGAGATAAACCAAATACGGACTCAGAACCAGGCAAAGCAAGATGACTGGCCAAAGGAAACCGGAAGAAATGCCCATATAAGTGATTCAAACTACCACAAGTGACTCCTTCTCTGAGTCCGCCCGTGTGTCTGTCCACACATACCCTTTTCTCCCTCCTAATAAACACTTTACTTGTTTCACTCTTTCCGTCTCTTTGTGGAAATTCATTTCTACAAAGCTGACGGCCCAGGGCCTTGTCACTGGCCACTGGCCATCACAGTCTAGTGGCTAAGACTCAGCGCTCTCACTGCTACGGCCTGACCTCAATGTCTGGCCTCTGGTCGGGAACCGAAATCCTGCTTCAAGCCACTGCAGGCCGAAGCCACACGAGATCAGCAACAGAGCTGCCAGAGCCATCCTTTAAAAACAGTAGTCAGATCATGTCACTCTCTATTCAAAATCTTCTTGTGTCCCTTGTTTCTCTCTGAGTCTCTAAGCTATTGATATTTCTGACTCCTCCTTGCCCACCCCTCCTCCCCTCTTGTCATCTCTCTGCCCTTATCTCCCCCCAACACTCTCTCTGCTCCAGCATGCTGGCCTCCTTGCTATTTCTAGAACATATCAGGCTTGTGCTTGCTCTTCCCTGAGCCTGAAATGCTCCTCCCAGATGGCCCCATGGCTCCTCTCTCATTTCATTCGGGTCTTTGCTCCAAGGCACCTCCGAGCAGCACACCCTCCTCTATTTAAACCTCAGTCCCACCCAGCCCACGCAGAACTCCCTCACCCCTTCCCTGCTTTATTCACCCCAGAGCACTTACATCAGGTCCATCAGCAATTTATTTGTTCCTTTTGTCTATTATCTGTCTTGCCTCCACTGGAACCTGAGCAGGTATGTTCCGTCTGTTCTGTTCACTGCCATATTCTCAGAGTCTAGAACAGGGCCTGGCACATAGTAGGCACTCAAAACATATTTGAGGAATAAATGAATAAATATCCAGTTGGTCTGTATCCCCAAAAAAGCAATTAGAACCAGATGTGTAGACTTAGTCATGCAGGACAAGAATGCAAAGAGTGATGGTACCAGAGAAGGGCACTAGGGGACCTCTAAGCTCCTTCCAGTGCTGAGATTTTGACCTAAGTATTACACACACACAGGCACACACGCACACACAGGCTCCATGTAGAACAGTATATACCCAATTATTTTCCTCAAAATAGTCATCTTAGAAGATACTTGAAAAACATGTTTTGTGGACAGAGGTGTTTGGGAAATTCTGTATGATCTCACCTTCTTGGATATTCACAGTGAAGCTCAATAATTGGAAGGATCCAAAAAATCTCACACGTATTAGTCAGGGTTCTTCAGAGAAACAAAACCCTGACTAATACAGATTTTGGTAACAAGAGAGGTTCGAGAGGAATAGAATCTTAAGGATGGGTTTTCTGCATTGGTCTGGGCTGTCTGGGATTGGCTGTCTAATATGATTAGATTTAAGGATGCTAATTACTCTATTCTCATTAGTAAAGGGAACACTGATGAGTTCATAGTGTGATGTGGCAATAGATATGCAAAATATCAACAATAGATTCTCCTAACCAAACATGTATAAGAGGCAAGTTTCTGGGTACCCATGTATATAATCCCTTCAATTTTTTTGTCAAACTAACAAGAATAATGAGATTGGCTGGTTACTCCTAATGTTGTTGGACAAAGTGGGAAAAGAAAAGAATGACTTCAGGGATTCAAATTTCCAGCTCAAGTGCTGTATAAATGACCCTGAAAGCTTCTATGTCTGCCTTGAAAGAGACTCATTTCCTGTAGCTGCAAAGCTGAGATTCCTGAAAGCCAAGCCCAGAATCTCATCCGGCTAATGGCTGAATTACAAAACAAATTGAATTCCCAACATTGGAGGGTGTCTACTATTAAAGTGAGGGCCTAGAGTGGGAAGGAATGGGACCCTGATAATTGGAATGGAGACATATGAGAAGACCCTGATGAAGCTGGGGACATTGAACCCCCGAATTCCGACGAGTCTTCTTTGATAGTAGAAGCAGCCTCTCTACCTAACAAAATACCATAGACTGAGTGTCTTAAATATCAGAAATTTGTTTTCTCACAGTTCTAGATGTTAGGCCAAGATCAAGGTATCAACATGTCTGGTTTCTTCTGAAGCCTCTGTCCTTGGCTTTCGGATGGCCACCTTCTCGCTATGTCCCCACATGGCCTTTTCTCTGGGTTCACACAAAACTGGTGTCTCCTTGTGCGTCTCATGTCCTCTTTTTATAAAAACACAGGTCAGATTGGGTTAGGACCCATAATAACGGCCTCATTTTAACTTAATCACCTCTTTAAAGGCCCGATCGCAAAATATAGTCACATTCTGAGGTACTAAGGGGGTTACAGGTTCAATATATGAATGGAGGGCACAATTTAGCCCATAATATTGCAACTTTTAAAAGTTTAATTTTATTAAACCTCTACATTTCACAAGCACATTTGACTACAGCACCCTTAATTCACATTTAATTATATATCAAACAGTAATGTTACTCTGTTTGAATCTATTTTAACAATGACCTAGATTTATATAGCAATATCAATAATATTATTTATACAAGACATAAAATAGAATTCAATATAGAATTTATATAATGTGTAGTATATTATGTATGTTTAACTTTTATATAGCAATATCAATAAGAATATTCTTAATAATAAACTTTATTACAAGACGATTGACAAAGCACTTTGATCCACATGATTTGATTCCAACCTTCTATGAGGTATACAGGGCAGATATTATTATCCCTATTTAACAAAACAGAAGATTGAATGAAACCCAGAATGGTTAATAGTTACCAAGTTCATAGAGTAGTAAATAGTTTCCCATATTATTGGTTTCTTCTTTGTGATGGTTTTTCAATACTACATGATACCCACCCTCCCTAACAATATACCCTGGCTCTCACTTCAGATCAAGACATAGTTGAATAGACATATTGTACCATATTAGTTGAAAACACAGGCTGTGGAGCCAGTCATCCTGGTTGCAAATCTGCCTTCACACTCACTGACTATGTCATCTTGGAAAAGTAATTTAACACCTCTGTCTCTCAGGTATGACATAGACAACAGTACTTATTTAAGGGGGCTATTGAGAGGATGAAATGAGTTAATTCATGAAAAGTACTTCAAACATTACCTAGCACATACTATATGCTCAATAAATGTTAGCAATTACTATAGAAATATAAGTGACAGGTTTTCATAGCAAAATAACATCCTATAACATGGATGTAACACAATGGATTCAACCATTTCCCAACTGAGTCCAGTTTTTGCCATCTGTTTCCCTTCTGAAAAACAAAAAATGAACAACACTTGGAGTTTAAAAGAATCTCCAGTGCCATGTTGGCACGGATGCCTGGAATGAAGAGCTCCCAAACACCTCCTAACCCTGAGCGGGCTCCAGCAGGGAGTGTGGTGGCCTGATGGTCCTTCTGAGGTCAGCAGACTTTGTGTGGAAGTCTCCTAAGAACAGGCTATCTCGTGGGACTTTGAGTATTTCCTGCCTGTGATCAGCAACATCTTTTCTTGCAGTATTTTGGCAGGTCTGTCCTTGTTCCCGGCCAGAATCAGGAAGTTCAGAAGCACATGAAAACAAACAATACATTGAAATGCTTCTCTCAAATTATTCAAAGTTCAAGAAAACAAGAAATTATTCAACAATATTAGGACTTGGTATTTTATCTTATTAATTATATTTCTTCTCGTTAATGTGCCCATCCTTTTCTTCCCAACAAATTCTCTCCTTGGCACTGATTTGCAGGAGACTTTTTTTTTTTTTTTCTTGAAGTATATTTAGGTATAGGAAGTGATTAGACAGGGTATCACTATGTTTTGCAAAAATTTGCAGGCATTTTCGTGACCAGGGCTGTTTTATCCTCTGTGCAATTTTCAAATTATATTTTGTTATTAATATCAATCTTAAGGATTACCAATGTTCTTAAGTTCAGCATGATTTTTTTCCTAAAAATCTCTTCCCTTCATTTCAATCTTCAGAGCTGGATCAACTGCAAGCCAACACTGTAAAATTTCAAAATTTTACTTATCTTTTAAGATCACCTAAATATTGGCTGCTTAATAAAACCTTCCCAATTACTCCATGGGATGCCCAAAGGACTCTGCTTCTATTTCACACTACTGTCACTCAGCTAAACCCAATGGACTTTTTTCAATCCTCATTTCACTTACGCTTTCAGCAAGATCTATCTGAAAGCCATCCCCTCTCTCTTGAATTACTCTCTTCCATGACAAAATGAGCTTCTGGATTTCTTCCTACCTTTATGGCTGCCTTTTCTCCTTTATAGACTCCTTCTCCAGCAAGATATTAAATGTTAGAGTTGCTTAAGCCTGGATGCCAGGCCCTATTCACTTATCACTTCATTTCCTAGGCAAATTTATACATGCCTGTAGTTTTATTTGATTTATAAATTTATATATTCATCCCAGACATTCCCTATGGGTCCAGACCCATATATCCAACCGCCTACTTGACATTTTTGCTTTGAAATAACAGTAACACTTAAACTCAGTGTAGCCAAAGTTGATCACATGAACTTCTCCCATATCTGGTCCTTTTAAAATTCCCTTTTTCTGTGGTTAGCATAATCAATCATCCAGTTACGAAAAGCCAGAAATGTAGGAATTATCCTTGATATTTCCCTCTCCCTCAGACCTCCCAGGCAATTCCACATGTCAATTCTACCTACTAAATATGTCTAAAATCTATTCACTTCTCTGCCAGGACCACTACCGTACTCCAAGCCACCACTTTTTCTCACCTGTATTGATTTCTCATCAATACAATGATCCCCTAACTAGTCCTTCTTGCCCCTTTCAATCCTTCTCTATTGTGCACCCAAAGTTGTTGTTTTCAACATGCGAATCCAATTATATCATCTCCCCCTTCACATCATTGCATGGCTTCCTAGTTCTTTTGGAATAAGGTCAAACTCCTCAGCCTGTCCTGCAAAGCCCGGACACCTCTCCAGCCTCATTGTGCATCGTGCCCTACCACATTCGCTTTGTCCTTTCCGTGATACCCACTAGGTCTTGTTACAGGAGCTCAGACACACCGTCCTCCCGCAATAAAACCTTTGGACATGCACGCCTGTCTGCCTGGATTGCTGCAGTAATCATGTAATGTACGATCCAATCAGAATACTTCCAAGTGTGAAAGGGGCACTATTACTAATTACACCAGGATAGACAATAGGCCTAGATCAAGACTTTCCAGGGCAAATCGGGACATATGTTCACCTTAAATTTAACTCCTGTTCATTCCCAAGATCTCAGATCAAATGTCACCTTCTCTGGGAGGCTCACAACAACCTCCCTAGCAAAGTGAAGTTCATTATAACTTTCTTAACATCAATAGACCTCTCTTTTGTTCCAGTACCCAAAGTTACAACTTTGCATTTATGCATATAATTCTTCCATGCTGTCCCCTCCAAGAGAATGTAAACTCCACGAGGCAAAGGCTGTTCCCAAGGTTCTTCACCATTGTATTGCCTGCCAAAAATACCATGTCTCATAAATATCATTTATATTAAATATCATTTATCAAATGAAGGACAGGAAATGACTCCTCTTTGAGAATTTCCTTTTTCTGTGATTGGTACAACCAACCATCCAGTTATGCAAGACAAAAATCTACAAATTATCTCTGATGCCTCCCTTTCCCTCAGCCCCAGGATTCAGTCTCCCGCTGTGTCCATTTTCTTTGTAGTCTTCTCTCTCTCCTCCTCCCCCACCTCTTCTGCTGTACGTATATAGTTTTTTTCCAGAAAGCTAACATACTCATTAAATCCAAAGGACAGCTCTTCCTAGTGACAAGTGGTTTCAGAAAGAGTGTTCTAATTTAAATTATTTGCCTGTGTACCCACAGAAATTTGCTTACTGAAGACCTGGTATGAGAGTCTAAATCACACCTTCAATCATTGTTCTAAAATGTGAAGTCCTTTTAAATGTAAAATTATATTAAATTCTTTAATTGAACATTAAATGATTCTCTTTCAGTTCTACTAACTGAAACATTTTTGTAGATTACTAGGAAGTTATTTTAGACCCAGAAATGTCCAAGTTATTTATCCATATAAAATCATAAAACCTCACAGCACTTCTGAGACAAGGATCCAAACCCAAATATCCCAGTATCACTAAAAGTTAGATTCCTTCTGGCTTTATACCATATTTACTCATTTCTATGAATCCCTTCTAGATTGTTAATGATCTTAGTGCCAAGATGACATCTTCTGTTCATTTGTGTTTCCCTTTCCCCTCCTACTTTCCAACACATTGTATAATGTTTTGCATGACAGTTTATCAAAATGAACTGAATTAAGTCTAGGGTCTCCTCAGAGCCTGCTCTAGAATTGGCCCCTTTGCTGACACACTTACCCCAAAGTTCTGCTTCCCTACAAGATACCTAGCTCTCCAGTGGAGTCTAGACTCCATGTGGTCTAACCTGCATCATCTGAGACTCGAGGCTTCTAGTGTCATGATCTGTGGCACCCCTGAGGTCCTGGGCTTATAGTACTGACATGAAGCATCAAGATTTCCTCAGGACATAGCTTTGGTACTGACTTTCATTAACCCTGACCTGCCCAGCAGAAGGAGGAAAAACACAGCCTGGGAAGGTCAAGAAAGCCATGAAAAACATCATGGGTGATCTGACTGGTCACTGTTGTAAAGAATGGAGACATTGGCTCTCTCTGCACAGCAGTGGTTTAGAGAGCAATGGCTCCCAAGGCCACCTGGTTTCTGATCCCAATTCAGTGACTTACAAACTCTGTATTCCTCAGCACAACATGGATGTTACACATACCTACCTCAGGCGGATGGTTATGAGGACTAAACCAGCTCATACATGTACAGTCCTTAAAACAGTACCTGACTTTGAAATTCTCCTAAATAATACCTACTATGGTGGGGGAGGGCACAGGAATCTCAGAACAGCAACAAAATAATAATAATAGCTACTGTTGTTTGGTAGTTTTTTTGAGTGCCTGTGATGTGCCAGGCATTGTGTGTATGTATTATACATTTATTAAAAAATAGCGAACTTTGCTTCGGTGAGATTCTGGAGGTAAAAAGCATTATCCCAGAAATAAGTGAATAATGTGCAAGCTTACACTGGTGTTTTCATTACTTAAGGCAGATCCAGATCACGTATTCCCTAAAATGATTCCTCAGATTATTCCCCTTATTCTCAATCTTTGCAAGAAGACATGTGCTTGGTGTCCTTTTAAGTTCTTTTACAGCTTCTTGGAATTCTCTTTAGGCATTCCTGCTGCTTCTTGTTCAATATCTTTTTTTATTAGTCTTCTGTGTTCCTAGTGATTGTAACTCTTTTTCTCATTTCCCCCTGTAAAACCATCAAGCTAAAGAATGTCTAGTCTGGGTTAAAACATACCATACCCACTTTAGAAAATAAAAGCACTGCTATTTATATATTCACTTTTGCAGCATTTAAGTCCCAAAATGTGCATTTGTCACAAAATAATAATTCTAAAGTTGCAAGGTAATACAGTATAGGCAATAGAATATTAACTCTAACTTGGTGAAATTCCCCTTTCTCTGATTTTGACATAAAGTTCAAGGTTTTTTCAAAGAGAAGGAAAAAAAGAACTTTTTTCACATGCAAGGAAAACTTTATATTGTTCCTTTTGCCAAAAGCATGGTTTCTGGACAAATAACTCCTGGTTGCTCTCTTTCCAACACACAAAGCTCTCTCAGCGACAGCCCAGAAAGACACAATTAGTGCAAAGATCACTGGAGAGGTTCTGAGTAACGAGACAGGCCCAGCCCCACTCAAGAAAGTAAAGCAGAAGATTGAACCTCTGGGTGGGAAACTGGGGTCTAATCAGCCATCTTGGGTCTCGTGAGCTCACGGAGTCCTCAGAATAGTCCTCTCTGCCCGACTCATCTAAACTGGCTGCCTGTCCTATCCCATAAATCTGTGGAGTGATTAAAGTGCACAAACTTTCTCCTTTTTATTTGGCTAGATAAACGTCTTAGGAGAAATAATTCACTTTGCTAATTGAGAGTAGTCATCTGAAATATTCACAGCTGCCAGCTCTGAGGCAGTGAAGCCTGTTGAAAGTTCCAGTGTGAGGTTTGGGGACCTGGCTTCTCTCTGCCTTCATTTTGCAAGTTTGTGGCAGTGACATGAATTAGAAATGTCTAAGGAAGCTCAAAGGAATACCTTTCACGAGAGCGTCTTCTCTCCTGCCAAAATGGGCGGCTCAATAGCACCTTTCTGACTCTAAGACCATCTTCCTCGTTCATTGTGGTGCCCTATGAATGTCCATCCCGCGGCCCCTGCAGCTGTTCTCGTTATCTTCTTCCTTCGTCTCAGAGGCGATCAGAGCACAGTAGCTACTGCTCTGTTCCTTTCCTGCTTCTTTTCCCCACCCTGAAATGACCTTGACACCATGACTGGGGCCAAAGTCTGGTTCTCGTCATGTGGCCCATGTTGCAGCCACTGTAAGTTGTCATCGCTGTCAGCGTCTCCACCCTCTTTGCCAGTTACATAAGAGGCCACATAACGTCTGCTCCCTCCCAAGCTTTTATTAAGCAGAGACGGCCTGAGAGGCCAAGTGGGCAAGAGGTCCATCCTGGAACCTCGTCCCCTGGGAGGGCGACTGGCTGTCCCAGCTCTCTGCCTGCGTTGGCAGCTTTAAATACCCGAGGACGACATGTTATGTTTTCGGGCTGAAGGGGCAAAAGAGAAGCAGCCCTTTCAAAATAAGAATTCCCCCGCTGTTTGTTTCCTTTTGGCACACAATAAGAACAGAGCGAGGACACGATTCTGAGCTGTCAACGCTTCCTCCCTGCTTCCACTGCACCTTCCGCTTGCCAGAAAAAAATTTGCTTCAGTTAAACAAGGGCATAATGAATAGTCAAAGTAATTGTTTAGCTTGGATATAAGGCCTTAGGTAAACAGATGATTGCTTGAGACCATGGGCCAGTAAAAGCAGTGCAGCAGGACGCCACTCGTTCCGTTCTTCGGACCAGTGGCCTCTACTCCTCCAGGGACCATGGTTACTGAATTATTTCTCTCTTCCCACGAGCATACTGAAGCAATTTAATATCAGAAGGGGCTCCTGAAAGCAGGGAGAAAGAGCAAGAACTTTCTATATGATAAATATATACTGAAAACATTCGTTTTACCCCATTCAAGCTTTGATTCAATAGAACACTGAAGATACGGAATCTTTGGTTTGTTTGTGTTTAACTTTTCATGTTGAAGAATTTCTAAAATGCATTGTTAGCCCACTTACAGTTGTCCTGCCCTCCTGCCTCATTAGTATTTTTAACATGATTTCCTCCTTCTTCAAAGCAATTAGCTGCCACACCTAAAGGCCATCGTTAGGTTTATGAGTATCTGCTTCCAAGACTATAATAATAGTTACAGAAAGAATAAACACTGCAAAGGAAACTTTCGGGTTTTGTAGTTTGTTGTTGTTGCCGTCGATTTGTTTTGTTTGTTTGTTTAGGTGTCTTTTCTATCAACATGCTTCATTGTTACTTGTCTCTTTTTCTCGAAAGTGGGCTGGCATCATACAAAAAGTATCTTAATTAAGAGCTTCGGTAAATTAGCTGCCAGGTCGTTTGAGTCCTGCTGAATAATATTTTTAATAATCACTTTCCATTTCTTACTTGAAAATAACAGAAGCCTTGTTGATCCAGAGCAGGATTTGGTTGTCTTATTCATGCAGCCCATTTCCACTGAACTGCTATTTGAATAAACAGCATCTATCTGATTGAATCTCAGATTCATCAAGGGGGTAGATTCCCCTGGTATTTAGTTTCCTGGAATCATGATGAATATATATTTGGTTTATGGGCAACTAGCAATCAGAGCATACATTATGCAATAAAAAGTTAATGCTTAACTGTTTATACAGTTTTTTTTTATCTTGATGCTATAGGAGAATGGTTGGTTAAGAACATGGGGGTTTGGAGCCCGTTCTGAGTTTGAGCACAAGCTCCCCACTCACTAGCTCTGAGCACAGACAAAATATCAAATTTCCATTAGCTTCAGTTTCCTCATCTGTGAATGGTATAATAATAATAATACCTCCTTCATTGGGTTGTTGGGTAGATGATATGAAATAATGCAGGTAAAATGCTCAGCACAGCGTAAGTATTCAATAATGTGAATCATCATGTTATTTTTCAGGCACCTGATAATTTCCTCACAACAATCCTGTGGGGAGGTGGGGGGGGCGGTGGAAGTGCTATATAATTCAAATTTAAATATTAGAAAACTGGACCTCGAAGTAGTTATTGATTTGCCCAAGGTCACCAAGGTGGCAAAATGCCATCCTCTCAGTAACAAGAGTTTCCTGACTCTCAGCGTATCACCACCACCCCCTTTACCCGTTCCACCACCTGGTGCTGTCTCCTCACAATTTCTCTAAATCTGAAGTCTAAATCTAAAGTCATGATGACGGGCCATCTCTGCCTTAGACCCCCGATGGACAAATGGAATAAACTTGGGAAGAGGCTTCAAAACACACATTGATATCAGACAGAAATTTTCTGGGAAAATCGTATCTTCAGAACTACAGAGTCAGGATGAACTCTGGTAACACTGAGAAGCAAATACTAATGAGGAAGTGAGTTCCAGTTAGTGAGCTTGAAACCCATAGGAGAAGCCCAAAGGGATGACACAACAGGTGAACAAATCCACAAGCTGAACTAGCTTTAGAACGAATGAAGACAGTCTCATCTCTGCATAGGTTTTCTTTTATTATTATTAATTTATTTATATGGTTGAGCCAGGTCTTAGTTGCAGCAGGCTGGCTCTTTAGTTGTGGCTTGCTGGCTCCCTAGTTGTGGCGTGCAAACTCTTAGTTGTGGCATGCATGTGGGATCTATTTTCCTGACCAGGGATCGAACCCGGGCCCCCTGCATTGGGAGTGCAGAGTCTTAACCGCTACACCACCAGGGAAGTCCCAGTCTGCCTAGGTTTTCAAATGTATGTCTATCTTACTGTCACTCATAAAATTTGAATTAATTTAAAGGCAGTGCTGCATTTGTTGTATCATTTTTAGCATGCTGTATTTTCTTGATAAATACTAAAAGCACAGCTTCTATCATGTGGAGGTCTATGACTTTTTTTTAACTTTAAAAACCAGGTGTGCACACTTCATAGACAAAAAAAAATCAATGGTATTGAGAGGAGAGATCTTTGCCTATGAAGTTTAACAACCTAGATTTAAGGACTGGCCCTGCTAATTATAAGCTTAAAGCACCATAAACTCAGGCAGTCAATTAAAGTCAATAGACAAATGGGTAAAGAAGATATGGTATAGATACACAATAGACTATTACTCAGTCGTAAAAAAGAATGAAATTCTGCCACTGCAGCAACGTGGATGGGCCTAGAGAATACTATGCTTAGTGAAATAAGTCAGACAGAAAAAGACGAAAACTGTATGATATTACTTATATGTGAAATCTAAAAATTAATACAAATGAATGTATATAGCAAAACAGAAAGAGACAGATACAGAAAACAAATCAGTGGTTACCAGAGGGGAGAAAGAAGAGGGGAGGGGCAAATAGGGTTATCAGATTAAGAGATGCAAACTAACTATGTATAAAATAGATAAGCAACAAGGATATACTGTATAGCACCAGGAATTGCTGTCATTATCTTGCAATAACATTTAAAAGAATATAATCTGTAAAAACACTGAATCGCTATGCTATACACCTGAAACTAATATAATATTGTAAATCAGCAGTACTTCAATTAAAAATAATAAAAGTTTAAACATAAATAAAGTCAATCTACTGAGTGCCTTTAAGGGGTCTGAGTCCTGAGCTGGGGCCAGTAGGGTGAATAGCAATCATTCACCCTCCTTTCTGAGCCTCTATTTTCTCACCTATAAAGTAAGGGTAATAATAGTGACTCTCCTCACAAGGCTGTTGTGAAGATCCAATGAGAAAAACAAGAAAATAAATATACCATGATGTCTGTGCAAGTGCTTTGTAAACTCTTTAGAGAGTTATAAACATAAGATGTTGAAGACAACTTGAGGAGAGGAAAACTCTTCAGCTTTTTCTGGTGGCTTTCCTATAACTACTGACCATCCAGCCCCACGAATTTATCAAATACTAGCATTGTCTTCTTTAATAATCAGATTATATTCATATTTTTAAATGTACTTTTCCATCTCTTCTCTCCTCCTCCCATTTTACTGTGTTCCATAAATTGTAATGTTCTTTAATATCAATATGGCACTACAATATCAGATTATACAAAACATTAATAAAGCATCAATATAAAATTCAAAGCAAAGAATAGCCCAAGGGCTCACAGCTTACCATTTACAAGCCCATGTGTGCACAAGGCCCATCTGTGAGGGATATGTTAAACACTGTCAATTGCATGGGTTATAGCTGATGGAGATCTCATCCAGGCTCTGGTTTACTCCAGGAGTTAATGAGATAAGACTGTTCCTGCTCTGTACTCGTAGGCTGAGGCCCTAGTGCCACCTCTTGTTCTGGGAAAGAGTGGTTTATGGAAGTGGAGGCATTACTCTTGGAACTGAAACCTTCCCCAATTCAAGTCTTCCGGAAATATATTAGGTCTCCTGTATTTTTACCTCTCCTCTGATTCCGTATTATATGTACTAATTGGTGAATTTGGTCATTATATCTATTCTTGTTAATAGAAGACATTCACTTAGAGTTTGCTAAGTACCAGACAACACACAAAGCACTACAGAGAAATGCAAAACACATAATGTGCATGATCCCTGCCTTGCAGGATTGTAGAAGGAAGTAAAACCAGCATTTATTTCCAGGCAGCAAGTGTTATTTTAGATTCTCCAACCAATGACACCTTGAAGTGAAGCAACTGAGGCTCAGAGAAATAAGTTTTCTAAGATCACACAGCTAACAAGTGTCTGAGCCAGGTTTATCCAAGGTCTACCTTGTTCTGAAGTCCACGTGAAACTTTTCCACTCAACTTCACTACTTTCCTTAATCAGGGAAAGTGAACACAGACATTAAAGGAAACCTACAAATGAATAAGGACTAGAAATTCTACAGACTCCTTAGTGCAAGGGAGACTGAGTGTCTAAAGTACCCGGAGCTAGACTGGCCCTGATCTGAGCAGATTCTCAAGCAGTTCAATGAATGATACAACCTGAGAAACAAGTAAGGTGGATGCCAGCCAGAAAAAAAAAACAAAAACAAAAACTGTGCTGGAACCAAGAAAAATAGCACTGTGGGCAATTAAAACTTCTAATTAGAATAAAAGCTATAATCCCAGCACACCGTTTTGTCCTCCAGATTAAGATGCTTTATCTTTATGGCACTAGGAAGAATAAAAAGGACTATGGAAACTTTGTAAATCACCAAAATGTTCACAGACCTATCTTCCAGGCAAATATAAAGGAGTGCTGCTTCATTTGTTAGCATATTGCCAAGTTCATTACGCTCAGCATTCATTAAATATCCCTTCCCACATAGCGCTCTCTTAAACAAGGTGAATGGAACCATTTTTCTCCTGATATTTGGTGTAGGTTCCAGTGACATAAGTGGGTAAGAGGATTTACAGAGGAAAAGTGAATACACTTGGCAACGTTTTCAAACATTTGCTTGGATTTTGTTTTCTAGGAGATGTACGACTGAGGGGTCAGACGGGGGTTCCTGCTGAACGCCGCGGCTCCTACCCATTCATCGACTTCCGCCTCCTTAACAGTGAGTAATCAAGTGTACCTGGAAAGGAACAAATGTTTCCTTGAAAAAAAAAAATTCTCACTTCCCTCTGAACTTCAAAACCCTTGGAGGTCCGCCTTCCTTCCTCCCTCTCCCCCTGCCCAGTTGCAAATTAACCCTTGGTCTTTAGATTTCCTTAGTAGTGAAGTCATTCGGGCCCTGCCCTACCTCACAGAGCTTCAATGAAGGTCCAGTGAAATCATGCCAGCGTTAAAAATGTAAATCTTGAAAACAGTGAAGCTATTCCTTTCATTATCCAGGACATTCTCTCCACCTTCAGCCGGGACTAGACTAGAGGAGATTCTATTTTATTTTTAAAACCCCACAGGGTAACCTATTGTACAGCTGCCCTTAGTAAACATCCATTATCTAGTTTTACTTTCTTTACCTAATCTAAGTCTCTGAGGTCTGTTCTTGCATCCGTGGTAAAGCACTTCACCATGGCGCAGTCCTTTCAGTCTGCACTTGCTGCTGCTTCCTTCATTATGACTACTTCAGAAGTTCATTTATTTCTCACTTTCCCCTTCTTATACCATTCCTCCTTTGGAGATTTGCTCAACCTCTGGTTCATAATTCTCTTACCTTCAGGTTCCTTTGGAAACCCAAACCAGTACCAGTCACCCCTCCAGATTTCATGTCTCCTAACTATCACAATCATCCTTCACTTGGGACTTGGGGGTGGGGGAATGAAGAAAATGGATAAATTTCACAACTTGCTCCAAGGTTTTCAGTATGTGGTTCTCATAGCACTTCCCATCCATAAATTTCAAAGTGCTGGGTTGCACCCACAAAATACTACTTTCCTTTGGCATAAACAAGTTCAACTCAAGAGGTAATTTGATTTACCTTGACCCCTGAAAATTACTAGGAGAAATTGGAACTTGCTATTTCTGATCCTTAGATCCGCCAAAGGCCAGTGAAAGACGGACGTGTGTATTTCTCCTGGTTTGTCCACCTCCCACATCAGTGTGCAATATCTGTTTTTTCAGCTCTTTCAGAGACACAGGGATTCGGAGTAACTCTTTTCATACTAGAGACAACTTCCCCCACCCAGACCCCAAAAAATGCATTTTAGAGGGTACAGTCGAGTTCCTAGACTAATGCAATATTGGTTACAGCCTATGGGGAGCTCTGATGGTATCCCTTACCCCGCCTTATAACCCTGAACGTGTTGTTCCAGCTACCCATGGAAGTTATCCCTTTGACAGCCCCTAGCCTGTATGGATTTCCGGGTCATGGTCCCACCAAGCAGTGCGGGGATAAGCAAGGGTCCAATTCACTGTCTCATACAGACCAGGACTCTCAACGGCATCACATACCGAGGGTCAGAGGCAGAAAATAACCAAAAAGCCTCTTTTCAATAGTAAATGAGATGTTATATCATGGGTCCTAATATACGCCATGAACAAATTAGGAAAATAGGAGACATTTCTCCTTATAATTAATTCCAAGGTTCCAAATGATAAACTTTTGTTGTTTATCTTAGTGTTAATGAGCGACATCAGCTACTAATGATAGTTATCCTTGCAGGTGGGATTACGGAGGATTTAACTGTCTACATCTTAGGTTTCTGTAACACTTGGATTTTTTTTTAATACTTTGTTTCACTTTTTAAGCTGAAAAAAGAAACTGGAAATTATAAAAATTTGAAGAGAAACTCAATGCAGATAATACTTCGCTCTCATATTACTCACAACATAATATTAGACCATCTGTAAGCAGGTGCCATCCTGTCATCCCCCTGCCGTAGATCCTCCAGCAACTTCCTGGTACCTGGACTCAACCCTAGCCTCCTTCGCCTGACTCTCTGCCCTTTGTCCCCATTTCACCTTGCCTGTTGCTTATGACCTCCCACCCGCCGAGTAACAAGTGTTGGCCATCCATCCTGCAATTCCCTTTCTCCTCTGCTCAGCACTCCACGCTGGATAACTCTTTCGCTCATATTTCTTTATCAGTAACATATGCTAAGGCAATAATAATTTGCCTTCACTGTACTTTGTTTTCTAAGTGGTCTCAATTTTTTTTCCCCTATACAAAGAACCACATCCCAAGATAGACCACAAGATCCGAAAGGATATTCTCTTTATAGTTATTGACATCTTAGTAACTCCCGTTAACTGACCAATTAAAGGGCCCCCTTGAAAAGATTATATTAAATAATTATAAATGTCAATCATCCTCTTCATTTAACCAAACAAATCAGATAGAACTGAAGCCCTCTGAGATGTTTCCTTATCTGTGATACTACCCATTCCATTGTCTAGAACCAATGACATTACTGTGGTCACTCTCCACAGTTTCCTTAGCCTACAGTTAAAGCAGATTGTCACCAAGTAGCAGCAGATGTGTGCATATCTGTGTTATAGAGAGTCACATAAGATATAAGATATGTGTCACATCTCCTACTGCCTTATCATATACAGTCTACTTAATTCTCTTTGATCTCCTTCATGTCCTTGTTGTGGTTTGCCTGAGTTGTTAGTGTGTGCTTTCTGCCTCAAGGGAAACATTTTAAATATAACTTTATAAAAAATTTGAAATAAACCCCTGAGAATATTTTGAGACTTCCTCCTAAAGCGTTTAGTTTGACCAGCTGATTCCAATTCTACATGATACGTGCCAAACTAAAGTGATTTTTAAATGTAATTTACCTTAATTTTGAGTCCGTTTTTTTCCAAGAATAGGCACAGACCCATTTTCCTCAGGCGCTTGCAGCTCTGCACACGCTCCCAAGGTAGAATCTCATCTAGGACTTTTTATAAAAAAAGTTTGTACGAAAAACTGAATCACCATAGCCTCTCTTCCCTGTGTCTGCATCCCTGGAGCATTCCTCCTAAAAGGCTTTGTGAAACCTACATGGCTGCCATACCCTGTCCAAGTGTCCCTGGTGGCTTATCCTCTACCACCCACCTCAGCTATGCCTTGAATGGCTGAAACGTGCCTGAGCAAAAATGTACGCTAAGTAGTAAGACCCATTGTACTGCTCCATGGGCCCCATTAGCCACAGCCCCCAACCTGTCACAACAGGACAGGAGACATCAGAATTCATATCTAAAATAACTTTCCTTCTATCAGAACACAGTCTCTAGATATTCAAACAGAGAACTAGAACCAGGATGGGCAAACAACAGCTAACGCACCAGATCTGTGTCCCTACCCTGCCTGTTTTCGTCAACAAGATTTTATTGGAATACGGCCATGCCTATCCATTTATATATTGTCTACAGCGACTTTCACCCTACAATGGCAGAGTAGTTGCAGCAAGCACCATATGGCCCACAAAGCCCCAAATACTTAGTATATGGCCCTTTACAGAAAAAAGTTACCAACCTTTAAGTTAAATTTTTAATCAGGGTAAAAGAGTTTATGACATCAGTATAGGCACATTTAGTCCAGTCTGTTTTCCTTTGTTAATGTCATATTTTTTTTCTTTTCAGTTCCCAGTGCCATCACGTTACGTTAAGAATGGTCTCACATGAACAAAATTTACATGCAGTAGAAGTATAAACACAAAGGGAAACTTGCTGATCCAGATTTTAAACTCCACAAGTATAATTTCTAAATGCACAAATTTTTTTTGCAAGAGGTGCTCCTTTCCCCATATTCTGTGAGGGCATAGTACTATGCCCATGTACCTGTCATCTGCATGTAAGGTGACAATATATACCTGGTTTGCCGGAGATAGTCCTAATTTGCACCTATTGTCTAGGCATACCTATTAATAATGCCACTTTTCAACTCCCAAAACATCCTGATTTGGACAATATATTACAAAGCCAATGGACTGTATGGTTTTTTCCCCAAAAAGTACTCTGAGACAACACTCCTCCTACGTCACATGCAATCTGAGAATAAAGATCAGAAAATCCTCCTCATAAGAAATTCATCCAGATCAATAGAAACATGTGAGATAAAATTACTTGTTAATAGCCAGTTTCATGTCCTATTTGTATTTCATACAATTTAGAAAAGAGGCATCTATATGAAATTCTAGAAGCTTCTCTGGATAAGTAGCAGGAAACTGTGATTTCAGCGCCATTGTGTGGGACACAGGAATTATAGACTTTAAAGAAGAGAGTCATCTTTATCTCTAAGCATGGAGGGGCAGAACAGAATGAGAAAAAAGGGTGACAATTATTTTTAATCCACATGAGGTTCTAAAACAGAGAACTGGAGGAGGGCAGGAGGGATGGGAATGTAATGGCTCATCTTATCCCCATGCTGATTTCCTACATACTGACTTCATTTACCGACTTTGTTTGGGGGGAAACAAGAGAGGGGGAAATGTAGAGGAGTGTTCGGAGAGACAGGTGGCCAGAGGTGAACGTTGCAGAAGCAATTACAGTTTCTGCAGAGCAGGTGGCTCCAGTGACCCCTGCTGCATCTCTGTCTCCTGGCTTAATATAATCAGGAGCCTGAGTAGATAATGACTAGGTGGAGATGTTCCCGTGGCAACCACTTCAGAGCAACACGATGTGATTTCCACACTGGCTCAGCAAAGGAGGTGACATACAAAGCAAACATGCCCAGTGACTGTGGAGCTTGGGAGAGAGAAGGAGCATCAGCTGGAGGTTTTAGGCACCAAATGTCAGCTGCCACAGAGAGCCTGGAGCTCCAGACCAGCCCCGGGGCTGTGCAGTAGTAGGTTAATTGGCTATTTGGCTTTTCCTGTCAGTTAATTTGCTAATCTTGATGTTTAAAGTTCTATTCCTCCAGATCTGCCTCTCCAGGCAGGGCCATTTTAGCTGCACAAGCATGAGGTAATTTTAGTAGCGCTACCAAAATATTGTCCTTTGATAATTATTTCCAAAATAGAATATTTGCAAACATATATATATTGACCTTTTTATGAAGAATTGACCCAGAGACTCAAATGCTTTTTCTTAACGCTTTTTTAAAAGCTTCCATCTAAACACATTACACCCTGCAGAAATAGAAAATACATTCACAAAATGACAGTCAACCAAGAGCCACCCTGCATGTTACAAACCATCTGGTGCTAAGTGATATCCCCATCTTAAAGAGGGAGGGGCGGCAATTTGATTATAAACTCCATTTTCTAAGAGAGAATTTGTAGCAGATGGTAACAGCCTTTCAGTAATCTTCTGAAAGATAACTTTTTTAAAGTTGAAGTATAGTTGATTTACAACATCATGTTAGTTTCAGGTGTACAGCACAGCGATTCAGATATAGATATAAATATACATATACATATTATCTTCAGATTCTCTTCCCTTATAGGTTATTACAAAATTTTGAGTATAGTTCCCTGTGCTACACAGAAGGTTCTGGTTAGTTATCTATTTTATATATAGTCGTGTGTATATGTTAATCCCAACCTCCTAATTTATCCCTCCCCTCACCCTCCCTTGAATGATAACTTTTAATATTACCTATGAGAACCACACAAAATGTAAAGAACCTAAACTAAAATGTGACAGCTGAGATATTGTTTAGGGTGCAAACTTGCAACTAATAGATAAATAAGCTCTGAAGATCTAATGCACAGCATAGTGATTTTAGTCAACAGTACTGTATTACATACTTCAAAGTTGCCAAGAGTTCTTAACTGTTCTCACCACCAAAAAGAAATGATAACTAGGTGAAGGAATAGAGGTGTTAACTATCGCTACAGTGGTAATCATATTGTAATACATAAACGTATCAAATCAACACGTTTCTACACCTTAGACTTACACAATGTTCTATCTCAAATTGTTTTAAAAAAGAAAAATTTGGAAATAGACACTTCCCTGGCGGACCAGTGGTTAAGACTCTGTGCTTCCATTGCAGGGGGCATGGGTTCGCTCCCGGGTCGGGAAATTAAGATCCCACATGCTGCGCAGCATGGCCAAATATATATTTATATTAAAAACAGAAAATAAAATAAAAACATCCTTTAAAAAATGTTACTGTGATTTAAGCTTCCCTGGTGGCATAGTGGTTGAGAGTCCGCCTGCCGATGCAGGGGACGCGGGTTCGTGCCCCGGTCCGGGAGGATCCCACATGCCGCGGAGCGGCTGGGCCCGTGAGCCATGGCCGCTGAGCCTGCGCGTCCGGAGCCTGTGCCCCGCAACGGGAGAGGCCACGACAGTGAGAGGCCCGCGTACCGCAAAAAAAAAAAAAAAAAAAAAAAAAAGTTACTGTGATTTGAAAGAAGTCATGCTCAGATGTTGATATCCCACCAGCCCAAAACCCCGGGCCCCAGCCCTGTGCTCCCCAAGCAGAGAAGGGAGGCGCTGGCTGGGATCAGCTCAGATTTCTCCCAGGTTAACGCCCCACAATTTCAAAGTTCAATATTTGCCTTCCTCTGGGAGAAAGGCAAGGCATTGTTTGCGGTTGTGGTTGTGATGCCTTCTGACTCACCTGGAACGTACCCCGTGATGGGCACTCAGGGTTTCTGGCTGCTGGCTCCCCGGCACTTCAGATGCGGAAGTGCCAGACCAGAAGGATGGTTAGCCACCGAAATGCCACTGCACTGCCGAAGACAGAGTTGATGGTGTCCGCACTGTTTCCCTCGTTCCCTGTCGCTGTTTATCACTGGCCCTCAGTGGAGTGCTTCCTAGGATAAGCAGTATGCCAGGCCCCAAAGATACGAATACACATGAGACATAACCACTGCCTTCGAGGAATTTACAGAGACATAAGCAAATACATTTTGATATGACTGATACATCTAATAATACATGTGTCTAGAATAAGAGTACACACAATACGGGAAACATATGTGTAAACAAGATCCAGAGGAGAGAGTGATAAACTTGGGGGAAGTTAAAGAAAGGAAGAATTAACTCTATCTTGGGAAATGAGAGACGGCTTTCTGGAGGAACTAAAACATGAGCAGCTCTGAAGCAACGACGATGTGAAGGAGGGCTGCACGCTGAGGCCAATGTTTAGGGCTTCAGGACCTAAGGAACCAGGAAAGAGTCGTCGGCCCTTCTACTCAACTAGATGGAAATGTTATTGGGAGATGCAATGTTCAAGGAGGAGCCAGAGAAGTCAGGAGAGATCATGCAGTTGCCCTGACTGTCTGAGGAAAACCATATTCAAAAAGAAAGAGTTTTCACCCTCTAAAGCCAGAACTGAAAATAGCCCTTGCCTTCTATTAACCTGGGTGACATCACTTAACAAATTTATTTTTTATCTGAGTGATGAAAAACAGAAAATTGAATCCATGAGCCCAGTATTTCCTCTGGGCTGTAATCCACTCATTCAACAAACATTCTCTCTATGCCCAGCAGGCCGTGAGGCCAGGGTGCCCTGGGCCACACCAGTAACCACCGGGCTGAGACAGCGTTTTACATGATGGCTAGCTCCTGTCTACAATGACAATGGACTGGAGTCTGCCAGATCCACCAAACACAAATATCCGAATAATTCCTTTCCAGTCAACAAGGACTCGGGGGTGGTGGGATGGCACCTACTACATCCCTGGACTGAAGATTCCGAGTGCTTAAAAGGAAACTTTGAGATATTCCTCTACCCTCAAAGACCTAACAACCTTATTAGATGGATAAGACAAATACACATTATACCAAGGACCATACAGGGGCATAAATGAACTAGTTCTTAAATAAATGACACGGACAGTAAATCAGAGACAAGAGAAGGCAGAGAGATAGGGCTTCCCTATTGGCGCAGTGGTTGAGAGTCCGCCTGCCGATGCAGGGGACACGGGTTCGTGCCCCGGTCCGGGAAGATCCCACATGCCGCGGAGCGGCTGGGCCCGTGAGCCATGGCCGCTGAGCCTGCGTGTCCGGAGCCTGTGCTCCGCAACGGGAGAGGCCACAACAGTGAGAGGCCCGCGTACCGCAAAAAAGAAAAAAAAAAAAAAGAGAGAGAGAAGGCAGAGATGACTGAATTGCCCTGAGCAGGAGAAGAGGACTTTATGGTCTCATGCTGAAATCTAAAAGATACGGCAGAGTGTTGACTGGTTCAGGAATTGCCTAGAAGTGAGACTGAGCTGACATATGGGAGATATTAAGCACTGAGTAGGAAGAAGGTCCAAAAAGTAGTAAAATACGTTGACTAGCGAGAAAATGAAAAGGCTTGGAATGCCAAGATGAAGGATTTGAACTTGATTCATAAAGCAAAGAGGATCACTAGAGAATTTTAAGAAAAACGTGGATAAAGTAGTGTTTCAGAAAATTAAGTCACATCCATATGTTAGGGGGAACAGACCCAATGAATCAAAAGAAATATAGTCAGGTGGCAGACTTCGATGGTAGTAGAAATAAAGGTATAAATCCAGACATGATGTGGAGAAAAGGAGATAAAATGTGCTGATACTGAAGACGGGGCGTTCCAGGGGTTGGTCTGGTCATCTGAAAAACTGGAGGTGAGGTCAACGGTGAGGAAAGTGGAGGGTGATGGGGAAAGTATGGTGAGCTCAGTCAGGACAAGTCGTCTGCAGAAGAGTCAAGTGGAAATGTCCAGGAGAAAGGTGGAAATAAGGGATTGCAGTGCAGGGCAGAGAGGCCTGTTTTGGAAGCTCCAGTTGAGAGTCACATGCATCCATGAGCCATGTGGCCAGAACAGGTATCACAAAATCAACGACTACTGTGTTCAAATGCTCCTAGAGTATTAGTTTATAACAAGCTTGATTTAGCAAAGCACAAGACAGTTGACGAGAAAGCCCACAAGGAAGGAAGTTTCACCAGCAATTTCTTTTCCTCTGCGAGAAATAATTTAAACATCACAGTTCAGACACCTCTCCCCAACGCTCCCCTCATGGATTCTATTCGGTACAAACGTGGCTGCTTATGTCAGAGCCCAGAGGGTTTGCTAACTCACCTGGACACAGCACAGAGAAGTGGCAGTTTTCTACTGCAGCATTTCCTTCACTAAAACCCTAACCCACCTGGAGTACTGCTGGCACAGTGGTGTCTTTGGATTTCTGGAGACAGTAAAATATAGAGGGAAGCAAGAGTAAGTCAAGTTTTTTTTGACTGAAGTTTCCCTCTGAGTCACTGAGCTAGAATGACTTGTTTGTTAAATAAAATTAAACTCAAACTACCCAGAAGCAGTCACAGCCGATCTCTTGTGACTTCATTAAATAAACAAAATGAGGGGTTATGTCCTCTGATTGCCACCCTACTCTCAAAGTTTCAGAAGGTCTAAAAGACTCACCATGGTCCCCATTGAACTATATATGGAAAAATACAGTGTTTCCATCCTTAAAATCTTTTGTGTTTCCAAACTGAGATCTCAGGGTTAACACACAAGATCAAGATCTTGTTTTCTTTCTAACCAGCAAACCACATTGTCTTGGGGCACCTGGGGGGTTTATTACTGATAAGTAACCTTAGGAGGGAGGGCAGTAGAACACATGCCCCAGGAAAGTGGCAGCAATTACACAGGAAAATCCCAAGGGAAGGTGGCCAATGTCACTGCACCTAACAACGGTCACCACAACAGCCTTAACCTGGGAGGTGCTTAACCCCAGGTCCAGGATGCAGGTGGCTGGCAGTGGAGCCCTCTCAGGCAAGGCTCCCCAAGGCTGCAATCTCCCCAAGGCCGAGAAGCACAGGAGGGCTGCTGCACCCACTAGAAATAAGAGGCCTTCACACCCCCGCAGGCTGCTTCTCTGCCGGGTCCACCATGGCTGCCCACCTAGATCCCCGCACCCACTGAGCCACAGTCAGCAAAGGAGACTGGAAAAAGGACGATGAACTTGCAAGTCAGACCTGAGTTTGAATCTTACATCTTTTGTGAGCGTGAGAAAGATGCTCAAACTACTTAATGTCCACACATATGGAAGGACATTGTAGAGCGGTAAATGAGATCAATGTGTCCAGCAGCCCGTCTGGCTCCGAATAGGTCCTCAATAGATGTAGTTTAACTTTGGATGTACCTACTGCCTCTGCTGAGTATACGCCTGCCTGGCCACCTCCTCCTAGGAGACATCTACATTCGTCCCTCCGTATCCACAGGGGATTGGTTTCAGGAGCCCCGGGCCACGCGGATACCAAAATCGGCGAATGATCCAATCCCTTACAATCCGTCCTCCTCATCCGCGGATGCGGAACTCAACGGATACGAAACCTGCGGATAGGGAGAGCTGCCTGTCTGTCTTCACCGCTCGAGGCCTGGTCCAGCATTCTGACCTTTGAGAAGACTCCCTCAACCCTCCCAGCTAACTACTTATTCCCGCTTCTGTGCTCCCACCATATCTCCAAGAAAAGTATCCATCACACTGTAACTGCAAACTCTTTGAACCTGAATCTCCAGATCGTATATTCTCAAAACACCCTGAGGTGATCTGATGCAGCAAACCTGGACCGTCTATGAGTATTTGGAAACCACTGACATAGGTCAATTATGCCACACACATATCATATCAAATGATAATAAAATAGCTAAGATGTGTGGAGCCTTTAGGTTCCAGACATTGTATTACATACTTTGTACAGATTGACTCATTTAATCCCCACAAGATCCCTATGAAGTAGGCACTGCTATTTAAAATGAGGAAACTGAAGCCCAAAGAGGAGAAATAATTTTCCCAGGAAATAACTTTTTAGTCAGAATTCAAACCTCAAATGTACAATGCCAGAGCACAAGTTCTTAACCATCCTGGGCTATAATTCTTCTTTATATATGAATTATAATATTCAAAGGCAATACATGTATGCCATATATTCCTTTTAAGTGCCAGTTACTCATATGAAGTATTTTTCTTACATTATAATCATTATTTTCTTTTTATAGTACACTTAGACAATTCCCTTTTTGGTATGAAATGCTTCAATATCATTGAACAAATGTTTCTATAACTTAACAAGAAATTTGTAATTATACACCTAAATACTAGATTTTGCAACTTTTCAACTCTGTTTTTCAATATTCCTACTGTGCTGGTAGACGGTGCCGAGTGACAAATTGCTCATTTCATCACCTGACCTTGTGTTCTTTGATAAGAAAGAGAAGGGTGTGGTGGTGACAGCTGAGGACACTTGTCAACTGTCCCCAAGAAGAAGGAAATGGAATCACCATTGTGACAAATTTAAGTCAGATTTGAGGCTGCCACCGGTTGCTTTAATTTTTCTCCAGGGGGAGTTGGTTATTTCCTGTCATGCAAACTGCATCGTTGAAAGACAGTTTCTCAAAATGTTTATAATACATGAAGTAAAAAGAAGCAGGATACAAATCGCGTAATTTAAAAGAAGATCTCAGTTATGTTTTTAAAAATACACCAGGATTTTAACAGGGATTATTTCTAGATGATTATTATTTCCCTCTTCCTGTTTTTCTATTTGTTATATCATAAGCATGTATTCCTCTTATATTCAGAAAAAAGAAAATTTCTTGAAGAGAAAAAACTCAGTATTGACCAGAAATAGAATCTTTACCTTTTTTCCTAAATAAAGTAATATCAGCACACAGAAAATGAAGTTGCAGCCATGGTCCAGAAAACATTATTTACTGGGCTATCTTGAAAAACTGATTGGAAGTTGTGAGCTTGGGTAGTTATCGAAGCCGTGTATGGGACTTCACAATGATGGCTTGTCCTTTAAAGATGAAGTTTATTCCAAAGAACATGAAACCAAACTTCTAATTCACATTTAAACAGCACTTTACATTTGACAAAGCTTTTAAATGAAGGCACTCAAGAGATCTTTCAGCCCTGTTTTTCAGTTTTACAAGCAAAAAAACAACCAACAAAAAAACAGAGAGGCCAAGTGACTCACTGCAAGGTAATGAAAGAGTAAAGATCCAGGATTCAGGCCTATTGACATTGTTTTTCCACACAGTCCCACGGCCTTCCTTATTTAAACGTTAACTTAAAGATATAAAATAACTTTTACCACTTGTGATGAGAGAAAAGATAAAAAAACAAGGTTTCTCCCTGAAGCTGGTGGGAGCCAGCTGCCTGGGTTTGGATTCTGGCAGCAGCGGCTGCCCAGACCTCTCTGTGCTCCAACTTCCTGGGCCGGAAAAGGATTGAAGAGTATAGACCTCATAGGCTTATTGTGAAAAGTAATGAGTAAATGTGTGTAAAGTGCTAGCACAGTAGCCATCCCAGTACAGATCCTCAATAACCGTGGGCTTTTATTATTACGGTTATTCATATTCCTATTTCTCTATGACCATATGTAGAAGTGCTTTGTGGGAAGAGTATACAATACGTAACACATTTGACTTACATTGAAGGCAGTGATTCATTAACCCTTTTCAGGTTTCATTCTTTCACTTATTCGTTCTTTCAGCAAATATTTATTGAGCTTCCCCCTGCAATGCCAGACACATCTCTTTCCCAAGTACGTTTCTAAATAAAGTGGTAGAGAGGAAATGGTAGCTGGAAACATGGGATTGGAAGTATTTGGGTTTTGTTTTTGCAAGACATTTAAGCATACTGAAATTATGGTGAGAAAGATATAGTTGAGAAAGAACAATGGAATATATGAGAGAGAAAAGTCATAACTGGGAGTTGTTAAGGAGGGGGAAATTTCCCCCTCTACCCCTCTTGAGTTCTTGTGGAGAGACAAATAATAACATGGACACAAGACAGATGAAAAGGAGAAAAAGAAACAAATTTTAATTCATTTGCATGAAGGACTCACAGAAATGGAACCTAAGAAGTGGCCAAAGCAGGCTACTTTTATACTTTTTTACATGAAATAAATTTGTGAGGAATTGACAGGATGAAGAAACTTAGGTTTGAGGTGCCCAGTTAGTGAAGAATCTAAACAGAGTTTGGGCTTGTAAATTAGAAGAAGAAATAAGGTTTGTTTATGCAAGTGTCTCAGCCCAAATTCCCAATCGTCCGTGATCAGGGTGTCCTTCTACCTCCAGATACAAGGAGTGCACCTTTCACGTGAGAGGTTGATTTCCCGCTTTCAGGGGGACAGAGAGGAAAATCAGAGCATCCCTCTTACACTGGCCATTTCTTAAGTAATTGTAATTCAAAATAATCAATATGCCATTGAGGCATATTTTGGGGTGACCTGCCTGGGGCCCCAACAGAGCAAAATGTCCTGAAAACGTAGTAGGGGGACTGGCCTTAGAAAAGGAGGCAGCTCATCTAATAGAATGGATAGAACGAAGACAAGAATGGCTGCAGAGTAGGAGCTTTTATAGGTTATGTAGCAAAATGGTAAGGAATGTCCCACCTAGTGACTTTCAATCTCTCCATGAAGTAGGAAGCAAGGTGGAGGGTGGTGGAGACGGGGCACTGGGGGACCCTCTGAGCTTGACGGCCATGCATTTGTGGCCCAGAGAGAGAGTTCTGTGCTCCACCTGGCCACAAGCACTCAGCATCTGTTGGACCACAGCTGTGGTGCCACTAAAAGGAAAATTCCAGCAACAACATCGTGGCCTGGCCCCACCTGGGACAGCTAAGTCTGTGCCATTGCTTTCCCATTTTCTCACAGTGTGGACCATTATAGATAAGCTTGTCACAATATAGATAAGCTTGTCACCATTCCTGCCCCGGCTGCCCCCCCCCACTCTCCCACATCTCCCACAGTGCAAAACTGAAAACAAAGAAAGTGATAACCTCCTGTCAAAAACTCCTCTCCTCTTTCTTGGGCTTACTTGTGCCCTGTGGGTAATATAATCTGTAAGGAATGTCCAGAGATGGAAATAAGTTTTACTTCTGTCTCCATTGTCTCTGCCAGGCACACCCACCCCATGACCACCCACAGGAGCCAACTCTTCACATAAAGACAGCTGTGGCATCAGCTAGTTTATGTCTAGGCAGGGGTTGGGAGACGTTTCTTCCCTGCTCTTCTTCCCCCAGTGGCTATGGATCCTGTGGCAATGTGAAGATTTCTAGCACCTTCTCTCCCAAGAGTCGCCAAGAATTAGTCAAGTAGAACAAACTTAACCTTAGCATAGATTGCAAGCCCTAGTACCCCCCTTCCCTCTCCCACCTACCATTTTTTGACAATCCTTGCCAAGTGAAAAAGGAAAGCCCCCCATCTCCTCTCTTCTTTTCTCATTCTTTCCTTTTGTGCCTTAGCAGATTCGCTTTCTTTTCTATTTTGGAGACAATTCTTGGTAAAGACCAGGAAACTAAAAATTCACCCAAAAAACCTTCTCCTTAGAGACCTGGAGTAAATCTCTCTCTCTCTCTCTCTCTCTCTCTCTCTCTCTCTCTCTCTCTCTCTCTCTCTCTCTCTCTCTCTCTTTTAAGAAGAAAAGGTAAACTAAACAATTCATATTTATCGAGAATATACTGAGTGCCAGGATATGCGCTACAGGAGATAAAAGATAAACAAAACATTTTGGGAAAGGCTGGTACACAACTCAGACAAACACCAGATAAATTAACACCAAATAAACTGACAGGTGCCAAGGAGGCTCCCATGGAGAGAGCATTGGTCATTCTAGTGAAGGACCTCATGGAGGGGTTGGCATTGGTACTTGGACAACAGTTGGATTTTTATAAGTGGAAATTTTTAAAAGTGCATTCAAAATAAAGACCAGAGGTGGGGAAAAGCTGGGTTCATTCAAAAGCTGAGTGCCTTCAAATCCTAGAGTGAATGCGTAGTGTTGAAGGCAGAGAGCTGCACAGTTGGAGGGAATGTAATCAGAATTGACGTAAAATTAGGCTGAACTTTTACTAAACCATGGGGATTGTTTAGAACTATACCAGGGGCTGTCTTGAATATCAGTTTGTCGTTTACTCTGTAAAAAAATAAAATGGAGACTCACTGAAGGCTTGTGTGTAAAGGAAAATATGTTTTCTCCTCCCTTGTTCCTTGCACAGCAAGTGGTTGCTTCTTTTTAATATTAAAACTAAGTTACAAAGAAATGGCCAGTGATTCCTGGCTGTACAATGAAAGTGCATTCTCTACCACTTCAACACCTTTAGTCCAATCTCCTATACCTAAGAGCAAGACTCCTTTAATGACATGCTTTATAAAAACCCCATATACTGCTCTTGATGTCCAATTCTATTTCAAATTGTTACATAGAAAGTCCAGGATCTCAATCCGATATCAATATAAAATGTATCATTATAACTCAAATTAGCTGATATTTATTGAGAGGGTTCTATGTGCTAAGCACTTTTTATGTATAACCTTATTTATCCCTCTTAACAATGTGGTAGGTTCTGTTAATTATTATTATCTTCAACTGCCACAAGAGACAGTGGAGGCACCAAGAAGATGCAGAAGTCCACATAGCTGTATGGGACACAGGTTGCAAAGCCACACAGTAGATTCTAGGGATCATCCCCCATAACCCTCTGCTGGAAGGCTCCCCACCACCCTCCATGATGACGATGGCATCCTCCTTAGGCAGGTCTCCAGACACACTAAGGCTGCTGGGATCCTCTTTTTCATTGATTTATTCACTAAATAGGTATGTATTGAGCACCTACTCTGTGTCAGGCAGTGTTCTAAGGGCTTAGCTCCGACAGTGGAAAGGAAACAAACAACAAGCTTCCTTCTTTTTCTTTTTTTTTTTTTTAGCTCCCTTCTTTTAAAGGACCTCTTCTCTTAGAGTATTTTCTCTACCACATTTGTCCTTCTTGATTATAGCAACAGTTATTTAAGGAGAAATATTAGGTCTCCAAAATGTAAACACTATTCTTGATACCACTGCCAAAGCATCTTAATCTTCATGTAAAAAAATATTTTCAAAGACAAATAAATGATAATACCTTAGAGGGAAATGTCTTAAAAGATAAGTGTTGATCAATATACTGAAAGACAAGCATGTTCTGGTCAGTTGAATATTCTCTTAATTGGGAATTGCCAAACACAGATAACCTGTTTTGAAAGAATTATAATAGAGCCAAAACATCCTAAAACAAAAGCTACTTGAGACGTAACTTTTAGTTTTTCTTCAGTGACTCATGACTTCTCAGAATCTTAGAATTCTTCAGTCAATTATTTTTAATAGAAATTATTACCTGGAACTTCAAAACAATCTTTGTGAAGACTTTAGCTTTCTTATGTATAAACTTCCCATTTGCTGAACTTGCACAGGCCAGTGGTACCACCTGAGACTTTGAAAATAATCTAAAGCAGTGGGTTTTTATATCAGCTGTTTGGAAATGACTAACAGAGTAATACAATGGATAAATTTCATCTGACGTTAATAGTTGGGTAAGTAAAAAACACCCACTATATGGAAATTAGTAAGACATGTCACTATAGTCTTATGACAGGACTGTTCTCTTAGAGTATTTTTGAACTACCTATTTAACAGCTCTTACCACCTTAAATCACCCATTGGTATTATTTTTTAAGTGTTTTAAATAGAGAAGATTAAGAGAAGGCACATTATACTCCTTTAAATGATAATTAAGAGGCTTTGATAACCATTTACCAATGATATTAATGGCATGAATAATAAGAAAGGGTGACTCAAGGTGATTTAAGGACAATTTAAATTGCATATGAAAGATGAAAACTTGAGCTGAAGTATTAAGGATTTCTTTAATTCCACTTCTTACATTGTGGAGTGGAATTTTAAATCAGGATGAGACATGTGCAAAGCATCAACAAAATAATATATATATATATTTTAAATTGAAGTATAGTTGATTTACAATGTCACATTAATTTCAGGTATACAGCACAGTAATTCATATATATATATATATACCTTTTCAGATTATTTTTCCTTATAGGTTATTATAAATTATCAAGTGTAGTTCCCTGTGCTATACAGCAAGTAGATCCTTGTTGGTCACCTCTTTTCTATATAGTAGTGTGTGTATGTTAATGCCAAACTCCTAATTTATCCCTCCCCCACTTTCCCCTTTGGTAATCATAAGTTTGTTTTCTATGTCTGTGGGTCTATTTTTGTTTTGTAAATAAGTTCATTTGTATCTTTTTTTTAGATTCCACATATAAGCAGTATCATATGACATTTGTCTTTCTCTGTCTGGTTTACTTCACTTGATATTATCATATTAATATCTAGGTCCATCCATGTTTCTGCAGATGGCATTATTTCATTCTTTTTTATGGCTGAGTAATATTCCATTGTGTGTATATATATCTATATCTCTCTCTATATATATATATAAAACATCTTCTTTATCCATTCATCTGTTGATGGACATTTAGGTTGCTTTTATGTCTTGGCTGTTGTAAATAGTGCTGCAATGAACATTGAGGGTGCATGTATTTTTTCAAATTATAGTTTTCTCTGGATATATGACCAGGAGTGGGATTGCAGGATCATATGGTAACTCTATTTTTAGTTTTTTAAGGAACCTCCATACTGTTCTCCATAGTGACTGTACCAATTTACATTCCCACCAACAGTGCAAGAGGGTTCCTTTTTCTCCACACCCTCTCCAGCGTTTATTGTTTGTAGACTTTTTGATGATGGCCATTCTGACCATCATCAAAAAGTGATACCTCATTGTAGTTTGGATTTGCATTTCTCTAATAATTTAGCGAGGTTGAGCAATTTTTCATGTGCCTATTGGCCATCTGTATGTCTTCTTTGGAGAAATGTCTACTTAGGTCTATTGCCCATTTTTTGATTGGGTTGTTTGTTTTTTTGCTACTGAACTGTATGAGTTCAACAAAATAGTATATTGTTAAAAGAACATCGGGCTTCCCTGGTGGCACAGTGGTTGAGAGTCCGCCTGCCGATGCCGGGGACACGGGTTCGTGCCCCGGTCCAGGAAGATCCCATATGCCGCGGAGCGGCTGGGCCCGTGAGCCATGGCCGCTGAGCCTGTGCGTCCGGAGCCTGTGCTCCGCAACGAGAGAGGCCACAGCAGTGAGAGGCCCGCGTACCGCAAAAAAAAAAAAAAAAAAAAAAAAAAAACCATTAAACAAAAGAACATTAAAATCACTTTGCTGTATAAAATTAAATGCCAAATGACAGTATCATGTGTGCACATCCCCTGATGCCAAACTTAGTCTTCCTTCTCAGAACTAATGAAAATCAATTTTGCTTTTATTCCCATCTTATGTCAATAAAATATATAAGCTACACAAGGAAAGAAACTTTATCTTGTTCCCTGCTGTATCCTAGTGCCCAGAACAATGCTTTGCACGTGGTAGGGGCTTGACAAATATTTGTTGAATGAATAAATATATTATTTAAGGTGTTTATTCAAAAAGACTTGTTACTATGGATGGCATATTCTATTTTTACTAAAGTTAATTTCCACATAATATGCTGACAACAGTGGCTGAAGGTTTGCCTTGTTACAGGAAGTTTTTCAAATAAGATTTCAGTAAAGAGTATTTTCATGAAGACTAGCAACGTTATGTGGCACAACTACCATATTATGTATATTCCATTCTATTCGTATTTGTGACAAAGCATTAATACTTGAAATGCAATACATAGGATATATTTTAGCAAAAGAAACATATGTTCTTTCTAAGGAATATAGAAAATTAAAACATATGACTGAATCATCCTTTGCCCTTAAGCTGTATTTTCAAGCCTATAACCTTCGTTAGTATGTATCATTTATAGCACCATTTCCCAAAGTGTGATGTACATACCAAAAGATACACAAGAAGATCTTCTTGTTACAGGAAGATCTTTTCCTTTAATAGTTACATATTTATTTTGATGTACTAGGGAAAATGTAACTAGCACATCAAATCTATTTTTTATTGATACCAAATTAATACAAGATACACTTAAGTAAAAATGAACTCACTTGATTTAAAGAAAGGTACTGGGTACACAGTGGTGTAAGTAGATATGGTAAAGACCACAATAATGGCTGGTGGGTGAATGAAACTGGGGGGACTCTGACTTTAATTCTTGCTTGGAGCAAGACACATCCTGCATCCTTATGAGGACCATCTTACAAGACTGAAGTCTGTTGCTTTACCACCTTCACCAGCTAAGTTTTTATATGGTAGAATGGCTTTTAACCTTCTCAGACTCAGTGCTTCCATTTTATAGCACATAATTTATAATGTCCTCCTATACTATCTTGAAACGAAAATCTGTAACTTACTTGTTCACATAAGTTCAAAAAAAAATCAACCTAAGGTCCTGGCTGTATTAGAAAGCAAAAATACAATACAAGCAACATGTGACTTAAATAATGTTTTCAATATGTAAATGCTTGGGGATAACCACCTTAGAAGACACAATGACGTAGTCAAATACTGCATCTCCATGCAGAATCGCTGTGAATGACAGCTACTGCTACAGACTGCTGGCGCAAGGGTGTTACGTAGGTAACGCAATCCAATATCATAAGCAGTTTTGCCACTGGTGATTTCCCAAGATGGAGAACAACTTCTGATAAAGTCCTGCCCACCACCCCTCCCTGCCAAAATTACATTCCTCCCTTAATTTGCATAGTAGCTGCATTCCTGAAAAAGGAATATTAAACTTTGCAAAAGAGTACTTTGTGCTTATATGTAAAACAAGGAAACAGGATTAGGTTCCAGGTTCAGATAATTATAAACAGACTTTTCACCTACATGAATACCTGAGTGGCCGTTGGAAAAGTTGGAACAAGATACAGGACAACTCTTTGATGTGTGGAACTATCCCACACCCTTCAGCACATCCAGTGTTCCTGGCTCCCTTCCACTGAATTCCGTTCAGGCTTTTTCTGTCGTTGTGGTGACCAAAAATGCCCCCAACATTTCCCAAGTGCCTCCCACGCTGATCTCGTAAATCCAGTAGCACTCCTGGGTTTCCTTGTTTAAGCTCTTCACTGCTAACTAATGGGTAGTCATTAATCCACTTTGAGCTTTCTGTTTATCAGTGATAGCATTTGGTTCTAAAGTATATTAAATATAAAACGTTAGCTCTATGGCTTCTAAAGCAACTATAAAAATATTCTATTTTATTATTATTACAAGAGTTTTATTGTTTACAGCTTGTTAACTGTAAAGTTTGTTGGCTTAGAGTTGGTAAAGAATAAGTACTCTTAACGTAAATTTCAGAGAGTTTGGTTGCTTTTACGAAAATTATTTCAGAGTTGGGGCTCCTGAAAGAATCTGAAATTCAATATAGCTAGAAATCTGGTTACTGAAAATCGGATACTTTCTGAATTATCTAAGCCTCCTAGGGCTGCAAATTTTGACAGCATAGCTTTAAAAGCAGATTCTTGGCATAATTTTGAGTGGGTTTTGACCAAGTCATGCTGAGAAATTTGCAACTGCAGCAATCATTGGGATGTACAAGAAAGAGGAAAAAAAAATTAATGAAAACTTTCCAGGGTGAGGGACCTTAAACTTAACTGAACTTCTGAACTTTACGCCCTGTTGTGATCTTTCTGACACTTTGAAGAATCGTCCTGGAGAGTCTCCAGGGAGCACACTCCTCACTCTTCATTCTTAAACAGTGTGAAATCTGTCAACCCAACCAGGTCATCAAGAGGGCAGACTGTGACTTGTCATACAGAGAGGAATGTTCTCTAGGACACTGAAGAAGCTGGGCAGGTTTTGCTTTTTACCAAGAGTGAGACCCTGGCTTTTTGAGAAAGGGACTGATTTCCATACATTGGGAAAGCTGGCTTAGCACATACACTTGAATCAAACACAAGCTACCAAAGTGACGATTTGACATCCATCCCCTTAATTCTTATCAGAAAGCTGATCATTGAAAACAACTAACAGAGCTTTATTTGCAGAAACTGGAAAGTTTAAAACACCTCAGCTGAAACAGAACCTGATTTTTTTAAATTATTAACTCTATTGTGGGAAACAAAGAAACAATATCAGTTACTGAGAGGAGGGAACTCTTGATGCCTCTTCTTCTACTTGTTCTAGGTTTTTGTTGTTTTGTTTTTTTTTTAACTGAGTTCTTTAACCTTTCGGTACTCTGTTTCTCTGCTTATAAACTTGGAATAAGGATAGCTATTATTAGTTCAGGGGTTTTGTTGTTGTTGTTGGAGAACTGGGAACTCTGGACAAAATTACCAAATCGATGAAGTTTTTCTTTGACTTTCACACCTTCTTTAACTCATTCCATTGTGCTAAATGCTGGGGATTAAAAGGTCATTAAGGCATAGCTCCTGCCCTCAAGGAACTAACGTTTTAGTGGGTGAGAAAAGAAGTAAATATGACAATTCTGCCTTGCATGAATAACTGCTTTGCTGAACATAGACACGGGGTTGCTATGGGAACCCGGTGCAGAACACCAGCAACCACTGGGAAGGATGGAGAAGACTTTCCAACATCCTCTATCTCCTCTCTCAGCCTCTCCACCCCAACTTCCAGCGCTGCCCAAAGCAGAGGCTGTGCTTCTGAGATAGAACCCCAAGCTTTAGACTGTTCCTTCTGTCCCTTCCATCAGATTCCATCTGTTTGATGTTGCCTATCTAATTGTGATCTAAGTCAAGCTAAGGTATTCATTGATTGGTTAAGTGACTGTTTCCAGATGATAGTTGCATTCTGACTAGGGCTGTCCTTACCCATTCCACTAATCTTTATTGAGCATGCACTGTGTGGATTAATTTCAATTCTTTTACCCAGAGGACTGATGAGTGGGAAGATCAAGGCTTGAGCCTGGTAATCTCACTATAGACCAAAGGCTCTTTGCTTGGAATTACACTCTTTTTTTTTTTTTTTTTTTTGCGGTACACGGGCCTCTCACCGTTGTGGCCTCTCCCGTTGCGGAGCGCAGGCTCCGGACGCGCCGGCTCAGCGGCCATGGCTCACGGGCCCAGCCGCTCCGCGGCACGTGGGATCCTCCCGGACCGGGGCACGAACCCGCGTGCCCTGCATCTCCAGGCGGACTCTCAACCACTGCGCCACCAGGGAAGCCCGGAATTACACACTTTTATCACAGTCTGTCGGCTCTGCCTAGCTAGATAGCCCCACTGGCTGAGACCCCAAGTACAGCAGCGGGATCGTGCTAGCACGGCTCACCTACGTGAAGAAGGGACAAACACTGGCACAAGCAGCATCATGGCGTCATAGCCGCTCCTGGAGACCCAGACGCCCTGAGGGCACTGCTTAGTTATCCGGCAACACTAGCTGCCTGCTAGAAGGGCAGCTGGAGATCCCAAGAGAGTACAGATATCACCCTCCAAAGCCAGGACTGTGGTTTTCGGCTATTACCGCCGTGGAGGAACAGGAGTGGGCTGCCCTCTTGACAGGGAACTCTCTGAGGGAAGAGGCCATGTCATCATCGTCTCTCACCCCCAACACCACCCAGTGTCTGGGCCAAAGTAAACCCTTATTTAATGTTTGGAGAAGGAAAGGAAGGAAGAAAGAAGGAAAGGGAAAGGAAGGGGAGGGAAGGAAAAGGAAAGATGAGCTTTTGAGACAATCACGGGCAGTCCTTCTCTGGGTCTCTCCACAAGTCCTTTAGCTGAACTGATTCTACAGCTGTCATGTCTCTGCCTTCCCTCCCTCTCTGCCTCTTCCTTCAGGCGCATCAGTTAAACTCTTCACTCTGAGCAATCCAGTGCTCATGAGCCACGAGGACGAAGGCAAGAGAAACCTCAGCACAGACACTTCATATACTTCTTCGTGCATTTCTTTGTCGCTCCACTTTCACTCCTCGCCATTTGCATCTCCACACCTCCTACTTGAATGGGTTTTTCTACAGCTTTAGCAGGTTGTACGTATATTCACCTTTTTTAAAAAAAAAAAATACAGGCTGCTATAAGCTTGTCTTTAGAGCTCTGTGGACTCTATAGTCCTAAGAATAAGAACATATTTCTTACTGACTGCTCTACCCCTGCAGTTAGGCTTCACCTCCTCTGGAACAACATGCAAGAGCCAGTGCATTACCAGGAAGAACATGACCTCATTGGTAGGAAATCCCAAACCCATGTGGGACTCAGAGGGTGCTACAACAAATTCCTTACATTTCTTCTCAGACTGGCTTTCGTTAGTACAGAGACCACCTCCAACGGGTGCTTGCGTGCCCCTCCTCTTTTGACCTCCCTTATTCATTCCTTTTCTCCTGCTCTGTCCTCTCACCCTCTCCACCCTGCCACGTCCCCTACGTACATCCCAGGCACCATCTTGCCTCTATCCCTTGTGGAAAGATAGGCTTCTGACTCCATCCAGGGCAAGGGGCAAAGTGAATCATCATATTCTTGAGAGTCGAGCCCACTAGACAAATCATCTTTCTCTTGCTCATATTTTCCAGTTTGTATGATTATTTCTAGGCATTTTTATATTGAAGTATCCCTTACCCACCACAGCTGAAGTAGAAACAAAAGTAATGAAGATGATGAAGGGGCCATCCCACCACCATCCTCTGAGTAGTTGAGGGCAGCAACACTGTCTTGAAAATTCTGTGTATTCAAGTGCACAGTAGCTTGCACAGAGTAGGTGCTCAATGAATATTTGTGGGTGGAGCTCTCCCAGTGTTTACCCCACTGCTTAGATCTAAGCACCAAGAGAGACTCAGAAAAAAACAGCCAAGTCATGCCTAAAGGACTTCATTTTCATTCATTGACATCTACCAAAGGATATTAGATATTTATTAAATAACCATTCCTGGTTAGAATATTATTTAACGTTATAGAGGTAATTAGAAATATTTAGAAGACACATAAAAGATAGATGTGTCTTCTAGAGGGAAAAAGCAGGAGAAAAGGAGAGAAAGCCCACGGGCCATGTGAAACAAGGGTAAGATTATACTCTCAGACCACATCTGAATCAGCAGACGCCCTTCAGGTAAAAATCTCAGGAGACTTTAAGGCCCGGCTCAGAAATGGTTAAACACGAGGCCTGTGTGCATCCTGTCACAGTTTTATTTTGAGCAGCCTGTTTGCCCAAGTACCTCCCACTCTTTCCCTTCCCCAGAAACTGCCGCTCTGTTCTATGTACACAACAAAAATGTTTGTCTTTTCCAGAGCTTGAGGTACTAACCAATGTCTGTGAATTTCTTTGTGTAATAACATAATAATCAAATCACATTTAAGTCAGTGTCAGCAATACATGTGTTTTCAATTTTAAAACCCACAACTGATTTATTATTCACCTCCCAATATTCCATTTGTACATTTAGTGAGAGAAACAGAAAAGTTACATACATAGAATCGCTTCCAAGTTTTGCTATGAAGTTATTTCTCTGGTTGTTTTCTAGTTATTTTACAGGTTGTCTTTCAATATTAGCCCTACAGTATTTCTCACTCTGACATTCCTGTTCAGCGATACCGATTTTAATCTTCAACCTTTTCATCTTTATTGTTTTGAAAACACTTGTATTCATGAATTACATGGAAATGTCCGTCTTTTGCTTTTGTTTTACTATGTTTTTAAAAAAGGAAGGAAATCTGAGATTCCTTGAGTATTGATGCATCACTGTGCCTCAGGGAAAATAGGGTCCCATGCTGGACTGCCACATGTCCCCTATCCTTTGTCCTTTCCTATAAAGAGCGGAATATAATGAACAGAGTATCTTGAAAGATCAGATAGACCAGGGTTCCAGTCCCTGCTCTGCTACTTATCAGTCGTGCAACTTTGGATGAATTAGTAAACTTTTCCAAATCCACTGCTTCATCTGTAGAATGTACCTAGTAATACCAACTTCACAGTACCCACTTTTCTGAAAATTAAGTAGGACGACAAATGTAAACTAACTAGTAGGTGCTCAATATTTCTTAGGCCCATCACCCCCTTGCCCCAAGCCCTGTTTTTGCTATGGATAGAATAAATGGAATAGGAGGCCAGGGGTCCTTGTTCTAGATTAAGTATATCAGTTATACCTTTGGGGACAGTTCAGGTACCCATGCAAGTGGACACTGGAATAACCATCGAAAACAATTCCTTCTTCTCTCTGATCTAACTCAATGTGAAAATCTGTAGCTTTCCACGGCCTGTTAATGGTGTAAGTCTTAGCGGGAGCGTTTCCTTAACAGTGTCCTACACCAAGAGCTGCAGATGTGATTACAACTAAGATGCCACTGTAACCCATTGACAGCCATGTGTCATAAGAGACAAATCTCAATGTACAAGTAAAAATCTCAGGCTCTACTAAACTAGAATGGATATTTGCATTTAAAGAGTTATATTCCACCTTCATATAATACCCACTTGATTCAATCCATTAAATCAGAGGATTCACTCACGTGAACTATGATTCAAGCAGCTATCGTAACCCATAAAGAGAAAGGAATTCACTTATGATGAACTTCCTTTCCAAAGAATAAAATATAAATGATCCTTTTCTGAAAGCTTTTGGAGATCCATGTTCCTATCCAGGCCTCTACTGATGGATACACTTAGTACTAATCTACCACCATTCTAAAGATATACTTAAAATTATTTCAGAAAACCCAACAAATTCAGAAAAGAAACAGAAGTTCAAGTTCTTCTGCACAGGAGATCACCCTGTTATTTGTTGTGTAAGATGAATGAATCTTCCCTGCTCTGGACAATTCATTCAATTCAACAACTCTGTGGTGGTATTTATCATGAGAAAGATAATGTGCCACAGGAGAAAGGAAAAGTAAAAAGTTTATATCACAACCAATAATCACCTTATTCCATAAAGAATATGTGAGATATATATAGATATATATATGTACAATGGAATATTACTCAGCCATAAAAAAGAATGAAACAATGCCATTTGAAGCAACACGGAATAGACCTAGAGGTTGTCATGTTAAGTGAAGTAAGTCAGAAAGAGAAAGACAAATACCATATGATATCACTTATATGTGGAATCTTAAAAAATGATACAAATGAACTTGTTTACAAAACAGAAATAGACTCACAGATATAGAAAGAAAATTTATGGTTACCAACGGGGATGGGGTGGAAGGGGACAGGGAGAGATAAATTAGGAGTTTGGGATTAACATATACACACTACTATATATAAAATAGATAAACAACAAGTACCTACCGTATAGCACAGGGAGCTATATTCAATATCTTGTAATAATCTATAATGGAAAAGATTCTGAAAAAAGAATATATATATATATATGTGTGTGTATAACTGAATCACTTTGCTGTACACCTGAAACTAACACAACATTGTAAATCAACTATACTACAATTTTTTTTAATGGTTAAAAAATAATAATAAATAATCACCTATTCCTTCATTCCATCATTCAATGAACACCTTTTAAGCCAGCCACCATAACTGTGCAAGACATGATCCTAGCCTGACAGGGCCTACAGTGGTGTGGGCAGCAAGTGCTACATAGCAGGAGAGCTAAGAACGCAGGTTACTCCAATACCAACTGTAAAGCATTACGGGGACTCACAGAGGATCTGATGCATCTGACTGGGAAGTGAGAAGGAATTACTTGAGGTGGGCTACTGAAAGGTTGATGGCATTTCAATAGATGGAGATAGTATTCAACTGAGAAGGAGTATGGGAATCATACAGAAGCTTGAGGGACCTGGCAGGGGAAAAAACAGCAAAAACAGAGACCTATGTATCTGCAAGGGGACTGGTGGGAGACAAACATGGAAAACTAAGTTGGCATCACATTGTGGAGGACCATGAATACCAGAATAAATATTATAAATATAACTAAGTAGACATTGGGGAGCCAGTGAAGAATTTGGAGTGGGGCGGGGGTGCTGCCCTGGTAGGAGCTGAGCTTGGGGAATAAATCTGTCAGTGGTAGGTGAGAGAGATTGGAGGGGACAACTGGAGACAATCAGAGGGTTAGTCTCCTCTCCTGGGGCAGGGAGTGTAGAACCGGCAGACAGAGGGAAAGGCGAGGAGCAGACGTACATTACAACACACATCTGGAATTTCTGTAGTGAAATATAACAATCCAAACACATATCACCAGATAAAAGACCACACTTATTTTAAATATATGCTGAGATCTAGGGAGTTAATGCAGCAGTTTTTAACCTCTGGAGACTTAGAATCAACTGAAAGTTTGGTCACCTCAATTTGCTCACCACAAACCATTGCCCTCAAAACTTGGGATTTGCTAAACATTTCAAACTCTGAGAAGCGGAGGGTTCAATAAAACCACATTGTGCCTGGCACATATTTCTCCTCTAAAAGGGAGGAAATTTGATCTGCTTACTAATTCATTTAAATTTCATTCAAACTGGGATTTTGAAAAACCTCTCTATTGCCCAGAGAAATCTTAAGAGCTTATTTTTAAAGACTTTTTCCCTCCTTACAAAAAGGAAATAATAGTTTTCCAACTATCCTTGAACCCCAGAAGTTAGAGATTCATAATCCATGGGTTGGAATGGAATTTTTGGTAGGCAAAACAATAGACTAAAACCAGCACATTTTGCCAAAACCCAGTGCATTGGATGGTTGAGGAGGACAGGATTTTGACCCTCTTGGATACTTTCTGAGCACATTTTCTAGAAATGAAGCAGCAGGTGTGGGTACAGTGAACTGGGGAAGGACTTTATTCTATTCTATGACTCATATCAGCCATATTGGTTTTCTCTTCAGTGTCAAGAACATAAAAGAGAAATGGCAATTTCTTTTTTTATCTTAAAACAACAATTTATTATTGCTCATGAGTCTGTGGGCCAGCTGGGTGGTTTGGTCCTGGCTGGACATCTGCAGTTGACCCTTCACTTTTGTTCATTAAATGAGTTTTTAAAGTGAAAATATAATACACACACAGAAAAGTGCACATACCATGAGACTGCAGCCTGATAAATTTCCACAAACTGATCACACCAGTGCAACGAGCACACAGATAAGCTACAACACCCAAGTCTCCACTAGTGTCTCCTTTCAGGCATTTACCTTCCAAAAATAGCCACTGTTCCCAATCTGTCACAATAGCTTGGTTTGAGAAATGGAATTTTAAAAAATAAACATAGGAAATATAGATCAATGGAACACGATAGAAAGCCCAGAGACAAACCCACGCACATATGGTCACCTTATCTTTGATAAAGGAGGCAAGAATATACAGTGGAGAAAAGAAAGCCTCTTCAATAAGTGATGCTGGGAAAACTGGACAACTACATGTAAAAGTATGAAATTAGAACACTCCCTAACACCATACACAAAACTAAACTCAAAATGGATTAAAGACCTAAATGTAAGGCCAGACACTATAAAACTCTTAGAGGAAAACATAGGCAGAACACTCTATGACATAAATCACAGCAAGATCCTTTTTGACCCATCTTCTAGAGAAATGGAAATAAAAACAAAAATAAACAAATGGGACCTAATGAAACTTAAAAGCTTTTGCACAGCAAAGGATACCATAAACAAGACCAAAAGACAACCCTCAGAATGGGAGAAAATATTTGCAAATGAAGCAACTGACAAAGGATTAATCTGCAAAGTTTACAAGCAGCTCATGCAGCTCAATGTCAAAAAAACAAACAACCCAATCCAAAAATGGGCAGAAGACCTAAACAGACATTTCTCCAAAGAAGATATACAGATTGCCAACAAACACATGAAAGAATGCTCAACATCATTAATCATTAGAGAAATGCAAAGCAAAACTACAATGAGATATCATCTCACACCGGTCAGAATGGCCATCATCAAAGAATTTACAAACAATAAATGCTGGAGAGGGTGTGGAGAAAAGGGAACCCTCTTGCACTGTTGGTGGGAATGTAAATTGATACAGCCATTATAGAGACAGTATGGAGGTTCCTTCAAAAACTAAAAATAGAACTACCATATGACCCAGCAATCCCACTACTGGGCATATACCCTGAGAAAACCATAATTCAAAAAGAGTCATGTACCACAGTGTTCATTGCAGCAATAGCCGGGACATGGAAGCAACCTAAGTGTCCATCGACAGATGAATGGATAAAAGAAGATGTGGCACATATATACAATGGAATATTACTCAGCCATAAAAGGAAACAAAATTGAGTTATTTGTCGTGAGGTGGATGGACCTAGAGTCTGTCATACAGAGTGAAGTAAGTCAGAAAGAGAAAAACAAATATGATATGCTAACACAATCTAAGGGGAAAAAAAGGTTATGAAGAACCTAGGGGCAAGAGGGGACTAAAGATACAGACCTACTAGAGAATGGACTTAAGGATATGGGGAGGGGGAAGGGTAAGCTGTGACAAAGTGAGAGAGTGGCATGGACATATATACACTACCAAATGTAAAGTAAATAGCTAGTGGGAAGCAGCACATAGCACAGGAAGATCAGCTTGGTGCTTTGTGACCACCTAGAGGGGTGAGATAGTGAGGGTGGGAGGGAGGGAGACGCAAGAGGGAAGAGATGGGAACATATGTATATGTATAACTGATTCACTTTGTAATAAAGCAGAAACTAACACACCATTGTAAAGCAATTATACTCCAATAAAAATGTTTTTAAAAATAAATAAACAAATAAATAAATAACATAGGGATGTATGTATATGTATAGCTGATTCACTTTGTTATAAAGCAGAAACTAACACACTACTATAAACCAATTATACCACAATAAAAAATTTAAAAAATAAAATAAAATAAATAAACATGTTAAAAAGTAGAGCTAGAGAAACAATTCTCCTTTTGTCTTAAAGGAGACTCCTCTTCCTCCACCTCTTCCTACTCTGTGGCAGTGTTGAAGCAAAGCTCTTCTAGTGACAGCCATCAAGAAGTCGTATTTGTCATACATAGAAGAGCTAATGACGTGAGGCTTTAGTACATCTCTGTTCAAGACCTGAGTTTAGAGAACTTAAAATAACTTAGCTCCTTTTAACCCAAATTGATTTTCCAACTTCAAGTTAAATTTTAAGGTAATGATGAGTTTTCTTTTGGTTTGGGTTTGTTTTCCTTTTGTTTCTTTCCTTTTGCATGTGTTTATTATTGTTAATGTTACGTTGTGTGTATTTTTGTTTCTTTTTTGATATCACAACTGATTTTCTTACTTTTCTATTAAAGACCTTAGAAAATGCCCCAGATGCTAAGGAATTTAATTTACATTTTATCTCAATCCAATTACTCCAGGATCTCAAAGGTCACTTGTACTAACTTTGTCTTAAATATATGTTGACCCACGTGAGAACAGTCTCCACACTTGATGTTACAGGACAAATAATATCTTTGGTTGTTATTAGTTTCTACGCACTATTTCCTGACTGCTGGCAATATGTACAGGAAAAATAAACAAATATGGTCATTTATGAGCACTGATGATTTTTGAAAGATCGGGATAGACATAGTATTTTCTTTTCTTTTTAACATTTAATACCCCCTTCACCCATTTCTCTCACCCCCACCCACCACCTCTGGCAACCACCAATCTGTTCCTTATATTTATGAGCATGACTTTTTTTGGATTCCACATATAAGGGAGATTATACGGCTTTGTCTTTCTCTGACAGATTTGTTCCACTTAGCATAATGCCCCCGAGGTCCATCCATATTGTCACAAATGGCAACACCATTTATTGAAGAGAATCTTTTCTCCATTGTATAACTTTGGCTCCTTTGTCATAAATTAATTGACCATATATGTTAAGGGTTTATTTCTAGGTTCTCTATTATGTTCCATTGATCTATTTGTCTGTTTTTATGCCAATACCATACTGTGTAATTACTATAGCTTTGTAAAATAGTTTGAAATCAGAAAGTGTGATGCCTCTAGCTTTGTTCTTCTTTCTCAAGGTTGTTTTTGCTATCCAGGATCTTTTGTGGTTTTCAGATTGTTTGTTCTATTTCTGTGAAGGATGTCATTGGAATTTTGATAGGAATTGCATTGAATCTGTAGGATGCTTTAGGTAGTATGTAAATTGTAACACTATTAATTCTTCCAGTTGATGAGCACAGAATATCCTTCCATTTATTTGTCTCCAAATTTTTAAATTAATGTCTTGCAATTTTTAGTATACAGATTTTTCACCTCCTTGGTTAAATCTATTGCTCGGCATTTTATTCTTTTTAATGCAATTGTATATGGGATTGTTTTCTTAATTTCTCATTCTGATAGTTTGTTATTAGCATACAGAATGGCAACAGTTATCTGTGTATTGATTTTTTATCTGGAAACTTTACTGAATTCAATTATTCTAAGTTTTCTGATGGAGTCTTTAGGGCTTTCTATATATATCATGTATCAAAATCATAAGATCATTTCTATATTTTAAAGCATCTGGTTCTTTTAGGAAGAAATGGAGACTTTAATGTCTAGAGATACTAATCTGTGAAAGCTGGGATTTGACTGAAGAACATGAAACTGAGGTCTTTAATACATGTTGAAATGAGCACTAGTCTCATTCAGCACCTCGTCAAAAAAACTAGAAGTCCACATTATACATTTTTGAAATCCACTGATATTGTTTTCTACACATAACCTCTTTACTAGGTTATTTTCATTTTTTTAAAGTAGTCTACTTAAAATTATATCTACAGGGAAACTGCATCTTAGCATATGGTTGTTTCAATCTTAAAAACCTCATGAGTGTTTTCAAGAAAATTGCCATCCTGGATAACTCCACTAACCTTCCAACTTTGCAGGAATCCTGAATCCTAAACTAGTAGAATTGGCAATAAAAGAGAAAGAGCTATACTGTAAATCTGCTATTTGTGCTTCCAGGCCCCTAAAATCACACTAACTTTTTTCATCTTTTTTTAAAACTACATATTTCAAACTAGAATCTCAACCTGATTTCTCCAAGACTCATCATTCTTGAACTTAAAACTGGAGCACAGACGCAGGAAAGTTATTTAATTCTATCCTCATGTATTTAACACCTATATCTTGCAGGATATTGTGGAAATTCAAAGAAAACTAGCAGGAATCTGGCCTCTGAGAGCGTACAGCCTAATAAGAAAGTCAGATGTGTAAATAAGAGTAAATTTGCAGTCACATGGGGCACAATGTTATAGTAGAGGTCACTCACAGGAAATGGCAGTAGCAGGAGGACCTGGTCCCTGGAACTCCATTTGGGGGGTTGAGAAAATGATTTCAAAAGCTAAGGTACAGGGACTTCCCTGGTGGCGCAGTGGTTGAGAATCTGCCTGCCAATGCAGGGGACATGGGTTTGAGCCCTGGTTAGGGAAGATCCCACATGCCTCGGAGCAACTAAACCCGTGTGCCACAACTATTGAGCCTGCGCTCTAGAGCCCACGAGCCACAACTACTGAAGCCCACGCACCCAGAGCCCAAGCTCTGCAACAAGAGAAGACACCGCGATTAGAAGCCCGCGCACCTCCCCGGCTTGCAGCAGCTAGAGAAAATCCGCGCACAACAACTAAGACCCAACAACTAAGACGCAGCAATGAAGACCCAATAACAAAGACCCAATGCAGCCAAAAATAAATAAATATATTTATCCAAAAAAAAAAAAAAAAAGCTAATATACAAGTGTAAGTTTTAGAATTGGCTTATTTTAAAATGGCATTCGATAATGATGTTTCTGTAAATTAATTGAGAGAACTGATTCAGATTAAAGCAACAAATTTTGTATGGAGCTTCCATTATAAGCAAGATTATGCACTAGATACAAAGGGTTACAAAGTTTGATAAGATGGTTTCTGACCTGGAGTAGTAATAAGTTATTTATACCAATATCTCTATAGTACAAGACATATTTAAAATCCTATAAGAATATAGAAAGCATATGAATAGCCACTAACCCAGCAAGGAATTTCATTATAATTATTATGATATAATAATTATATATAATTATATAATACTTACATAATATATAAGTATAATAATTATTAGTACAATAATTATCAGATTAGGGCATTTATTAATAACATTATTTTAAGTATTCAGTAGAATTAATGCTCTGAAAGTATTGATATTAGGTTTGTGGAGTTGGGTCTCCATGTTTGCTTGAAGCAAATTCTGCTCATTTAAACCTAAAAGTGTTTTTTGTTCTCACTATCACCTGAACTACTTCTGCACCAATTACTAAACTATTCAAATTCTGGGAACAGTAGATATAGACATTGCTGGAGAACTATGTATACAGTCGACAGAAACAGCCTCATCATATAGGTGTGCTTATAGCTTTTTTTATCCCAGATACTTATTCTAGGTTTAAGATTTCTCCGAGTACCAAAATTTATCATCCCCCCATAAAGAGAATATGCCATAGAGAAAATACTCAAAATGAAAATAATTTTTATTAACGTTTTTTGCATTTAAGCCGACCCCAACTTGTGAAATTTAAAACTTACCATATCAGCAGTGCCAATATAAACTTCATAACCCTAAAATTAGTTTCTAAATAGTGCAGAAATGTGTTAACATGCACAATTTGTGAAATTTGTAAAAGAACAAGTAAACAGAAAATGAATTTCACAATCAGGGTCAATGTGCACATAGATTAGGCAATGAAACATTCTGGAGCACCATTTTATAACTGTTCCAAATGAGACTATGGAGACCCATAGCCTGTAAAAACAACAAAATCCAAACAAAAAACACCATTAAGATAGCTGTGAATGCCTTTAAATAATAATTTTTTAATTATATAAAAGTATTAAATAAACCCAGTATTTTATTATTACGCACATTGTTAAGATTCTTTAAATTTTTGCAAGCTGATTTTAACTGAGCTATCTGCAAAATTTAGCTTAGCTAATCATTTAAATTTCTGTCCAGAAATGCCTATCACTTACCCCTAATAATCAAAGCAAAAATATGCTAGTTATTCACTGGAAGTCCTTTTGGGAACAAATGTGTCGCATCTTATTCAATAATTGTATAACACATTTTGGCACTTTGAAAAGTAATACCTAGGATTATTATACAGCATGGTGATTTATTCACAGTTTGTTCTTTATCTGGATTTTTTTCTCCCAACTATACCTTCAGTTTATATCCTACTTTTCCGTTATCTCACAGCACAAAGTGCTCCCTAAATAACAGTTGATAAATAAGTTATTAGTATTGTTTTAAAATAAATTTATTTTTCTTTCATTACGGAATGCTCTTCTTCTTTAGAGAGCTACCTTGAGGATTTTTTTTTAATTTAGCTTTATGAACGTCCTCACATAAGAAAATTAAGCCCTATTGTTTTTATAAATGGTCACCCAGCATCACTTCTGAATTATTTTCTTGTGTATTAAAGAATAGCCCAGATAGCAGTACTAAATGGCAAAGTCATGGTATTTTAGAAAATATTGGCCACCAATGAATACTGTAACTTGGCAGATATCTACCTGCTCATCTCAGAGAATAAGTTTGAAATTGCACAAATAACAATACACATCATTACAGCTAATTAGTTCCAAAACTTTGAAACTCTCATGGTGAATGACATTATATGCTACATTTTTTTAACCTACACACTACCATAAAAAATTAAGTATGAGAAGTTTTTATAAATAAATCTATCTATACATAGATTTATTTCAATATTAAATATATTTTACATTATCTGAGCTTCTGCTGCAAAGATGCAAGACAGGGCCAAAACTAGGTTGGGACAAGTGAGGCGCTCAAAATTTTAGAAGATACCAAATAATTCAGTAATTAAAATATTTCATTTTTTAACATAATATTTTTAAAATAAAAATCAGGACAAAAAATATAAAAATGGAAATAAAGATTGAAAGAGATCTACATTATCATGTTGGTAGACTATCATCTATTTGACAAGGTGAAAATAATAAGTAGGGAAGGAAAGACTTGCTGTATTCCTCTTTGATTAAGGAAAAGAAATGGCTCTCAACTTGATATCTCCAGCTCACAGCATCATTAGATTAGCAATATTTTAGTCAAAATGATAATTTTAGTGGCTAGAAACCATTATTTCCTATCACCTATACTTACTGTATATGAAAAATGTCATTATCTTAGCTATGACTCTGCTTAAAATATTATACCACCTGCAAAGCTGAATGGAAGTTGACAAAGAAATAATCCATAATTTCAATTTGCTATGTTCGTGGCATATTTCCATAATCCAGTCTTAAATTGCTTGCTTTTCATTCTATTATGTAAACACAGCATGCTCTCAGCCACATAGGAGATTCTCTTTTAGTATTTTAAAATTGGACGATTTTCATAGACTATTAAAAAAAGGAATAGATCATTGTATGGATATTTCCTTCTAGGTTTACATAACACAGGAATAATTAATTTCATTTATTTACTGACACACTTGATTTCATTCTATATACTTCTATATAGAAATATTGCCAAGTTTCTTTGCTCCCCTACGTAGCAAAACTCCTTGAGAGCTGAATATACTCCATGTCATTGCCTCAGATTTCTCCCTTCCCATTCTCTCTCTTCTTAGACTCTTTATTACAAAATAACTTCAGATTTATAGAAAATTTGCAAGAACTGAGCAAAGAACATTCAAATACCCTTTACCCAGATGAACCAATTATTGTATTTTGCCCAATTTGCCTTGCTGCTACTTTCTTCGTAACCACTTGAAAGTTTGTTGTACACATCATGCCCCTTTATCTCTAAATATTTCAGCATGTATTTTCTAAGAACAAGGGATTCTTTCGTGTAACCACAGTTCAGCTATCAAATTCAAGACATTTATAGAAAGGATATTATTATCTCATACACAAGTCCATATCCAAATTTTACAAATTGTCCTAATAATGTCATTTATGGAAATTTTTTTCTGATCCAGGATCCAGTTTGGAGCCATGCATTGCATTTAGTGCACTGTATCTGGTACCCATTATTATGAAACAATACCTGAGGTTCTCTTTATCTTTTATGACATTGACTTTTTTTAAGAGTACAGGCCGATTGTTTACTTATAGAGTATGCTTCAGCTTGGGTTTTTCTAATGTTTTCTCTTTGGGGGGATGGAATGTGCCTTTGGGGCAGGAACACTGAATGGGTGATGTTGTGTCCTCAGTGAATTACATCAGGAAGAGTGAGATGTCAGCTTTTCCTATGACCAGTGATGTTAACTTTGAATAGTTAGTGAAGATGGTGCCCCCTCTACATTTGTCCACTAAAAAGCTATTCAGGGCTTCCCTGGTGGCGCAGTGGTTGAGAGTCCGCCTGCCGATGCAGGGGACACGGGTTCGTGCCCCGGTCCGGGAAGATCCCACATCCCGCGGAGCGGCTGGGCCCGTGAGCCATGGCCACTGAGTCTGCGCGTCCGGGGCCTGTGCTCCGCAACGGGAGAGGCCACAACAGTGATAGGCCCACGTACCGCAAAAAAAGAAAAATAAAAAAAGCTATCCATTTTTTCTTTAACGATTAATAAGTTATCTGTGAAGAGATACTTTGATGCTATGTAACTATCCTGTTGCTTTTTAAGCTTTCACTTAACAATTTTATTGTCCATTAATGATCTTGACCTGAATCAGTTATTACTATAAAGGTTGCAAAATGGTAACTAACTCTTATTATTTCTTCTACCTTATTGGTCAGCACTCGCTGCAAGGAAGAGCTTTCCCTTCTCCTTATTTATTTGCTCGCTTACTTACTCACTAACAGTATGGACTGCTGGATCTCCAATTGACATCCAAATGCAACGTGTACAAAACTGAAATCCACCCCACACCTGCTCCACCCGTATGCATCTCAGGTGACGGCAGCTCCAGTCCCCCAGTGATTTAGGCCAAAAACTTGAAGGCACTCAAAGTCTATTCAGAATCCCTCCACTTCTGCTGTCCACTGTTCCCCCCATGATCTAACCAGCTGTCATTTCTTGCCTGGATTATTCCAATAGCTTCATAACAGATCTCACTGCATCAAAGCTTGCTGCTACAATCTCTTCTCAACACAGAAACCACAGTGACCCTTTTTAAATGTTAAATGTTTCCATATTACTCTTCCTCTCAAAACTTTGTGGTGGTTTCACTTTCACTGACAGTAGAGCCCAAGCCATCACAATAGCTTTCAGGGCATAATTCTCACACACACACACCCACTTTGCTCTATGACCAAATCTCTTACTCCTTCCTTTTTCTCTCCTCCCCATCCACACTGAACTGCTGCTCACCCCACATGCCAGCAAACCAAGCACGTTCCCACTCTAGGGTTATTCGAGCTGGTCCCTCTGAAAGGAAGGCATTTCCCCAGATACCTGCTTGGCCAGCTCCTTCACCTCCTTCGATTTTGATCAAATGGTAGCCTCTAATGAGGCCAACCCTGACTACCCTAACACAGAACCCTGGATCCCTCGTTCCCTGCGTTCCTTCCTTCACCCTTTGCACATACCAGCTTCTAATACATTTTTATACATTACTTCTTTTTTTGTTGTTTATTGTTTATTGTCTATCTCTCTATGTTAGAATGCAAGCTTCTTGAGGACAGGGATCTTTATTTTGCTCACTGGAGGATCTAGAACTGAGGGATCTCACCAAGCATCTAGAACAGTGCCTGTTCCTTAGTAGCACTCAAAACTTTTTTTTTTTTTTTGGCCATGCCAAGCAGCTTGTAGGATCTTAGTTCCCCGACCAGGGTTTGAACCCGGGCCCCAGCAGTGAAAGTGCCAAGTCCTAACCACTGGACCACCAGGGAATACCCTCAAAACACTTTTTTTTTTTTTTTTTTTTTTTTGGCTGCGTTGGGTCTTCCTTTCTGTGCACGGGCTTTCTCTAGTTGCAGCGAGCAGGGGCTACTCTTCGTTGTCGTGCACGTGCTTCTCATTGCGGTGGCTTCTCATTGCAGAGCACGGGCTCTAGGCACGCGGGCTTCAGTCGTTGTGGCTCGGGGCCTCTAGAACACAGGCTCAGTAGTTGTGGCGCACGGGCTTAGTTGCTCTGCGGCCTGTGGGATCTTCCTGGACTAGGGATCAAACCCGTGTCCCCTGCATTGGCAGGCGGATTCTTAACCACTGCAACACCAGGGAAGTCCCCCCTCAAAACATTTTTTTAATGAACGAACCACTTTATCCTGTACCTTAACTTGATAAACAATAGAAATGAGTGAGAATCCATCAGTAGAATTGAGTCTATATATGCCATTTTTAATACTGATGTGAGCCTAAGCACCCAAGTTCAGTTTACGCCTCTTATCTCCTTATGTTTTTGTTTACATCTCCCCACACTCGAAATCTAGAACCATTTTAAAATAAAAAGAATGTTAATCAGGTGGCATTTTCAGGAAGTAGTAGGTGTTGTCTGCCCTGAATTAAGTCCTTGCATGCCTAATTAATACAAGTAACGAACTGAGTTTGGTCAATCCCTGCCTTTGGGGAGTGCCACATTGCTGAGGAGGCCCTTGCCCATTGATTCTTGGGCTTCTAATATCCACTGTGATTTTGAGCTCTAGAAAGGAAAAGGGGACATGGGAGGAGGCACGAGAGAAACCAAAATTTCTTTGTATATGAACTGTACGTTTTCCTACTAGGACTGTTCAGTTGACTCCAGATCTAAAATTGGCAGCAGACGTCACTTAACGTGGCTGAGTGATTCATAGAATTTCAGCTGAGATAAGACATACCTTGACAGACATTCAAATAATGTGCTTGGGGTAGTTCTGGACAATCAACAGTCAAGTTTTAAAAGGCACATGTGACAGGAGTATTAAAATATCTGTACTGACAGGATCAGATTTTTATGGCCACCAGTAAAAGAGAATATACTCCATCAGGAAATAGACACCCACTCTGCTTCATGTCATGGCAATCTAAGTCACTCTTGCACTGAGATTTTTAATTCCTTTACTGCTGATGTTCCTGGGACATTAGGAAACATCTCCTCATGTCTAAGCTAGTGCCTTCTCAACTCTTCTAATTCAGGTGAAGGATTTCATCAGACTAGAGAGAGGATAGGGTGAGAACCTGTTCTAAATTTTGGAACCTCAGCTCCAGTATAGCAGAAAAGAAAGCATACCTGTTCCTTAAATGCATGCAGAAGTATGTGAATTCACTCACTAAGTTCACCAGCATCATTAATAAGAAAATGAAGTTTTTAATTCCTGTATTTCATGTCTTCCAAAATTAGTCAGAAATATCTCATTTTAATGAATGTAACATATAAGAAATATCATTTTTTCTAGAAAAATTTCAAATGCAGAGTTAAATGGTCTCTATTAAGAAAGCACTGAGAGCATCTCTTAGATTTCTCTCCTTTATATATAGTACATTGTATTTTTACATAATGGAGAAAAATAGGGCTTTTTAAATATATAACTTCTGAATTTGATTACTTTCCACAGATACAACACACTCAGGGGAAATTGGCACCAAGAAAAAGGTGAAAAGACTGTTAAGCTTTCAAAGATACTTCCATGCATCAAGGCTGCTTCGTGGAATTATACCGCAAGCCCCGCTCCACCTGCTGGATGAGGACTACCTTGGACAAGCCAGGGTGAGCTAGTTACCCCTCTGTCGCCTCACGCCAGGCCAGTGGCCGAGAGCATGCGCTCCCCGCTACTCCCCATCCCTCCCACCCCCAGCCCCCAATAGCACCTGGGTTTGAGTCTTTACTTCTGTCACTGAGGAGCTCCGTGCCTCTGGACAGTTATTCAACACATCTGGACCTTTTCCTTAGATATAAAGTGAAGTAATAGAAACGCTCACCTCATGGGGTGGTACAAGGATTAAACAAGGTAAAGCGTGTTTGCAGGCGGAATATACTCATGCCTAGCACATGCTAGCTATTTTCATTTTTATAAATGTGCAAAACACATTTGCACAACACTAAATAAAATGAAGTTTGGGACTGGCCAATGACCAGTGAAGGAATAAATTTTTTAACCCGTTGAATTATCTCACCATAATAGCTACCCTGAAATTAACCCAGTAATTACCAAGTCTTAATTCCACTTTAGGCTATCAATACAGTGCACTGTCTGTTTTATAATTGTTAATTTATTCAAAAAAATTTTACTAATTTGACAACTATTTTGCAATGCATTGATCCAGCAGAGGGTAGAAATCTAATGTGTGACAATCTACAAAAAGTTCAAAGGTTATCTCTAGCGCAAACTCCCAAAGGAATTTAAATTTCAGGAATAAACCACCTCAGTTTAAACAGAAGTCAAAGGTAATATCTTACAGTTGCTATGATAAGGACTATTATGCTGTCTATATGCAATGAAGAAATATATTCTAATGGTATATACTATTAAGAAATAAGCAGCAAGTAATGTTAGAAGAACTAATTCCCCACATTAGGTCTACAAAAAGAAAGCAAATATCACTCCTTCTAACAGCCCAAGTTCTGAGACTGAGTGAATGGTTGGTTGGTTGTTTCATTTGGTGAGAGGAGAAGAGAGAGCAAGGCTAAGCTCCCAGTGCTGGAGCATCCATGACACAGCACTCTCTGTGGGTACCTCTCAAGAAAGACAACAGTGAGATGTAGAAAGAACAACAGACCAGAGGTCAGGATATCAGAGATCACATCTTGGCTCCGCCTTTAGAATTGTGTGACTTTTGGATAAGAACTCACTCAAACTAGACTTCACCAAAAACCTACTATCCCTTCATTTTTCTGGTGCTGTTGTGAAGGCCTTTGTGTGCCATGAGGAGACCGTTGGATTTTATCGAAAGACACAGGGAGGCCATTCAAGGGCAGGTAGAGGAGAGTGAGCTGGTCCTTACCGGAAGCAGGGCCCGTGAGAGGAGAGGAAAGCAGTCACAGGAGCCGCAGTGAGGATAGAATCAGCAACTGCAACTTTGTGCCTGAGAGTTAACACCGTCTAATTCCAAGCAGGGGGTATTATTAAAAAGAAAATAGCACAGTAAATCTACATTGGGCAGTAGGTCTTTAAAGTACCCAATATTCTCAATTGACCACACTTCAGTTTCCTGTCTGTTACAGGGGTTGATTTCACATTTCGTCCACATTGAGCAGAGTAGTGTGTGCTCATCAGTCATCTAGGTTTCTTTCTTTAAGTTTACTGTAAACCTCCTCCCCTAAGTGCATAGTAGTTTGAGATGTAGAGACTTAACGGAACTACAATTTTAAAAGGTATCTATTGTGTGCTTACTATGTACTCGCACCACTCTAAGCACTTTACATGTTTTACCTTATTTAATCTTCACAACAACCCTCTGAAGCAATAGTATTATCAGCTACATTTTTCAAATTAGGAAACTGAGGTACAGAGAGTTAAGGAACTTGCCCAAGGTATCACAGCCAGTAAGCGATGCAGCCAACATAGGATGTGGCAGTCTGATTCCGGAGCCTGTCTCTTTAACACTGTTGTTATTAGGCTGCAGAGTAAGATTTGTTTTACTACAAACCAGTTGTACGTAGATAGTAGTATGCTATTTTCAACTGTTTAATTGTTCAATTCACGATGTCTCAAAGTAAATATTTGAGTCTCCGATATGATTCATGTGAGTGCTGGCTTTTGTTTGTCTTTTCAGCATATGCTCTCCAAAGTGGGAATGTGGGATTTTGACATTTTCTTGTTTGATCGCTTGACAAATGGTAAGTCACCCAAAAGAATTCTCACTGAAATACACACCATTAAAGTGGGATTAATTTCGTGAAAAACAAAATATATTTTTAAACACTGTTATTCTTTTTTCTGTCTTTTCCCACATTCATATATCTACAGCCACTCAAGAAGGACCAGGGCAAGGGAAAATTAGTTCAAATGAAAAAGAAGGGTTGAATTTGGACTTCAAATCTTAAGACAGTTTCCTTCTGGTCTTGCTGTTTCCAAAGCAATTTAGAAACCACAGATTAGATTCCTTCCTTGCAGAATACTTTGGCCGCATGAAAAAGAAAGGAATTTGTTGTTAGTCAATGAAAACTAGAAACATAAAAACACATCTGGGCTTCCCTGGTGGCACAGTGGTTGAGAGTCCGTCTGCCGATGCAGGGGACACAGGTTCGTGCCCCGGTCCGGGAAGATCCCACATGCCGCGGAGCTGCTGGGCCTGTGAGCCATGGCCGCTGAGCCTGCGCGTCCGGAGCCTGTGCTCCGCGACGGGAGAGGCCACAGCAGTGAGAGGCCCGCGTACCCCCCCAAAAAAGAAAAAAAACACATCTGATCAGTCCTGACTCTTACTGGGCCAATGGTTTTGCACTTTTATTAAGTGAGTGAGTCTGTCCCATTGCAGGTATTGTTCAGATATGTTTGGCATCATGAGAAGAAAACAACTCCTGAAGATAGAGTGTAAACACTTAGGCTGCAGCTGAAGGGAAAAGTAGACATTCTTGTTGTTTCCATTTTTTAAATTTTTGTGCCTATAGAGGCTTCCCTTGAGAAAACAATAAAATGCTATAATATTTTCATCTGCCCATTAAACGAATGCTGATAATAGGGAGCCAATGAAAGACGTCACGTTTAATGCTGACCGTCACATGTCCTATCATCTACAGGCTGTGTTTTAAGACATTACAGATGGTTTTCTCACCATTCTGTTTCTTGACAAACAACACGCAGTGGAGAGAGATACGGCCTAAGACCATGAAACTGAGCTTTACACTGTGGAAAGCTAACTAGACCATATAGGGCTATATCTCATAATCTTGCATTTCACTTTGCTCAAATCATTTGGGAGATGGGGACCAGTATATGAAATTAACCATGAACAAAAGAATTTGTTCAATGATATTTGTTAAAAAGAGAGTATAATCATGACTCTCATAAAGATATCAAGTGATCATATCAATGATTTTATTAAACTCAATTAATTAGAGATCCAGTAAAATGTTACAGCTAGTTCAAAGGAATATTCAAAGAGCCATACATATAAAATCAGTAAGAAATGCCAAAATGAATTTGTAAACAGGTGAGAAACTGGAAGGGGGAAATCAATTGTATTTCCACCTCACTAATTTCATTTGCATGTATACAGCCAAGAATCATCTGCAATAATATCAGTTATCTACAACTTTGATTGTTGTGAAATAGCTCAAAGATGATGAAAGCTACAGAAACACATAGAATCAGGTACCCTGGAAGAGTGTACTTGGGCAACACCTAGTTTTCCAATTAAGACAGCCAGTCATCTTCTTGGTACATTTCAAAGTCTTTCATAAACTTTATAATGCTTTTAATATTTAAAATCCTTATTCTCTAATGAACAACATTTCTTGAATGCTTACAAGTTATCGTAGCTTCAATTTTGCACCTCTGCTGGCTTGAGTTATAAAATATCTCACAGTCAAATTTCATCTTGGGTGATTTGGCAAAAGAAGAATAGGCACTGTGGTGGCTTAGGTACCCCTGTAAATGTAAGAGTCAATTGGAAGCAGCTTAAGACACATTTCAAGTGACCATTAAACTATGTCTTAAAAAAAATAACCATAAAGCTGCCGCATAGCACAGGGGGATGAGGGGTGGGATAGGGGCGGGGGGGAGGGAGGGTGACGCAAGAGGGAAGAGATATGGGAACATATGTTTATGTATAACTGATTCACTTTGTTGTAAAGCAGAAACTAACACACCATTGTAAAACAGTTATACTCCAATAAAGATGTTAAAAAAAAAAAATAACCATACACACACACACACACTGTATGTGTCCCTGATACTGCAGTAGGCAGTATCACTTTAATAGTTAATGTATTAAGTAACATTTTAACTCTTAATGTTTTCATTGCCTTTGGTATAGGGAGAAGGTCTGAGTTAATTTTACTTGTACAATAAGAGAAAATATGGGACCAGATCATAGTAATAATGTCTTTCTACTTGAATAATTTTAAATCTAAAGGGGAAAAGAAATGATCCTATCAGAGAGCTTCCATTACAGAAACTTTGGATCCTATTACTAGTCTTGATATTTTAATGGTGATGAAAATGGATTAAAACAGGTGGCTGTTCCCCTCTAGGAAACAGCCTGGTAACACTGCTGTGCCACCTCTTCAACGCCCATGGGCTCATTCACCACTTCAAGTTAGATATGGTGACCTTACACAGGTTTTTAGGTAAGTCCTTTTTTCCTTATTTCTACCCCTTTGCCCCTGAAAAATGGCAGTCTACAATATTCTTTAACATAAAGTGGCAAGAGCCATAGTCTGGTAGATGAAGACCTCATATTAGTCTTAAATTATCTCATCTTAATTTTAAAATAAGTTTACTTATTTAAATCACTGGAAAAAATGCTTACCTGATTAGTTATGTTTAAAAGAGATAAAGGCTATGTAAAGACAACCATCAAGAGCAAATAACTGTCACAGAAGTTACTGATCTGCTCACATATTAACAAAATCCCAGAAAATATTCCTCAAATAATGCCACTCTGGATATGAGTTGTTGAAATATTCAACAGGCTTTTTTTTAATGATAAGAACTACCAGGTGTGTAGCACCCACTGTATGCAGGGGGCTTTTGGTATGTTATTTCTAACAGTTTCAACAACCCTGCAAGCTGGCCATTATCACCATTTGGCCCATAAGTAAGGAGAAGTACAAAGAGGTTTTGTAACTTGCTCAAGGTCAACAACATATTATTGGCAGAGCTGCAGTCCAAGCCCAGGTCTGTCTGATTTGAAAGCCTACCGTCTTTCCACTCAACTCCGCCATCTCTCCTCATCAAAAAGCAGCCCCAGATCTCATGTGACTTCATGCATATTGTTATTTATCATCCAGTGAATTATCCAGGGCACATTTTTAGTCACCAAATGACCTTCCTCTGCCTCTTAGTGTGTTCCTGGCTTCTTTGACTTGGCACATGGCAGTGCTTTGAATTTGGAAGCTGACTTGATGCATCAAGGGTAAAATAATGGTGATGGTGTTAACAACAGTAGCAGCAACCACCGGGCTTATATAGTGTTTCCATATGCTGGAAAGTCTTCTAGGAACTTGCATATATTAACACATTTAATCCTTACAGCACCTCTTTGAGATCAGAGCTGTCGTTATCCCTATTTTATAGAGAAGGAAATGGAGGAAACTTTCGGTTAAGTAACTTGCCCAATACAGATAAGTAATAGAGCCAGGGTTCATATAATAGTCAAATAAACCTGCTGATTAAAAGGTACATGTGGCACAACAGAAACACTGGAAACAAGCCAGAGCATGGCTCATTCCAGAAACACAAATAACCTCAAGCTAATTGTGTTCAGATTGATTGAGCAAAGTAATGGCCATGAGTAGAGCCAAATAATTTTGATTTGTCTAAAGAGGGAGAGCACAGATACTTTGGACATGTGTATGCACCCAGAGTACATATGAAAAAAGGCAAAGATTCAATGACAGAAGTAACACTGGAATCCAGAGCCAAAGTCATAGCTGGGCTGAGAGAACATAGCCACACTTGAAAGCCAGGACATTCTATACACACTGAATATATTGCATCTTAGACATTGCCTTAGTTATTAGCTGAAGCAGGCAAGTAGCTTCTGTAAATAGCAAACTCAAATTGCCTTCCTTATGTCTCTGTTTGGTTCCAAGAGCACTCCGGTCCCTAGATTGGAAGGCAAGAAAGATGATCATTTAATCTGAATAAGATAGAAATAAATCCAAGGATTCCTCAGTTGGATCTATGAATTTCTGCCTGAAGAATCCCCAGATTTGCTTTGGTCAGTATTTGTTATTTAAGTGATAAAGCAATCTTTGGAAAAAAAAAAAAAAAAAAAAGCAATCTTTGAAAAAAAAAAAAAAGCAATCTTTGGATGAGAGTAGGTCTCTTTAAAAGGAAACCTCTTTTATGGCACATTATTCTTAAATGGCAGCAAACTTAAATAATTAAACTATAGTGTGAAATAAAGTTGCCCTTCTCCTACATATTTATTTTTCCAATGAATGAGAGCCTTCACGAATGCCAGAAAGGGGTGATTTATGAAGGTGGTGAGGAATCCCAAGGGCCTCACAAATCCTTTTAGCCTTTCTTCCCTCCCCCTCCTCTCCACTGAAATCAACCCAGTAGAACTGCCAAGCTGGCAAATCGTGTTCATTTCTAAAGCATCACATTTTGGAGCTGCACATTTTGGAGACACTGTTATTTTTAAGCAAAAGGCACCCTCAGTAAGTCTGAGCTAGTATGTCCTTTGTGTTTTGTTTTTAGCTGATTGAGTTATCTGTTTACCTCCTAGTCATGGTTCAAGAAGATTACCACAGCCAAAACCCATATCACAATGCTGTTCATGCGGCCGACGTCACCCAGGCCATGCACTGCTACCTAAAGGAGCCAAAGGTAAGTAAGGCAAGACCCGCTGACTCCTCGGCCATCTGGAAATGCCATGTAAACTACCTGCCGTGTCCCAAATCACCTGACATATCAGGGCAACTGGATTATGGGCCAATTTATAGCACGAATACAAATTGCTTATGTTAAGGTTTCAGTATCAGCTCTGAAAACTGTATAATAGTATGAAAGAGGATATAAATTTTCAGAGGTTCTGCTTCATAATTTATATATTTTCAAGGCTGCATTAGGACGAAAACAACCCTCTCTATGACAGTCTACATCCTAGATATCTTCAAGCATCACAAAAGTTGGATGCTTTTGCCTTGAACCTTTGCCACGAACAGTACCAGAACTGAACTTTTCTAGGAAGTCTCCCACCTCATGGTTTTTGATCAACAAATAGAATTAAAACTCCTCAAGACTCAGCTGCATTTCCTACTGAGGCAACTAGGCATCCTGATTCAGGCCCAAGAGAAATTGTGAACATCAAAAACCTCTTTAAAAATATGCCCAGATGCAATATATTAATCCAAAATTTAAAACATGATAATAATGCTCATTACTCAAAACCTAGGCATTTCTTAGCCATATAAAACCTAGCTGTTAAAACATACAGGATGAGTTTTTTTAGGGTTTTTGGAAAATGATATCTCAGTCCAAGACTCTGTTTAGTTCAATCAGTTTTAACATCAACCACTAAATATACAGATGCCAGATAGGCATTCCCAAGACAAAACTGGGTATGCCTCATCCTTATAAAGTATCCCAAAGACATTAAAGGTTTTGTTATTTAATCCCTAAGTAATTTGAAAATTGTATAGTTTGCACAGTTGTGTATTTAAAGCTAGCACTAGATTCCCATTTTCCTACTTGTTTTCCTAGCTAACCAAAAAAAAAAAATGAGAGATTCTCACACATTCCACCACTTTATTTATTACACATTGAAGACATATGCAAATGTTGCAATTCAGCCCACTGTGGATTTCATATTCGAAGAAGTGGCAATGATATATTGGATGGTTGAAATACACAAGTGATTTTTTCCATCACTTTGGCTTCAGCTTTTTCCTTCACTTACAGCTTTCCTAGGAGCAAGGCTGATTTTAGACTCTGCCTTCTCCCCGCCCACTATAGAGCAGTGTTGCCAACAGGTAATACTACTACAACAACAAAACAAGACAGTAGCAACAGGAAGAGGAGGCCACCTGGATGAGTTACACAATTGGAGTTGCTTAATTACTTTCCTCACAGCCCTTTATTTATTCCTGTGATTCCATGGTTCTATTACCTTATTGACAGCTTCAGAAGGTTAAGGTCTGGATGAAAGGCCTGAAGGATACTATGATGATTCATTCAGTGTGATTTAGCCAAAACAAATGCTAACCTATTTTTGGAAACACACCAGTCAATCTCCCCATTCAATTCTTTAACAGCTCGCGAGCTCCCTCACACCTCTGGACATCATGCTTGGACTGCTGGCTGCCGCAGCCCACGATGTTGACCATCCAGGGGTAAACCAGCCATTTTTGATCAAAACAAACCACCACCTTGCCAACCTATATCAGGTAAGGGAGCCAACATGATACAATACGGTTAACTGCTTTAGGCCCAGTGCTGTAGCCTGAATCTCACCCTTGGAGCTAGCCTTCATTCAGGGTCACCCTCAATGATGCCCACAGCCAAAGAGCATGCGTTTAAAATAGGTTCAGAGTGTCCCCCAGGGAAGATTAAATTGGTTTACAAGGATATCCAAGGAATTCAATTTGCTCGGAAGCAGGTTTGAAATTGTCCTAAGTCAAACAGGATTCCTGAGTCTACCGTCTCATGGTCTGAGACTATCTGTCTCCATAGGAACCATCTAATATATAATGGCCAGTTGAAGCCAGTCCTTGTAGAACTTCTATAAATGATACTCCCAGGTGCAATCCTAATTCAGATTTACATCTCTAGGGCCATTTATTTTTTTAATCATGTTTTTATTTTTTTATTGAAGTATAGTTGGCTTATAATAGTACACTAGTTTCAGGTATACAATATAGTGATTCAAAGATTTTATAGATTATACTTCATTTATAGTTATTATAAAATATTGGCTATATTCTCCAGGGCCATTTCTGAACTTTTTTGGCCTCTGAGTCAGAGGTATGTTATTGAAGACAATAGGCATACTTTGTTATAAAATTGTTCAACAGCACGAGGAGATTGGCCCAAAGAACTCTTATCTATGATATTACTTCAGCTATTATAACCCTATATCGTAAATGAATTATTCCCAGAATTTTCAACATGGTTTGGAGGAGACCTTTGGTTGTCATTAACAAAATCATTGCATTCAAGGGAGTCACTGATCTCAATTTTAGTAGATCTTTTGAAAAAATTCAGTGCGGGAAGAATTTCTAAAGGATTCCCGGAAAACAGTTGCGTTATACAAAACAGTGCAGCTTGAGGATAAAGTACAACTGAAACATGAAACAGAGCTTTTTTCCATCCAGTTGATTAGCTTTTGGTCCAGGTAGAAACTGGCATTCCAAGGTTTATGGATCCCCTGGTACATAATTCAGCACTCAGCTCTCTTGGTCTGTCAGCCAGCACCTGGAGCTGGGATAGAAATGACCATAAAGAGGGGACAGGGTGACATAGTTTAGAAAAACTTTCGATGATGAGCTGAAAACTAAACAAAGAAAATGAAAACTAAAACTAAACTTTCTAAACGGTCTCAGAAGCTAAATTTATTGCTTGGGGAAAACATTAAAAATTTGACCAGGGGGAAAAGAATGAATGACTGAACTGAGAGGTCCCAAATAGATTTTCTATTCCTGTCATATTTTAATTCTGACTTTTCAGATGTCTTTAATTAAATAAAGAAAATCAAGCAACAAGACTGGCTACTTGATCTACTTCCATATAATGTAAATGCTTACATAATTCTAATTTCTTATCATCAAATAGATCACATCAGTGGAGTTTAAGAGAGTATGTACTGCTACTGACTGATTTGTACATGAAAATAAGGATCATAAAGCTGTGCTTTGACATGTAGTGTATATAAAACACGTAATGAATGCACATTTAGACAGAAAGTCAGAAAGAAATATGCCAGATGTTAAAGATGTAAAAAACAAGAATGTAGAATTTCATTAACTACTCACTGCTAATTAACAACAATTGATTCTCAAAAGAAAGATACTGCATCTACTTGTTCATATACTAAAAATGTTCTCAAATAAATGGATTCCTTACTCAAACTTTTGAAAGGCAGATAATTTTTAATAATATTTAATCTTTGTTAAAAATAAACATTCCTATACAACCAAATTCTGCAGCCTTTTCAACACAACATACAGTCTTGTACATTTTGAACTAGCAACTATTTATTGCATGCATCAGATGATATACTAGGATCTAGGAGTACAAAGATAAATAAAATATAATCCCTGCCCTTGGACATTGGTTCAAACTCAGATGCTCAAGATGTGCAAAATCCAAGAAAACTTAATCCCAGTTTGAAAAAGTTTAGAGGAGTTAGCCAAAGATATGCATGTATATCTCTGTATACATACCTAGAAACAACTTTTTTTTTAAACCCTCTGAAGACAAAATTTACCCATGCTGTTCTTTGTATCCATAGATATTACAACAATAAAGTGAGCTATTATTTTTTTTCTAGCAGTGAATTTATCCATCTCAATTGTCTGGCCTGATGCTCGATAGGAAAGAGAAGGATCCTCTTGATAATGACTACACAGAAGTTGGCATATAGGACTCAAAAACCACATTCAAGAGACTATCTTCATCAGTCCCCTGCTCAAATGGTCTTAGGCTCTCTTGGAGGCTAGAGATCCATGTCTCTAAGTTTTAGGAACAGTATTGAGTGCAAACCAGTATCACTTAATGTCATAAAGATACTTCCAATATCCTAGAGCTGGCTAGTATAAAAGATGAAACTTTTATCAGCCAATTTGGGACTTTACATATTAAAGTAAAAATTGTTAAGAGGACCTAAAAATAATATGAGATTTTAATTTTGTCCAAAAAAATATATATGATGGCTTTTACATTTGGCTATATATTATATATATATTATTAACTATATGAAGGAGCTCCAAAAAGATAAAGAAAATTCCCTTTAAAATTCAGTTCAATTAATTGTATAACTAACCTTTATTCAACACGTACTGTGATTCAAACACTGGGCTAAGTGATTTTATCTATTATATTATTTAATCTTCACAGTAGCCCAGTTAGGTGTGTACTATCATCATACCTATTTTCCAGAAAGAAGAAAATTGTTTTCAGGAAATCCAAGTGGGTTTTCCTGAGAATAAACAGCTAATTAATGGCAGAGGTGGAATTAGAACTCAAGACTTTTATCTCCAGAGCCAAATGTGCCTAAGCACTGCACATACGGCCTCTAAAGTTCATATTGATCACCTGTGATGTGCAGGAAAGTAAGAGCTCTCCTCCAGGTTCTCCTGTCGCAGTGAGGGAGACAGGAGGGTTATAGACATGAATCAGTAGCTTAAGGTGGGAGAGCCTTTGCTAAGTGCTCTGCGGTAGTTAGCTATACAAACAAAATGTGATGGGAAGACAGAGGCGAAATTGATTCTGCAGATGGTTTCTGGAAATAAAAAAAATTAAAACAAAAAACAAAAATAAACCTCATGGAGGGAGAATAATATAAACTGGGCCTTGAAGTGTGAGTAACATTTTGAGTAGCAGGGCAGAGAGTGTGACACCAAAGGCAGCATAAACTGGTGTACTTTGGGGAGGAAAACCCACAACTCCAGAGTAACTGCAAGTGGACTGTTTCTGTGGCCTTGAGCTGAGTATAGTTGTGACATGAATGGCCCCTGCTCTCTGTTCAAAGACTTGGGCATGTTATGATGAAGTGTATATTCTCTCTTTTGTAGACACTGTAGATTAGCTGTACAGAATGTGATCTGGGTCAGAAAATCTTCATTTCGCATTAAGTTGTCAGTGAAGAACTGGCATAACTCTTTAGGTTTTCAATTTTGAGAAAAAAAAATCGTATTACATAAAATATCAACTCAGCAAGATCTTTAACAACACATGATACTTTAAAATCTTTGGAAATACAGCCTTTTAGCCTACCAAGGGCCTGTTGGTTGAGACATAAATAAGCTTTCAGGAAACTATATGCAGATTTTCAGATGACATACCTATACACATTTTTCTAGGGAGAGGATCCATGACTTACATTTTTAAATGAGTTAGTTATAAATCCAGAAAATATTAAGAACTGTGATAATGAGTGAAAAAATATATATACACATCATATATATACATATATACTATACAATACATATATTGTGTAATATATGTGTGTGTGTGTGTATATATATATATACAAAAACTGTACATGCACATGCACACACATTTGGTCAACGAGAATAGCCAAGAAGCTGTGCCAGGAATTATGGGGCTTTGAGAACACCCTGTGTGTGACTTTGTACAATCCAGACTTACTATAAATGAGATAAAATGGAAGAGGGCTTCCTCTCCCTCCTTTTGTTGGCTGTGCTCTTTTAGTTCTAATAAATAAGAAGATCACTGCATAAGACCCAGCCTGTGCTTCTGCCCTGAGATAAAGAGAGAGCCAGGGCAGCTGGAGTGAAGGCCAAGTTAAAGGGCTCTCTCCCATTGTCCTCTGTCTGGGCCAAACTCACTAGCTGAACTGCCAACCCAAGTTCAACATGAAGACCATAAAGGCATTTCCACCTGGCATCACTCTCATCCCACTGGAAGCAGTCCAGGTGTCCGTGGTGGACTAAGAGGGTACCTAACAGCATGTGAGAGATACAGCTGAGAATTTATTTTCTGTCCCTCCACCGTCCAATCCTCCAACATGTGGGTTTAGCAGTTTTGCAAAGTAAGTGTTAAATCAGACATGATATTGCTTATTACAATTGCAAAAGGAATTGCTTTCGGTTCCATTTAAAATCTAGAATATGATACAAATGAACTTATTTACAAACAGAAACAGACTCACAGACATAGAAAACAAACTTATAGTTACCAAAGAGGAACCACGGGGAACAGATAAATTAGGAGTTTGGGATTAGCAGATACACACTACTGTATATAAAACAGATAAACAACAAGGACCTACTGTATAGCACAGGGAGCTATATTCAATATAAAATAATAAATAAAAAACCATATAATAAATAAACCATATAAAAAAGTTAATTCCTTTTGATAGAGCCCAACTGCATATTAACCAGTGACAGAACAACCTAATGAATAAAATAATTAATAACTAGTTGTTCCATGAAACATTGTATTTATTGCATTCTCTATTTGTCTTGCAGAAGTTTATAATCGTTTTTCTTGGTCACTTACCACAAGCACTTAGAAGAGGCCAGCATTTTTAACCACTTTTTATTCTTAATGACTCTGCACCATAAATATGAAGTTAGAGCCAGGAGACCTGTTCCTTCCATATGGTCCTATGACCTCTACTCACACAATCAATTGCAAAGATTATACGTCGCCTCATGATTTCTGCCTCATGAAAGGTGTTTTTGGCAAGTGGAGTGAAAATTGTAAAAAGGAGGTTCAAATTTGGTTTTCTGTTTCATAAAGTTTCCACTGTTCAGTGAGGTAGCTGGCGTGTGGCACATCCATGGCCCTGATCTGAACACAGGCCTGCCCCGTGGACAGCAATCAATGTTGGGGCTCCTTGTGAGAGCGGTGTCTTCGGCAGGCGCAGATCAAACAAGAGAAAGACATCTTCCAACAGGCAGTAAACATGGCAGTGCTATAGTTTCTTCAAGGGCGGAGGTCTTGTTTAGGACTCAAGGAGCTTCTGTTCCTCTGAGACCTCCTGGGCTGGTGCCCTTGCAGCGTTACCAAGGACACCACTGGGCTTGTTAGGGAAGAACTCAGTGGCTTCATTATCTTCTGGAGTCTTGCTTCCCGGTTTCGTGAGCAATTTAAAATGAAAACACAGACTATGTTCCTGTTGTTTTCTTCCTGCCTCCGCTGGTTTAAAAGGTATAATTAACTCTGAGTCTTGTTGTACACCAGACTCAGTTTATCAACATCATTCTAAGTATTTTAATCAAAGAAAGTGTCCAATAAATAGGAGAAAAAAACAACAGCACTTTAAAGCTGCTTTGTATGGTAGCAAAGCTGCTCTGCCAGATTCTCTTTGACAAAGAGACTCTCGGTTTAATTTGAAAACCTGTGCTGGTGGTTTATTAAATGGCAGATGTGTTGTTATTCTAGAACGAAGAGATTGTTTTGTTCTTAGGGTGGATAATACTTGATGATTCAGATAAAAGGGGAAATAAAGGTTTTGCAGTAGGGGTTTGAAGAGTTTTATTTTGTTCAAAATAAATCCTGGTAGGTTTTGTTGCCACAAAGGTGGGTGCTTACTCTCTCAACTTTACAGGGAAGATTATTCTTACTAATAAAACTACAGGTATGAAGAGTTTGTGACACTAGAACACATTCTCACTGGAATGATGTGAAATTGCTGAGCTGCTGCTTCTGAAAGTAGAGGGATGTTGTATCTACTGTGGGATTCCAAAACAGTGCTGGGATTTAAATGGATATTAAAGCAATATCATCTCGTCCTATGTTCAGATCTCCATGAGCATTTCTGATAAGCATCTTCTTTTTTCCAGTCTGCCTTTTGCTGATATTGCTCTTTGAGCTGCTGTGAAAGCCAGTGAGTCTGTAGGAGCAGAGCCACCTCCCTCTTAAGAAAGACACAGATAATTTGGCCATTGCCTGTGAAATACCAGTACCTCCCAGCCTGCTCCTGCCAGATCCTCCCCTAGAGGAGGGCATCCCGTCATCTACACTCAGCCTTGCCTGTCTCCAAACGTTCCGCCACTGTGCAGCCAGAATGAGTTTCCTGAAACTCAGCTGTCACACTTAGATGCCTGCTTAAAAGCCCATTGCCCTCGGGGTTAAGTCCAAATATCTTAACCCAGTTTACAAGCCTCACTATGATCTGACCCTCACTGCACTTTCCAGTTTCCCTTCCCACCATTACCCTCCCAGGCTCTATGCATCATCCAGTCTGAACCACTTTCAGAATCCCAGAGCCGACATATGTGCCAAGTGCTGGCAGTACAGAAGATAAACGAAACAAATAGAAATCCCTGCTTTCTACTAGGGGAATCAGAAAATAAGTAAAATATATAGTATGTTTGAAAGTGATCATTTCTAATGATTAAAAACTAAATAAAACAGGGAGGGAAGATATAAAGTGTCCCTCTTGCTCCAGGTCTTCACACACATGCCCTTCTTCTTTCTGCCTTTTTGAATGAAATGTAAACATGGCAGTGCTATAGTTTCTGTATTGCCTGCATTCTCGGACTCCTCTCTCACTTACTCATCCTTTTGATCCCAACTTGGACAGATCTTCCTCCTGAAAAGCCTTCTTTTTCTTTAAAAATCCATCTTCCATGCCCCTGCTTGTATGGTTTCACAGCCCTCTCTTACTTCCCCTATCACGGCGTTTATCCCTCTAAACTGACATTTCCTGATTAGACGTCCATATCCCCCATAGCCCGTAAGCTTCTAGGCACCTACCTCGTCCGCTGCTGTATCCTCAGCATCTGCCACAGTCCTCATGTGTAGTGAATATTCGTCGGGTGGTGGGACGTTTGCTGGATGAGTAAGTGGATGGATAGATGGATGGAGAGACGGGTGGATGCACAGTTTGGACCCATGCAGCAAGAAAGACAGAACCTGAGCAACACTGAAAAATGAGAAATATTGGCCACAGTGAGCACACACAGGGACCCAGAGGGGAAATCTGAGAGACAGCAGCACACAGATGAGAAAGCATATCCCCGTACTGTCCGCTTAGTAGGTACTTGTGCTGATTATTGCATTATTAACTTCCCTACATCAAGAGTACACCATGGGGCTTCCTTAGTGGCGCAGAGGTTGAGAATCCGCCTGCAGATGCAGGGGACGCGGGTTCGTGCCCCGGTCCGGGAAGATCCCACATGCCATGGAGCGGCTGGGCCCGTGAACCATGGTCGCTGAGCCTGCGCGTCCAGAGCCTGTGCTCCGCAAAGGGAGAGGCCACAGCAGTGAGAGGCCCACGTACCACCAAAAAAAAAAAAAAAAAAAAAGAGTACACCATGAAGACTGAGAAGCATCGTGGAAAATTCTGTATAATGATCTTCTTATTTGTTTATCTTGCAATTGACAAATGCTATCTGATATATGTTATTTCTGGAGTTGTTTACCTGATCCTGGTCATCTGTGAGCGAATAGTGAGAGAGCCCATTGCTATAATAATTTTAAAATCTCTTTGACTTTTACCTGAGTCTAAGGATTTCACAGCAGAAGATTCCAAGTCTGGCTTTTATCAGCTATTGACCAAAAAATTAACAGGACTCTGTTACTTATACAGTTACTTAAACTTTTGCAGTTATGGAACTTTGGGGTTTTGGAGGTTAATTACTTAGTATACATTCAACAAATATTTAGTTGTTTAAATGGCACTGCGCCACATACTGGTGCACAAAGATGAATAGGATATGCTGCTTGTTCTCAGTGGCAATCGTGTATGGCAGCAGCTTCAAACCAGGCGTGTGTGCCCCTGGGGATACGCGAAGACTTTCCCAGGAGTACACACGCATGAATAGTGCTGACAGAATTCATTTTCAGCTCCTTAAACTGACCTACCTGGAATGTGCCTGCAGGACAGTCAAGCCAGTTCTACTTTCCACTCCTCTTTCAAAGTTCCCCTGTTCCCACTGTACAAAAGAAAGACATATCTCTTATCCATTCTGCATATTGCATCCTGCTCCAATTGCACTAATATTGTATATTGCCCCAGAGTGAAAAAATACCAAAGCAACAACTAAAAATATTCAAGGAAATCTCTTATAACTGAGGTACTGTAATGCTCCCAGCCATCTCATGAATAAATGCACTGTCAAAACATTTTTCTTTTTTTATCTATTTGTTTCTGGCTACTGTTCGTTGCGGTGTGCATTACGGTGGCTTCTCTTGTTGTGGAGCACGGGTTCTAGGCACGCGGGCTTCAGTAGTTGTGGCTCGCGGGCTCTAGAGCTCAGGCTCAGTAGTTGTGGCACACGGGCTTAGTTGCTCTGCGGCATGTGGGATCTTCCCAGACCAGGGCTTGAACCCATGTCTCCTGCATTGGCAGGCAGATTCTTAACCACTGCACCACCAGGCAAGTCCCAAAACATCTTTATTCTTAAGCATAATGTTTTCCAAATTTGCCGTATACGTGTATTTTCACCAATTAGTTACCAATAGCAATTGCATTGTAAACCCAAGCTGAAAAAATATTTACTACTTAGAGCCTGATGTTATGGAAATTTGTTGAATTAAAGATTCAATTTATATATCAATACTTATTTTTGTTTCAGAGAGATAGGATAGGGTGATGATGAAAGAATTTCACACATCAAAATATATTACATTAAAATAAAATTCTATGGGGAAATAGAATGGAAATATAAGTTCAAGAGGGAAAAAAATCAATTAGAAATTTTTGACTTAAAGAATAAATTATTCACGTGTTTTCTTAAACATGTGATTCATAGGTATTAAATGCCATTGGTATTTTGATTCCCTTAGATACATTTAATTCATAAAAGAATTATATAATGATTTTATATTAAAACACCAATATTCATAAAAATGCAAGACATTATTACATCTTTTGTTACCATAGAAATTTGTGATTTTAGATATCAATTTTTTAAAGTATAGGGAGACCATAATTTTTCAAGACTATTTTAAGAGTAAATGAACGAAAACATGTGAAAATTACTTATATGTAGGAGCAAGGCCAGTGAACAAAGTTGTTATAAGGTGTTTTGGACAGTAGGATAGAAGCTTGGGTTGGGAATGGGGAGCTGGAAGAGAGAGCTGTCAGTTCTGTTTGGAGAACCAGGAAAGTCTTTCCTAGCAGATGGCAATGTTTGATCTCAGAAATAAGAAGCGTATGCCTGTGTGTGCGTGCCCTCCCGCAGGTGCGCGTGAGCCCACGCGTGCGTTTCAGACTGTACTAAGGTGATTTCACCTCACTCTTTTTCAGAGTTATAAACTTCTTTATGATGATTCTTATGCAAAAACCAAGCATTATTGTAGATTAAGACATTGAAAAGGTCTTATATCAACTCTTTTGGGATGATATGGAAGATAATAAAGCAACTTTAAATAATGTGGTGTGTTAGTGACTTAAACAAGGGTAGAAGTTTGTTTCTATCCTTTATAAAAGAAGATTGGATATTGGCAGTCCAGGGTAGGCGTGGTGGCTTCACAAAATTAAGAATGAGTGACCCAAGATCCTTTCAGTTCTTCAATCTGCTGTCTCTGGAGTATGATACTTGTCCTCATTGCCCAGCTAGCTGCTGGAGCTCTAGCCATTCCTGCTGCATTCCAGACAGTGAGAAGGAAGGAAGGGATAAAGCAAAAGAAGCTTCTCCCAGATGAAACAGTTCCTTTAAACAACTTTCCTTAAAATCCCACACAACATTTCTGCTTACATTTAATAGGTCAGAATTTAGCCTGATGATTCCACTTAGCTGTAAAGGAGGTTGGGGAATGTTATCTTTATTCTGGACAACGATGAGACTCCTCTAAACACTGAGCCATCCTAGCAGATCCAGAAATCAACCATCTCACCACCTCCACTTTCCTCGTCCACGCCTTTATCAGCTTTTGCCTGGATAACTGCCCTCTCCCCCCACCTTCTACACCTATTTCTACCCTTATCCCCTACCAAAGTCTATTTTCACATAGCAACCAAAGTGATCTTATTTACAGTTAAGTCATATAACTTCATTCCTCCCAAACTTCTGCAGTGGATCCTTATTTCTCTCAGAGTAAATATCAGAATCCTTACAGTGGCCGGAAGACCACACATGACCTGGCCTCGAATTACCTCTCCAACTCCTTGTACCGATACTTCTCTCCCCTCGCTGCACAGGGACCTCACAGCTGTTTGCTCCCCCTTGGAGGCCTTTACTTCAGCTGTTTTCTCTGGAACAGTCTTCCCTTATCAGCATGGTGAGCTCCCTCCTACCTTCAAGTCTTCGCTGTAATCTCACCTCTTACCCTGACTACTTTACCTTCCCCATCCCACCCCTCCAAAGACTCTCAAATTCTCATTATTCTGCTCTACTTTTCCTTCTTTCCATGCATGTGCTATCTTCTGGATGCGATACGTTTTTTTTCAAAGTATTTCTTATGCTTATTGTTTTTTATCTATGTCTCTCTATTCCTGTTACCTCTAGTTCTCTGTCTCTTTTGTTCACGGATATATCCCAAGGACATATTACAGTGCCTGGAACATAGTAAGTGTTCAATGTTTGCCAAATGAAATCAAGTAATTTGTTCAGTTATATACTTCTCAAATTAATAGAAAGCACTTTCTCTGTGCAAGGCACACAGTTGAGTGGATACAAAAGGAACGAGGCAGGGTTCCTGCTCACATACAGTTTATAATCTAGTAAGAAGAACAGGAAGTACATACACAACTGTCACACACATCAACGGGACTGAGACCAACTGGCCTCAGGACTTGAGGAATGCCAAGGAAAAGAGCTATAGGACTCAGAGGAGAGCAAGTTCGCCTCTAACTGGACTCATTCCATGTGGCTTTGTGGATGGAGTGTTTGAATTGGACTTTGGAAGACAGGTTTTAGTTTGATAAGGAAACATAGAGGAGTTTGAGGAACATAAACTACCTTGAAAGGCATGAAAGTGGCAAAAGGAAAGGACATTTTCATGTATTAATAACTTAATAATGTCAATAATAAGTTATAGTTTTATTAATATGGTGTCATTTATTTGGACTATAAGACCTTTGTAGGAAAGGTAAAGGTATTCAATTATCTCAAACATAGGAACGGAATGAGAGTTGGGATAAGTTTTAGGGAGCGCTGAATGCCGAGCTATGGAGTTAAGCTTAATTTATCTGATAGGACACCAAGGTAGAGTTTGGAGCAGGGCATGGGAGAAGGCAGATGGCACAATCATATTGAAGTTAGGTGAGCTCCTTGAGCTCCTTGAGGGCCGCAATTTTGTCTTATTCACCTTTAGACCCCCAGTGCCTGCCATGGCACCTGGCATATTAGGAGGTGTTCAAAAAATATTAGTTTGTATTTCAACCAATGATTAGGGAGATGGTAAAAAATTTTGTCAAATAAACAAGTCACATTCTGGAAGTTGTAGGGAGGATGAATAGAAGGAAGGATAATTAAGGATAATAAAGCACTAAAATACGGTCACTTCAGTGAAAGGAAGGGATGGGTATAAGAGATGCCATGATGGAAGAACCACCAGAACTCAGAGACCATTCAGATGTGAGGGCCGAGAGTGGCTGAAGGACGAATTCTCCCCCAGGACAAACTAAATCTCCTCAACTCAGAACACACTCAAACTACAAGATTTTTTTGAGGTGACACCAAATTTGGAGGTATGTGCAAAGATTCCAGTGTGGATTTAGAAACTAACATCTAATTAAAACAATCAACCATTGACTTTTAAAGCAGCAACTATAGATGATTTGGGGGAAAATTAAGTATAACTGTAGGCATTCATCAGTTTATAAATGTCAGGCTTCTGAATGCTTGGGTGTGGGTGAGCAGAGGTAATTCTTAGGAGACAGCAAGTGGAGGTGTGCAAAGCTCAGGTCTTGATTCCTGGCAGACCTGGGTTGAAGGCCTTTCTCAGTTATGGACTAGCTATGTGGCGTCTCAGAGAAACCTGGGGCTTCATCTGCTGTGAGTTAATGATTAAAACAGTAGACAGTTGTGTGAGAATTCAGTGAGATCATGTAAAGAGCCTGGCACACAGTGGGTGCTTCAGAAATGTTAATCCCCCCTCCCTAAACTGCTCTTCTTTTCTTCTTCTGCATCCAGTGGAGTACCCCGACCTCCCACACAATTCTGGCCAAAACATACTTTTATTTATAATGACGGCTCCATGAAAGGTTGTGTTTGTAGTATGTATGCTATTTTCTTTTATTCGGTGCCAGCTTCCAGGCCCCCTCCATTTCCTCCCATTTTCCTGATGCTCATCTCCAAATATGGTTTCACCAGCAAATTTCCCAAGTATCCGTTTATTCTGTCTTCAGGAAGATTATTAATGAAGATGTTAAGTCAGGCTGGCATAAATAACAATGCTTAAGGCAATTCTCCAGACGCTTTTGTTCCATTCAGCAGGGATATGGCGTCATTTATCATTAGGTCTTGTTATAGTTTTCCGGCCCCTTGAAAAACTCACGTGAGGGCACTCATGTCACATCTACTTGAATTAGTCTTGCAAGTGAGTGCTCACGAGTGACTGAATTAAATGTCACAGCAGGGATAGAACATCTGTTACAACACACTAACCTATCACTCTCTGCTCTCATAAATCTTTACAATCAAAACAAATTAGTCTAGTATGTTATTTCTCATAAACATTGTCTTTTGCTGCGTATAGCTCATGCCCAAAAGGAGATAATAGACTGGTTGACAAAAGTAACAAACAATATCTCATCACAGGTTCAAACCTGGTCAAGTGGTGCATAAGGAAAAATGACTCCGTGGCAAAGAGAAGTGCATGGCAATAGAGCAGCCTGTACAGAGAGCAGGAATAAGACTCCACCTCGTGAAACTCATTCTACAAAGTCCTGGGGAGAAATCATGACCTGATTTTAGAACCAAGAATAGTTGCAGTTTTCTTGAACTTGTTTTTTCCTAATAGACCCTAGATTGTGTCACTCCTGGCGGAGTCTCTTTTCCCACTTGCTGAAAAAGTTGAGCATTACACGGATGGCACAGATATAGTGGCAAGAAGAGTGGGGTTGCATAATGATGGAGTAGTTTTCAGTCTCTGTCCTGGCTCCATCCGTCTCCACATTATTTTCCTTGCTTCTTTCCCCTCACTTTTTTTTAAATTGTGGCAAAATACACATAATATAAAATTTACCATCTTAACCCTTTTTCAGCGTACAGTTCGGTGGTACTAAGTACATTCGCACGGTTGTACAATCGTCACCACAGTCAAGCTCTAGAATTCATCTTGCAAAGCTGAAACTCTGCACCCACAAAACAATTGTTGTGTTGGCCAAAATGTTCATTCGGGTTTGTCCATAAGGTGGTGCAGAAAAACCTGGACGAACTTTTTGGGCAACCCAATACCTCCCTATCCCCTCAGCTCCCCTGGCAACTGCCATTGTTTCTGCCTCCATGAACCTGAATCTGACTGCTCTAGGTACCTCATATAAGCAGAATCACACAATTGCCCCCTACTTTTTTCAACTGAAGTATAGCTGACATACAATATTGTATGTTACAGGTGTACACTACAGTGATTCACAGTTTTTAAAGGTTATACTCCAGTATAGCCATTTACAAAATATTGGCTATATTCCCTGTGCTGTATAATATATCTTGTAGCTTATTTTAGACATAACAGTTTGTGCCTTTTAATCCCTTTCCCTTACATTTCCCCTCCCCCCGTCCCTCTCCCCATTGGTAACCACTAGTTTATTCTCTACATCTGTGAGTCTGTTTCTTTTTCATTTTATTCACCAGTTTGTTGTATTTTTTTTTTTTTTAGATTCCACATATAAGTGATATCTCTGTCCTTGTCTTTCTCTGTCTGACTTATTTCACTTAGCATAATGCCCTCCAAGTCCATCCATGTTGCTGCAAATGGCACAATTTCCTTATTTTCTGTGGCTGAGTGGTATTGCATTGTGTGTGTGCACACCACATATATATGTATGTATATACACCACATCTTCTTTGTCCATTCATCTGTTGATGAAAACTTAGGTTGCTTCCATGCCTTGACAATTTAGCCTCACTTTTTTTTTTTTTTTTTTTTTGTGTGTGTGTGTGTGTGTGGTTTTTGTGGTATGCGGGCCTCTCACTGTTGTGGCCTCTCCCGTTGCGGGGCACAGGCTCCGGATGCGCAGGCTCAGCGGCCATGGCTCACGGGCCCAGCCGCTCCGCGGCACGTGGGATCTTCCCAGACCGGGGCACGAACCCGTATCCCCTGCATCGTCAGGCGGATTCTCAACCACTGCGCCACCAGGGAAGCCCTAGCCTCACTTTTAATAAATGCTATCTTCCTGTATTTTTTTGTAAGTTTATAACACCTCTTGAAACAAAATGGAGAATGAATAAATAAATAAGAAAATAAAGGGAAAAGATTCCTTGGGGACTAGAAGAGTTCTATTCTCTGTAAATGAAGTCAGTGGTAAGGCCATAATGTTTGCTAATATAGAACAAAACACAATAGATGATAAGAAATGTTCATTATTTAAATGGTTAGCTAATGTTCAGACAGGCAGCATACTTAAGGTCAAAGGAGAGATTGGATGTAGTAGAAGTTTCCACAAAGGAAGAAATACCAAGATAGTTGAACAAGGAAGCAACTGTAGATTCAAACCCAGACCTAATGGGCTAAGTGCCGATATACTGATCACGAAGATTATTGACAGTGGTTCTCAGACTTTAGTGTCCACAGTAATAAATCACCACAAAGCCACCAAAACAAGACTGCATTGACTGGGGCACATATCACACCAGAGATTGTGAGGCCTGCCTCTGTTCTGTTGAGTACTGTGATTTTGGATTATATTATGCACATAGCCCTACGGTATCCATTACTGCCTACTTTTACTGCCTCACTTTCTTTCTTCTACACTGTTACCTGAATGCGCTTTCAAAACCAGACAGAGACAGGACTGCGGCTGCTAGAAATAGACCCGCATTCAGCCCTCTGGTGGAAGGTCAGCGGGGCCTTGACCCCCCACACACACTATTATTATAGCCTTGAGAATAGGCCTGCGGTTGTTTTATTTTGTATTTCTGCTCTGCCTCTATGTCATCAGGTACCAGCTGGCCAGAGGGAGAATACTGGCCTCCACGGAGTTGTGTTCAGCGAGAGAGAGCGGTATCTGGCTTCTCCCCCATTTACAGTTTTAATTTTCTTTCTTTCTAGAATATGTCTGTGCTGGAGAATCATCACTGGCGATCTACGATTGGCATGCTTCGAGAATCAAGACTTCTGGCTCACTTGCCAAAGGAAATGACGTAAGTGGCGTAGAGATGAAACATACCGATGTCCACACATTAGAGATAAGCCGCTTTCTCTTGGGCTCGAGACCGCCAGGGTTAATGGCAGGGAGCCAGCCTGCTGTGCTTCCGGCCCGTGCTGCCTTGGTTGCCTATCAGAGGGGATGCGGTGTCAGTTACAGCAACCCAGAAACTAGAATCCCTCTGTGAACTCTGAAAGGGCCTGGAGAGTGTAGGACCTCACGTCAGGAAAAGAGATAATAAACAGCTCTCAGCTTTCACACTCTTCAGCATCAACGCTGTGCTTTGCCAAATTCCTGTCTTTTATGTTAGCAAAATTGTCCTCCTGTGTAGATCCAAATAATAAATATTTATCAAGAAGGAACACAGGAGTTCCCAAGCTAGATTGAAGCCTAGTTCAATAAAGCGTGTTTTGTTATTGCCAGTCTTAGCAAAAGGAGAAGTCAGGAATTCTTTTCTAAAATGTCTTTTGTTAAGTAACTGAATTGGCCCCAGCAATTTTTTTCACCAGGAATTTACCTATGTCTCTTGCATTTTAAACAGAAAGGGAAATACTAGTTTCCTGGTCCACTGTTCGTTAGCCCGGGTATTTAGGTCGAGTCCTACTAAATCCAAGACCATGGCCTCATTTCCACCTGGCCTCAGTTTAGCTGCTGTACCATATTGGCCTTAATTTAGCTGCTGCACTGTCTTCCAAGGTCACCGCTAATTCCTATCTGTTTAATTCGAATGCACAGAACCCAGGGTAGCTAGGAGGGAAAAAGCAAATAGATCCCTGTACCGTCTTTCTGAAGGGCACACGACTTAAGGTCAAGGACCACGTGGTGTCTCTTGGTAAAGCAGGCAGGATGCTCTGGGCTCGCAAGTTTACCACTGGCACGCTGATTCTATCTCATGCTGTTTCCTAGCACCCAGAGGAAAGTGGAATTTGTGGAAGGACCTTCAATTCTGATAACATTTTACCCCCAAAACCAGATAAAACCAATCCTCACACGTGGAATAAAAACTCGTGCCTTTTACTAAAACAATACATTGCAAAGATCGAAAGAATTAAGTGCAAAAATGACTAAAAACTAGAGCAAAAAAATCAAGTAAGAAGGAGGAGAAAGGAAGAGGTGAATGGTAAGGAAGCCAAAGAAAGAGAGAAGAAGGGAAGGAAGGAGAAGGAGACAGGAAGGAATGAGACAACAGGAAAAAGGGAGGAAGAACCTGGGACCAGACTTGTCCCTGTAACGCCCTCCTTAATCCTGCTCGTTGCTCAATTAATATTCATTTCCTAAGATACTTCTACTCATCACTATGGATTCCAAATAAAAATACTATATTTTTATATGTTTTTGTGGAACATAGTGTTATAACTTGCTTTTGCTAGAAGAAAAACTGTTATGCAATAATATACGTGAAAGGACTTTATAATGAAATTTACAGTCATCCTACACATAGTGAGCATCTTTATCCTCACGTGAATGCCTTCAAATCCTTTTTCTGATTCTGAAAGACAGGTTAACCGTACACACTAAGGAAAAAAATCAGAAAAGTATTAGTTTGCACCATACGCAGTTGCTGTTTTTGAGAGCCCAGAACAGTAGAATAATGGCAGTTTCATATGACTCAACCTAATATGAAGAAGAAAAACGAGATTACTGGTAATCCGGCAGTCCAGGAATAGTAAATGTTAACCTGGCTGGTTTGTTTCCTTTTAGTCTTTTTTTTCAGTACAACTATATTTTAAAGAAATGGGGAAGTTATTTCATATAGTGTATGTCCTGCTATTTTTCACTTACTGTAAAGGTCTTTTTCCATATCATTAAACCTGCTACTAAAATAAAGTATTGCATTTCATTGCATCAAATTTTATTGACTATTGCCTATTGTTGGGAATTTAGATGATTTCCAAATCTATGTCATTACAAATAATGCTTAACAAGCATCTTTAAACATATAATTTTATCCCAAACTACGATATTCTATTTTCTCAGAAACTGTTTGTGGTTAGGAGTTATTGATCAGAAAGAAAGGTGTGAATTTTTAAGGTTCTTGTATACTATCAAATTGCTTTTCCAAAAAGCTGTATCTACCTGTATTCCCATTGGTAGATTGTGAGAAAATCTACCAGTGTACCATCACCAAAATTGAGTTTTATCTCTTTTACCTTTTTAAAATATTTGCAGATTTGACAGAGAGAGAGAGAGAGAAAGAAAGAAAGAAAAGGAGAGAGAGAGAGAGATTCACTGATAACAAATGAGACTAAAAATTTTTCATGTATTTACTGGCCACTGTTATTTCTTTAGAGAACAAAATTTTGCGTTTGATCTTTTCTTATGAGTGTTATTCATTTGTAAGAAGTTTTTGTATTTTAACTAAAGTAACCATTTGTTATATGTTGTAAATATAATTTGAAGCTTTTAGTTTGCCTTTTAATGTGGTTCATGAAACATTTCACCTAACTAAAATAGTTATGTTTCCTGGTTATATATTTAATAAATATTCATATTTTTAAAGAATTCATACAATATTGAAAATTATTTTTAAGTGAAAATCATTCATAATTCCCCTATATGTCTTTCCAAATTCTTCTCTATGAACATAGAGATTATATCTTACATACTTTGTATCCTGTTTTTTAACATAACAATAAAACATGGTATTTTTCCATGTCAATAAGTATAGCTATACCTCATCATATGAAATAATTGCAAAGTATGCTTGTAACATGGTTCATTTAACCAATCTCCTATTTATGAATTCTTGTGATATTTTTCTCCCTAGAATGTTTCATTATTTTAAACAATAGGATAAACATTCTTATAACATATAGCTTTACTAACTGTATCTTTACTAACATGTTCATAGTAAATGTGTAGATGAACTGTTGGTCAAATTATTTATATTTATTGCTTTTAACACTAATTCCTAAATTACCCTTCAGGAACACTGCACCAATTTACACTCTGACTAACAGAGAATAAGAAGGAAGATTTCCCCATATCGTCAACAGCATTAAGTATCACAATCATTAATTAATGTATCATATTATTTAGCAGTTACTTTTAATCCTTGCCAATAAAAGTGTGGGGAATAGTATCACATAGCTGTTTTAATATTTTTTGTTATACTAAGAATATTTAATATCTTTTCATATTTTGGGAACATTTTAAATTTCTTTTGTGAATTGCCTATTTTCTGAGATTATTTCTAATGTCCAGAAGTAGATTAAAGATGTGTATGTGGCTTAAAAACAAAAATGTTAATGATGAAACTATAAAGCTTTTAGAATATAATGTAGGGGAATATTTTCATCAGAGGTAGGAAGGATTTCTTAAATAGGAGAAAAATATTAACCTAAATAAAAATATTTATAGGTTAAGTTATATTAAAAATTAAGACTTCCTTTCATCAAAAGACATCATAAAGAAAACAGAAAGACCAGCCACAGAGTGAGAGAAGATATTTGTAACACATAAGTGACAAAAGGCCATTATTGAAAATATATTAAAAACTCTTAGAAGCAATAAGCAAAACAGAAACCACTCTATAGAATAGTAGGTAACGACTAGAATAGAAACTTCACCAAAAAAATAGAAATGGCCAATAAACACATGAAAATATGTCCAACCTCATAGTTATCAAGGAAATTCATATTAAAATTATAATGAGGGGCTTCCCTGGTGGGGCAGTGGTTGAGAGTCCGCCTGCCGATGCAGGGGACGTGGGTTCGTGCCCCGGTCCGGGAAGATCCCACGTGCCGCGGAGCGGCTGGGCCCGTGAGCCATGGCCGCTGAGCCTGCGCGTCCGGAGCCTGTGCTCCGCAACGGGAGAGGCCACAGCGGTGAGAGGCCCGCGTACCACAAAAAATTATAAAAAAAAAATTATAATGAGTTGCGTGACATTGGCAAATGGGCAAAAACAGAGTAAAGTGTAAGACTATAAAGCAATGAGAACCTCATCTATTACTGTTTGGAGTGTAAATGTATACAACTGTTTTGGAAATAATCAGCAATATCTAAGAAATTGAAGATGAACATCTCTGTGATCCAATAATTTTATTCCTGGATATAGTCCCTAGAGAAACTTTGCATATGTGTAACTGGAGGTACATGAGGGTGTTTATTGTGTCATTTTTTCCATAGTAGTCAAAAGCTAGAAACTACTCAAGTTACCATCAAAAGTAGAACAGATAAATATATTGAAGTATAGTCCTACAATAGAATACAATATAATCAAGAAAATGGATGAACGACGGCTCACACATCAACTTAGGTGACTTTCAAAAGTATGTTAGGCTAAAGAAGCAAGTCACAAATGGATACTTATCACATAACTTAATGTGCAAAAGCAGTTAAAGTTAAACCATATTATTTAAACATGCATACACAGGTGGTAAAATTGTTATAAGTAGCAAGGAAATTATTAAAACAAAGGTCAAGAGAGTGGTTACTTCAGGGGTTGAGGGGAGGTGGGGTTGGATGAGACACAGTGAGGACCTTCTGGGGTACTGGCAGGCAGATCTTGACCTGGATGGTGACTGTAAGATGTTGATTTGATATTTATTCATTAAATTGTAGGTGTGTACTCTATGCTCTCTACTTAAGCATACTTCACTTTTAAAGGTGACTTTTAAAAATAGGTGCAGATATTCCTCCCATTGATTACTTTCCATATGTGAGGAAAAGCTCTGATTTGTTTTATTTTTCCAAAATATCCCATTTTCCATATTCCATCTGTTGACCAGTACATTGCTTGACCACTGCTTTTTAATGGTGCCTTAACCAACTGTGATTCTTAAGTTCCAACCTGTCAGTTTTGTTCCCTTGATGGGTCTTTCCATTCCACAGAATCAGTCGCTATTATTGTCTTCATTACTGTTACTATTATCATGCCCATTTCTCTCCCCATGCAAACCTTAAAGTTTGAGTTGGTTTGAACTCTATAAAAAGCACAATTCAAATGCCTGTGATTCTGTGAGTCTTTCTGTGCCCTCCTTAAAGCACGCATTTCTCGTTGGCTTTCGATCTTCCCACCCATAGGAACCATGGGAATGTATAAACTGCCACAACTCTGTTCACCCGTGGTTTCAATCTCTCTGTCCAGTCCTTGGCATACATCCCATCCAAGGACAGAAATGATGGTGGGTGAAAGAATCACTCTCGGGCTGCAAGGACTGGGATTCTGTGTAATAAATAGAATCAGAGGCAGAAATGAGAGTACAAGCCACCTGATGATGACAGAATCAATCACTCTCCTCACAGGGATTTGCTTTGTGTGTGTGTGTTTTCTCTTTCATTCTTGTGGATGCAGACAGGATATTGAACAGCAGCTGGGCTCCTTGATCTTGGCAACAGACATCAACAGACAGAATGAATTTTTGACCAGATTGAAAGCTCACCTCCACAATAAAGACTTAAGACTGGAGGATGTACACGACAGGCACTTTATGCTTCAGGTAAACAACAACAAAAAGAAGTCATCATCCTCACTGGGTAAAACACTTAAGGACATGATCCATCATTTTAATGCATCTGAGAAGAAATATCTCCCATGGTGTAAGCTAGAGCAGTGACCTACTTTATTAAAAACTCTGAGACACATGAAATTTTTAAGTGGTTTCCAGGCAAGTAAAATCTGGGTTTCACGTCAGTAAGTTGATAATATCTCATTTTTCCTTGTTTGGTAACTGCTTCACCACAACGTAGCCCTGCTGTGTAGTTGCATGCAATAAGAATCTACCACATTTTGTGTCTTGATATAAAGTTGATCACTATCAAACCATGCAATGTAGAAAACTTTCTTTAATACAAAAGTATATTATGTTAACTATAGTACTAACAAAAATTGAAAAACGAGTATCCTTCCTGTACCTAAAGCCTACTTAATTAAACCCTGCTTTACTTCCTTTTACTACCTTAACTCATATTTTCATCTGAGGCTCAGACGTGTTTACCTAGTCTTACCATTTTTAGGCCCCAATAAATAAATGATTTTAAGTTTAATTGAATGAATTGAATCATATCAAACCCAACCCTTTCTGCTTCCTTCCATGGCAAAAAGCCATTTGTGAAGTAAGAAAGAACAAGATGAGAAGTGGACCTTGGAAGCAGAAGTCTGACCTGGTATCCAAACCAGAGCCTTTTGCTTGATCTTCCATTTTCTCTCATTTTCCTTCTTTCCTTGTGGCACGAAAGACTGAATGGGCGAATCCTGGATGCATCTAGATTGGCCAGCTTTAACCACGGACGTGGACCTGCACATGGGAGACTGAAGCGTACCGTTTTTTCCCTTCCATGCCTTTAGGCTGCCTTCGGAAGCTGACCAACTGCTCCATCCTTTTAAGGAAATACCCTCCTCCCAGCTGTAAAACTGTATCTCCCTCCTTCTTTCTTCCCAAACTAGTCTTCTCGTCCCTGAGTGCCACAGACGCCTGATTTTAGACACTCAAGCCTAGTTGTGAGTAGCTGAAAGATTTGGCCTGGACACTTGAGAATAGGGGTAGGACGGGAATAAAACATAGACCGGGAGGGGGAAGGGTAAGATGTGACGAAGTGAGACAGTGGCATGGACATATATACACTACCAAATGTAAAATAGATAGCTAGCGGGACGCAGCCGCATAGCACAGGGAGATCAGCTGGGTGCTTTGTGACCACCTAGAGGGGTGGGATAGGGAGGGTGGGAGGGAGACGCAAGAGGGAAGAGATATGGGGACATATGTATATGTATAACTGATTCACTTTGTTGTAAAGCAGAAACTAACACACCATTGTAAAACAGTTATACTCCAATAAAGATGTTAAAAAAAAAAAAAAAAAAAAAAAAAGGAAAGCTTGCTAACACACATGAATCCCTCAAAGGTGGAACCTGGAAGGGACTTCTGCCCCTGACCTACTCCAACATGTACTGGTGTCCCCATTCACCAGGAAATAAAGAACCAAACAGGTTTGCAACTTAATATGATTCAGGCTCTCCCAGACCCCAGCACTGCTAGCAGTTCTATGATCCCAAAGAACTCGGGCAAAACCACAGACCTTGCTGATGGACGGGCATGCCACCAGAAGCCCATCTGGACAGTGGGCTCTTGGCAGTGGGTAGTTAAGGGGGAGAACTTACTTCTCTGGCAATCCAAGGAAACCCTCCTAGGGTCAGCATCTCCGACAAAAGCTGGTATCCCGGATGCAGAACAGTGTGAGCAAAGCCAAGAAGGCCCAGGTCTATCTCTGCAAACCAAACACTCCTAGGCTTGATATGACTTAGCTCCCTGGCTGGCTGTCTGAGCTTGTTCACACTCACAGACACGGGCATATAACTGCAAACACAAATAATTTAATGTACGGAGTTGGTCAGTGTGGCTACTGTGAGAGTGAGGTCCCAATGATCTCACTTGAGCCTGGCTGGGGCCCACAAGGTGTGGAGCCGCAGAAGGAACCAGGCCACGGCTTCCCTTGGCCTGCCTGCCCCAAGTCTCCTCCAGGTAGCTCCGTGTCCTTGGACGATGGCTCTTCTCGCCTTCTCACTGCTATAAAGTGGGAGTTCTGAATGAAGGCTTTGTGCGGCGACGAATAAGTGCTGTTTCCCAAAGAGGCACATCAGGGAAGCCTCTATAAATACAGACCTGGTACCATGAGGCCGACTGGCAGGTCTGATGGCCCCTTGGGCTTGGGGTGCATTTGCTGCTCAAAGATCATCCTCTGACCATCTCTCCCTGCCCTGTCATTTCTCAGATTGCCTTGAAGTGTGCTGACATTTGCAATCCTTGTAGAATCTGGGAGATGAGCAAGCAATGGAGTGAAAGGGTCTGTGAAGAATTCTACAGGCAAGGTTAGTAGTGATCCGACAGCTGATTTTTCATTGCCCCTTCTCCTTGCAGGCATTTATCCTAATAAAACAGGAAATGGATCATCTATCATGACATTTGTTCTTTCATCAACTCTTATTATCCCAGCCTTTCTCTTTAACCCTCTTGCGAACCATCCAGCCCTTTTCTGGAAATAATTTGAAAATATTAATAAATAACACTGATTTACCATGGAAACAGGTAATAATGAGGTACAGTAAAAATGAGCAAAAGGGGGATATATATATATATATATATATATATATATATATATATATAATTTGTTAATGGTTTTTCTCTGTGGATATAAGAATGTGCAGGACTGTTTGATTTTTACTCTGACCTTCATTTTTATGAGCTGAGCACAGCCTAAAGGCTAAATGCCATTTGGGATCAATGTTTTCCACTGACAGAAGGACTTAGACTTTTTTTGTATTCCTTTCCCTCACTTTCTCAAATAAAGTGAATAATGAAATAGGGCACAGCTGTCCAGTGTTCATCCTCTCAAATATATACAGTGAAAAGACAAGTGGCCCCAAGTTAGGGTATAAATTTTAAGAGATTAACCTCATTCAGAAGTAAAGCAATGAATTAACAGCAGGATCTTGATGTTGGGTGGGATCTTGGCCTTTAAACACAGCTTGTTTCTTCAGGCTCGGTTTCAATGCTCAGGATGTTTTATCAGGCACAACAGTGCCCTGATGTTAGTGACAGGATCAGGTCTGAGAGGCTGAGAACAAATAAAGCCTGGTGTCCCACATAGCAGTTCTATGGGGAGGTCAAGTAGCAACAGTGAGCCTTTTGGAGAAGCCTCCATAGAAAGATGTGTCAGTGACACTGAGATGGTCCCAAAGACAGAAGACAAAGCAGAACGGATAGGGTTCATGTGGGACCAGAAGGCTCTGCTCCCCATCTCTTTCCTTTGAGTAAAAGCACTCATGGAGCTCCCTCTCTATGTACTTTCACTTCAAATGTGTGTGAGTGGTTAGAAAACAAAAGGACAGTTCTAGTTGCCCATGATATAAAATCTCCACTGAGAGAGAAACAAAAGGAAATATGATGAACTTAGAGCAAGGAGGTTTCAGGTTAGGTAAGATAAATACTTTCTTTACTATAAGATACAGAATATATTGAAATAGCATAGCGAGAGAAGGGCTAGGATCTTCATCCTTGATCAAGCAATGATTCTACTCTATCCCTCTTGGTTTTGACTCAGTCGTGCGTTCTTGTTGGCATTGATTGGAGTTTAACCCTTTCATTTGCTTATCTTGAACCCTATTTGGATTATGAGCAACTTGGGGCCTGGACCATGTCCCCTGGGCAGATGGTAAGGCCCACAGAGCTGGTGAGTCTAAGTTGTTAACTAAGTGGAGTCAATGGGATCTACCAATAAAGGTAAATCTGTAAGATGTCTTGTCAAAAACTTGTCCTCATAATAGTATGCATGTGCAGCATTATAAGACAGAACAACCTAGAATGTTTGTAACTCTGATCTCTAAAGGTGAGCTTTCAAACACTTTGCTCTAGCATGCTTCCTAGCAGAGAAAGGAGAATTCAGAGGCATGTCGGGTCCTTTTTATTTAATAGCCTTATGGTCTAGCAGAAGTTCCACTTATTTAAGAGAAGACCAGACTCCCTGGTTATCCAAACTTCTTGTCCTCCATACTGAATTATTTTTTTAGAAATTCTATAAAGCACCATTTGTATCATTTTGATTAATCTTCTTCTGGATTTCAGTTTAGGATTTGGGCTTCCACAGACTGCTAACAGTCCCAGCCAAAGTATCTTTAATGATTTGTGAGGTTGAGCAAAGGAAAAACCCTAAAATCAAGGTCAGGGACAGAAGGGGAAAAAGGAAGATGAGATTAGGAAGACAGTGTTAAATTCTCATAACAGACATTAGGATTCAAACATCATTCACCCTCATCCCCTCAGTGCCTTAAAAAAGTAGAATTTCTGTCCTATTGTAACTGCAGGTTGGTATTTCTCAATGAACCAAGATTCCCAGAAGTTTTCATTGAACATCTGCTTCCAGCCTTGTCTAATCCTCAGCAAAGCTGTGATTTTCCTATATGCAAAGACCCACTGGGGGTGTCATGAAGGAGGCAGAGTTATAGTTAATGTTTCATAAGCTCAAAATACTAACCAGTAGAGTTCCTGGAGGAGAGAAACTCCAATTTTCCTCTTTGTATTCTCTACATTGATTAACCAAGTGTCTGAAATATGCAGTGCTTTGTAAATATATGTTGAAATAAGTGAATGACTAAATGATCCAATTGGAAGACCTCTTATGGTAGAGGTCACAGGAGAAGACCTAGTGCTGAGGGTGGCAGAATCTGAGCTGGGTATTCAAGGATGTGTAGTGACTGCACTTCCCGATAGGATAAACATGAGGCACATGTAGCTAGTTAAATTTAAATTAATTAGATTAAATAAAATGGAAAATTTAGTTCCTCAGTTTTCTTGATCTGATTTCAAGGGGCTACTATAGTGGGCAGTACAGAGAACATTTCCATCATTGCAAACAGTCCCAGTGGTCTAGATAGAGAGTAGTAGAAGTGGACAGAAGCACTGCAGACCATCCCCCTGCCTCATAGAACAGTTTGGTCCCATAGAAGGTGAGAATATGAGGATCTGTTGAGGCCCCTGTACACCAGGCTAAAAGTAGAGAACATGGCAATGGGAGTCATCTTAGAAAGTACAATTAGGGCAACGTGTATAATTGAAGTAGAAGAAATACTAAAGAAACTAGCTAAGAAGCAAAAAATCGGAATGAGTTATTAAGAAACCAGATAAAGAAAATGTGTATGTATACAATGGAATACTACTCAGCCATAACAAAGAATGAAATTTTGCCATTTGCAACAACACGGATAGAACTGGAGGGTGTTATTCTTAGTGAGATAAGTCAGACACAGAGAGACAAATACTGTATGTTTTCACTTATCTGTAGAATCTGAAAAATAAAACAAATGAATGAATATAACAAAACAGAAACAGACTCACAGATACAGAGAACAAACTAGGGGCTACCAGCGGGGAGAGGGAAGGGGGGAGGGGCAAGATAGGGATAGGGGATTAAGAGGTACAAACTTCTAGGTATAAAATAAATAAGGTACAAGGATGTGAGACTTCCCTGGTGGTCCAGGGGTTAAGGCTCCATGCTTCCACTGCAGGGGACGCAGGTTTGATCCCTGGTCAGGGAACTAAGATCTCACATGCCGTGCGGCCAAAAACAACAAAGAAATAAAGATAAATATTAAATTTTTTTTTAAAGGTACAGGATGTAATGTACAGCACAGGGAATGTAGCCAGTATTTTATAATAACTTTAAATGAAGTATAATCTATAAAAATATTGAATCACTACGTTGTACACCTAAAATGAATATAATGTTGTAAATCAACTATTCTTCAATTTAAAAAAAAAGAAAGAAAGAAACCAGACTAGAGTCAGGCAGAGTGAAAGTAGGGAAAATAGATGTTTCAACAGAGGAATAAACAGGATTTGCTTCCTCAGTACAGAGGGTAGAGGGAAGGGAAAAATCAAAGACAACTCCTCCAAAGTGTCAGACTTAACTGAAAAATCACTATTAACAGAACTAGGGAGGTGAGGAGTAAAACCAACTTTAGGAGAATTCATTTTAATATTAAATGGTGTCATGCCCTGCCCTCAGAAGGCTATTATCATCTGACTTCCCTGAACTCCTCAGTTAAGCCAAAGTGATTTCCTCACATCAGTTTTGAGAATCCTCAGTTAAGCGAAAGTGATTTCCTCACATCAGTTTTGAGAATCACGAGGGCCCAAGAGACCATGGGCGCCATGGCTAAAGTCTTAGAGAAAATGACAGAAATGTAGCATCTCAAAAGATCGTAGCTCAATGGTTAAGTGCAGACCCTCTGAAGCCAGACTTTCTGGGTTAGAATCCAGGCTCCCCTCTTCACTGGCAGAAGGACCTTAGGTCAACATATTTCCCTACACTTCATCTCAATTTCCGCATCTGTAAAATGGGGGTTATAGTGAGGTTGTTATGAGGATTAAATTAATTAAATAGGTAAAATGCTTAGAATGTGCCTGACACACAGTAAGCGTGATATAAATGTTATGTGTTTCTCTCCTCTAGTTTAGGAGTGCATTCACAACTGTGAACTCAGCTAGTGTTTCTGAGACCCAGCTTCTGTACTGATTAACCAGATTGTTTTTCCCAACGAAATAATTATGCACAATTTTTCACCTTCAGGAAGAATTGATAAAATACATTGATAAAGCTTTGCATGATGTATTTCTCTTTTGGTCTAGCTGATGCAGACATTAAAAAGAAAGATCATCCTGAGCTTTATACTTTCTTTGACCTTCATTTACACTAAGTAAAACTCTAAGGAGTAAGAATGAAAGATACCAGACCCTTATTTTGGATTAATTTTGTAGCTACAGAGATGCTCTTCAAATGAGATCTTTCTACTTCCTCTTCCCGATTTCCTGCCTACTAATTATTCCCGGTTGTTCAGGTGAAACCAGATGAGGGTCAGGCAGAGTGAAAGGAGGGAAAAAGCATAAAACCTGTTTTCTTAATCTGCAACTTAAAACCAGAACTTCCATCTCATATTAGGAAATTGGCCATTCGTTTTCTTGCTTTTATAGATTTTTGTTCAAAAGTTTATTCTAGTCCCAGAGCATACCTATTTACCATGAGCCTATTGTAAATGATCGTCGATACTCTGATATTTTATTTTATTTTATTTTATTTTTTAACATCTTTATTTGAGTATAACTGTTTTACAATAGTGTGTTAGCTTCTCTTTTACAACAAAGTGAATCAGTTATACATATACATATGTTCCCATAACTCTTCCCTCTTTTGTCACCCTCCCTCCCACCCTCCCTATCCCACCCCTCTAGGTGGTCACTAAGTACAGAGGTGCACTCCCTGTGCTATGCTGTAGCTTCCCACTAGCTATCTAATTTACATTTGGTAGTGTGTATATGTCCCTGCCACTCTCTCACATCGTCACAGCTTACCCTTCCCCCTCCCCTTATCCTCAGGTCCATGCTCTAGTAGGTCTGTGTTTTATTCCCATCCTACCACTAATCTCTTCATGACTTTTTTTTTTTAGATTCCATATATATGTGTTAGCATACGGTATTTGTTTTTATCCTTCTGACTTACTTCACTCTGTATGACAGATTCCAGGTCTATCCACCTCATTACAAATAACTCAGTTTCATTTCTTTTTATGGCTGAGTAATATTCCATTGTATATATATGCCACATCTTCCTTATCCATTCATCTGTTGATGGACACTTAGGTTGCTTCCATGTCCTGGCTATCGTAAATAGAGCTGCAATAAACATTTTGGTACATGAGTCTTTTTGAATTATGGTTTTCTCAGGGTATATGCCTAGTAATGGGATTGTGGGGTCATATGGTAGTTCTATTTGTAGTTTTTTAAGGAACCTCCATACTGTTCTCCATAGTGGCTGTATCAATTTACATTCCCACCAGCAGTGCAAGAGTGTTCCCTTTTCTCCACACCCTCTCCAGCATTATTGTTTCTAGAGTTTTTGATGATGGCCAATCTGGCCGGTGTGAGATGATATCTCATTGTAGTTTTGATTTGCATTTCTCTAATGATTAATGATGTTGAGCATTCTTTCATGTGTTTGTTGGCAATCTGTATATCTTTGGAGAAATGTCTATTTAGTTCTGCCCATTTTTGGATTGGGCTGTTTGTTTTTTTGTTATTGAGCTGCATGAGTTGCTTATAAATTTTGGAGATTAATCATTTGTCAGTTGCTTCATTTGCAAATATTTTCTCCCATTCTGAGGGTTGTCTTTTGGTCTTGTTTATGGTACACTTTGCTGTGCAAAAGCTTTTAAGTTTCATTAGATCCCATTTGTTTATTTTTGTTTTTATTTCCATTTCTCTAGGAGATGGGTCAAAAAGGATCTTGCTGTAATTGATGTCATAGAGTGTTCTGCCTATGTTTTCCTCTAAGAGTTTGATAGTGTCTGGCCTTACATTTAGGTCTTTAACCCATTTTGAGTTTATTTTTGTGTATGGTGTTAGGGAGTGTTCTAATTTCATACTTCTACAGGTAGCTGTCCAGTTTTCCCAGCACCACTTATTGAAGAGGCTGTCTTTTCTCCAATGTATATTCTTGCCTCCTTTATCAAAGATAAGGTGACCATATGTGTGTGGGTTTATCTCTGGGCTTTCTATCCTGTTCCATTGATCTATATTTCTGTTTTTGTGCCAGTACCATACTGTCTTGATTACTGTGGCCTTGTAGTATACTCTGAAGTCAGGGAGCCTGATTCCTCCAGCTCCATTTTTCGTTCTCAAGATTGCTTTGGCTATTCGGGGTCTTTTGTGTTTCCATACAAATTGTGAAATTCTTTTTTCTAGTTCTGTAAAAAATGCCAGTGGTAATTTGATAGGGATTGCATTGAATCTGTAGATTGCTTTGGGTAATACAGTCATTTTCACTATGTTGATTCTTCCAATCCAAGAACATGGTATATTTCTCCACCTATTTGTATCATCTTTAATTTCTTTCATCAGTGTCTTATAGTTTTCTGCATACAAGTCTTTTGTCTCCTTAGGTAGGTTTATTCCTAGATATTTTATTCTTTTTGTTGCAATGGTAAATGGGAGTGTTTTCTTAATTTCATTCTCAGATTTTTCATCATTAGTGTATAAGAATGCCAGAGATTTCTGTGCATTAACTTTGTATCCTGCTACTTTACCAAATTCATTGATTAGTTCTAGTAGTTTTCTGGTAGCATCCTTAGTATTCTCTATGTATAGTATCATGTCATCTGCAAACAGTGACAGCTTTACTTCTTCTTTTCCTATTTGGATTCCTTTTATTTCTTTATTTTCTCTAATTGCTGTGGCTAGAACTTCCAAAACTAGGTTGAATAAGAGTGGTGAGAGTGGGCAACCTTGTCTTGTTCCTGATCTTAGTGGAAATGGTTTCAGTTTTTCACCATTGAGAACAATGCTGGCTGTGGGTTTGTCATATATTGCCTTTATTATATTGAGGAAAGTTCCCTCTATGCCTACTTTCTGCAGGGTTTTTATCATAAATGGGTGTTGAATTTTGTCAAAAGCTTTCTCTGCATCTATTGAGATGATCATATGGTTTTTCTCCTTCAGTTTGTTCATATGGTGTATCACGTTGATTGATTTGCGTATATTGAAGAATCCTTGCATTCCTGGAATAAACCCCACTTGATCATGGTGTATGATCCTTTTAATGTGCTGTTGGATTCTGTTTGCTAGTATTTTGTTGAGGATTTTTGCATCTATGTTCATCAGTGATATTGGCCTATAGTTTTCTTTCTTTGTGACGTCTTTGTCTGGTTTTGGTATCAGGGTGATGGTGGCCTCGTAGAATGAGTTTGGGAGTGTTCCTCCCTCTGCTATCTGTTGGAAGAGTTTGAGAAGGATAGGAGTTAGCTCTTCTCTAAATGTTTGATAGAATTCGCCTGTGAAGCCATCTGGTCCTGGGCTTTTGTTTGTTGGAAGATTTTTAATCACAGTTTCAATTTCAGTGCTTGTGATTGGTCTGTTCATGTTTTCTATTTCTTCCTGGTTCAGTCTTGGCAGGTTGTGCATTTCTAAGAATTTGTCCATTTCTTCCAGGTTGTCCATTTTATTGCCATAGAGTTGCTTGTAGTAATCTCTAATAATCTTTTGTATTTCTGCAGAGTCAGTTGTTACATCTCCTTTTTCATTTCTAATTCTATTGATTTGAGTCTTCTCCCTTTTTTTTCTTGATGAGTCTGGCTAATGGTTTATCAATTTTATTTATCTTCTCAAAGAACCAGCTTTTACCTTTATTGATCTTTGCTATTGTTTCCTTCATTTCTTTTTCATTAATTTCTGATCTGATCTTTATGATTTCTTTCCTTCTGCTAAATTTGGGGTTTTTTTGTTCTTCCTTCTCTAATTGCTTTAGGTGCAAAGTTAAGTTGTTTATTCGAGATGCTTCCTGTTTCTTAAGGTATGATTGTATTGCTATAAACTTCCCTCTTAGAACTGCTTTTGCTGTATCCCATAGGTTTTGGGTCGTCGTGTCTCCATTGTCATTTGTTTCTAAGTACTTTCTGATTTCCTCTTTGATTTCTTCAGTGATCACTTCGTTATTAAGTAGTGTATTGTTTAGCCTCCATGTGTTTGTATTTTTTACAGATCTTTTCCTGTAATTGATATCTAGTCTCATAGCGTTGTGGTCAGAAAAGATACTTGATACGATTTCAATTTTCTTAAATTTGCCAAGGCTAGATTTGTGACCCAAGATATGATCTATCCTGGAGAATGTTCCATGGGCACTTGAGAAAAATGTGTATTCTGTTGTTTTTGGATGGAATATCCTATAAATATCAAGTAAATCCATCTTGTATAATGTTTCATTTAAAGCTTGTGTTTCCTTATTTATTTTCATTTTGGATGATCTGTCCATTGGTGACAGGGGGGTGTTAAAGTCCCCTACTATGATTGTGTTACTGTCGATTTCCCCTTTTATGGCTGTTAGTATTTGCCTTATGTATTGAGGTGCGCCTATGTTGGGTGCATAAATATTTACAATTGTTATATCTTCTTCATGGATCGATCCCTTGATCATTATATAGTGTCCTTCTTTGTCTCTTGTAATAGTTTTTATTTTAAAGTCTATTTTGTCTGATATGAGAATTGCTACTCCAGCTTTCTTCTGATTTCCATTTGCATGGAATATCTTTTTCCATCCCCTCACTTTCAGCCTGTAAGTGTCCCTAGGTCTGAAGTGGGTCTCTTGTAGACAGCATATATATGGGTCCTGTTTTTGTATCCATTCAGCCAGTCTGTGTCTTTTGGTGGGAGCATTTAATCCATTTACATTTAAGGTAATTATCGATATGTGCGTTCCTATTACCATTTACTTAATTGTTTCAGGTTGTTCTTGTAGGTCTTTTCCTTCTCTTATGTTTCTTGCTTAGAGAAGTTCCTTTAGCATTTGTTGTAAAGCTGGTTTGGTGGTGCTGTACTCTCTCAGCTTTTGCTTGTCTGTAAAGGTTTTAATTTCTCCATCAAATCTGAATGAGATCCTTGCTGGGTAGAGTAGTCTTGGTTGTAGGTTTTTTTCCTTCATCACTTTAAATATGTCCTGCCACTCCCTTCTGGCTTGTAGAGTTTCTGCTGAAAGATCAGATGTTAGCCTTATGGGGATTCCCTTGTGTGTTATTTGTTGTTTTTCCCTTGCTGCTTTTAATATGTTTTCTTTGTATTTAATTTCTGACAGTTTGATTATTATGTGTCTCGGCGTGTTTATCCTTGGGTTTATCCTGTATTGGACTCTCTGTGCTTCCTGGACTTGATTGACTATTTCCTTTCCTATATTAGGGAAGTTTTCAACTATAATCTCTTCAAATATTTTCTCAGTCCCTTTCTTTTTCTCTTCTTCTTCTGGGACCCCTATGATTCGAATGTTGGTGCATTTAATGTTGTCCCAGAGATCTCTGAGACTGTCCTCAGTTCTTTTCATTCTTTTTTCTTTCTTCTGCTCTGCAGTAGTTATTTCCACTATTTTATCTTCCAGGTCACTTATCCGTCCTTCTGCCTCAGTTATTCTGCTACTGATCCCGTCTAGAGTATTTTTCATTTCATTTATTGTGTTGCTCATCGTTACTTGCTTCCTCTTTATTTCTTCTAGGTCCTTGTTAACTGTTTCTTGCAATTTGTCTATTCTATTTCCAAGATTTTGCATCATCTTCACCATCATTATTCTAAATTCTCTTTCAGGTAGATTGGCTATTACCTCTTCATCTGTTAGGTCTGGTGTGTTTTTATCTTGTTCCTTCATCTGCTGTGTGTTTTTCTGTCTTCTCATTTTGCTTATCTTACTGTGTTTGGGGTCTCCCTTTTGCAGGCTGCAGGTTCGTATTTCTATCTATTTTTGGTGGCTGTCCCCAGTGGCTGAGGTTGGTTCAGTGGGTTGAGCAGGTTTCCTGGTTGGGGGGACCAGTTCCCCTGTTCTGGTGGATGAGGCTGGATCCCGTCTCCCTGGTGGGTAGGTCCACGTCTGGGGGCATGTATGGGGATGTCGGTAGCCTTACTGTGATTCTAGGCAGCCTCTCTGCTAATGGATGGGGCTGTAGACCTGTCTCGTTCTTTGTTGGGTATAGGGTGTCCAGCACGATACTCTGATATTTTAAATTTTCACAGAAGCTACCAGAGAAGGGCAGAGCCAGTTGTTGCTAAAGTGTTCCTAGTGATAAGGCAGGGAACAGTAATTCCCAGATAACTTCGTCCAACTAGATCATTAAAACTATCAACACTCATTCTTATAGGTTCTCGATTACCAATATGTTTCTTCTTTTTTCTTCTTAGGTGACCTTGAACAGAAATTTGAACTGGAAATCAGTCCTCTTTGCAATCAACAGAAAGATTCAATCCCTAGTATACAAATTGGTGAGTCAAATTCAATTTTAATTTTAAATGAAGTTTCAGCACCTCTGCTAAGAGTCACTAAGAAGATCTACACACAGCTTTCTCATGATCCAAACTAGAGGTTTAATCAATGGTGCTTTGAATGGCTGAGTCCAAATGAACTCTCTAGTCATGATTAATTACCAACTGAAATGAAAAATAGGGTAAAGCCTTTGTTATAGACCCTTAATAACTAACCTGTATTAACTCTGTAGTTCAGAATTGAATCAAAACCAAATGAGTAGAGGAAAGTAAAAAGAATCAACTATTGGCTGCTGAAGATCGGATTAGCTCACACTCTCTTTAGGACATGAAGGGTGGGAAATCTGCAGTTCAGGATCCTTCCAATTTGGTCATTACCCTTCATCCTCAATGCTCAATACTAGGGGCTTGGTCCCCAGGCACAGGCCCCACCAGCCATGTGACATGGGATCCCACGCTTCTCTAGTCTTCACTTCAAAATGGATTTTCAATCTCATTCTCTTAGGACCACACTCTCAAGTGTCAATTGCAATAAACTGTTAAACGGTGATATTAATGCCTCTAAAATAATTGTTTGTTTCTATCACTCCCTGAAACACTCTACCAATTCCATCTACGTTTAAAGCAAGTCTTTCTTTTCCTTGCAGTTCCCTACAATTAAAACCAAACTCAGCTGATGGACACTTAGGTTGCTTCCATGTCCTGGCTATTGTAAATAGAGCTGCAATGAACATTGTGGTACATGACTCTTTTTGAATTATGGTTTTCTCAGGGTATATGGCCAGTAGTGGGATTGCTGGGTCATATGGTAGTTCTATTTTTAGTTTCTTAAGGAACCTCCATACTGTCCTCCATAGTGGTTGTATCAGTTTACAGTCCCACCAACAGTGCAAGAGTGTTCCCTTTTCTCCACACCCTCTCCAGCATTTATTGTTTGTAGATTTTTTTGATGATGGCCATTCTGACTGGTGTGAGGTGATACCTCATTGTCGTTTTGATTTGCATTTCTCTAATGATTAGTGATGTTGAGCATCCTTTCATGTGTTTGTTGGCTATCTGTATATCTTCTTTGGAGAAATGTCTGTTTAGTTCTTATGCCCATTCTTGGATTGGGTTGTTTGTTTTTTGATATTGAGCTACATGAGCTGCTTGTATATTTTGGAGATTAATCCTTTGTCAGTTGCTTCATTTGCAAATATTTTCTCCCATTCTGAGGGTTGTCTTTTAGTCTTGTTTGTAGTTCCTTTGCTGTGCAAAAGCTTTTAAGTTTCATTAGGTCCCATTTGTTTATTTTTGTTTTTATTTCCATTTCTCTAGGAGGTGGATCAAAAAGATCTTGCTGTGATTTATGTCATAGAGTGTTCTGCCTATGTTTTCCTCTAAGAGTTTTATAGTGTCTTGCCTTACATTTAGGTCTTTAATCCATTTTGAGTTTATTTTTGTGTATGGTGTTAGGGAGTGTTCTAATTTCATTCTTTTACATGTAGCTGTCCAGTTTTCCCAGCACCACTATTGAAGAGGCTGTCTTTTCTCCATTGTATATTCTTGCCTCCTTTATCAAAGATAAGGTGACCATATGTGTGTGCATTTATCTCTGGGCTTTCTATTCCTGTTCCATTGATCTATATTTCTGTTTCTGTGCCAGTACCATACTGTCTTGATTACTGTATCTTTGTAGTATAGTTTGTAGTCCGGGAGCCTGATTCCTCCAGCTCCGTTTTTTTTTCTCAAGATTGCTTTGGCTATTCGGGGTCTTTTGTGTTTCCATACAAATTGTAAAATTTTTTGTTATAGTTCTGTGAAAAATGCCATTGATAGTTTGACAGGGATTCCATTGAATCTGTAGATTCAGATAATATAATAATTTAGCTTTGGGTAATATTAAAAAAATAAATATATGAAATAGATAACTAATAAGAACCTGCTGTATAAAAAATAAATAAATAAATAAAATTTTAAAAATAAAAATAAAAACATGTTGCCACATAAGTGAAATATAGCAGTTAAAGGCTGCATGTTAATTTCAAGATTTGTTAGAGCAGAGATAATAAACTTTAAAAAAAGAGTCACAAAGTCAACCTAAGGAAATAGGAACAAAATTTATCTAGTTTAAAAAATTTGAAGGCAATATACAAATGTTAAAATAGACGTGTCGGAACTCTTGAGATTACTGGTGATCTTTTTTTTTTTCCAAATTGCCCTTAATATCATTACGTTCTTTTTATGATTAAACCGATTCATCCACCTGAAAAAGGGAGAGGGGTGTTGTTATAAAAAATGAAACCCTGCAAGAATCCAGAGCAGATGAAGCTACAGAATTGCAGGGGAGGGGGAAGGGCATCAACATCAACAGAAATGCAGCCTCATCCTCTTTGGATCCAATGCCCTATCAAGTTGGAAATTCTGCAGATGCAATTCGAAAGGAATAGAGCCCCAACCAAAATCCTAATCCTGGGGCCCAGCTTGTTAAATTCTGGACAGAAAGAAATTAACCAGGCACCTGTTAAAGACATTTTGAGCCCCCAGAGAAAAGCATTCACATTATTAAGCACACAACCTAGATTTGCAAGACAGACTTGATTTCGGAGATTCTATTCTCTTGTTGTCATGAGAACACACTTATTTTGTCAGATCATATGTCCTGATTTTCAGCTCAGGAAAATGTGGTTACCATAGATACCTGTTTTTAAAATGGGATGGGGATTGAGTGAAAAGGAAAATCCCATGGATGCTATACCAGCACACCAATAAAGAGAAAGAGGTGATTATAAAACAACCCTTAGTAGATAAATCTTTCTGTCTCTGTTCCACATCTCCCAGCTCTGTAGGTTCAAGGCTGGGAGGTGTGGTGTGCAGAGGCAGATCAGGCTAAACTGGAAAAACCCAAATAGATCAACAGAATCTGATGGTAACTGTGGGCTCCAGGCTCCCAGACAAGGATTTTCCAGTGGGTGCTAAATAATGCAGCTAGTTCCTCCATTCTGATTCCCCTGGGACTGAAAATGTCCCCTCTCTTTTTCCTTTCCCAATCCACAGTGAGGATTTCCTGAGTGCCATCTCAGGTTTAGACCTGATTTTCTGTTTAAGTAATTCATATTTACCCAAGTGAGACAGGGACTTAATATCCACCCCCCACCCATATTCCTTGCCTCTCCCCATCAAACTCTACATTTTAAAAAGAAGGCATTAAATCAAACGAAACTCTAATTGGTGCAGCCTATAGAAAGATGAGGAGAAAGAGGCTTTCCTTCAATCCCTGTGTACTCTGAAGCCATCAATTCTCCCCTGCCCCACTCCCACCACTCCAGGAAGACAAAATCCCGGCAAAGTCAGGCTCTAAATCGCTTGATTAGAAGAGGGGGGTTTGCACAAATACACAAGGAACCTATGGGGCAGGCTCCCAAATCTGACTGTGCAGAAGCCTTTCTTCATGTGAAAAACTGCCTCATGGTGTTTCTTCAGACTTTAAAATCGCTCTTCTGTCTCCTGTAAGAGGGCTTTATATCTGACGAGTAGAAATACAGAGGTGTAATTCCAGAGTAATTTCAGGAAGAAAATGAGTTGATTTTTAAGTACTGGATTTTTAAATGTGGGATTTGTAACTTTTTTTATACTTAAGGTAAACCTGATAAATATTCACAACTTAAACTTTAGAATAGTGTAATATTGCACATTATCTTTTTAGATACCTAATATCTAATCTCTGTTAAGATGAAAGATATCAAGACTTATAAGTCACATGCCTGTAAACATACAGGGTTAGTTGTTGGAAGATTTTGTTAGCTGAAAAACACTTGCCTTTTCTCCCCATACCTACATTTCAGGGAAATACAATAAAACCTAAATATATCCAAATTTGTGATTAGTCTAGTTATTCCAGCCTAGACTGGAAGTTATCTTTGCTTTAATAAATCATGTTTAATGTGGAAAGCACATTAACAGTGAAACATGGTTAGAAGCAACAAGGCTAAAATAATTAAGAGAACAGACATGCAAACAAAGAAGTCTTATATCAATCCATCTTATCTAGTCATTCAAGCAGAACTTTTATGCAGGTAAAAATCTGTACTGAAGACGAATGAACTTTTATTACCTACACCTAGTTGTTTAACATAATTGAAAGTAAGACAAAACTGTGAAACGATAATCCTGAAAACATATCCTACGGGGTAGATGTACGAATTCTTCAGATGGTCTAAATCAACGAGGTGCCCCTTCCTGGTAACATTTGCTCTTTCCTCCCCTCCCCCACCCACCCTCCTTAGTTCTAGCACAAACTTTTTTTTTACTTTTTTTCTTTATATGTCTTCCCCCTTCTTCAAATAATAATAGCCAATATTTATTGAGTGTTTATTATGTGCCAGGAGCTTTCTAAGCATCTTCACATGTGTTAAGTCATTTCACTGTCATAACAACCCTATGGGTTTGGTACCCTTCTTAACGCCTTTTTACCACTGCAGAAACTGAGGCACTGAGAGGTTAGATGCCAAGCCCAAGGTGACATATCTTATGCTTTGACACTGAGGGCAAGGAGTGCATCTTGGTGGCCTTCTTACCCACGGGCCCAGCACATCGTGGGTCCAGTCATGTTTGTTAGGGAGGAAGAAGTAGGTCTTACTGCCCTGCTGGTGATGAGCTTGGCCTTGCCTGTTCCAGGTTTCATGACCTACATCGTGGAGCCCCTCTTCCGTGAATGGGCCCGTTTCACGGGACACAGCGCCCTGTCTGAGAGCATGCTAAGCCACCTGGCGCACAACAAAGCCCAGTGGAAGAGGCTGTTGCCCAACCAGCGAAGGAACAGCAGCGGTGGCGGTGGCAGCGCCGGCCCAGGGACCAAGGCTGAGGAGCAGACCGTGACCGAAGGCGACGCCCCGTAGTGCCAGCCAGGCCTGCCCCCTGCTCTGCACACCGAGAATGCCAGCCTCCTCGCATACAGGCCTCTGGGAGGGCAGATGCTCTGAGGGGCTCTTGCCGGTAAACCCAGCCCCTCTCTGGGTGTCATCCTGGGGCTCTTTGGAACGCCACCGTCCTCCCACTCACCTGCCTCCCTCCTTTTTCCAAGTGTACAGAAGCCATCCGTCACCTCAGCATTAGCTGCCAAAATAAGCAGCTCCATTCCGCCATGAGGGAGCTGATTCCAGGGGCCGGCTTGGCCCTCCAGGTGAAGACTGGGGAGTAAGAAAGACGTGCTCCTGCCGTGGGCCCCTCGGGTCCTGGGTCACACTGAGACAGGCGGCACTCCCTAAGTCCAGAGCATTTTTAGTGTTGGCCGTTGGACTGCTGATCTGCATGACAAAAACACCAGCATATTTGGAACTCCAAGGATATTGGTTTCAAGTGCAAGAGCACAAATGAGAGCGTGAGAGAAAGTACCTTGTATTTTAATAATAATTATTATTATAAAAATAATAATAAATCTTTTTAACTTTTCTATTTTATGCACTAGACAATGGATCTAAAACTATGGGCAAACATTACTCAATGTACCCAAGCTCGAACAGGGGGTTCACTGTTTTCTTACGGACTTTATGCCACTTTGGGTCAGAGATTTGGCATCTTCTCAATTAAGAAACCATGTTTCCTATCAGATCCAAGGGGAAGGTGCTGTACAGTTCATTCCTTTGCACCATTTGCCAATCTGTCTTTTATCGATAACTCAGATCCAATGACGTTTATATTCACACCTGTACATCCTCTGTAAATATCAAGCGCTACTGATTCCCATGCCAAAATACATGAGTATTATGGGATTGCTACCTGTATAAACAATGGCACTGTGAACAGAATACTGTTAGTTTTAATACAAGAGAATGCATTTGTAAATATGGTATAGAGTTTATTAATATACTATTGTTTGCAGATAAAGGCCTTAACTTTAAACATCTTTCATCTTCTGAAAGCTGCCCAACTTAAATCCTCACAGATGTCCTTCTGAACTGCCTTCCCATGTCCATCTTTATGCTTTCCAGCTAAGATCACAAAGCAAAACTGAAGAAAGTCTTTGAGGAAATATTTTGGAAACTTCACATGCATTCCGCTTGAGACCATAGTGTTTAATCTATGGCACCAAGCATTGTTTCCTCAGATGAACAAGACCCTTCAGCAAGCCTGAAGTCACTTTCAACACAGCGATGTTGCACTCTGTTTTAACAAGCCAGCTGATAAGCTTGTGTTTATACGACTCTTGTCATGGACATGGCAGTGTGTCAGCCTCGTGGGACACATAGCAGGTCTCAAACCTTCCGTGACCCCCGTCATCTATCCATCAGGGACTTCCCTGCTCCCCTAGCACACTGTCGTCTGTTCTGGCTACAGTACCAAAGCATCTTTGGTTTATGGTTGGCGTGCATTTCTTTGGTGTCAATAGTAACTGGATTTTCCTTTTTCCTTCATTTCATGTGAACAACTACGCAACTGTTTAGCAGATGTTAACATAATTTAAGAAAAGAAAATATTTCAGTTGTCTGATAGAATTTACCTTCCTGGGCAGGTTTTTTGTTGCCATTTTCTGCATATACTTGGCTGGAAAATCAATTTATTACAGCATTCTTCTCTAGTCAGCTAAACTCTGTGCATTGAACCTTTTCTTTAGAAGTTCTAGCATAACTAATGTTAGATGAAAATTGGCAATGCCCCCTTTCTTTTTACCTTAAACAATGTGGTAGTGGGAGAATGATACTATGATTATTTCTGCCACTATCGAGGTGTTTCGCAAGCTGATAGAACGTCAGCTAACTCTCATTTCCTAAGTGCAACTCTTTTTTTTTTTTTTCTTTCCTCCTAACATACAAATGAAATGTTAGAAACTTGACTGGATTGTATTAAGTTCCTGCAGAAAGATCGAGGCTTGCAGAATAAAGGGTTAGAGGAAATTTGGAAAGTTGGTTGTACTTTCATCAAAGCAGAAGAGACTGTCAGATGATACTAAAGAAAGTGTGAAAATTTCATGAAATGGGTGGATGATAAGTTGAAATTATTGATATGGGTAAGAAAGGAAGTTGTGAAAACTTAACACTAACTTTGGGTTTTTTCCTGTAATAACTATGAACTGACACATGATTTTTTATTGCTTTAATACTCTGAAGCTCTCAGCTTGGTGAAGCCCCAAAAAAGAATGTATTGAATGTATTTCTGCTTCCAAACCTCTCTTATTTTGGTTTGGTTTGGGCTTTTGAGAAGTCTGTTTTTAATGTACATGAGATCAAATCAAGGAAAGCAATTACTGGGGAAGATACAGTAGAGATAAGAAAGAAGATGCTATTTTAGCTAATGGAGCCTCTACTTTGAGTTTAGGAAATGGACTTTGTTTAAACTATATTTATATAATAATTTATATAAATAAGACTGGATGCGGTTTTAGTAGTTCCAAATTTATAGGACAAAAGTGTATTAGGTCTTGAAGAAGAGCTCACAGAGAAAACTACCAATCTAACAGTTAAGCCTATGAAGCAGCTACTAATACAATAAAAATTTGAAGTAAAATGAGATGTTATGCATAAACTAGATACATACATTTGTCTCCTTCTTTCAACCATCTGGAGATTTCTTGAGTTTCTCATTTTCTGACCAAAAAAAAAAAGAAAACAAATATGAAAACTTTTTTTTCCTGCCTACTGGTGGCTCTCTAGCAATATTTCAATAGAAGGTTTCCAGTGTCCAATTACTAGTTAAGACACAGCTGTTGGATCATCTGTGGACTTTACCTTCACATTCTTTTTCTCTTAGTCCCTGGACCATCACGAGCTGACTTCCCGAGTTTAATTCCTTCAGTGCTTGAGAAGAAAGGAATCAAAAAGCTATTTTTAGTAAGTGAAAGCTAAAGTTAAAATCAAATTAAGAGAGAGAGAATAGATATCACTGCCAGGCCTGATAGGCAAAGCCTTTTTCTTTTTACAGCACCTGTGAACAGTCAGAACCTTGTTCCTGGAACGCTGACCTCCCCATAACTCCCTGCTAGGCTGAGTGAAAATTCTGCTCTGTTTCTACCTGCCTAAGGCTTCCCGCAATGGGACGTGGAGCGTCCTGCAAAGCTGTCACCAGGTAGTGCTTCCTACAAGCTACAGACTTGTTTTGTAACCTTTTCTCATGTTGAATCAGATCTGCTCACTGATTTGAACATTGGTTATGAGCTTGTATCTCACTGTATTTCTTATGCTTTGTTCTTTTATGCAAACCCTTACAATTGTGTTGTTTTGTGTACACACGTGAGGTTTGGAAAAAAAAAAAAACATACCTTGTGAGTTTTTGCTCAAAATGTGGCCGAAGTATCCATTGGCATGTCTAGATAAACAATTAAAAATAAAGATAACTTCTTAAAAATATTGCAATATGAAAATATTCTGATTCTCACCAGGTAACATGTTACCAGCCAACCAATCAGATTCAAGGTCAAGGTCAAGAGCACAGATGCATCCGTGGTCCACGGGACTCATTCCACTAGGGGCTGCAGAAACAGCCATGTCCATAAAGCCATCATTTGCCAGTTAGTACCAAGATAGGGAAAAAGGGCCACCATTCAGCTCTGCATTTCCCCTGAGTCCTGATATTTTTCAGATCCACATTTGTCAAATTCATGTATGAATGAGAATGAGGTACAATGTTTTAGGATGTGGACTTCCTTGTGAAAACTATGGTCTTGCATTTCAGGATTGGAAGCCAGCAAGAACAATAGAACAGTTCAGGCAGGACAACTGAGTGTCTAAATCTATCTGGAAATAGAGGAGGGAAAAAAAAAAACACCATCCATGGTTCCCAGGAACAGTCTTGTATCTTTACATAGTCTCCTCATACTCATTTTGTTAAGATTTGTATTCAGAATCTCACTGATTCCCTAATGCTTCCCCATGTCTGAATGCAAAGTCACTTTTTTCATTTGTCCACACTCCATATCATCCAATCAAAATCAAAAGTGGGACCCCAGTGGTTTCCCAAGTAAAGGTCAGACATGACTTTCAAATGTACCCAGGAACCTAGCAGACACATCGTCAAATAGGCCAAGTCTATGTAAGCAATTGAATGTAAATCAACAATTTTTTTAAAGAAAAATCTTTTACTGCAATAAATACAGTATATGCTGTTTCATACCAAAGAGGCAAAATAGAGCTATTTATTCGTATTTATATTTAAAGTATATTTTTAAAGAATAGTTCAATTGGCGAATTTTTATTATACAATCTTAAATATTAATATTAAAAATGACAGGGCTTACCTGGTGGCGCAGTGGTTGAGAGTCTGCCTACCGATGCAGGGGACATGGGTTCATGCCCCGGTCCGGGACGATCCCACATGCCGCGGAGCGGCTGGGCCCGTAAGCCATGGCCGCTGAGCCTGCGCGTCTGGAGCCTGTGCTCCGCAACAGGAGGGGCCCCAACAGTGAGAGGCCCGCATACCGAAAAAAAAAAAAAAGAAAAAGAAAATATCTTAAGTGTGAAAGTCTACGTGGTGCCAATAAGCAAAATATTTTGTAGTGTCCTTTAATCTGTTTTGTGTGTGTGTGTGTGAATTTCCATAATACAGAAAAACACTGGCATTCGTTCTTCTCTTTGGTAATGTATGTTCATTTGTGTAAAACTGTAAATTTCAACAAACTATTTGTTGCTCTCAGTCTCTCACAAAAGATCTTATTATTTACATAAGCAAGTAAGTGTATTTGTGCAAGCTGTTTTGCTATGTCACACAGTCAAAAATTCGGAAAACAGAATTCACTAAAAAGAAATTTCCATTTGACAATTGTTAACTCCTGTAGAATCTTATGAGACCATGGTCTTTCAAGTCAAGGGTCTATATTCCTTTCAGCTTACTGCAACATTGCTTGATTTAAACTTCGTCATGATTGCAATATTGGTCACTGCCATGAAGTAGGAAATTCAAGGGAAAAAAGAATCTATTTACTGTGTAAAAGGCGTTGACCTAGGATTGTAACACACACATGAACTATACAGAGATAAGTAAAAGCAAATGCCATCTGGGCAGTCAGAGTAATTCCATAACTGTGTAGCCTTACCCCAATGAAAACAGGATTGGAAAAATTAGGACTATCACAACCAAAGTCAGTAGCCTTGTGAGATCAGCAAGCCACTATTGCCTTTTCCACACTGGAAATTGGAATAATGTAAATCAACAAATACTGATTGAGGATCTACTATGTGCCAGAGGTTGGGCTAGATACTTGGGATATAAAAAGACCCAATCCCTCCAGAGCATTCAGACTTGTGTCAGAGATTGGCATTACCAGTGAACTCTTCTTAGAGATTTCATGAGGACATCTGTGAGGGCTTACCTCCTGGAGAACAACGTAATATAGTGCAGATAAGATGTGGAGACAAAAGTGGTCCCAATCTTGGTTCTGTCACTAACATATTCTGTGACTTCAGGCAAGTTACTGAACCTTTACAAAATTATTTCTAGGCAATAATGGTTTTGTTATGATTTTGGTGTTGTTTCTGGTTTTGTTACGGCAATTAAGAGATTGCATACAAAAAGTACCTAGCACTCTGTCTGGTACGTGGTAGGCTTTTCAGAGACCCAAGTTCCCTCCTCTTAAATTATAAGACACTTTACAAATAGCCATTCACACGTGGTAAGAATGTGGAGAATATATGAGAATAATGTAGTAAAGAGATGCTAGTGATCTTACACTGGGAAGACAAACTCATTTTTATATATATTTTTAAAACAGATTGATTAGTTTATGTACTCATTTATTGGCAAGATTGGGTAAAAAGATTACCCAATGAAAACTCTTGCCTCAGCTACAGCCTACTTTTCTGTTTAGTCCTCTATATTCTAGAATAGAAGACAGTGTATCTTTACTTACCAGTTTTGTCAGAAATTTCTGTGAAGGAAACAGCTCCTAAGAACAAAATAAGAGTCATTTATCTCCCTTGCATGTATGCCACCAAAGCCCCAAATCCAGCTGGTGATAGCTCTGGTCCTCTGCGTCAGTCCCCAAAAAGTTTGCTGGGCTTTCACAGGCTCTGCAGGAGCAGGCATGGGCTGGTGCTTCCAGGATACACTTGGTTCACTCGTTCACACATCTCCAAATGTGTTCTCAGCTAAAGCTTACTGCCTGCCCTAGAGCAGGACGGAAAGCAGAGGCATTTCCTAGCGACGTGTTGGAGGAGGGAGAAGACTCCGTCCTGCCTCCGTGGGAATGTAATAGACAAACATTTGAATAATGACTAAATGAGCTTTTAGCTGTGAAACAGTCCATGATTTTTTTTTTAAAGTAAACCAGAGAGATTATTAGACAAACTTTAAGTTTTAGCTGATATGGTTTGCAGATGCATGATTGCCTTGATTAGTCATCTAAGCAACAGTGTATTTTTGATTCAATTTCCTGAAATACTTTAAATTCTAGTATTGCAAGTGCTGATTTAATCTCCAATAATTTTTTCCTTTTAAGGAAGTGGTACAGTAGAGTTTCAAAAATGAAGGCTTTGGAGTCAGACAGACTAGAATTCAAATCCCTCATTATCACATGCTGTTTAACCCCAGGCAGTCAGTTTAACTTCTCTGTGCCTCTATTTCCACATGTATAAATTGAGAGGAACACCTACCTCCCAGGGCAGTGTGAGGCCAAAATTAGAGGACATAGATAAACATATAGCATGGTTTCCAGCAGAAAGAGGGTACTCAGCAAATATAAATTCTTACATCATTTAAAGAACAAAAATCTACAAAGTGGGAGTTGGGATATGACTTTTGCTTTCTCTAGGTTGTACTTTTTTGTGCAAAAGAAAACACAGGACCCATTAATAGACATTGACCATGATTATATTTACAGGTGACCAGTTTGACTATAAAACAATCCTTATAATATGGACAAAATATTGTAAAAAATTATTATAGAGGAAGACAGTGTCCCTAGGGTACTAAGGATACACTAATAAGACCAGGGACAAATAAGGAACTGTCTTTTCTGACTGTAAAGTAAGTACTCCTCAGCCCAACTAGGGAGGACCAGTCTGTCAAGCCTTTCCTAGAGGTAATGATAATACAACCCGGTTATTTAGTTAACAAACAAAACTTGATACCCTGTCAAGTTTTTCATGAATTCCATTTATATCCTATAAATTCTATCCATAGAAATTTCCAGTGGCCTTCCTCTTGTAATATTAGATTCTGGCCACTGACAGCAGAGGTGGAGAATCCAGGGGAGTCTCTGTAAATAGATGATCCTAAAATAGATTCTCTTCTGCCAAACTATGCTTGATAATGCATATGCTAAAAGATGTTAAGTATTCCTTGAAAATAAATGGCTTCATAGCCAAAGATATTTGAGAAACAATGGATTAAACACCCAGGCTCCTCTCCTGCATGCTTCTCTGAACCTCCCATATGCTAATGCACAGCTCCAAGAAGACAATATAAATGATATTGTTTGGATCTAATTTTGGTTTCATATCATGAAGGATTCCTTGACCACAACCCACAATGATCTCCCTGTTTATCATTTGCTTTAGTTTTGTCAGTGATTATTAGTTATTTATTATTGATATGTGTATTTTCTGCCCAACTTGAGACTTAATATAACATTGTGGTTAACTTGCTTGAGTTTGTGGCTTGAATTTACCACTTACTAGGTGTCTGACCTTGGGCAAGTTTCCAAACTTTTTGAGCCTCAGTTTCTTTATCAGTAAAATGATGATTAAAAAATAATACCTATTTCATAGAGTTTCTAAGATTGAAAAATTCCATGCATATAAAGCACTTGGAACATAGCCTGGCACACAGAAAGCACTCAATTAAGTATTAGCAAAGGGGGTCAAAGAACATGGCGGGAGAGTAAGACGCAGAGATCACCTTCCTCCCCACAGACATCAGAAATACATCTACACGTGGAACTGCTCCTATAGAACACCCACCGAACGCTGGCAGAAGACCTCAGACCTCCCAAAAGGCAAGAAACTCCCCACGTACCTGGGTAGGGCAAAGGAAAAAAGAATAAACAGAGACAAAAGACTAGGGACGGGACCTGCACCAGTGGGAGGGAGCCGTGAAGGGGGAAAGGTTTCCACACACTAGAAGCCCCTTCTCGGGCAGAGACTGCGGGAGGCGGAGGGGGGAAGCTTCGGAGCCGCCGAGGACAGCGCAGCAACAGGGTGCGGAGGGCAAAGCCGAGAGATTCCCGCACAGAGGATCGGTGCTGACCAGCACTCACCAGCCCGAGAGGCTCATCTTCTCACCCACTGAGGTGGGCGGGGGCTGGGAGCTGAGGCTCGGGCTTCGGTCGGATCCCAGGGAGAGGACTGGGGTTGGCGGCGTGAACACAGCCTGAAGGGGCTAGTGCGCCACGGCTAGCTGGGAGGGAGTGCGGGAGAAGTCTGGAGCTGCCGAAGAGGCAAGAGACCATTGCTTCAGGGTGCGCGCGAGGAGAGGAGATTCAGAGCGCCGCCTAAACGAGCTCCAGAGACGGGCGTGAGCCGCAGCTATCAGCGCGGAACCCAGAGACGGGCATGAGACACTAAGGCTGCTGCTGCCACCACCGCCACCAAGAAGCCTGTGAGCAAACACAGGTCACTATCCACACCGCCCCTCCCGGGAGCCTGTGCAACCCGCCACTGCTAGGGTCCCATGATCCACGGACAGCTTCCCTGGGAGAACACACGGCGCGCCTCAGGCTGGTGCAATGTCATGCTGGCCTCTGCCGCCGCAGGCTCGCCCCGCATCCGTACCCCTCCCTCCCCCCAGCCTGAGCCAGAGCCCCCGAATCAGCTGCTCCTTTAACCCCGTCCTATCTGAGCGAAGAACAGACGCCCTCAGGCGACCTACATGCAGAGGCGGGTCCAAATCCAAAGCTGAACCCCGAGAGCTGTGCGAACAAAGAAGAGAAAGGGAAATCTCTCCCAGCAGCCTCAGGAGCAGCGGATTAAAGCTCCACAATCAACTTGATGTACCCTGCATCTGTGGAATGCCTGAATAGACAATGAACTATCACAAATTGAGGAGGTGGACTTTGGGAGCAAGATAGACTATTTTTTCCCCTTTTCCTCTTTTTGTGAGTGTTATGTGTATGCTTCTGTGTGAGATTTTGTCTGTATAGCTTTGCTTTCACCATTTGTCCTAGGGTTCTGTCCATCCGTTTTGTTTTTGTTTTTTTTACTTAAAAAATATTCTTTTTTTTTTTTTTTTTTTGTGGTACACGGGCCTCTCACTGTTGTGGCCTCTCCCATTGCAGAGCACAGGCTCCAGACACACAGGCTCAGAGGCCACGGCTCACGGGCCCAGCCGCTCCGCGGCATGTGGGATTTTCCCAGACTGGGGCACGAACCCGTGTCCCCTGCATCAACAGTAAGACTCTCAACCACTGCGCCACCAGGGAAGCCCAAAAATATTTTTCTTAATAATTATTTTTTATTTTAATCATTTTATTTGATTTTACTTTATTTTATTTTGTCTTCTTTCTTTCTTTCTTTTCACCCTTTTATTCTGAGCTGTGTGGAGGATAGGCTCTTGGTGCTCCAGCCAGGCGTCAGGGCTGTGCCACTGAGGCAGGAGAGCCAACTTCAGGACACTGGTCCGCAAGAGACCTCCCAGCTTCATGTAATATCAAACGGTGAAAATCTCCCAGAGAGCTCCATCTCAACACCAAGACCCAGCTTCACTCAACGACCAGCAAGCTACAGTGCTGGACACCCTATGACAAACAACTAGCAAGACAGTAACACAACCCCACCCATTAGCACAGAGGCTGCCTAAAATCATAATAAGGCCACAGACACCCCAAAACACACCACCAGACGTGGACCTGCCCGCCAGAAAGACAGGATCCAGCCTCATCCACCAGAACAGAGGCAGTAGTCCCCCCAACCAGGAAGCCTACACAACCCACTGAACCAACATTAGCCACTGTGGACAGACACCAAAAACAACAGAAACTACGAACTTGCAGCCTGCAAAAAGGAGACCCCTAGCACAGTAAGATAAGCAAAATGAAAACACACAGCAGATGAAGGAGCAAGGTAAAAACCCACCAGACCTAACAAATGAAGAGGAAATAAGCAGTCTACCTGAAAAAGAATTCAGAATAATGATAGTAAAGATGATCCAGAATCTTGGAAATACAATAGAGAAAATGCAAGAAACATTTAACAAGGACCTAGAAGAACTAAAGAGGAAACAAGCAACGATGAACAGCACAATAAATGAAATGAAAAATACTCTACAAGGGATCAATAGCAGAATAACTGAGGCAGAAGAATGGATAAGTGGCCTGGAAGATTAAATAGTGGAAATAACTACTGCAGAGCAGAAGAAAGAAAAAAGAATGAAAAGAACTGAGGACAGTCTCAGAGACCTCTGGGACAACATTAAACGCACCAACATTCGAATTATAGGGGTCCCAGAAAAAGAACAGAAAAAGAAACGGACTGAGAAAATATTTGAAGAGATTATAGTTGAAAACTTCCCTAATATGGGAAAGGAAATAGTTAATCAAGTCCAGGAAGCACAGAGAGTCCCATACAGGATAAATCCAAGGAGAAATACGCCAAGACACATATTAATCAAACTATCAAAAATTAAATATAAAGAAAACATATTAAAAGCAGCAAGGGGAAAACAACAAATGACACACAAGGGAATCCCCATAAGGTTAACAGCTGATCTTTCAGCAGAAACTTGCAATCCACAAGGGAGTGGCAGGACATATTTAAAGTGATGAAGGAGAAAAACCTACAAACAAGATTACTCTACCCAGCAAGGATCTCATTCAGATTCGATGGATAAATTAAAACCTTTACAGACAAGCAAAAGCTGAGAGAGTTCAGCACCACCAAACCAGCTTTACAACAGATGCTAAAGGAACTTCTCTAGGCAAGAAACACAACAGAAGGAAAAGACCTACAATAACAAATCCAAAACAATTAAGAAAATGGGAATAGGAGCATACATATCAATAATTATCTTAAATGTAAATGGATTAAATGTTCCCACCAAAAGACACAGACTGGCTGAATGGATACAAAAACAAGACTCATATATATGCTGTCTACAAGAGACCCACTTCAGACCTAGGGACACATACAGAAAGTGAGAGGATGGAAAAAGATATTCCATGAAAATGGAAATCAAAAGAAAGCTGGAGTAGCAATTCTCGTGAGTCAAAATAGACTTTAAAATAAAAACTATTACAAGAGACAAAGAAGGACACTACATAATGATCAAGGGATCGATCCATAAAGAAGATATAACAATTGTAAATATTTATGCACCCAACACAGTAGCACCTCAATACATAAGGCAAATACTAACAGCCATTAAAGGGGAAATCTACAGTAACACAATCATAGTAGGGGACTTTAACACCCCACTTTCACCGATGGACAGATCATCCAAAATGAAAATAAATAAGGAAACACAAGCTTTAAATGAAACATTACACAAGATGGACTTAATTGATATTTATAGGACATTCCATCCAATAACAACAGAATACACATTTTTCTCAACTGCTCATGGAACATTCTCCAGGATAGACCATATCTTGGGTCACAAATCAAGCCTCGGTAAATTTAAGAAAATTGAAATCATATCAAGTATCTTTTCTGACCCCAACGCTATGAGACTAGATATCAATTACAGGAAAAGATCTGTAAAAAATACAAACACATGGAAGCTAAACAATACACTACTTAATAACGAAGTGATCACTGAAGAAATCAAAGAGGAAATAAAAAAATACCTAGAAACAAATGACAATGGAGACACAATGACCGAAAACCTATGGGATGCAGCAAAAGCAGTTCTAAGAGGGAAGTTTATAGCAATACAATCCTACCTTAAGAAACAGGAAACATCTCAAATAAATAACCTAACCTTGCACCAAAGCAATTAGAGAAAAAAGAACAAAAAAACCCTAAAGTTAGCAGAAGGAAAGATATCATAAAGATCAGATCAGAAATAAATGACCATTAGCCAGACTCATCAACAAAAAAAGGGAGAAGACTCAAATCAATAGAATTAGAAATGAAAAAGGAGAAGTAACAACTGACACTGCAGAAATACAAAGAATCATAAGAGATTACTACAAGCAACGCTATGCCAATAAAATGGACAACCTGGAAGAAATGGACAAATTCTTAGAAATGCACAACCTTCCGAGACCGAATCAGGAAGAAATAGAAAATATAAACAGACCAATCACAAGCACTGAAATTGAAACTGTGATGAAAAATCTTCCAACAAAAAAAATCCCAGGACCAGATGGCTTCACAGGCAAATTCTATTAAACATTTAGAGAAGAGCTAACACCAATCCTTCTCAAACTTTTCCAGACTACAGCAGAGGGAAGAACACTCCCAAACTCATTCTACGAGGCCACCATCACCATGATACTAAAACCAGACAACGATGTCACAAAGAAGGAAAACTACAGGCCAATATCACCGATGAACATAGATGCAAAAATTCTCAACAAAATACTAGCAAACAGAATCCAACAGCACATTAAAAGGATCATACACCATGATCAAGTGCAGTTTATTCCAGGAATGCAAGGATTCTTCAACATACACAAATCAATCAATGTGATACACCATATTAACAAACTGAAGGGGAAAAACCATATGATCATCTCAATAGATGCAGAGAAAGCTTTTGACAAAATTCGACACCCATTTATGATAAAAACCCTGCAGAAAGTAGGCACAGAGGGAACTTTCCTCAACATAATTAAGGCCATATATGACAAACCCACAGCCAACATTGTCCTCAATGGTGAAAAACTGAAACCATTTCCACTAAGATCAGGAACAAGACAAGGTTGCCCACTCTCACCACTATTATTCAACATAGTTTTGGAAGTTTTAGCCATAGCAGTCAAAGAAGAAAAAGAAATAAAAGGAATCCAAATCGGAAAAGAAGAAGTAAAGCTGTCACTGTTTGCAGATGACATGATACTCTACATAGAGAATCCTAAAGATGCTACCAGCTACTAGAGCTAATCAATGAATTTGGTAAAGTAGCAGGATACAAAATTAATGCATGGAAATCTCTTGCATTCCTATACACTAATGATGAAAAATCTGAAAGTGAAATTAAGAAAACACTCACATTTACCATTGCAACAAAAAGAATAAAATATCTAGGAATAAACCTACCTAAGGAGACAAAAGACCTGTATGCACAAAATTATAAGACACTGATGAAAGAAATTAAAGATGATACAAATAGATGGAGAGATATACCATGCTCTTGGATTGGAAGAATCAACATTGTGAAAATGACTCTACCACCCAATGCAATCTACAGATTCAATGCAATCCCTATAAAACTACCACTGGCATTTTTCACAGAGCTAGAACAAAAAATTTCACATTTGTATAGAAACACAAAAGGCCCTGAATAGCCAAAGCAATCTTGAGAATGAAAAATGGAGCTGGAGGAATCAGGCTCCCTGACTTCAGACTATACTACACAGCTACAGTAATCAAAACAATATGGTACTGGCACAAAAACAGAAACATAGATCAATGGAACAGGATAGAAAGCCCAGAGATAAACCCACACACATACGGTCACCTTATCTTTGATAAAGGAGGCAAGAATATACAGTGGAGAAAAGAAAGCCTCTTCAATAAGTGATGCTGGGAAAACTGGACAGCTACATGTAAAAGTGTGAAATTAGAACACTCCCTAACACCATACACAAAAATAAACTCAAAATGGATTAAAGACCTAAATGTAAGGCCAGACACTATCAATCTCTTAGAGGAAAACATAGGCAGAACACTCTATGACATTAATCACAGCAAGATCTTTTTTGACCCACCTCCTAGAGAAATGGATATAAAAACAAAAATAAACAAATGGGACCTAATGAAACTTAAAAGCTTTTGCAGAGCAAAGGAAACCATAAACAGGACGAAAAGACAACCCTCAGAATGGAGAAAGTATTTGCAAATGAAGCAACTGACAAAGGATTAATCTCCAAGATTTACAGGCAGCTCATGCAGCTCAATAACAAAACAACAAACAACCCAAACCAAAAATGGGCAGAAGACCTAAATAGACATTTCTCCAAAGAAGATATACAGATTGCCAACAAACACATGAAAGAATGCTCAACATCATTAATCATTGAGAAATGCAAAGCAAAACTACAATGAGATATCATCTCACATCAGTCAGAATGGCCATCATCAAAAAATCTAGAAACAATAAATACTGGAGAGGGTGTGGAGAAAAGGGAACCCTCTTGCACTGTTGGTGGGAAGGTAAATTGATACAGCCACTATGGAGAACAGTATGGAGGTTCCTTAAAAATCTACAAATAGAACTACCCTACGACCCAGCAATCCCACTACTGGGCAAATACCCTGAGAAAACCATAATTCAAAAAGAGTCATGTATCAAAATGTTCATTGCATCTCTATTTACAATAGCCAGGACATGGAAGCAACCTATGTGTCCATCATCAGATGAATGGATAAAGAAGATGTGGCAAATACATACAATGCAATATTACTCAGCCATAAAAAGAAACGAAATTGAGATATTTGTAGTGAGGTGGATGGACCTAGAGTCTGTCATACATAGTGAAGTAAGTCAGAAAGAGAAAAATAAATACCGTATGCTAACACATATATATGGAATCTAAGGAAAAAAAAAAAAGGTCAAAAAGAACCTAGGTGTAAGATGGGAATAAAGACACAGACCTATTAGAGAATGGACTTGAGGATATGGGGAGGGGGAAGGGTAAGCTGTGACAAAGTGAGAGAGTGGCATGGACATATATACACTACCAAATGTAAAATAGATAGCTAGTGGGAAACAGCCGCATAGCACAGGGAGATCAGTTCGGTGCTTTGTGACCACTAGAAGGGTGGGATAGGGAGAGTGGGAAGGAGGGAAACGCAAGAGGGAAGAGATACGGGAACATATGTATATGTATAACTGATTCACTTTTTTATAAAGCAGAAACTAACACACCATTGTAAAGCAATTATACTCCAATAAAGATGTTAAAAAAAAAAAAAAAGACCCAGTTCAACCAAGTAAATAAATAAATATTTTTTAAAATGAAAAAAAAAATTAGCAAAACCCAACATCTCCCTCACTCCCTGATCTACAAGTTCCTTGATAACAGGAATAACTATCCTTTTTAATATATTCTCCAGTGTAGTACAGATAGTACAAATGTTTCTTAAATGAAAAAACGTATTTTTGACTGACAAATTGAAAATCATATCAGAACAATATGTTAACATTCAAATCCAAACAAACAAGTTCCTATTGGAACAATAAATGTCCCAATAATTTGAATGCAGATGTTGTTTTTTGACTTTGCTGATTTCTATCCGGTAGACTTGCTTTGTTTCTAGGAACATGATTTAGGAAGACAGCAGGTTTTCTCCTCCCAGTTTATGAGCCTACTCTTCTGAGTGGTGAGGATAAAGATAATTCCCCTGAAAAAATTTGATGCCCAAAGATTTCTAGTTTTTTTCCATCCAAATAGAAAAAAACCTACAGAAGGACCACTAAATTGCTTCCTTTGCTAAGCTAATAAAAGTCCCCTGTTGTAATACACAATCCAAGAAAAGACAGAGATACATCCCAACCCTCATCTTTACAAAGGAACATGAGAGCAGCAGATGAATCTCCCATTTTATCTTTGTTTCAAGCACTTGCAATCACACATAACTGACTCCTTTTTTTTTTTCCCAGGAAGCAACTACATGTGCATTTTTTAAGTTGTCAGCAAAGTATGCCTAAGGGATCAAAATGAAGGGTCAGTTCTTGGGATTATTTATCCCTTTCCACTTCCCGCTGTTATATTTTTGTTTGGACCTTTCTAACCAGAGAGACTTGACATATCAATGGACTTTCATCCACACTTGAAGAAAAATAACTTATAAATGAAAACAAAATACCAACGGTATCACATACTAGCATAAGTGAGAAATATATTCTAGAATTACAGACGAATTTTCAAGTGTTAACCTGACTGACTTGGGGAAGAACAAAAAGTTCTGTTAGATCTTTCAATTCTCAGGTTATGTAACATGATGTGAAATAGTTCTTAGATGCTTCTACTGACTTTAGTTACTAAAAATGTATCAATCATCCCACTAAAAGTTTACCAAAAAATACGTTTTTGCAACTGAAGCTTTCTTGATCTTAAACTCTAATGGGAAGGCTGAGATTTTTTTTTTTTTTCACTCTGATCAACTTTCACTTTAACAGCAGATTTCCAGTTCTTAGCATGACTGAAGGAACATTTAACTCTACCAACCACCTACATAAGAGGCAGGCAGCCAGCCAAAGGCCATTGCCCTGATGGTGATGGTTCAATCTCTACACAGTGAATCCCCGAGGCCCCAGTACCAGCCTCTGAGCAAGATGAGATGAGAAGAGCCTCCAATGGGGCAAGCAGCCCACAGAGCAAGGGCTGTGTGAGGGCCTCAGTCTGCGGAGAGTTTGGGTCTGTGCGAGTGTCATGGAAAATTGCCTTGGGATTAAGGGGGGAGGGGAGGACACTTGACTTGAATATGTTAATAAAGTTTTATTGGGGCCAGAAAACAAAGCACGGAGCAAGCAATGACTGGACCTAGTCCTTGTTTCTTCTGCCATATTTAGAGCTGTTTTAGGGACATAAATTTTTTACACTTGGTTGGCAAAGGCTCTGACCAGATGTCAAGTATATCATTCAACTTTGTCCATATAAAACAAATCACTTATAAAAAGTGATCTTTGAGGCTTAATTTCGCTTCAGAAACAATAATAATGGAGCCTATTTTGCAGCTTTGGAGTGAGAATTAGAGCTAATGTACTCAGAGTGCTTTGCACACTATTCTGTATACTATTGCCACTTAGTAGCTTTTATCAACTAAAAACGCTGGTGGAGCTATGTTCCGTTTGCTGCAAGAGGTTATTCAATTCTTCTAACTCAAATGAGGCTGTCGATGGAGACAGGAGGCAAGGAGAAATGGCAAGGTGAGTGAGCTTGTATTGATTTTTCTTTAAAATGTGAAGGAAAATAAGCATTTAAGGAAGAATAACCAAGCAGAAACAAAATTACTACTCCCCTGCTGTATCAGTGTCCTAGGGCTGCTGTAGCAAATTACCACAAGCCAGGTGGCTTAATACAACAGAAATTTATTCTCTCACAGATCCCGAGGCCAAAGCCTGAAACCAAGGTGTTGTCGGAGCCTGCGCCCTCTAAAGTCTCCAGAAAAGAATCCTTTCTTGCCTCTTCTAGCTTCTGGTGGTTTCCAGGTGTTCCTTGGGAAACTAGTCATGGGATCAGGATCCACCCTAATCTAGTCTGACCTCATCTTAACCAATTACGTCTACAAGACCTTATTTCCAAGGAAGGTTACATTCTGAGGTTCTAGGTGGACATGAATGTTGTAAGGAAGGGGGCTGCTGCTCAGCCTTGACACTCCTCACCCATCAACCCTGTGCTTTACCTCCCATGGCATCATCCCCACCACACACACACACACACACACACCCACACACACACACACACACACACACACACAGAGAGCACCTACACGTCTTCCAGATTTCCCCTGAGTGAGGCTACTGGGACAGATTGCTTCAGGTTTGAGATATGGTTGTTTTTGCATATTTGGGGGGAAAGTCTGGAGAAGTCTTACAGGAAGGGGGATCAAAAGCACATCTTTGTTTCTTTCTCCTATATTCTTCCCTTACTAATTCAGATCTTAGATTAAAAAAAAAAAAAAGTCTTGAAAATCCCTCTAGCATCTGCCATCTGGAGATGACAATGTGAGTCTTATTCCACATTTCAGCTTATTCACTCTCATTATCATTAATGTTCCAGATACTCCAATCTATTTATTCATTTATTCTTTTGGAAGCAAAGCAATTTGATGTAAGGACGGATCCAGGAGCGTTGGCCACAGGGGTGGGTAGCTTCAGGACATGGAGAAGAAAGTTAATGTAAATAAGAAACAAAAAGAACCTGGTGGCAGATGAGTTATCGACTTGGTAATAAAATCGTGACACACAGGATGATGGCAGGACTTGGGGTGAGAAGCTTGGGACCTCTCCAGTAACTGAAATAGAGAATATGGAACGCCAGTGATGGCAGAGACAAGGGGGTGGTACTGCTACATGGCAAGAACCCCAGGAAGAAGAGTTTTAGAGTTTTTGATCCCTTAATGAGGGTAGAGAACTAATGGTCGAGAAGTGGCAGTAAGATGTAAGGGGACACTGATCCTATTTCCCAACACTGACATGAAGGACAGTTGGCAACGAATGGCCTCCATTTGAAAGGCATCTTGAAAGCAGAGTCTTGTGGGTGGGGCAGTTTTCTATTGAAGCATAAAGGATAAAGGAATGTCAGGTGCAGAGATAGAGTGCATAATGGTGTGTTTATCCTATTCTGGGAGCTCCAGAGAACATAATATAAGGGTCAGGAAGGAGGACTCTGGTAAAAGAAGGTTAGATCAGAATAACATGGGGTATGAGGCAATGGAAGAAGATAATGAATGGAGGAAGCATTATTCTTAGGTGGTAAATCAGGTGGGGGAGGGTGGGTTAAGCCGGACATTCAACTGCCCAGAGAACTGGTCCGAACATTCCCTCTGTGACTGGAAGGAGACCCTCAGGGATTTACAGAGTCCTCCTAGACCCACTTCCAAGCCTTAGGGGAAAGGGGAGCCCTGAGCTCTTGGACGAGGTGACTTATGGTCTGGATTGACTGCGATGGTCCCAGGGAGGTTCTGGGCATCAGCAACTTACATGCAGTTACCCAGAGAGTGGTTAGGGGCTCCAAACCCAGAGAGCCTGGGCTAAGAAGGGGTGGTGGGAGCAGGCTCTTTAAGAAACAGCAATGACCTGGAGATCTTGGCATACAACCAGCTCTGCTTCTTCTCTGGGGACTCTAAGCCCAGCAATACTACTGTTATAGATTCTGTGTGTAGTCTGGAGGCAGAGATAAGGTCTGTAGCTAACACTTTTCAAGTCTCCTTTGTACTGTGTCCCCAGAGGTCAACTGTGAGCCCAGGCAGCTTGCTGTAATAGGAAGGGTCATCAAACCTGACAGTTTTCTGGATGAAATGGAAAGGTATAATAAGTCTGAAAAATGGAAAGAAATTTACCCCTGACCAACAAAGTGGGCCACTCTTTAATGATGGAGAACATCATGTAGCAGCAAAGACTAAAAGAGGATACTAATAAGTAAATGATTTTTGATAAATACTCACATTGGAAATGCATGTAATCCCTTTGTAAAGTATAAATCAAGGAACATCCATATTTTAATCTAAGTTCAGGGTCCTGTGCCCTGCCATGTTCAGTTCAGGGAGAAAAAGGGCCCCAGAAAATCGCTGGGAAAAAATGGCTCCACTCAAGCCCTCTTATGTCTAATCAGAGTTGGCTCTCAAAAAGCAATGGAGAACATGAAGAGAAACAGATTGCTTAGACAGCAACTCCATGTATAGTGATTTCTTATTAATATTTAATTTAAGAAAGAGGCCATTCTTGGAATTTGAGAACTTGCTAGAAAATAAAATATCTCTTTTTCCCTGGAAGTGATCTTGCTGCCCAGAAGCCTTCAAGCCTTCCTGGAATTTTTATTTAGAATCCCAGAGATTTCACTCAAGATTTTCAAATGCAACCACATCTTCTGCTAACATTATGTGCAGAGGCCCTCTTCCTCCTAGAATCACAAGGTCTATAACGCAATATTCTCTAGAAATGAAAAGGTTATATGGTAATTCTACTACCAACAACAAGCACCAATTTCAACTACAGTGTCATTTCCAAATCAAGACCCAAGTCGGTAATCATTACACTGAAATACAATGTATTGAAGTTATACTAGGACGTTGGATTAGTCCAAAAAAGCGTTGGTAGAAAAATAGAGGATGGCTTTAGATGGTTACTACCATTTCTCACTCACCCAAAGAATGCAACATTTGAGATGTAACTCTTCCCTTCCCCCCATCCCCCCATGATTAATGATTAATGAGCAGTTGTGTACCACTCCAGTGATTTCTAGTGGTGATCAGTGGAGAGGTAGCATAGAGGAGGGGTTACAGGCAGATTGCCTGAACTGGAATTCTGGCTCAGCTACTTAGTAGCTGTTTATCCCTTGAAGAGTTTCTTAATCCCTCTGTGTCCCTGTTACATCAATGGGGTAATAATAGTACCGCACATGGGGTTGTTACAGGGATCAAGGGAGTGTGGATCACATACCAGCAGCTTAATAAGTTTTTTCACTGTTAAATGGTCATATAAACAGGAAACATGAGAACATCCTCTCCTGACCGTCTCACCTTGCTCAGAGCTTAAGGAGGGAGGGTTACTGTATGCAATAATTTCAGTATATATTTCAGTTTTTGCTTCCATGGTAGATGTTGCAAGATTACTCTTAACTTTGGGGTCGATGCTTCCAGATACCTGTCTTCCCTGAAACTGTCTGATTCATCTCTTCAAACCCAGAATATATCAAAATGTCTAGCAGATAATAGGTCCTCCAAGAACGATTGTTCAGCTAAATGGAACCTCAGACAAAATAGTCATAGAAGACTTAAGGCTATCAAAAGGAGAAATAGTGCAAAAAAAAAAAAAGGAAACATCCAGGAGTGGCCAACCAAGGAGTGGGCAGAGCAACCTGTAAACCAACACCTGGGAGCAGAATTGTAACTCCAGCTCCTGTTTCAAGTATCTCCTACCTGATCATGTCCCCTTCATCCTCGTTTGCCCATGCTGGTAAAGCATAATCACTAAGCTGCTTAGAACAGAGCCATAAAAGTTACTAGGAATAAATGAGGCAAACTTCCAACATCTTGGTGAGATGGGAGCAAAAGCACAACATTTGGAAGAGTCCCAAACAAGACACAGAAAGCAACTACCAAGGAGAATGGAGCCCTCTCTGTCTTAATGAGGACTCTATGCTTCCAGTGGCAGAGGTACTCTTCACAAAGCTCCAGGCATAATTCCTTCACCTCTTCTCCATTTCTCACCTCATGCTCTTCTCTGATTTCTCCTCCATTTCCTAAAATTTTTTGTTGTGGTCATATTTCAGATTATTTTTTAATTGAAGTATAGTCAATTTAAATGTTGTGTTAGTTTCAGGTGTATCCTAAGATGTTTAAAGGCCTTATTTTTTTCATCTTAAGAACTCTAATATCTCAATACTGCAAGTATTCGTTTTCCAGTCATGTAGGAAACATGTAAAGGAAAAACAACCATCAGAGGCTTTTGCACAATTTATGGAAAGGAGAATGAGAAAGAACAACTTCCTAAACCAGATTCAATGGGATTCAAGGGCCAGGTCGTCCACAGTCTTGGCTCAAATAAAATATGTTCACTTAGGGAATCATAAGAGCTTATCAAAACATAACCAGATATAATTTAGGCATAGAAACAGTAGAAAACTTTCCCCCACCCAGGAACCTGAGATCATTTTCTCTTCTTGTGTACATTCTACAATAGTTGGCACAGAAAAACCAAGATTGCAAAAAGACTAGAATCTTGTTATTTAAAAAGCTCTGCAAAAGATCCTATAGCTCTGTCTGCACTTCTCATGAACTCTTAAAAATTACTGTAGTCTGACTACTATCTTAAAAGTACCCATGTCCAATAAAAATTTAAAAAATAAAAATACCTACATCTCAACCAAAAGGAAACCAACCTTATTTTTAAGTGGGCAAAGAACTTTAATAGAACTTTCTCTAAACATGTACAAATGTCAAGCAAGAACATGAAAAAAGTGATCAACATCATTCATCATTACAGAAATGCAAATAAAAACCACAGCAAGATACCACTTGCCATGCATTCAGATAATATGAAAAAAAAAATGACAAGTGTTGATGAGGATGTGAAGAAATTGGAACCTGATGCATTGTTGGTGGGAACATAACATGGTGGAGCCGCTTTGGAAAATATTGTGGCGGCGCCTCAAGAATTAAATATAGAATTACCATATGATTCAGCAAGCCCATTTCTGAGTGTATATCAAAAGGATTAAAAACAGGGACTTGAAATAATATTTGTAAACCCATGATTGTAGCAGCAATATTCACAATAACCAACAGATCAAAGCAACTCTCGTTTCCATTGGAGGATGAATGGATAAATGAAGTGTCATATAAACATACAATGAAATACTATTCAGCTTTAAAAATGAAGAAGAAATTTTCCAAGTCCTACTGTATAGCACAGGATATTCAATATCCTGTGATAAACCATACTGGAAGAGAATATGAAAAAGAACATATATATCATAACTGAGTCACTTTGCTATACAGCAGAAATTAAACACAACATTGTAAATGAATTACACTTCAATAAATTTTTTTAAAAAGAAAGAAAGAAGTGCCCCTGAAACTTCTCATCTTTCCAAATTCAGGGGGCATTTCTATGCTTACCTGACACGCGCCCTGCACTGTCATTTGGGGCCCACTCTTTCTTCCTTTGAACACTCTTGTTCACATCATATTCTCCAGATTGCTCTCCCTACATTTTCTAGCCATTCCTTTCTGGGGCGACCATCCCAATTCGTCTGGGACCATCCCAGTTTTATCACTGAAGGTGCCTCATCCTGAAAAACCCCTTACTCCAGAGCAAAGTGGGGCGGTTGGTCACCCTAGTCTTAAGTCTCCTTTGAAGTCTCTGTGTCTTCCACTCACTACTAAAATGTCAGTGTCCCAAGGGTACCATCCTTGGCCCTCTGACCCTTTCACCCTATAAAGTCTCGTTGGTGACCTCATTCAACTCAAGACTTTTAAAACTATTGATATATTTGGATGATGGTTACCAATCTACATCTTCTCCAAACCCAAACTGCCAATATTGCCTAATGTATCAAAACAGAACACATCTTCTCCACAAAAGAAGCTTCTTATTTTCTATCTTGGTGAAAGACCAAGGTGTCCATCCACCTAGCCAGCCAAACCAAAACAAATCTGGAAGTCTTTTCTAGTTCCTCCTTCTCTCTCATCCTATTGATTCTACCTTTTAGATATTCATCCCTCGCCCCTCTCCATTTCACACATACAGCTTTTGTTCAGGCTTCATAATTCCCCATCTGAAATATATCACAGTCATCCTGCCAATCCAATAGGCTTTCTAGAATGCTAAGCTAATTAACCTTTCTGCAATCACTTAATGGTCCCCCCGTGGCTTGTCATGGAAAAATTCAACTCTTTGGAACACTAAGGTCCTCATACTCTGAACTCTTGCCAATCTCTACAGCCTTCTCGCAATCACTATCCCACCCACCCTCGCTCTTGCCTCCCCAGCTCCCCCCAGTCTTGAGTCCAGTCAACGCTTGATTTCTGAAGCTCCCGTATTATATCCTATCTATGAGCCCTCTCACCTGTAGTTTTCTCCACTGGGAATGCTCATTCTCCAACTCACCCTTTCTGGACCAATTCAAACAATTCTGTTTGATTTGGTGGCCCTCCACTAGACACCTATAGCACCCTTTACCATAGCACTTACTACTCAGCATTCTCACCATTGGTTATGTGCATGTTTCACTGACTGGACTTTGAACAATCTGAGAATATAATCTGTGTACTATTTGCTGTTAGAAACCCAACACCTAAAAAACAGTGCTCAATAGGAGTTTGTCAAAATGAAAAAATTAATGAATGAGCAAATGATTTAATACCTGGAAACCAAATTGGCTGGCTGTAAGTGGCTTCATGAGCTTTATTCCTTTAATTTGATGCTTCTATATTTTTCCACATTTCGGAAGTCAAAAAAGATTCTGGACTTGTAAGAATGAAAGCAAGGTTCCCACTGACAAGAAAAGATATGTGTGTGAACTTAGTTAAAAGTATCTATGAATTTATAAATGGGTTGTGAGAAGGACTTTTACAAGAACTTGTTCAGTAAATAGTAAAACAACAAAGCAATCATTATACAACTGTAGGGCCAGCCAAAAAGCCACAACAGGCCCAGCTTGAAAGTGTAACCATGGTCAAAGGACAAAGGTCCTGCGGGAGTGCTCAGGACGTGGGCGAAATGGTGTTGACTAAGTGATTAGCCCCCCAAGATAAAGCAAGAAAGATAAAGCGGAGAGAGAGAAATCAAGATATTTTTGTTTCCTTAGTAACGTAAGAACTGACAGGGGGAATCTGGAATGCTTCATCTTCTAGGAGCCCTCACTGGCTGGGAGCTCTCAGCAGTTGGTGGAAGGAACGTGGCCATGGGATGAGGTATCGCCAAGCTACAAATCTGAGAATTCAAAACAGAGAGCAGCGGGCCAGAAGATGGGACAGCAGAGCAGAGGAAATCTAAATTCTCTGTGAGGGAAATCTGTATTTACGGAACACATTTTGTAAAAGAGATAATGCATTATCATATAATCAAGAAAATTAGACCCAGTTAGTAATAATAATAAGACTATAGAAACTACAGAAGTTTCCAGGTAGTAGTAAAGGGGGACTTTGATAATCTACCAAAACAAATGTAGAGCTGAGCTTTCCAAATAGAACAAATGACTGCTTCACGGTCACTTCTGGAACTAACAGACTAGTCACTGGGGCAAGACTAGTTCGCAGGGTATCTGGCAAATGGGAAAGGCCTGAGAGGTAAAAAGGCAAATCCATAGAGAGAGACGAGACTAGAAAGTTTAGTCAGGTGCCCTAAGTTTAATCACGCAGAAATTTTATTACAAAGTGCAAAATGAGCAAGTTTGTATTTCTTCATGTTTGCTTTCACATACATTATTTCAGCAGAATCTCAAAAGGGCCCTGTCATGTAGACAGAGTAGGACTTATTACCCCCATTCTGTAACCAAGTAAACTGGGACTTGACATTAATAAGTTACTTGCCCAAGGTCCCACAGAGAGTTAAATGTGGAGCTGGGACTAGACGTCTGGTTTTTGAGTTCAGTTCCCTTTCTCCTATAATGGGGGCCCTCTCTGATTTCAGCCCTGCCCTAGAAAAATAGAAAATAAGAGCTGGTGGGGGGATGGGAGGCAGGCCTGGCAGCGACCCCCATATGAGAATGTAGGGTCAGTGAGGGGCAGTGTGCTAAATGGAGAGCCGTGGAAGAAGAGCAGCAACCTCGGTCACAGGTGTCTGTTGGGGTGACAGAGAGTGGCCGTGTGACCAATACCTCTGCTTTGTCCAGGTCTGTCTCCATTTTAAAATGGAAAGGCCCACATCCTGGGAACCCCCTAAGTCTCAGGCAAACGCAATGATTAGTAGCCCTCAATAGAGCGGAAGCTCTGGCATCAGAAACAAGGCCTGGGGTTCGGACTGCGTTCTGTCACTTAGCTTGCATGGCCACCTTTTCTGTTTAGTAGAGCCTTTTGAAATGGCCTTTTTTTTTTTTTTGGAGGGGGTCAAAAAGGGTCACAGATAATTATTATGGTTCTACCTCATACTTCATAGCACAGTTTGGAGGACAAATAAGATTGAGTCCATGAGAGTACTTGGTAGACAGTAGAGAGTTTACAAATAGAATCATCATCATTATTATTATAAATGACCCTTTATTGTCAATAGCAAAGTGGACACGGGGCTGGAGTGAAGAAAGGCCTCGCTCAATGTGGAACCCTGATTTAGTAATATTTTGACAACTTCCAAGAAAATGACGACTCCTTTAAATTTTCTCATGTAAAATCCTGCCCAGGATTAACAGTCATTCTGACATCTACCAGAGAATCGAACAGCAAACCAACAAAACCAAAGGGCTTTGACATCTGGTTTGCTCTTAAAACAAGAACACGTTTCTAAAATTGCATTTTAGGTACGTATCACAATGAAACTAAATAAACACATTCACAAAAAGACTAGTGAAACCAGAAGTAAGCCACAGAAATGACCCTACTGAGATCACTGGGAAATATTTTGGGGACATAGAAAGAAATGAGACCATATTAACTTTGCACCCACCCAGAACCACTTGTATAATTAATCGGGTGGGAAATGTAATGACACAGCTTCTGTTCCATACACATCTCATAGACAGGCAGAAACAAAGGAGACAGAGCCCCCCATTCCTTAAAAGAAGAAGAAAAAAGGAAGGAATAAAAAATGAAGGCTCTACAGAAAGGGCACAGTCTGTCTTCAGGGCCAGACATGAATGAGCTCAGACGGCGAGAGCGATTTAGAGCTATTGAAACAGGACTCTTCGGCCAAAGGCAGCTCTGTGAACCTTCTCTGACTTCATGGAACACTCGCAGGCAATCTGTAACAAGTACATAGCTTCTAGGAAACCTGAGAGCTTCAAACACCCGCATTGATTTTGCAAATGACATAAACAAAAACTACCAACAGAAGCCCCAGGCCTCAACTGGGGACTGCCAGCCACACCATAATGAGAAGGCAACTCACACACCCACCCTCTCCATGTGGAGAGAGGACTGACCATACTCCCATGCCTTGTTTCTGCTATTCGAATTATATTTACACATACTGATGTACGTGTAAATATAATTTGCAAATATTGCTTTTGTTCCCTTTGCAACACTGAAAATTGTCATCGCCTTTAGGAAAAGCAATTTTTCAACCTCTGATGGAGCACAAACTGTTTTATACACATGCAGCATTCAGCTAACTTTGGGAGTTGGTACTACTGCCGGAACCCTTCCAGAATATGGGAAAATGAGGTCAAGAGGCAGGCCAATTAGTCAGTTAGTGGGGACACCTGCTCCTCCTTGCCCACCGCTTGTTTGCCTGTGGCAGTACACTGGCAGGGTCCCTGCAACCGGATCTTGGCTAGGGACAGTCCAGAGAACGAGGCCGACAACTGCAATCACCCCATGCCTCAACCTCACTCGCGCACTCATGCATGCACACACTCACACACACTGCTGGAACTATGCACACTGCTCGGGTCTTACTAAGAGGCAGAGAAGAACTCCACCCTGGAGAGAGGACACAGCATAAGCCCAAGAGAGTCTCAAATTTTGACAGCTAGCCCAGTGGCAAGTTATACAGGGAATCAGAGGGAGGACTCATCACAAATGTCAACCCTAACTGAAATCCAGTGACATGAGATGCTACTCAAATCAAAAGGACCTAAAATGTGAAAGCGTCTCAGGCCTCACTGAGGTTCTCAGAGAGCCTGCCCAGAATTCCAGGAATAGGACGACGATCATAATAATGATAACAGTTAACATTTATTAAGCACTTTTCAACGTATCGTTTTAAGAGCTTTGTATGAGTTAACTCACAACAGCCCTGTGAAGTGAGTCCTCTGGTTTCTTCTAGTGTGAGAAAACTGAGGACCAAAGGGTTAAATCACTGTCTGGGGCACTGAGACCAGGCCACCTGGCTCCAGAGCCTGACAGGGTTGGACGGCCCTTCAGACGCTCCCTGAAGAGTGCCCTTGCTTGAAGTCTCCGAAGCAGGCAAGTCTTTACATCACCAGCCAGCTCTGGTCATGAACTTTCTCAGTGTGAACTGGTGTACCATCACATATGCCTTTTTTGTCAGCAACTGCACTTCCAAGAATTTAATCCACAAATATGCATTTGGCCTTTTTTGGTACAAGGTTGTAGTTTGTACAGGAAATAACCCAAATTTCCATCAGGAGCTAACTAGTTAAATACGGGACTAGCCACCCAGGGCTCTAGTCTATAAAGCTGACCCCTCTGCTCTGCTCCTCTTCCCCCTGCAGACGCGTGGCTTAGAGAATGTAGCGTCTGGTGGAAGTAAACCGCGCCCTATTTTCTAAGTGGAAGCAGCCTCAGGGCAGGGTCCTTGCACAAACCACACATTACATGCAGCAGCCCTATAGCCTCATAGCAGTAAAATAGAAAGAGGTGCACATACATCCACGAATAGAGTGTGCCTAGACTGCTTCTGGAAGGATCTGATGACCATAGTTGCCTCTAAAGAGGGGACCTGGAGAGCTGGGGGCTGGGGAATGTGTTTTGATTTGTAAATCTTTTGGTCATGTTTACATTTTTACATATATGTGTGAACCAAGCATACCTTAAAAAAACTAAAATTTAAAATGTTTAAATAAGCCAATGAAAATAAAATATTCATTATTGATCAATCGGAAGCAAAAGAAAAGAAAAAACAATCTAAGTGTCTAACAATTGGGGGAATGGATAAGTACATAAGAGGATATGTCTTCAGTGGAATATTGTACAATCACTAAAAGTTGGGGAGGTAAAAGCCGGGTAGAGAAAGGGGAAAATGTTTAGAAGATAATGTTAATGAAAGAGCAAAATACTGTATGTGCAGTGTGATTGCAATCGCAGTAACATGAACAAAAAGTGCCTTCTCTTAGCAGCTGGCATGAGCATTTCTTCCGAAGGTGGGATAGGGGACCTACCTTGGCTGGGAAGTGGTTCAATAAGCCCTTTGGGGCAGAAGCTGAACCTATAGACCTTCTCCTCCAAATTCCCGTGGAAAATGTCAGTAATTTCTACTTTACTCCCGACTAAATTGAATGGATTCTTTTCACAAAGACGGCATAGAAAGACAAGCAGCAGCCAAGCCTAGGTTTTCCCACAATGTACAAAAAAGGAAAGAGGGCCGAAATAAATTATGGTAAATTGTTAAGTAGTCATATTACCAAGGGATTCCTCAAATTTGCTTTATTTCCTGATTTGGGATAAAATGATTTTATTACCTCTATACTTTAAAAAAAAAAAATCAGTGTTTAGCTGTCTGTATAAAGAAGCAACTCTGTTCCAGCTGCAGAAGGCAGTTGGAGGTACCGCAGAAGAGATTCATAGGAAGGCTTAGTAATGAACCCTCCATCTTTCTCAGATCCTCAGGGGTTTTGGTTCTTTCTGCCCTCGTGTTTGGAAGAAAGTCTGAGCTTCGGGGGTAGAAGGAAAGGTTGGGGAGCAGGAGAAGGAAAGAGCACCTTAGACACAGAAATAACTGATATTTTTCTCTACGTTTTTGAAAACGTCTAACCCCAGGAAGGCATCTCAGATGGATAACCAATGCTCATAGAGAAAATAAGGTTCAGTGCAGGGGAAACATGAGGGTTTCCCGGTTATATGTGTTCAATAGCCTATATAACTAGATAGTCTTGAGGGTGATGTCCCTAACAAGCTCCCCCCTTGGCAACCACCAGTCTGTTCTCTATGTCTGTGCATCTGTTTCTGTTTCGTAGATAAGTTCACTTGTGTCCTATTTTAGATTCCACATATCAATGATATCATATAGTATTTAAGACTTAGCTAATATTATTTGATACATTTGAGTCACTGCAATGACTACCTCCCCAGTCTCCAGTCTGTGGTCCTTCAATTCATCACAACTGCCCCCGTCACCTCGGGACAGAGGAAAAGGAGACGAACCACTGTAACAGAATGCACAGGAGCCCATTTTAATATGCTTTCCTAAAACTCTAGTTCTGAAATTACGTGGAAAAAGGCTAAAGCTGGAATTCTTACAAAATAGTTTGCACTAAAAACTATGAAACTGGGAATTCCCTGGTGGTCCAGTGATTAGGACTCCGTGCTTCCACTGCAGCGGGTCCGGGTTCAATCCCTGGTTGGGGAATGAAAATACCACAAGCTGCGCGCCAAAACAAATTCAAAAATAAAAACTATGAAACTAATACTTAACACAGCACGTAGTAGGTGAAATGTACAAAGACTGGTAGAATTCAAGAAACTAGCTTTTTTCACGTTCAACTGATTATCACCAGTGTCAACATTTTATGAGTTTAGGGATTCCTGACCACAGGCAGATTTCATTAAAGGGAGATCTCCTTCCTCCTCACAGAGACATCAGAAATACATCTACACGTGGAACTTCTCCTATAGAGAACACCCACCGAACACTGGCAGAAGACCTCAGACCTCCCAAAAGGCAAGAAACTCCCCCACGTACCTGGGTAGGGCAAAAGAAAAAAGAATAAACAGAGACAAAGAATAGGGACGGGACCTACACCAGTGGGAGGGAGCCGTGAAGGAGGAAAAACTCCCACACACTAGAAGCCCCTTCGCGGGCGGAGACTGCGGGTGGCGGAGGGGGAAGCTCCGGAGCCGTAGAGGCAAACGCAGCCACAGGGTGCGGAGGGCAAAGCGGAGAGATTCCCGCAGAGGATCGGTGCCGACCGACACTCACCAGACGGAGAGGCTTGTCTGCTCGCACCCCGCCGGAGCGGGCGGGGGCCGGGAGCTGAGGATCGGGCTTCAGTCGGATCCCAGGGAAAGGTCTGGAGTTGGCAGAGTGAAAACAGCCTGAAGGTGTAGTGCGCCATGGCTGGCCGGGAGGGAGTCCGGTTGAAGTCTGGAGCTGCCGAAGAGGCAAGAGACCTTTTCTTCCCTCTTTGCTTCCTGGGCGCGAGGAGAAGGGATTAGGCGCGCCGCTTAAAGGAGCCCCAGAAACGGGCGCGGAGCTGCCGAAGAGACAGGAGACTTTTACTTGCCTCTTTGCTTCCTCGGGCACGAGGAGAGGGGATTAAGAGCACCGCGTAAAGGAGCTCCAGAAACGGGCGCGAGCCGCGGCTCTCGGCACGGACAGTAGAGACGGGTGTGGGACGCTAAGGTTGCTGCTGCCGCCACCAAGAGGCCTGTGTGTGAGCACAGGTCACTCTCCACACCAGCCCTCCCGGGAGCCTGTGCAGCCCGCCACTGCCGGGGTCCCGGGATTCAGGGACAGCTTCCCCGGGAGAACGCGCGGCACGCCTCGGGCCTGTGCAGCGTCACGCCGACCTCTGACGTCGCGGACTCGCCCCGCCTCCGTGCCCCTCCTTCCCCCCCGGCCTGGGTGAGCCAGAGACCACGAATCAGCTGCTCCTTTAACCCCGTCCTGTTTGAGCGAAGGGCAGACGCCCTCGGACGACCTACGCACAGAGGCGGGGCCAAGTCCAAAGCTGAACCCCAGGAGCTGTGCGAACAAAGAGGAGAGGGGGAGGTCTCTCCCCGCAGCCTCAGAAGCAGCAGATTAAAGCTCTACAATCAACTTGAAGTGCCCTGCATCTGTGGAAAACCTGAATAGACAACGAATCATCCCAAGTTGAGGAGGTGGACTTTGGGAGCAAGATATACTATTATTTTCCCCTTTTTTTCTTTTTGTGAGTGTGTGTGTGCTGCTGTGTGAGATTTTGTCTGGATAGCTTTGCTTTCACCATTTGTCCTAGGGTTAGACCAACCCGTTTTTCTGTTTTTTTTAACAGAAATTTTTCTTCTTAATAATTATTTTTTATTTTAATAACTATACTTTATCCTACTTTATTTTGTCTTCTCCCTTTCTTTCTTCCTTTCTTCCTTCCTTTCTTCCCTCCTTCCCTCCTTTCATCCTTCCTTCCTCCCTTCTTTCCTCCCTTCCGTCCTCCCTTCCGTCCTCCCTTCCTCTCTTCCTTCCTCCCTTTCTTCCTCTCCACCTTCCTTCCTTCCTTTCTTGCTTTCTTCCTTCCTTCATTTCTTCCTTCCTTTCTTCCTTCCTTCCCTCCCTCCCTCCTTCCTTCCTTTTCTTTCCTTTCTATTTTTTCTCCATTTTGAGCCGTGTGGATTAAAGGCTCTTGGCGCCCCAGCCAGGCACCAGGGCTGTGTCTCTGAGGTGGGAGAACCAACCTCAAGACACTAGTCCACAAGAGACCTCCCAGCTCCACGCAATATTAAACGGCGAAAATCTCCCAGAGATCTCCATCTCAACACCAAGACCTAGTTTCACTCAAGGACCAGCAACAAACAGTGCTGGACACCCTATGCCCAACAAAGAGCAAGACAGGTCTACAGCCCCATCCATTAGCAGAGAGGCTGCCTAAAATCATAATAAGGCTACCAACATCCCCAAACACACCACCAGATGTGGACCTGCCCACCAGAAAGACAAGATCCAGCCTCATCCACCAGAACAGAGGCAGTAGTCCCCCCAACCAGGGAACCTACTCAACCCACTGAACCAACATTAGCCACTGTGGACAGACACCAAAAACAACAGAAACTACGAACTTGCAGCCTGCAAAAAGGAGACCCCTAGCACAGTAAGATAAGCAAAATGAAAACACAGAAAAACACACAGCAGATGAAGGAGCAAGGTAAAAACACACCAGACCTCACAAATGAAGAGGAAATTAAGCAGTCTACCTGAAAAAGAATTCAGAATAATGATAGTAAAGATGATTCAAAATCTTGGAAATAGAATAGACAAATTGCAAGAAACAGTTAACAAGGACCTAGAAGAAATAAAGAGGAAGCAAGCAACGATGAGCAACACAATAAATGAAAAATACTCTAGATGGGATCAATAGCAGAATAACTGAGGCAGAAGGACGGATAAGTGACCTGGAAGATTAAATAGTGGAAATAACTACTGCAGAGCAGAAGAAAGAAAAAAGAATGAAAAGAACTGAGGACAGTCTCAGGGACCTCTGGGACAACAGTAAACGCACCAACATTCGAATTATAGGGGTCCCAGAAGAAGAAAAGAAAAAGAAAGGGACTGAGAAAATATTTGAAGAGATTATAGTTGAAAACTTCCCTAATATAGGAAAGGAAATAGTCAATCAAGTCCAGGAAGCACAGAGAGTCCCATACAGGATAAACCCAAAGAGAAACATGCCAAGACACATAATAATCAAACTGTCAAAAATTACATACAAAGAAAACATATTAAAAGCAGCAAGGGAAAAACAACAAATAACACACAAGGGAATCCCCATAAGGTTAACATCTGATCTTTCAGCAGAAACTCTACAAGCCAGAAGGGAGTGGCAGGACATATTTAAAGTGATGAAGGAAAAAAACCTACCACCAAGATTACTCTACCCAGCAAGGATCTCATTCAGATTTGATGAAGAAATTAAAACCTTTACAGACAAGCAAAAGCTGAGAGAGTTTAGCACCACCAAACCAGCTCTACAACAAATCCTAAAGGAACTTCTCTAGGCAAGAAACACAAGAGAAGGAAAAGACCTACAAGAACAACCCAAAACAATTAAGTAAATGGTAATAGGAACATACGTTTCGATAATTACCTTAAATGTAAATGGATTAAATGCTCCCACCAAAAGACACAGACTGGCTGAATGGATACAAAAACAAGACCCATATATATGCTGTCTACAAGAGACCCACTTCAAACCTAGGGACACATATAGACTGAAAGTAAGGGGATGGAAAAAGATATTCCATGCAAATGGAAATCAAAAGAAAGCTGGAGTAGCAATTTGCATATCAGACAAAATAGACTTTAAAATAAAAACTATTACAAGAGACAAAGAAGGACACTACATAATGATCAAGGGATCGATCTAAGAAGAAAATATAACAATTGTAAATATTTATGCACCCAACATAGGAGCACCTCAATACGTAAGGCAAATACTAACAGCCTTAAAAGGGGAAATCGACAGTAACACAATTATAGTAGGGGACTTTAACACCCCACTTTCACCAATGGACAGATCATCCAAAATTAAAATAAATAAGGAAACACAAGCTTTAAATGATACATTACACAAGATGGACTTAATTGATATTTATAGGACATTCCATCCAAAAACAACAGAATACACATTTTTCTCAACTGCTCATGGAACATTCTCCAGTCAATCATATATTGGGTCACAAATCTAGCCTTGGCAAATTTAAGAAAATTGAAATCGTATCAAGTATCTTTTCCGACCACAACGCTATGAGACTAGATATCAATTACAGGAAAAGATCTGTAAAAAATACAAACACATGGAGGCTAAACAATACACTACTTAATAACGAAGTGATCACTGAAGAAATCAAAGAGGAAATCAAAAATACTTAGAAACAAATGACAATGGAGACACGACGACCCAAAACCTATGGGATACAGCAAAAGCAGTTCTAAGAGGCAAGTTTATAGGAATACAATCCTACCTTAAGAAACAGGAAACATCTACAATAAACAACCTAACTTTGCACTTAAAGCAATTAGGGAAAGAAGAACAAAAAACCCCCAAATTTAGCAGAAGGAAAGAAATCATAAAGATCAGATCAGAAATAAATGAAAAAGAAATGAAGGAAACAATAGCAAAGATCAATAAAACTAAAAGCTGGTTCTTTGAGAAGATAAATAAAATTGATAAACCATTAGCCAGACTCATCAAGAATAAAAGGGAGAAGACTCAAATCAATAGAATTAGAAATGAAGAAGGTGATGTAACAACTGACACTGCAGAAATACAAAAGATTGTTAGAGATTACTACAAGCAACTGTATGCCAATAAAATGGACAACCTGGAAGAAATGGACAAATTCTTAGAAATGCAAAAACTGCCGAGACTGAACCAGGAAGAAATAGAAAATATGAACAGACCAATCACAAGCACTGAAATTGAAACTGTGATTAAAAATCTTCCAACAAACAAAAGCCCAGGACCAGATGGCTTCACAGGCAAATTCTATCAAACATTTAGAGAAGAGCTAACACCAATCCTTCTCAAATTCTTCCAAAAGATAGCAGAGGGAGGAACACTCCCAAACTCATTCTATGAGGCCACCATCACCCTGATACCAAAACCAGACAAAGACATCACAAAGAAAGAAAACTACAGGCCAATATCACTGATGAACATAGATGCAAAAATCCTCAACAAAATATTAGCGAACAGAATCCAACAGCACATTAAAAGGATCATACACCATGATCAAGTGGGGTTTATTCCAGGAATGCAAGGATTCTTCAATATATGCAAATCAATCAATGTGATAAACCATATCAACAAACTGAAGGAGAAAAACCATATGATCATCTCAATAGATGCAGAGAAAGCTTTTGACAAAATTCAACACTCATTTATGATAAAAACCCTGCAGAAAGTAGGCACAGAGGGAACTTTCCTCAACATAATAAAGGCCATATATGACAAACCCGCAGCTATCATGGTTCTCAATGGTGAAAAAGTGAAACCATTTCCTCTAAGATCAGGAACAAGACAAGGTTGCCCACTCTCACCACTATTATTCAACGTAGTTTTGGAAGTTCTAGCCACAGCAATCAGAGAAGAAAAAGAAATAAAAGGAATCCAAATCGGAAAAGAAGAAGTAAAGCTGTCACTGTTTGCAGATAGCATGATGCTATACATAGAGAATCCTAAGGATGCTACCAAAAACTACTAGAGCTAATCAATGAATTTGGTAAAGTTGCAGGATACAAAATTAATGCACAGAAATCTCTGGCATTCTTATACACTAATGATGGAAAATCTAGAGTGAAATTAAGAAAACACTCCCATTTACCATTGCAACAAAAAGAATAAAATATCTAGGAATAAACCTACCTAAGGAGACAAAAGACTTGTACGCAGAAAACTATAAGACACTGATGAAAGAAATTAAAGATGATACAAATAGGTGGAGAAATATACCATGTTCTTGGATTGGAAGAGTCAACATTGTGAAAATGACTCTACTACCCAAAGCAATCTACAGATTCAATGCTATCCCTATCAAATTACCACTGGCATTTTTTACAGAACTAGAACAAAAAATTTCACAATTTGTATGGAAACACAAAAGACCCCAAATAGCCAAAGCAATCTTGAGAATGAAAAATGGAGCTGGAGGAATCAGGCTCCCTGACTTCAGACTATACTACAAGGCTACAGTAATCAAGACAGTATGGTACTGGCACAACAACAGAAATATAGATCAATGGAACAGGATAGAAAGCCCAGAGGTAAACCCACACACATATGGTCACCTTATCTTTGATAAAGGAGGGAAGGATATACAGTGGAGAAAAGACAGCCTCTTCAATAAGTGGTGCTGGGAAAACTGGACAGCTACATGTAAAAGTATGAAATTAGAACACTCCCTGACACCACACACAAAAATAAACTCAAAATGGATTAAAGACCTAAATGTAAGGCCAGACACTATCAAACTCTTAGAGGAAAACATAGGCAGAACACTCTATGACATAAATCACAGCAAGATCCTTTTTGACCCATCTCCTAGAGAAATGGAAATAAAAACAAAAATAAACAAATGGGACCTAATGAAACTTAAAAGCTTTTGCAGAGCAAAGGATACCATAAATAAGACCAAAAGACAACCCTCAGAATGGGAGAAAATATTTGCAAATGAAGCAACTGACAAAGGATTAATCTCCAAAATTTATAAGCAACTCATGCAGCTCAATAACAAAAAAACAAACAACCCAATCCAAAAATGGGCAGAAGAACTAAATAGACATTTCTCCAAAGAAAATATACAGATTGCCAACAAACACATGAAAGAATGCTCAACATCATTAATCATTGAGAAATGCAAAGCAAAACTACAATGAGATATCATCTCACACCAGTCAGAGTGGCCATGATCAAAAAATCTAGAAACAATAAATGCTGGAGAGGGTGTGGAGAAAAGGGAACCCTCTTGCACTGCTGGTGGGAATGTAAATTGATACAGCCACTATGGAGAACAGTATGGAGGTTCCTTAAAAAACTACAAATAGAACTACCATACGACCCAGCAATCCCACTACTGGGCATATACCCTGAGAAAACCATAATTCAAAAAGAGTCATGTACCAAAATGTTCATTGCAGCTCTATTTATGATAGCCAGGACATGGAAGCAACCTAAGTGTCCATCAACAGATGAATGGATAAAGAAGATGTGGCACATATATACAATGGAATATTACTCAGCCATAAGAAGAAATGAAACTGAGTTATTTATAATGAGGTGGATGGACCTGGAGTCTGTCATACAGAGTGAAGTAAGTGAGAAGGAGAAAAACAAATACCGTATGCTAACACATATATATGGACTCTAAGGGGGAAAAAAAAAATGTCATGAAGAGATTAGTGGTAGGACGGGAATAAAGACACAGACTTACTAGAGCATGGACTTGAGGATATGGGGAGGGGGAAGGGTAAGCTGTGACAAAGTGAGAGAGTGGCAGGGACATATATACACTATCAAATGTAAATTAGATAGCTAGTGGGAAGCTGCCGCATAGCACAGGGAGATCACCTCTGTGCTTTGTGACCAGCTAGAGGGGTGGGATACGGAGGGTGGGAGAGAGGGTGATGCAAGAGGGAAAAGATATGGGAACATATGTATATGTATAACTGATTCACTTTGTTGTAAAGGAAAAACTAACACACTATTGTAAAAGTTATACTCCAATAAAGATGTTTAAAAAAAAAAAGATTTCATTAAAGGAAAAGAAATCAACATCTGTGATGTTTTTTTACCTTCCATCTACTTTCATAATGACTAAATTTGGTCAGAATATTCAGTTCGAGTAGAAAATAACAGATAGGTATGAAAGTCCCACGATATCTTTAAAAATATAGGAAAACTGATGTATTCATGACATAATACTTCAGTAGCTTTTATCAAAAGTAACCTGCTTTTGACCCAAGTAGACAAGAATATTTTATCTTCATCCAAAATTTCACTCTATCATCTGTTAAAACTAACATTTTAAATCTTGGACCAAACACCTATCCAAGCAATACCAATCACAAAACACATGGATGATTTTAAAGTCCTATGACTGATAAACTGACACTTCTATCAGAAATTCTATATTTAAAATATTTTAAATGAGAATTTTGCTTCCAAAAGTCATCCCGGATAATGTGCCCAATGTAGCCATTGCTCAAAAATATCTTTGGAACAAGCCTTCATGAAATGCCTTCAGAGCCAGATTACAACAGTCCTTGTATGAAAATCACTTGAATTACTTGCAAGTCGTAGGTCACTTGTGACCAGTCATGACATCATCCAGCTTGATCATCCACTCATTCATCAGGTTTGGCACTTGTCTATTTCCAGAAATCAAATTCATCCTCAGAGGAGAAAAATATACTCTTGCTGAAGTAGTTTTCCAAAGACTCTGAGGCAATTCTTGGGCAGACTCTTCTGTTATACCTCCTGGGACACAGACCTAGCAGAAAGTGGGAGGGAATCTAGGCAGGGCAGACCCGCTCACCAGGGTCTACGTGTGGTCAGAGGTGTTAACCAGGGGCCCAAGGCTGGTGGTCCTGTGAGCGCCGAAGGCCTCACCATCCTGTGGGTGGTTCAGGCAGTCAGTGGTTCCAGCCTGACCTACAGGCCAAGAAAGCCTGGCCTGAGCAAGCTCTTTCCCTCCAAACATGTGCCACAAAGACTGAGGGCAACAGCCCTGGCCTCAGCAGCCCTGGTTTAAACCCCAGCTCTGAAATCTTCTGGCTTCTTGAATTTAAGCAATTAACTTGCATTATTTTTTATGCTTTTGGATAAAGTCTGTTATTAAAGAACAGATGCAGTTTTAACTAAATACGTTTATGTCAAGTCATTTTCTATCACATTTGTCAACAAAAGACGCAGTCTAATAGTTAGATGCACAGGCTCTGAGGTCAGACAAACCTGGGTTCAAGCCCAGCTCTTCCAGTTGGTAGCAGTTCTCTGAGCTCCATTCTTGTCTGTAAAATGAGGATAAAAATATCTCTCTTGAAGAGTTGTGACTAAATGAGATAGCTTATATCCTAAGCATCGTTCTTAACACAGCAAAGTGCTCACTAATTGCTGCTATGATTGCACTTGGATGTAGAAGGAAATGAGATGAGTAAGACCCAGTTTCTACCTTCAAGTTGTTCAAAAGCACCCGGTGGAGTTGGGGCAAGCCAGACCCAGAAGCAATTAGAGAGAAGAGCCCGGTTGATGTTAAGTGGTAACATCTGCTGGAGGGTTTAGGGGAGAGGGAGAGTCAGAAAAGGCTTCCAAGAGGACTTCCCTGGCGGTCCCATGGTTGACTCCGCGCTTCCACTGCAGGGGGCACAGATTTGATCCCTGGTCAGGGAACTAAGGTCCCACATGCATGGCCAAAAAAACAGCTTCTGAGAAAAATGCTGTCTAAACTGGGTTTTAAAGGATGAATAGGTATCCCCACATTGCAAAAACAGCAAATGCCATAGCAGAGTTATGCTAGCATGGCGCTTTGGGGACCACATATTACTTGTTGCCTTTGGAGGTCAGATGAGGTAGTGGTTGGTATCTGTTGAAAGGGGCTGGTTTATCATGCAAGAACTCAGACTCTGCAACCCAGAGTTTGAACCCTAGCTTAGCGGCTTACTAGTAAAATGAACATGGGTAAAGTACTTAACCTCTTTGCTCTTCAGTTTCCTTACCTGTAAAAAGGGAATATGACTTAACAAGTTAATACTTGTAAAGTGTCTAGTGCAGAGACCAGGACAAATTACATTTTCAATGAATTTAGCTACCATGATTAATTACCATCATCACTGACCATAGGCAGCAGAACCATGGAGGGCAGAAGACTTGGTCTGGTTTCCAGGGAAGAAGGGTTGGCTAGAGCAGACACAATACAGGCTCCCTGGCTACCAGCTGTTTAGGGCAAGGCTGAAAACCTGACTGTGAGGGGGGAACTCAAGAGTCCTTAGTGGGGGGGACTAGGCAGAGACCTAGTCAAAGCCTGAAACCACATGGGACAGAGTGTCGTCCCACTCAGGGGACCCTGAGTGTGCAGGGGACCCACATCATTCTTCCATGCCCCAGCAGGTGGATCTGAAATCCTAATCTCCGGATTAGCTTTTGACAAGGCTTATCTCAACTGCAGGAAGATGCTGGGCTAACACAAAGGAATGAAGGGAGGGTGATCTTCTAAACAGTTATAATGTCTTTGCAACATATATTTTCAAGTGTAAGTTATGGTATACCTAATAAAAATTCCACCACTTTATTACTGGAATAAAAGCAAAAACTATAATCCTATTATTCATAATAAGCCTTATGCTTTTATCTAGTAATAAAATTATAGCTGTACTCATACTGAAGAACTTAGGAGAATCTCACTGCAATCTTTAAGTTTAGCAATTAAGCAATACTAACTCCTGCTTTTATCTTTGAATTATAGAATTTTTTTTTTTTTTTTTTTTTTTTTTTTTTTGCAGTATGCGAGCCCCTCACTGCTGTGGCCTCTTCCATTGCTGAGTACAGGTTCCGGACGCGCAGGCTCAGAGGCCATGGCTCATGGGCCCAGCTGCTACGCAGCATGTGGGATCCTCCCGGACTGGAGCATGAACCCGTGTGCCCTGCATTGGCAGGTGGACTCTCAACCACTGCGCCAACAGGGAAGCCCCTAGAATATTTACTTTTTGTTGGGAAAAGAGCTGAATTACAAAAACATACATGCACCCCAATGTTCATTGCAGCACTATTTACAATAGTCGACATGGAAGTAACCTAAATGTCCATCAACAGATGAATGGATAAAGAAGATGTGGTAAGTATATACACTGGAATATTACTCAGCCATAAAAAAGAATGAAATAATGCCATTTGCAGCAACATGCATGGACCTAGAGATTATCATATTAAGTGAAGTAAGTCAAAGACATAATGATATCACTTATATGTGGAATCTTTAAAAAATAAAAATGAACTTATTTACAAAACAGAAATAGAAAACAAACTTGTGGTTACCAAAGGAGAAAGGAGAGGGGGGAGGGATAAATTGGGTATTCGGGATTAACAGATACACAATACTGCATATAAACAATACGAAACTGCTGTATAACACAAAGAACTATATTCAATATCTTGTAATGACATACAATGGAAAAGAATCTGAAAAAGAATCTGATTCTCTAATGTACAACTGAATCACCCTGCTGCACACTTGAAATTTTTTAGATAAACTATACTTCGATTTTTTAAAAAGTTGAATTAGCTTGATACCATGTGTAATCTCAGACTGATAAAGGCCATGGTCATTTGTAATTCATTATTATGCTTTAAAATAAGCTGCTTTTGCACGTTATACTAAATCCAACCGCATTTTGTCTATAACGTCTAAAAATTTGACATTCAAATGTTATAACTATTTAGCTTTAACATCAGCCTAGGTGCTCTCTAATGCTATACTTCCCTCTTGTGGCAAATATAGAAAACTGCAGTATATAGGTTCTCCCCTCTGAGTTTACTTTGCCAGCTTTTATCCTGCCTTAAATACTTTCAAGAAAAAGGCAAACTCTAAACACCCAAGTAAACAAATTTACAAGATGGGCAGTGTTTCCCAGGGGTTAAAAATATGTGTTGAAAATATATGCATGTGTGTGTGTGTGTGTGTGTGTGTTTGAAAACCCATCTTCCTGTGTTCAAATCCCACCTTGGCCATTTACCAGCTGTGGAAATCTGGGGGAGATCCTTTGGCTCCGCATGTCTAAGTACTCATCTGTGAAATGAGAATAACAGTAGTACCTTGTCTTGTTATGAGGATTAAATGAGTCAATATATGTTAAGCACTAAGAGAACAGGAGCTGACACATCAGTGCCATTCAAAAGGACAGCTATTCGCTATCACCTGGATGGTAAATTACAGCCCACTCCCAAGTAACAGAAGTTTTCAGGGATGCACAATTTCCCCGCAGTGACCAGCCCAAGACCACATCTCCTTGGTAAGAATATTTGGCACAGAGTACAGAAACTGAAATGGCAACCATTTCTTTTTCTTTTTTTTTTTTAACATCTTTATTGGAGTATAATTGCTTTACAATGTTGTGTTAGTTTCTCCTGTATAACAAAGTGAATCAGGTATATGTATACATATATCCCAATATCCCCTCCCTCTTGCGTCTCCCTCCCACACTCCCTGTCCAACCCTTCTAGTTGGCCACAAAGTACCAACCTGATCTCCCTGTGCAATGCAGATGCTTCCCACTAGCTATCTATTTTATCTACATTTTGTAGTGTATATATGTCTAGGCCACTCTCACTTCGTCCCAGCTTACCCTTCCCCCTCCCCATGTCCTCAAGTCTATTCTCTACGTCTACAACTTTATTCCTATCCTGCCCCCAGGTTCATCAGAACCTTTTCTTCTTCTTTTTTTTTTTTTTTAGATTCCACATATATGTGTTAGCATCCAGTATTTGTTTTTCTTTTTCTGACTTACTTCACTATGTATGACAGACTCTAGGTTCATCCACCTAACTACAAATATCTCAATTTCGTTTCTTTTTATGGCTGAGGAATATTCCATTGTATATATGTGCCAGATCTTCTTTATCCATTCATCTGTCGATGGACACTTAGGTTGCTTCCATGTCCTGGCTATTGTAAATAGAGCTGCAGTGAACACTGTGGTACATTACTCTTTTTGAATTATAGTTTTCTCAGGGTATATGCCCAGTAGTGGGATTGCTGGGTCGTAGGGTAGTTCTATTTGTAGTTCTTTAAGAAAGCTCCATACTGTTCTCCATAGTGGCTGTATCAATTTACATTCCCTCCAACAGTGTGGGAGGGTTCCCTTTTCTCCAGAACCCCTCCAGCATTTATTGTTTCTAGATTTTTTGATCATGGCCACTCTGACTGGTGTGAGATGATATCTCATTGTAGTTTTGCTTTGCATTTCTCAATGATTAATGATGTTGAGCATTCTTTCATGTGTTTGTTGGCAATCTGTATATTTTCTTTGGAGAAATAACTATTTAGGTCTTCTGCCCATTTTTGGATTGGGTTGTTTTTTGATATTCAGCTGCATGAGCTGTTTATATATTTTGGAGATTAATCCTTTGTCAGTTGCTTCATTTACAAATATTTTCTCCCATTCTGAGGGTTGTCGTTTTGTTATGTTTTCCTTTGCTGTGCAAAAGCTTTTACGTTTCATTGGGTCCCATCTGTTTACTTTTGTTCTTATTTCCATTTCTCCAGAAGGTGGGTCAAAAAGAAACTTGCTGTGATTTATGTCATAGAGTGTTCTGCCTATGTTTTGCTCTAAGAGTTTTATAGTGTCCAGTCTTACATTCAGGTCTCTAATCCATTTTGAGATAATTTTTGTGTATGGTGTTAGGGAGTGTTCTAATTTCATTCTTTTATATGTAGCTATCCAGTTTTCCCAGCACCACTTATTGAAGAGGCTGTCTTTTCTCCACTGTACATTCTTGCCTCCTTTATCAAAGATAAGGTGACCATATGTGCGTGTGTTTATCTCAAGGCTTTCTATCCTGTTCCATTGATCTATATTTCTGTTTTCGTGCCAGTACCATACTGTCTTGATTACTGTAGCTTTGTAGTATAGTCTGAAGTAAGGGAGCCTGAATCCTCCAGCTCCGTTTTTCTTCCTCAAGATTGCTTTGGCAATCAAGGGTCTTTTGTGTTTCCATACAAATTGTGAAGCTTTTTGTTCTAGTTCTCTGAAAAATGCCCTTGGTAATTTGATAGGGATAGCATTGAATCTGTAGATTGCTTTGGGTAGTAGAGTCATTTTCACAATGTTGATTCTTCCAATCCAACAACATGGTGTATCTCTCCATCTGTTTGTGTCATCTTTAATTTCTTTCATCAGTGTCTTATAGTTTTCTGCATACAGGTCTTTTGTCTCCTTAGGTAGATTTATTCCTAGGTATTTTATTCTTTTTGTTGCAGTGGTAAATGGGAATGTTTTCTTAATTTCACTTTCAGATTTCTCATCATTAGTGTATAGGAATGCAAGAGATTTCTGTGCATTAATTTTGTATCCTGCTACTTTACCAAATTCGTTGATTAGCTCTGGTAGTTTTCTAGTAGAATCTTTCTGATTCTCTATGTATAGCATCATGTCATCTGCAAACAGTGACAGCTTTACTTCTTCTTTTCTGATTTGGATTCCTTTTATTTCTTTTTATTCTCTGACTGCCTGGTTAAAACTTCCAAAACTAGGTTGAATAATAGTGGTGAGAGTGGGTAACCTTGTCTTGTTCCTGATCTTAGAAGAAATGGTTTCAGTTTTTCACCACTGAGAATGATGTTGGCTGTGGTTTTGTCATATATGGTCTTTACTATGTTGAGGTAAGTTCCCTCTGTGCCTAATTTCTGGAGCATTTTTATCATAAATGGGTGTTGAATTTTGTCAAAAGCTTTTTCTGCATCTATTGAGATGATCATATCATTTTTATTCTTCAGTTTGTTAATATGGCTTATCACATTGATTGATTTGTGTATATTGAAGAATCCTTGCATTCCTGGGATAAACTCCATTTGATCATGCTGTATGATTCTTTTAATGTTCTGTTGGATTCTGTTTGCTAGTACTTTGTTGAGGATTTTTGCATCTATGTTCATCTGTGATATTGGCCTGTAGTTTTCTTTCTTTGTGACATCTTTGGTTTTGGTATCAGGGTGATGGTGGCCTCACAGAATGAGTTTGGGAGTGCACCTCCCTCTGCTATATTTTGGAAGAGTTTGAGAAGGATAGGCGTTAGCTCTTCTCTAAATGTTTGATAGAATTCGCCTGTGAAGCCATCTGGTCCTGAGCTTTTTTTTTGTTGGAAGATTTTTAATCACAGTCTCAATTTCAGTGTTTATGATTGGTCTGTTTATATTTTCTATTTCTTCCTGGTTCAGTCTTGGAAGGTTGTCCTTTTCTAAGAATTTGTCTATTTCTTCCAGGTTGTCCATTTTGTTGGCATAGAGTTGCTTGTAGTAATCTCTCACGATCCTTTGTATTTCTGCAGTGTCAGTTGTTACTTCTCCTTTCTTCATTTCTAATTCTATTGATTTGAGCCTTCTCTATTTTTTTCTTGATGAATCTGGCTAATGGTTCATCAATTTTGTTTAACTTCTCAAAGAAACAGCTTTTAGGGTTTTTTTAATATAAATTTATTTTTGGCTGTGTTGGGTCTTCATTGCTGCATGAGGGCTTTCTCTAGTTGCGGTATGCGGGGGCTACTCTTCGTTGTGGTGCACGGACTTTATATTGCGGTGGCCTCTCTTGTTGTGGAGCACAGGCTCTAGGCGGGCAGGCTTCAGTAGTTGTGGCTTGTGGGCTCTAGAGCGCAGGCTCAGTAGTTGTGGCGCACGGACTTAGTTGCTCTGTGGCATGTGGGATCTTCCCAGAGCAGGGCTCGAACCTGTGTCCCCTGCATTGGCAGGCAGATTCTTAACCACTGCGCCACCAGGGTAGTCCCCAGCTTTTAGTTTTATTGATCTTTGCTATTGTTTCCATCATTTCTTTTTCTTCATTTATTTCTGATCTGATCTTTATGATTTTTTACCTTCTGTTAACTTTGGGTTTTTTTTTTCTTCTTTCTCTAATTGTTTTAAGTGTAAGGTTAGTTGTTTATGTGAGATGTTTCTTGTTTCTTGAGGTAGGATTGTATTGCTAAAAACTTCCCTCTTAGAACTGCTTTTGCTGCATCCCATAGGTTTTGGGTCGTCGTGTTTTCATTGCCATTTGTTTCTAGGTAGTTCTTGATTTCCTCTTTGATTTCTTCAGTGATCTCTTGATTATTTAGTAGAGTATTGTTTAGCCTTCATGTGTTTGTATTCTTTACAGATTTGTTCCTGTAATTGCTATCTAGTTCATTGCACTGTGGTCGGAAAACATACTTGATATGATTTTAATTTTTTAAAATTTACCAAGGCTTGATTTGTGACCTAAGATATGATCTATCCTGGAGAATGTTCCATGAGCAGTTGAGAAGAAAGTGTATTCTGTTGTTTTTGGATTGAAGTCCTATAAATATCAATTAAGTCCATCTTGTGTAATGTATCATTTAAAGCTTGTGTTTCCTTATTTATTTTAATTTTGGATGATCTGTCCATTGGTGAAAGTGGGGTGCTAAAGTTCCCTACGATGATTGTGTTACTGTCAATTTCCCCTTTTATGGCTGTTAGCATTTGCCTTATGTATTGAGATGCTCCTATGTTGGGTGCATAAATATTTACAATTCTTATATCTTCTTCTTGGAATGATCCCTTGATCATTATGTAGTGTTCTTCTTTGTCTCTTGTAATAGTCTTTATTTTAAAGTCTATTTTGTCTGATATGAGAATTGCTACTCCAGCTTTCTTTTGATTTCCATTTGCATGGAATACCTTTTTCCATACCCTCACTTTCGGTCTGTATGTGTCCCTAGGTCTGAAGTGGGTCTCTTGTAGACAGCAGATATACGGGTCTTGTTTTTGTATCCATTCAGCCAGTCTATATCTTTTAGATGGAGCATTTAATCCATTTACATTTAAGGTAATTATCAATATGTATGTTCCTATTACCATTTTCTTAATTGTTTTGTGTTTGTTATTGTAGGTCTTTTCCTATTCTTTTGTTTCCTGCCTAGAGAAGTTCCTTTAGCATTTGTTGTAAAACTGGTTTGGTGGTGCTGAATTCTCTTAGCTCTTGCTTGTATGTAAAGGTTTTAATTTCTCTGTCAAATCTGAATGAGATCCTTGCTGTGTAGAGTAATCTTGTTTGTAGGTTTTTCCCTTTCATCACTTTAAATATGTCCTGCCACTCCCTGTGGCTTGCAGTTTCTGCTGAAAGTTTAGCTGTTAACCTTATGGGGAATTCCCTTGTGTGTTATTTTTTGTTTGTTTGTTTTTCCCTTGCTGCTTTTAATATTTTTTCTTTGTATTTAATATTTGATAATTTTATTAATATGTGTCTTGGCGTGTTTCTCTTTGGATTTATCCTGTATGGGACGACTCTCTGTGCTTCCTGGACTTGATTGACTATTTTCTTTCCCATATTAGGGAAGTTTTCAATTCTAATATCTTCAAATATTGTCTCAGACCCTTTCTTGTTTTCTTCTTCTTCTGGGACCCCTATAATTCACATGTTGGTGCATTTAATGTTGTCCCAAAGGTCTCTGAGACTGTCCTCAATTCTTTTCATTCTTTTTTCTTTATTCTGCTCTGTGGTAGTTATTTCCACTATTTTATCTTCCAGATCACTTATCCATTCTTCTGCCTCAGTTATTCTGCTATTGATTCCTTCTAGAGAATTTAAAATTTCATTTATTGTGTTGTTCATCATTGTTTGTTTGCTCTTTAGTTCTTCTAGATCCTTGTTAAACGTTTCTTGTATTTTCTCCATTCTGTTTCCAAGATTTTGGATCATCTTTATCATTACTCTGAATTCTTTTTCAGGTAGACTGCCTATTTCCTCTTCATTTGTTTGGTCTGGTGGGTTTTTACCTTGCTCCTTCATCTGCTGTGTGTTTCTCTGTCTGCTCATTTTGCTTAACTTACTGTGTTTGGGGACTCCTTTTCGCAGCCTGCAGGTTCGTAGTTCCCATTGTTTTTGGTGTCTGCCCCCAGTGGCTAAGGTTGGTTCTGTGGGTCGTGTAGGCTTCCGGGTGGAGGGGACTAGTGCCCGTGTTCTGGTGGATAAGTCTGGATCTTGTCTTTCTGGTGGGGAGGACTGCCTCCGGTGGTGTGTTTTGGGGTGTCTGTGATCTTATTATGATTTTAGGCAGCCTCTCTGCTAATGGGTGGGGTTGTGTTCCTGTCTTGCTAGTTGTCTGTCATAGGGTGTCCAGCACTGTAGCTTGCTGGTCATTGAGCGGAGCTGGGTCTTAGCACTGAGATGGAGATCTCTGGGAGAGCTTTCACCGTTGGATATTATGTGGCCATTTGATATTACGTGGAGCTGGGAGGTCTCTTGTGGACCAGTGTCCTGAAGTTGGCTCTCCCACCTCAGAGACACCAGCCTGACACCTGGCCGAAGCACCAAAACCATATCAGCCACACAGAATGTGTTTTTTGTTTGTTTGTTTGCGGTACATGGGCCTCTCACTGTTTTGGCCTCTCCCGTTGCGGAGCAAAGGCTCCGGACGCGAAGGCTCAGCAGCCATGGCTCACGGGCCCAGCCGCTCCGCAGCATGTGGGATCTTCCCAGACCGGGGCACGAACCCGAATCCCCTGCATCGGCAGGCAGGCTCTCAATCACTGCGCCACCAGGGAAGCCCCACAATGTGTTCTTTTAAGAGAACGCTTAAGTAACATCCTGATTGTGTGCGGTACAACTTTACTTTCAAACTGAGAGTTGCGGTGGATGGGATTTTTGCCTTCCCCCGATGGTGGAAGGTTACAATTTTTGTTTTTGGAAACCCCACCACCTCCTTATTTCTATTATTATTTTTGCAAGAAAAGTATAAAGAGAGTTGGAGTGGAAGTGAGATTTGTGATCGGGAAAGCCCTGGACACCCTTCTTCTCCATCTTCTGCCTCTCTCTCCGATTAGTTCCTATCCAGCAGCAGATTGAAGCAGGAGATGATTCTCCATTTCAATTGAGCTATGATTATGTCTCTTTTTACCCAAGCAAGTAAGTCATAGAATCCTAATATCACACATTGGACCCCAGGGTACACCCTGCTTAGCCTCTTCATTTTAGAGCTGAGGAGCTTGGGGTCCAAAGAAGTAATAACTCAGTCCTCCCGGCACATTTCCAGCACTTCTCCCATTGGTTTCCTATGCCACACAATGAGATAACTGTTTAATGCTTCTGAGTCTTTGGAAACACTATTAATTTCCATGAAGAGAAAAGGACAAAGCTGTGAAAGACCAACCATAGTATACCCACACAGAAACCCTGGGGTGGGGGGGTTTGAAGGATATTTGGAGACAGAAAGGCATTCTCACCCCTCTTGTTCCCAATTTTTAAACTGCAAACATTTTCAAGAAAATAAGTATAAGAACTAGCCTGGTAGAAGGATGACAGGGTAATGGGTTCTGGTAATTCTGGACAGTCAATACTACTGAAGGCTAGTGGCAGTGGAAGGCAGGCTGGGCCCTGCAACATTTTTGGAACCCATGTCTTCTGTGGATGACTAATCTTCTAATGGACTGTGATACACCACTATGATAAACCACTTATGGAAATGCCCTTGGCTGAAGGATGCCTTGCTCAAGTTCATGCCCCACTCCTCAATGTCTGGTCAATGTGAAGACATAAAGACCCAGCACCCTCAGAGCAATGGGAGACTACTATGAGGGCTACCCCAGCTTCAGAGCACCCTCCAGGGTGTGCTGAGGCCCTTGCCGAGGCTGCAATACAGGCCAACTTCTCCCTCACCCAATCCTGCTTCCTTCCCTTGCAGGGGTGTGATCCTGAGAACACACCCAAACAGACTTCCTCACATTAATCACCATCTCACAGTCTGCCTCCCAGAGGACCCAACCTGCAATAGCCCTTTTTGATATAAAAATTTCACACCTCATTCCCATTTACCCGTTTTTCGTTTTGTTTTATTGATTTTCAATTTATAAGAAATGCAATTGCATATGTAACCTCTCTAGTCTAAGGAGAGTCTGTGCTTAATATCCGGCAAAACACATTTAAGTCTTCTTTCCCCATTGCTCCCATCTAAATCATCGTCCAAGTAATTCTCTCCCAATCCAATTTTTATGTAAATTTCATAATTAAAGCACAAATGCATTCTCATTGTAAAAGCAAAGTCTTTTGATACTCCATCCCCATAACAGTCCCATGTCACTATTTTCAATTTAGGGGTGCCCTCCAGATGCTGCTGCACCCTCTTAGGAAGTCCCATCTCCCCTCCCTGCCTTGACAATCACTGCTATCATCTGCACGTCTCAACCAGTCAAGATTTTGAACAGCTTTAACTTCCTGCGGTCTGTATTACAAAACCAGTATTTTTTCCAATATAAAATAGTGTTAGAATGTTTTGTCAAATGCCCTGATTCTTTTCTAGGGATTAACTAGCAGCCAATCAAAAGAGAATGCAACTTAGTTTAAGGCATCCGAGGAAAAGGGAGGAGAGAGGAGGGACTCTTCTACGGCAAGTGGGAGGATTAATGCTTTAGAGTCAGGAAGAGAAGTTGGCATTTATATATCTTGCAAGAACAGAAAGTTTCAGCACTCACTATATGTTCAGACAAGTTTAAAGTAGAATGTTATAAACAACACTTAGGTATAAGATAATTTACAGATAGATTCATGATGAAAGCCTAAACCCTCATGAACTCTACAGTCAACATTATGTCACCAGGAGCCCAAGTGTAGGCTATTCAGAAGGTCTCCCGAAGGGGAATTTCAGGGCATGGTCTCGTGTCCCCCAGGACATCGGAAGTCAGACTTGTAAACAGAGGTGAATCCAAGGTCAACTCAATCTTGATGCATCACGGTGCTGACATGTGCTTTGGGCAAGCAGGAAATTCATTCTGAAGTAGAACAGAAAAGCCCCCCCCCAAAAAAACTAACCTGAGATTTCTTAAGAAATGGACTTCACTCAGCAGAAAATGGTACCTTCCAAAGGTTTCTGCTGGCTATTGGGGAGGGGTTGTTCCTTAAACATTTCTAAATAAGGAAACTATAAAACTGAAAATGCAAGACTACTCCAGGGGATAAAAAGTGGTTATTTCAGAGGAAGAGGACTCTAATTACAAGGACAAGAGAGAAGAAAAGGCAGGGTGGGAGCAATGTCTAGGAGGGGCAGGAACAACAGCAAGAACAAACTACTAACACAGGATAAGAAGTATCAGAAAACTACATAGAAGGAGTAACAGGCAGCTATGGAAGTTACACTGCTGTACTTGCTGTATCATCATGAATGCTTCTGGCTGCAAGTAACAGAAAACCCACAAAGCATATTTTTTAATTTCTCTTTCTCATGTAACAAGAAGTGTGGAGATGGCTCTTGCTGGTGTTAGTTCAGCAGCTCAGTGATGTCAGGGTTCACAACTCTGTGATTCAAGCCCATTCCTCGTGGCTGTAAGATGGATGCTGCACAGCCACCCCTAACTGGAAGGTGCCAGGAGAACGGGATTGGAAATAGGGGTTACCAGGCAGCCAACTCTCTACCACAGTAACATGAAACCTGTGAGCAAACTGGGTTCTTCCGAAAGGGGAGAGCCTGTAAAATGGGTGGGTGCTGAGTTCCTCCAAATGGAATCTAAGCTTCATTTCTAAGAAACATGTAAATTCCCACACCACATTAGTATTGGCACAAGGACAAAAGACCTGTTCCAAACTTTTGTGTGTTTAATTGCATTGACCAAGAAACTAACTACAGAACCCTCTTTCCAAAAAAAGTTCAGACGTTCTAAATGTAGCAAGGAGAGAACGTGAATTGGAACTGCTATAAAACACAAACAAGTTCAAAAAAGCATATTTATTTACAAAGGAACAGAGGAAATAAAGTGGTAAGCGTACATATTTACATAGCAAGTGTAGGTAAAACTTATCGAGAAGATTCTTTAAATACTTCTACAATCTAGCATTTAATGGTCAAAATCAGCTTCCAAGAATAATTCTTTTATCACCTCAGGAAGATTTTTTAGGAGGTTCAATCTATGATTCAAAGTATGATTATCTTAATGAACAAATCATAACTTTATATTCTTTGAAAATCTCCAAGTTGCTGGAGGCCAAGTGAACCTGATCACTACCAATTTTTAAAAGATTCAAAGGCTCTTAAGTTAGAAAGTCATAACTGCTTTAAGAAATTGTTTTTAAAGATCCAAATGTACTATCATCTGTTGAGTAGTCCAATACAGACTTCATTTACATTTTCTTAATCCATTAAACGGCATCTGTTACCTTATAATGAGACCCTACTGTTCTCTAATGAGAAACATTAAATCATTTACTATTTAGGTCTTAGGCGAATCACTCAAAGTATACATTCAGCTTTTAATAACATTAACATATATGGAAAAAAAAAAGATCCATTTACCTAACTACCATCAGTAGCCAGTTAACTGCTGGATCTTCTAAAACCAGAGACAGGTATTCTTAAGAGTCAAGATCCTTCAGACCTTTGCACTAATATACCCCAGTGTATAGACTACATTTAACTTCATTAACAGGAGATTAAATCTTTTCACATGTAGGGATAAGTATGCTGGCATACTTTTGCAATCCTGCCTTGTAGGTGCAGACACAAGCCCTGTAGCTCATGGCTTGGGCTACACCTGCTGTGTTTGTCAGTTCTTCCTTTAGTTCAGTGTCCTTCTGACTGTGAAATATGGTGCCCAGACTGAAATGAATTGCAAATATTTAACACAGAAACTATTCTGATGTAAAAAAAAGAATGGCAACACAAACACCAAATAACCCTTTGAGGTTTAACTCATTCAACAGTAAGTAGTCGTTTAAGAGTGGGTTACATGTCAGGCACTGTGCTCAGTCAGGGCTGAGGACATGAGAGTGAGCAAGACAGTCACAGCTGCACAGACTGAGCTCTCCGTAGACTACAATGTGAGTCTCTATGTGCCCAGCCCTAAGCAAGGTGCTATAAAATTTACAAAAAGAGATGGTTCTTTCTCTAAGATGCTTGTAGTTGGCTGGAAAGAAAATGTGAAAAGAACAGTGAACAGTGTAAGACAAACCAGTAATACCTCCTTGATCCACTATCACTGGGAAACTGTCTGTTCCACCTAAGTGAATTTCTCAGATAACTGAAGGTTTTCAAATATCCTAGAATTTTAATAAACCAAGTTCTATTCACTGCTCTGCCACTTAGATGTCAGATTACAGGCAGATCACTTAACCACTTTCAGGCTCATTTTCCTCATGTGTAAAAGAGGGAATATTGGCAATCCAAGGACCATCAACAGATCATTGGATTAACAAGATGTGGTACACACACACAAACACACATACAATGGAATATTACTCAGCCATTAAAAAAATGAGATATTGCCATTTGCAGCAACATGGATGGACCTATAGCACATTATGCCTAGCAAAATAAGCCAGACAGAGAAAGACAAATACTGTATGATGTCACTTATACGTGGAATCTAAAAACAAAACAAAACAAAAAGCATGTATATGCAAGACAGAAACAGACTCACAGATATAGAAAACAAACTTGTGGTTACCAAAGGAGAGAGGGAAGTGTGGAGTGAAAAATTAGGGGTATGGGATTAACAAACTATTATATATAAAATAGATAAGCAACAAGGATATACTGTATAGCACAGGGAAATACAGCCACTATCTTGTAATAACCTATAGAGTATAAACTACAAAAATACTGAATCACTATGGTGTACACCTAAAACTAATACAATACTGTAAATTAGCTATACTTCGATAGAAAGAAAATATTGCTGCAAAGGTCAAATGAGATGAGTAAAAAAAAGTACTTTGCCAGTTACAAATTTCTATGCAAATGTTGAACACTTAGACACATTTGTAATTTTAACTGTAACAGTTCTAAAGTAAACTATATACTTTGCCTTCTTAGAGTTAAGAATATAAAATTCTGAGTCAACATGATAAGCATCAGCGATTGTACAGACACAACGGTAACTTAGAAACCACACACACATGCTGAAACTGAGTAGAACGATTTTCCCCTGCTCTGTTGTGCTCTTTGAGTTGCCATCTGCTTTTTAGTTTTTCCATCTCCTTTGCTGTCTGATGTCCGCCACTCTAACGCCGCCCACTGGACTTTATATACTGTCCATCTTTCACTCTCCTCTCATTCCCAAGGCTTATTCTTACTTACTACCTCAACTAGTTTATGAGATGGAAAATGACCCCCCAAATTTGGATTATATCTAAACCAAAGAAAAGACGCTTAAAGAAAGAAACAATCTTAAGGGTCAAGAGATGAAATATATTACGAGTCTTTTTAAGTATCCAATGAGCATGGTCATTGAAGTAATTATGACCTCATCTGCTTTGTTAAAAGCACAGTTAATGTCCTATTTATCTAAATAATCCAACCTTCATATTTGACCAGAAAAAATATTGGGAGTATTCACATTTAAATATGGTTAGGTTGAATCTATCACACCATTTTTCTCTGGTCCTCTCAAAGTTTCAGACACCCAGTTCATACTGCAGACAGCAATGTCAAGTTAGCACGTGCCCAGGATAAACCATTATAAACTTATGCACAAGTATTTTTCAAATCAAGTGTTTTACCTCAAAAAAACTTCCATCGTATGCTAAAAGCTAAAAATGAACGTGAAAGTCAACACAAACAACAGAAACATTAGCAGCACCCAGCATTAACAATTTTAAGCCCATTCTGCATAATTACTTACTTCAAGGAACTTGAAGGCAAAGATACATCATGAATAATACGCATTAAAAAAACTAAAGATTTAACCTTATAATCTCACCCTTGAAGTTTCTGGACTAGAAAATGGAGAAGACTCCCAAGAATTATTTTCTTTCTCAAAGGAATCTTCTTCTTGGAATGCAAATTTCTGCTTAAGTGCATGGGATATTAAAGACACTGGATCCCAAGGTGAGTCTTGTCTTTTCCTTTTATGAATGGGTCTGCCTCCAGGGGACCTTTAAAAAAAATGGAATAAATTAAAACTTTGTGTAGTTTAAGTTCCTTATTGACAAACACAGCAGAAATATAAGCATAATATATTACAATCTTCAAGAGATTGGAATGTTTTGCCTTGTAATAAAAACAAATCTGGAGGGCACAATGGATTAGTAATTAGAAAGCTGAGAACCCATGTGAGGCTCTACCACAATCCGTTATAACCTGGGATTTATCAAATATCATCTTTATTTTTTATTTTCTAATTTTCCAGTGGGTAGAAAAATTTAAAGAAATATTTAAGAACTTTTAAAAGGACTATGGAGTTCAAGAAAAGAAAAACATCAGGCTAACTGTTCATTCATTCATTCAATCTTAATGCCCCCTATTTTACCAGGCTCTATGTTACGCATCAGGGGTAGAGCAGTATCCTACTCCCATAGAACACTCTGGTGGCAGGAGAGTGTTACACCAAAACAAGTAAGCAAGAACATTTTGGACAGCAATTATCCAGTGCTGTGGATAAAATAAAAGAGGGAAATGTGATAGTGGCTAGGATGAAAGCACTTTCAATGAGATGATAAGGAAAAGCCTCTTAAAGGAGGTGACATTCTCTTTAAGGAAATGACAAGCAGTCAATTTTAGTGTAAACATTTAGTGGATGCATCAGCAAGGAGGTTGGCACCTGTGAGAAAAGAAAAAAGAAAAACAGGTACAGCTGGAGTGCAGTTAAGTAAGATGGGAAGTAGGACATGAGGTCAGAGAGATAAGGGCTGAATCCTAGAGAGACTTCCAAGCCACAGCAAGGTGTCAAGATTTCATTCTAAGCACAATGGAAAACCACCAAGGGGTTTTAAGCAGGGGAATGGCATGATCTGACTTCAATTTTTAAAGGTCACTCTAGTTACTATATGAAGAACAGATAAGGAGGCAAGAATGAAAAGAGAGACCAGGTTGGAGGCGACTGCAAAAGTCCAAGCTATATAAGATAAGATAGTGGCAGGACTTCCCTGGTGGTCCAGTGGTTAAGAATTCGCCTTCCAATGCAGGGGGTGTGGGTTCAATCCCTGGTCGGGGAGCTAAACTCCCACATGCCTCCTGGCCAAAACACCAAAATATAAAACAGAAGCAATATTGTAACAATTCAATAAAGACTTTAAAAAAAAAAGTCCACATCAAAAAAAGATAGTGGCTTAGATTGAAAGGTGGCAGTGAGGACCACTGAGGGTACATAAATTTGAGCTGTATGCTGATGGAAAGGATGTGGGATAGAAAGGAAATGAAAAAACAGGATGATTTCCAGATGTCTGGACTGAGGGTGATATTGTTGCCATTTGCTGAGAAGCAAAAAGACTTGGGGAAAGATCAAGTTTTCAAGGTAGAGGACGGAACAGGTAGGAAGGAAGAGTTCTGTTTTGGACATGTGAAGCGTGAGGTACCTGTGAGACAAGCAAATTAAGATGTCAAGTAGGCATGGGGCTCAGAGGAGAGGTCAGGGCTAGAAAAATAAATGTGGGCATCATTAGCATTTAGCTGGTATCTAAAGCCTAGGACTAGATGAGATCACCCAAGGAAACAATGTGGGTGGAGAGGAGAAGGGGGCTGAGGGCCGAGCCTTGAACATGCCAACATTCAGAGACCAGGCCCAGAAGAAAGAATAAGCAAAGAAATAAGAGGTGGACAATGAGGTAAGCGGAAAACCAAGCATGATTTCCTCAAGGCCAAGTGAAGAAAGTGTTCCAAGGAGGAGGGAACTGAGGACTGTATCAAACGCTGCTGAGAGGTCAAGTAAGAAAAGCAATGAGAATTGACCACTGGATTTAGCAACATGGAGTCACTGGAGACCTTGAAAGAACAGTTTTCAATGGAGTGATGGGAACAGACACCATGTTACAGTGACTAGAAGGCAGTGAGAAATGGAAACAAACTATAAACAACATCAAGAATTTATACCAGAAAGGGAACAGAGAAACTATAATAGCTGAGGGTATACATGTTTTGAAGATGGGAAATGCTCAAGGGTGAAGAGAAGAATAAAGATGGAAAATTTGATGATGCAGAAGACAGAAGAGAGAATTTTAAGTGAAATGCTTAGAGAAAGGGAACCAGCAACCGAGGGGAGAGCATGGACATGATCAAGGATGCTTCATTTGCAATAACAGATGGAAGGCAGAGAACATGGGTAGTAAATTTGTAAATGTAAAGATGTGGGAAGTCTCGTCAGATTTAGCAGTAATGTATGAAACAAGATCAGTTGTTAGAAAAATGAGAGAATAGAGGGGTGGAGGGTGGAGTCTACTGGCGTTTCAGTCATTTCTCCAGTGACAGTAACAGCCACAGAGTCACCATTTTACAATGACTGTGCCCGATGATACCAGTAAGAGATCTAGTTGGGACTAAATGTATACCTACAACCGTAAGATTTTTCTCTGTACTAGCTGCCTCATACAAGGATCAACCATAACCTCATTAATAATGAAATGACTTATCTGTCCTAACACTATTACACAGAAAATACATTTATTTTCTCAGCAAAAACTTCACTGAGGAATTTCCAGGTGAACATGGCAGATCTCTGTGAAAGCCTACTAAAATGACAGCAAAAAAATGAAAAAGATGTACACTCACAAAGACAAAGAGATTACGAGAGGAGAGAGTAGATAAGAATTGCAACAAAATGTTAAAAGCTGGAAAGCTGATGACAGTGAAGAGAGTGGGAGGTAAGCTGCCTTCCTGAAAACAGAGGAATTGAGGAAAAGTCCACATATGGAATGATATGTTCCTCCGTTGCCCTTTCCCCACTCAACTCTCAAACTACCTAGCTTGCACCACCTGTGTAATCCCCAACTCTCCTGACCAAGAAGGAGACTGAAGAACTTTCTAGAAAAACTCTCTAGTCCCAAAGAAAAGACATACAGCTACTGAAATATGGGATCTGGCTAACAAAATGGCAAGGTCCTCTCCTCAATCACTAAATTGTGAAGCTCACCAGCTGGCAATCCGACCTCACACAAAGAAACTTCAATCAGCTTTTCTGTGCCTCACTTTTAAATATAAATGCATAGCTGCGAATCACCAGATACTTAAATAAGGCTCCAAAACTATAAATGGAGACCAAAATCAATAAGAGGAAAAGGAACTCAGGAAAAATGAACATAATTCAAGAGCAAAAGAAAACTTAGAATAAAACTGTAGTTAATATTTTCAGTAGCATAAGACACACAAAAGCAAGAAGACATAAAAAAGGAGCACTCAAAGAAAAAGAAATGGGTCTCGCAAGTTAAAAACATGATGACGGGGGAAATTCCCTGGCAGTCCAGTGGTTAGAACTCCACCCTTTCACTGCCGAGGGTTTGGTTCAATCCCTGGTCAGGGAACTAGAATCCCACAAGCTGCACAGTCCCCCACACCCCACCCCACCCCACCCCCCCAAAAAATAAGTGATGACAGGAAAAACAATAGAAGAGTTAGAAAGAATTTTCTCAAAAAATACTATTAAAAAAAAGCAAAGAGAAGAAAACAGTAAAGGAAAGATATGAAAATAAGACAAATAAGTCTGGCATTCAAACTTCTAATAGGCTTTCCAAGAAAAGAGAACAGAAGGAAAGAATAGGAGAAAATTATCAGAAAAATGTTATAAGACATTTCCAAAAATAAAGGACATAAAACTCTAAACTGATTGAGTTCAATCAATAAGTGAACTCAACATAAGGAACTTAAAAAGAAGAAAATGCTCAGCATAAGAAACTTAAAAAGAACTCTCCAGGGCACATCACCATGAAATTTAAGAACACCAGGACCAAAGAGAAGATCTTAAATGCTTCAAGAATGAAGAAACAGGTTTCATACATGGCATCAGGAATCAAAACGACATTAACCTCTCAACAGGAACACTGAGAGCTAGAAACCGATGGAATAATGTCTTCAAAATTCTGAGGAAAAATGATTTTCTGTCAATTATATACCCAGCCAAACTAGCAATTAAGTGTGAGAATTTTAAAAAAAAATTCAGATATACAAGGTCTTAAATCTACCTTTCATGCACTCTTCAGGAAGCTGCAGGAAGATATGACACCCAGGAAATGGGTGATGCGACACAGGATAAAGAGAATGCCCATGATGATGAAGGAAATCCTTAGGATGACAATGCAGGAAGTTTAGAGGAACAAGTGAGATTAGAACAGGACAGAGGGCTCCGTGAGGGGATTTCCAGGGTGGGGGGGATTCAAGGAGGCAATTATTAACTGCTAGAAAAAATAAAATTAGTCAACAAACAAAATGTAATCATAGCATATGAAACGGCTTACCTGTGAATGTTTACTGTTATAGTAAGGATATAAATTCTGAATACGGATTTAAGGAAAGACTGTGACTTACCCATATCGGGAAGATGTAATAAGAAGTGTGTGTGCATGTGTGTTACGGGGTAGAATGTCTAAGAGAACATATTCCAGATTTTTAACAATTGCAAGTAAATATAACTAAAATATCAAGAAATAGCAAAAGTAGTACATTGTTTCAAAAATATGGAGATAGGACACTAGAACAAAGAGTCACAAAAAACTGAAAATGATTCTCTCTTGAGGGGTATTTGGGGTAAAGAGGAATCAAAGAGGAGACTTACATATGTTTACTTTGATAAATATAATAATTTCTTTAAACACCATTGATAAAATTTGGGTTCATTTCTCAAATTATGACAACATACCTTTCAATAGCACGTAGCTTAACTTTATTCACATCCTTCAGAACATCCAACATGTTTGGAATATCTTTATTTTTCTGGTTTTTTGAATCATGACTAAAATTGGTTTTCCTAGTATCTGGGTCCTGTTTTTTCACTTCAGTTGCTGAATTATCTGATGCACAAATATTATTAGATGCTGTTTGCACAAGAGGAGAATATGGAGGCTGTACAGAAGAAACCTGAGGAGGTGGTGGTGGAGGAGGAGGAGAGGGAAACACTGAACTTGAAAACGAATCAGGTTCAACACTCAGTTGAGTAGTCCCTGATGATGGCATTTGTCCCAAACCACTAGGCCTGTCGTTCTTCAAGTCCAAGGAGCCTAAAGAAAACGTGGTCTGTTGAAAAACCATGCAAAATTTTCTCCAATATAACACGTAACACTAATTAGAATCAAAACAGGAACAATTCTGTAATGCTACTAAAATAATGATACTGTGACCAGGAAGGTGAAGCAATCCCATCGCTTAGTAATTTCTGAAAGAGTCAAGCAAACAATAAATTCATTTTTAATCCAATTAGGATTCTCTGTGTCGGGGAAGGGGGAGAATGCATTTTAAAGAGAAAATTTAAAGTGCTTTTTTCACATACAATCTGAATTTCATCCTCTATTTACAAAAGCTAAAACACAATCAACAACGTGTGGCTAGAAACATGCAAACTGATATATTCACTCTGTGATGACATTGTAGAAACACCCAGGCATATATTTTCTAGGCAGGAGCCTAAGACGGGTACCAAATACTTAACTTTTTCACAAGAAGTTTGCTCCTAAAGTCATGTGTAACACGATTGCTTTAAAAAAAAGTGTATATATCATATCTCATTTATTACATAGTAGCATAGCATATATAATATTTAATATAAATTATAAATATACAATACTATATAAATATTATGTTATACACAAATTATATATGTGTTTATATGGATGTTTTTATATACATACAGATATTGTGTGTGTATGTATATTATTGAAAGCAAGTCACATCTCTAAAACTTTTAAAAAGAATCATCTGGAAAACAGTATTCACCTAGATTTGGTGGAAGTAGAGCAGCAATAACTTCAAACTACAAATATATATATATATGAAGCCTCAAATCTATACTCTTGTCTCAAATTAACGCATCCCTCCGCTTAAATTTCCAACACTTTTCTACAGAGTTAGAAAAGCTTACAGTCAGCTCTCCGTATCCTCAGGCTCTGCATCTGCAGATTCAACCAACAGCAGATCAAAAACATGAAAAAAAAAAAAAATTCCAGAAAAGTTCCAAAAAGCAAAACTTGATCCTCCATGCACTGACAACCATTTACATAGCATTTCCTTTGTATTTATAAATATTTGCATTTTATTAGGCATTATAAGTAATCTAAAGATGATTTAAAGTATATGGGAGGATGGAGGATGTGTAAAGGTTATATGTAAATATGCCATTTTATATAAGGGACTTAAGCATCCTAAGATTTTGGTGTCCACAGGGGTCCTAGAACCAACATCCCACGGATGCCAAGGGACAACTGTACTGAGAAAAGAGGCTTTTAAATACAAAACTACAATCTTCGGTAGCATAGGTAGCTCTTCTTTAAACCAAAGCCATCCCTGTCACTACAAATGCAACTTAATTTATTCTCAATAAACATCAGAGGTAATACATATATACACCCAACAACGTTTCATAGTTAATGTCATTCATAAGATACATTAGCAGCAAACATTTTTTTCTTACTCAGAACCACACTGACTTAAATACTAAATGAGTATCATCCAACTGAAATAAAAATCCAATGTTACTTACCAGAATTTGTACTGTTTCTCAGTTCTTGCCTTCCCACAACTGCAGCAATCTGAGAACGAAGAAAAGCTAGCTCATCTTCAAGGGCAGCTATTTTTTTAATTGCAGCTTCACTTTCAGCCCAATCACTTTTTGTTGGTTTGTTATGCCTTAGAGCAGGTGTCAGTGGATCTTCAACTAGTTGCAAAGGATGGAAAGAAGCAATTTTCTCCTCTTCTTCATTTTTCCATAGAATATTTCTGTAGGTGGAAGGAAAAAAATGGAAAGAGAGAGAGAAGGAGGAAGAAAAATTTTCTAGAAATAAATTCTTTTCGTTAAAGAATAAAGATACCAAAACAAAATCAGAATAGCTCTCTTTACCCTATAATGGTCTCTAGACTCACTGAGGACAAACAACATCTTATGTAACTTTATATTCTCAGTACCCAGAATAAATGCTGCCTTTAATAGGTGACCAATAAGCGGTCAGTGAATGAAGGAACACATCTTGCTTTCAGACTGTAAACCAAAAATAATAATCCTATCTATTAACTTCACAGTACAAATTGATTTACTTAGAAATAAAGTTAGGGCTTCCCTGGTGGTGCAGTGGTTGGGAGTCCGCCTGCCGATGCAGGGGACACGGGTTCGTGCCCCGGTCTGGGAGGATCCCACATGCTGCGGAGCGGCTGGGCCCGTAAGCCATGGCCGCGGAGCCTGTGCTCCGCAACGGGAGAGGCCACAACAGGGAGAGGTCCACGTACGGAAAAAAAAAAGGATACAGAAATAAAGTTAATTTATTTAGAAATTCTACATATTTGGAATATAAGGTCCTACAGGATTCCTTGTTATGTTGGGTTAAGTTTACCATATTCTAATTTTTTGAAAATTTATAAACCAATTTGATATAGAATAAATTTAGCCAGTTTTTTTGAATAACTTACCCTTTTGTACTTCAGCCTGTATCTGAATACACTAACAGCTAAGTTAGTACTACCAAGCAGTAAAACATCCAAATGTTGAAATATATTTAACATCATTGCCTGGTAAACAGTAAACACTATATAAGTTTTGGCTAAATATATAAAATAAATAAATATAGTATTTAGTATAGGAAAGAGCTTTCTCCTAAAAATGAACATGGTGATTTTTATATCTTTTTAATATCATTCCTTCCTAGGCCTGGGGTGAGGTTTAAATGTGCATTAAGAAAGACTAGCTAGGGGCTTCCCTGGCGGCGCAGTGGTTAAGAATCCACCTGCCAATGCAGGGGACATGGGTTTGAGCGCTGGTCCGGGAAGATCCCACATGCCGCGGAGCAACTAAGCCCATGTGCCACAACTACCAAGTCTGCGCTCTAGAGCCCACGAGTCACAACTACTACTGAGCCCACACGCTGCATCTACTGAAGCCCACACACTCTAGAGCCTGTGCTCCACAACAAGAGAAGCCATTGCAATGAGAAGTCCTCACACCACAACGAAGAGTAGCCCCAGCTCATCGCAACTAGAGAAAGCCTGCACACAGCAACAAAGACCCAACACAGCCAAAAATAATAAATAAAAATAAAATAGATTTTTAAAAAAGAAAAAAATGGCTAAAAATGAGAAAACACCAGTCATCCCTATTAGGAAGACATTAGCAGGACACAGCGCAGTACAGAGGTAGACAAAATAAAAAGGCTCAATCAGTCTGAACATACTTCAACATGTGGAAGAACTCCGATTATAGCCCACACGCCACTTTCCAAGATAAGTAGAAAAATTACCGAAATCTGAGATAACTGGCTTCTTCATCATTCGTCACATACAAAACGTCAGCAAAAGATGGAACTACAGATCCACAGTTAGCTGGGTCCACAGAGTTCAAGAGTGGGATCACCTAAAGGAAAAAAGGAAAAAGTCAGGGAGTCAGGGAAAGACACATGCCCGTGGAATCTATTTATGTAAGTCAAAAATCCACAAGGGTGAAAAGGAAGAAGGATATGCAATAGAAAAACATACACCTATTAGTGAGAAAAAAAACGGAGGAAAGTAATTATTCTAAAGTCTACACATGTGACGATATTCTCTCCCCTGGTGAATGTCATCCAACATAAAACACAAACTAGGGCTTCCCTGGTGGTGCAGCGGTTGAGAGTCCACCTGCCGATGCAGGGGACACGGGTTCGTGCCCCAGTCCAGGAAGATCCCACACGCTATGGAGCAAGCAGCTAGGCCCCTGAGCCATGGCCGCTGAGCCTGTGCATCCGGAGCCTGTGCTCCGCAACGGGAGAGGCCACAACAGTGAGAGGCCCACGTACCACAAAAATAAATAAATAAATAAATAAACAAACCACAAATTAAAAGAATAAAATAAGCTACTCAGAGGTTGCTTCGCATCTGCCAATCTTTGGATATAATTACTTAAAACAATAAAGACAAAGACACACGTGAAATGACTTGTTTCCAGGATAAACTAAAGGTTTTTGGCTTGCAGGAAACATTTCTTCTTTTGTTCTACTCCATGTCCCTAGGAGTACCTGGGATAATTTTACACATGGTGCTTAAACAATGCATGTTGACTGACTTACCTCAAAATTAGGCCTGGGACAAGGTTTTAACGGAAGAATTTTCCCAATAATACGAACAATACTCCGAGCTGATCCATAGTCTTTATTTTCCCAAATCTGCAAAATCTATTTAAACATAAAGCATTGTTTAGAAAGTAGTACTCTATTGAGCATGTTTATATTGATATTACTTATGGAAAAAATGTAAAATATGCAATAACATTTATTTTTAAAAAGAAAATATAGAATGGCATACTTCTAAAGTATTTTCTTCCAAGAATTAAACTTTATTCATATCTGTCTTTAAAAAAGTGGGAAGCAGGGGGATGGGAGTTAACATATACAGATTCCAGGAAGAAAAGATCTTTTGAGAAAGCACCACAAATTCATTCTGTTTTATTTCTGATAATGGCCAAATATCTTGGAGAACTTTATTCGGAAAAATTGTCTCCCCTCCTCCCAGCTAAAAATTCCATCTTTGGGCCCAATGAAAAACGGACAATTTCAATTTTTCAAGCAGTGAATACAGAGTATATTCATGTAATTTCCTTTAAAGGAGAAATTAAAAGGGGAATAAATGAAGCAGGCCCTAAACAGTTTAAGGATGCTTTACTTACTGTCGTACTGGCACAAAAAGAGACATATAGATCAACGGAACACAACAGAGAGCCCAGAAACAAACCCACGCATGTGCAGTCAATTAATCTACGACACAGGAGGCAAGAATATACGATGGAGAAAAGCAAGCGGTGTTGGGAAAGCTGCACAGTTACATGAAAATCAATGAAGTTAGAACACTCCTTCACACCATACGCAAAAATAAACTCAAAATGGTTTGAAGACCTAAATGTAAGACATGACACCATAAAACTAGAAGAAACATAGGCAAAACATTCTCAGACATAAATTGTAGCAATATTTCCTTAAATCAGTCTCCTAAGGCAAAAGAAAAAGCAAAAATAAACAAACGGGACCTAATTAAACTTAAACGCTTTTGCACAGCAAAGGAAATGATCAATAAAATGAAAAAACCTACATATAGGAGAAAGTATTTGCAAACTATGCAACTGAGAAATGGATCCTCTCCAAAATATACAAACAGCTCATACAACTCAATATCAAAATAACAAACAACCCAATCAAAAAATGGGCAGAGGGCTTCCCTGGTGGCGCAGTGGTTGAGAATCCGCCTGCCGATGCAGGAGACACGGGTTCGTGCCCTGGTCCGGGAAGATCCCACATGCCGCGGAGCAACTGAGCCCGTGAGCCATGGCCGCTGAGCCTGTGCGTCCGGAGCCTGTGCTCCGCAACGGGAGAGGCCACAACAGTGAGAGGCCCGCATACCGCAAAAAAAAAAAAAAAAAAAAAAAAAAAAAAAAAATGGGCAGAAGACCTAAATAGACATTTCTGCAAAGACATACAGATGGCCAACAGGTACAAGAAAAGATGCTCAACAGCCCTAACTATTAGGGAAATGCAAATCAAAACAACGAGGTATCACCTCATGTGGGTCAGAACGACTATCATCAGAAAGTCTACAAATAATAAATACTGGAGAGGGTGTGGGGAAAAGGGAACCCTCCTACACTGATGGTGGGAATGTAAATTGGTGCAGCCACTATGGAGAACAGTATGGAGGTTCCTTAAAAAAATAAAAGTAGAGCTACCATATGATCCAGCAATATCCCACTCCTGGGGAAAACTCTAATTCAGAAAGATACACGCACCCCAATGTCCATAGCAGCACCACTTACAATAGCCAAGACATGGAAACAACCCAAGTGCCCATCAACAGATGACTAGTTGAAGAAGATGTGGCAGGCATAGATATAGAAATAGATATAGATATAGATATACATATACATACATACATACATACAATGGAATATTACTCAGCCATAAAAAATAATAAAATATTGTCATTTGCAGCAACATGGATGGACCTAGAGAATATCATACTAAGTGAAATAAGTCAGACAGAGAAAGACAAATATTATCACTTATATGGGGACTCTAAAAAATATTACAAATGAATCTATAAACAAAACAGAGAAACAGACTAACACATAGAAAACAAACTTACGGCTGCCAAAGGGGAAAGGGAAGGGGAGTTATATTAGGAGTATGGGACTAACAGATACAAACTACTGTGTGTAAGATAGAAAAGCAACAAGAATCTACTGCATAGCACAGGGAACTATATCAATATCTTGTAATAACCTATAACGGACAATAATCTGAAATATTATACAACTGATCACTTTGCTGTACAGCTAAAACTACACACTAGTGTAAATCAGCTATATTTCAATTTTAAAAAAGAGAAAAAAAAGAATGCTTTACTTACAGTGGAATACATTTTCTAGTAGTTAGTTCTTGAGAAGATAACAGAAATGAAATGTGCTTCTATAACTCAAATAATAACTTTGTCCTTTAGCTTGGAGTTTCCCATATTGGTGTAAACTATTCCCACAGGAACCTCCCCCAAAATATGACATAACGTTTGTTCTTTTGGAAGTGATTTCAACACAAATGAGGCATTTTCTCTCTTTAAAAAGCATTAAAAATTGGACTTTTCATTTTTCCTGAGATCCCATAAGGAAAATGAAGTTTATTATAAGCCACAGATATAGAGGTAGCATCCTCATGGAAACATCCAGTAAGCAGATGGATACACAGTTCTAGAACTTAGGAGACAACCTGCATTAGAAAGATGGATTTGGGAATCATCAGCATACAGAATACATGACAGGTAAAAATCGAAGCCATAGGACTAGTTGAGAAAAACTGGTGCTAGAGAGAATGATTTGAAAGTCATCAGTACATAGAATCTTCTGCACAAAGTCATGCCATTCCTCTGCTTTTTTTTTTTTTTTTTTTTTGCGGTATGCGGGCCTCTCACTGTTGTGGCCTCTCCCGTTGCGGAGCACAGGCTCCGGACGCGCAGGCCCAGCGGCCGTGGCTCACGGGCTCAGTTGCTCCACGGCATGTGGGATCTTCCCGGACCAGGGCACGAACCCGTGTCTCCTGCATCGGCAGGCAGATTCTCAACCACTGCGCCACCAGGGAAGCCCCATTCCTCTGCTTTTAAATGGCAAGGGTTCTGAATTTATCTGATCATATCCAAGGACCTGGCTCTAACCATTAAATACTGATTCCATCAGCCAGCCTCACAATCTTCCATCAATTCCACCAGCTCAGTTGCCATAACATACTCCATGAATTGCATATTCATTCTCCAATCACCCTCAAAGGTCCCCTGCCACATGGCCCTATTCTATCTATCCAACTTAATTTCCCACTATCCATTAACAAGAACACGTGCTCTTTTGGGTTAAGCAGTTTTCCTTCAGATTGATGGCCTCTCTCAATTTCTTTTCACTAACTTTTCAAAAGGTTGCTGATGCCACTTCCCTTCCTCAATCATCTTTCAAACTACTACAGTTCAGCTGCAGCCACTCTCCACCTACAGAAATCCCTAAAGGCATCAATAATCTACTGATAAGCAAATCTTCAACAATCACTCAGTCTTTATCTTTAATCTCTTCAATTCTGAAATTCAAAATGCTTCAGTAACATCCAGTAACATCCTCCATTACACATCATCAAAGTCAAATATCAAAAGAATGTCGATAACTCCAAAACTGAATCTCTTTTCTTCCTACATTCCAGAACCATATACCCGATTATCTGCAAGACCTTTGTATTTATGTATTCCAACAGCACATATGACTTATCTCCCTACTCAAAGTAGTTTCTCCTATGGAATTGTCCATTTATATTAATGGCTCCATCACTTTTCAACTGTTGTTTAAAACATTTTAATTATCCTTGTCTATTCTAATTCACCACACCAAACAGCAACAATCTGCCCATTTTCTGTAAGCCCCCCTATTATTTTTGTCTCTCTTATATTCAGTCCTGTATTATAGTTATCTGTATACGTTTCTTATATCTCATATTATATTTTAAGCATCATGAATACAAGAACCATGTACTGCTACTCTGCATCACCTACAGAAACAAGCATATTGTCTTAGATGTCGTAGCTACTCAGTAAGTAGACAAAATTTGATTTGCTTATACTTCTCGCACCTAAGCCAACCTCTCTCCTTAATATTTATTCTGAATTTTCTGAGCTATAACTTGCCATTCTATATCCAAGTATCAAACTTAAATTACCTTAAATAAAGCCACTACATATTTTTAAAATATTTTATCTATGAAGGTCATGTCTATCTTTTGCTTCGGTTGTATCTTTTGTTGGCATTTGACCTATCAAGTAAACAGGTTCCTGATAATCTTATCCCTTTTTTAACTCAAACTATCAAAGCTATACTAAAGGAAACTCGCCTTTGTTACACCTATAGAGAAATAACAAATTTGCCTTGAATGTTGACATATAAATCGTTTCCAAAATAAGAACTCAAACAAATACAACAGGTTCATTCAAATCCATTAAAAGACATTTACCTGGTTTACAGGAACACCAAAATATTCCAGCATCTCTCTTAAGATACTCAATATGAATGACATTGGTGAGGCAAATACAGAAGCAAATTTAAGGAAACATTGTTTCTTGATAGCTTAAGGGGAAAAAAATTAGAAAACATTACTCTTGATAAATAAATAACTGCCGCACAAAATTGCATTAAATAACTGGAAAACCCCTTTGGCTACACATTACACCATCAACTAATCTCTCTGGCCAGCATTCTTTTAATGAGAGGAGAGAAAAAGAGGAATGGGAGAATGGGGAAGGGTTGGTAAAAGAAACGTCAATTTATCCGTTAAATTGCATTAAAAATTCATAGGATTTTTTTGAGCCTCTGAAGGGACCTGGTTAATAAACATCAATCAGAGAAACTGGAAACTTAGAAGTTAGTTAGTTGCAACAGCGATGCGCCTTCAAGTTAGTTGCAACAGCGATGCGCCCTCTCTCCGAAAGCTTTGGGCTGAGACTCTTAGGAAGGATGAGTTCAACCCATCCTTGAAAGCAGGCAGGGGGCCGACTCAAGGCTTTGACAAAAGGAAAGGGAGCTCTTCCTCACTAACGTATCGGAGTACCACCCATCCCTCCTCGCTTATTTTAAAGACTATGAACCCCAGATAGGCGACGTGACTTAGTCACCTAACTACTAAATAACAGGCCGAGACTAGCGCCTGGTCACATGACTCTCTGGCCCCAAGCTCCCTCGGCGTCTCTCCTAACCCAGCATGGTCGCCTGGCTTACCTTCCTCCGAAACCCAGCCTCCCGGCAACCACGGGAACTTCAAGCTGCAATCGTTAAGGAACCTTGCCGCGGAATCCGCAGAGGACGAGGCCCGGCGTGCACTCGTCCTGGTCCAGGAGCGCTCAGACGTCCACACGTGTCCGCCCGCGCGCCTCGGCTTGCCTGCCACGGGCGGTGACGACGCCTCCACTGGCCCAGGGCTTGGCCCTGTAGCCCCTCACTCGGCCGGGGTAACTCGGCTGGAAGCGCGGTCCTCCTCCCGTGCGCCACCGAACCAGTCCCTTGCCTCCACGATTGGCTCGCCACTTCCGCGTCCCCCGACTAAACTTAAACTCCGCGGGCCATGACCCGTGCCCGACCTCATTGGACAAGGCTGAAGAGCGTTGCTTGTGACTGGTTACGGAATGACGTCAGGTTATTTACGGTTATTTAGACTGGCTACTGAGTGTCTTCCTCCTTCAAGAGGGCGGGCCTTCAGCGAGGCAGCCAATAGAAGCCTAGAGGCAGCAGGTGGGCGGGGCAGGCCGCGCAAGGACGATGACGCATGCTCAGGACTCGTTTTTAGGTTTCCCGGGTGCTCTCATAATACGGGTGTCTACAGCCCAAAGTATGGAACCGTTATGGCCCTTGGATCAGGCCCACGATCCGGAGTTTGTGCCCCACACAGATCGTCGCAGGGAAAGTGTGTCATCCTCTACATACAGACCCGAAGTGGGGCCGCTCTCCCAAGTCAGCTTGCCGTGCAATGTCGCGATTTAATAATTCATTCGTCTATTCAGCAAACATCTATTATATGCTTATGCGACTAGCAGATGCTAAACGCTGTCATCGAGGAATCTGCAGCACTGCAGTACTTAGAATGTTCGTTCATGAACCGCTCCAGGTTATCCAGGCTGCCAATGCTGATCTGGCCTAGCCTACGATGGTAAAGTGACCACCAAGTCCTGGCAGGTGATATCCCCATTTTCAATTCTGATCTGAGGTTACTGGCTTCATAAGAAACAACAGCTACTGGGCTTCCGTGGTGGCGCAGTGGTTAAGAATCCGCCTGCCAACATCGGAGACACGGGTTCGGTCCCACATGCCACAACTACTGAGCCCGCGTGCCACAACTACTGAAGCCTATGCACCTAGAGCCCATGCTCCGCAACAAGAGAAGCGACAGCAGTAAGCCCACGCACCACAACGAAGAGTAGCCCCCACTCACCGCAACTAGAGAAAAGCCCACGTGCAGCAAGGAAAACCCAATGCAGCCAAGAATAAATAAAATTAAATAAATTTATTTTAAAAAACAGCTACTGCTTCTACTATTTCAGTGAGAAATGCATTGGAGTGACATATGATAATTTAGGATCAACTGTGTCTGCTGCTGACCAACACAATCAAAAAATGGGAGAATTTTCAACTAATTTCTCTATGTGTCCACAACATTTATTCATTAAACTAACATTGAATGTACTATGTGCCAGGCATCATTCTAAAGCACAGGGAATGTAATGAGCAAGGCAGCTGAGGTCCTTGCCCTCCTGGAGCTTACTACATTCTAGTAGAAACCTCGGAGACGATTTCTCTGAGCAATATATATAAAGAACATCTCTCTCCATGATTTATTTTTCCTTATAGCAGTTATACCATGTATATTTATGCTCCACCTACTGCCAAACAAAACTCCAGAATAGGAAATTTGTTTTGACCCATGCTGTATCTCCAGTGTTTTAGAAGATGCCTGGTATATTTGATGGGCGTTCAATAAAATAATTGGATACATTATTTGAATATTTGTTGAATAAAATAATTGGATATGGGATGAGAGAAAACAGACACCAAGAATGATTTGAAACGAAGAAACCGGCAGAACAACAGTGATTATAGTGACAGGTCCAGTAGTCTAGGCTAGATAAGGATTAAAGGAGCAGGAGTGGGGTGCTGGACAAATGTAAAAAAATGCAAATGCATCAGCGACCCTACATAGCATTTTCTCAAGTTCCTTGTCCTTCCCTTTTGCCTTCATAAATAATGATCTTATAACCTCCTCCCTTTCCAATCTGATATCAAACAGCACACAATAGGTCCAAAAGGAGAATATCCCTTGAGAGCATGAGAAGGGAAACCACTAGTACTAAAGCCTCCTTCAGGGTGATTAATAGAGCTCAATATTCAACTTTGATTTAGGTAACAGCACGGTGGGCCCAAGTCAAATGCTAAATCTCCATGAATGCTTTGCTGACAACTTCCCTCTAAAATTAATTCTTCAGTGATCCTTCCTCCATTTTATGTTCACTAAAGTATTCAGACATACCACATCTTGACAACCTTTTACGATATTTGACATTAATATTTTTCTATTAAGTGAAATTACTTTCGTGAACTTTTAGAATGATGCAGAATTTCAGTAATCTTTTCTACCTTTTCTGTCATTTTTGAGTAGTGTTCAAATATTTGATGGCATGCTTTCTAAGATTTTCCTGGCTGTGTTCCCCTCCCGCAGTTGAATCTAGGCCCTCTCAATCCACAGTGTCTACCCTGCTAGTTAGGATTCCACTTTCAGTACTGTCTCCTCAGTGTGGGGTCCTGTCCTTAAAAGGAGGCTTGCCTTGACAGGTCCGTTTTGAGAGTTCACAGAGGTAAAGTATTCCAGTCTCTCTAATCCTTACTGTGGGTACCTTGTGCTCACTATTGGAGAGGAAAAGTCCCCAGTTTTAGTAGGCTCACTTGAGATTCTCCTTTTCAAGCCTGTCAGATGCTACCCCAATTCTTAACTTCTACTCACACAGAAATCAGTACCAGGCAGGTTGGTGATTTGTCCCCATCCCGGTATCTGTGGGTTTGTAGGAAAAGCTTGTCACCTAGCTTAATTGTAAATGCTGTCCAAAGATAATTGATTTTGTTATCCAGATGTATTTCTTCCATTTTCCCAGAACCGTTAATAATACATTATAGTTAATCATCACACTATGTACTGGATCCCCGAGACCAATAGTTTATTCAACTTTACAGCCAATGCTAAGCATACTTTCCCAGTGAATAAACGGAGGCTGAGGGCTGGCGTGAACAGAGGCTAGAAAGATGTGTACTCAATCTTGCCAACTGCCCAGTTGAAACCCCATTAGCCTTCTGACACAAGGCTAAGTTTTAGGTGATTGGGAGTACTCGAATTACTATAATTATCTTAAGTAATGGGGCAGGATACAATGTAACATTCTAACAAGTAGGCAATAGCCTCTCCAAACTTAACCATAGGATCTCATGAAAAGGTGATATCCAGATTGGGATGCACATGCCCAGAAAGCTCATTTAGTTTTACATTTCAAAAATATAAAAAATACTTAGGGCCTTTTTCCTTCTGTTCTGCTACCTATGCTTGAAACCTCTCAGCGGCAGTAGTAATGCAGTACACTTAAACCAACCAGCACTATTTAAAAGATTACATACCTCTTAAAGTTTCATTAAAACTTTACAACTGTTTATTCAAAACTTTTAAGTATTAGTTGACACTAATTAGGACCCAGATTTCCCTTGATATTAAAATCGTGTTTCAAATTAAACTGTCCTGAAAATCTCCTCTGCTTTTTGTATTAATAAAAATGACTAATGTAAAATACAATTGAGACCTACTACCTATGTATCTATACCTACTATATATCTATAAATTGCTATTTACTTGTGATATATTAAAATTACAAAATCTAAGTTAAGTAAGTCTAAATGCAGGAATTATTTTATTTGAACCTTTAAATAATTATATAAAAGCCTAGGTTATTGCAGTTTGAATCCAAAGGTCTTATGTGTTTATTGGCTACTCATACTATTTTTGAACAAAAATATTTAGACCTCTCTAAAAGCATAAAGGTGAACTGCGACTTGATTTTTCTGGTTCCATTATTTTTAGAAAATTCATATGACAATAGATTCTATACTGTTTTCTGATACAATCATATGTACACAAAGAGATATGCCTTGACTTTCTCAAACACTTAAAAAGTTTATTAAAACCTAGAACACAGAAAACATAGTTAAAGGATGTCCTTCTGGTTTTACTCTGCTTCTGGATCATCCAGACAGTCCAGTTAAACATCTTTACTCCTAATGCTTGCTTCCATTTAGTCCTTTTCATTTTTTAGCAATAATCAACTAATTTTCAAAACTCTCATGGTCCAAATAACAGGAAAAAAAACCACTCTACTTCATAAAAATTCCAAATAACTTATTTCGATTGTCTGACAGTAGCAATCATGAAAAATTTAGCATATTTCAAAAAAGAATATGGCATAAATCTTAAATATTGAAGTTCATTCCTATCACATTGAAAACTGTAGCAATAATACAGCATTTCTAATTATCACAAGTAATTTCAGTTGATAACACAGTTTAATAAAGCAAGCACCTGAGAGTAAAATGTAGTTAAGTAATTCAGATAGCTAGAAAAAAGTTCAGGTTCAGGTAGCCCAGTATTCCTGCTATGGAGATATCCAGATTCCTCATACTTCTATAAGCAGAAAACTATAATATTCACAAGCTACCTACTCCTTTAATTTTACTTTTGATTGAAGTACAGTTGACTTACAATGTTGTATTAGTTTCAGGTATACAGAAAAATGATTCTTTTCCCGTATAGGTTATTACAAAATATTAAGCATACTTCCCTGTGCTATACAGTAGGTCCTTGTTGGTTATCTACCTTGTATATAGTAGTAATGTGTATCTGCTAATCCCAAGCTCCTAACTTATCCCTCCCCCACCCTTTCCCCTTTGGTAATCATAAATTTGTTTTCTGTCCGTGGGTCTATTTAAGTTCATTTGAATTTTTTTTTAAGATTCTACATATAAGCAATATCATATGAGGATTCCTAGGTCCATCCATGTTGCTGCAAATGGCACTTCATTCTTTTTTATGGCTGAAATATTCCATTGTGCATATATATCACATCTTCTTAATCCATACCTCTGTCAATGGACATTTAGGTTGCTTCCATGTCTTGGCTATTGTCAACAGTGATGCTATGAACATTGAGGTGCATGTATCTTTCAGAATGGTTTTCTCCATATATATGCCCAGGAGTGGGAGTGCAGGATCACATGGTAGATCTATTTTTAGTTTTTCAAGGAGCCTCCACATTGTTCTCCACAGTGGCTGCACCAATTTACATTTACATTTCCACCAACAGTGTAAATGGGTTACTTTTTCTCCACACCCTCTCCAGCATTTATTATTACTAGACTTCTTGATGACAACCATTCTGACCCACATGAAGTGATAACTCGTAGTTTTGATTTGCATTTCTCTAATAATCAGCCATGTTGAGCATCTTTTCATGTGCCTTTTGGCCATCAACATTTAGGGCTATCTGCCCAATTTTTCATTGGGTTGTTTTTTTGATATTGAGCTGTATGAGCTGCCTGTAATATTTTGGAGATTATTGTTAATTGGCTTATACCAATCAAATCTCTCGTTGGTCGCACTGTCTGCAAATATTTTCTCCCATTCTGTAGGGTATTTTTTGGTTTTGTTTATGGTTTCCTTGCTGTGCAAAAGCTTTTAAGTTTAATTAGGTCCCACTTGTTTATTTTTAATTCCATTACTATAGGAGATGGATCCAAAAAGATATTGCTGTGATTTATGTCAATGCCTACTCTTTTAAAATATCTAGTTATCAAGATTAACTCACTGAGTCAACAAAAGTCTATATAACTATGATTTTAATCTACTGGCTCTGGTTCTGCCCTCCAAATATGGAACATGTTAAAATGATGAGGAGGCTAGGCAAAGTGATATCAAACGCTCTTCCTGGTCCTATTTGATCCGAATTTTACTATATTTCCTCTTCTAAGGGAAAGCCCTTTAAGTACTTGAAGACTGCTATCAAGGACTCATCCCAGTCATCGCTTTTCTATAGTAAACATACCTTTTCCAATTATTCATGTGACAATATTTCAGACCTCAAGCTTCTGGCTCTTTCCTTTAAATATACTAAATATTTTCACTTAAAATCACAGTACTCCAAAACAACACACGAGGTAACTTGAGCCATGTATAAAAAGATTAAGGTTCCAACTCTTCTATTCATAGCAATCTGAACTCTCTCCTGTTCAGCTCATTTTTAAGGTGGCTTAGATTGACTTAAGTTTTAGCAGGAGCCATTAACTGACTTATACCAATCAAATTTCTATATATCCACACGCAGTTAACATGCTTTCTTTTATACACTCAAGGAGAATTTATTACATACCTATGGTATGTATGTCTTACACAATACACAATGCTAAGTACTAAACATTTCTTCTAGCAAAGCATGACACATAAACAGAATGAGTTGCTAGCCTAAAAGAATGAGGACAAAAGAGGAATTTTTAGGTTTTTTGGTAGGGTGTAAGATTTTAAGATAGGTAAGTGAACAAGGAGTGGGATAAGGCAAGAGAAAAAAAAAAAGCTGCTCACAGGAAATTCCCATAGTTCATCCTAAGATTTAGGCAACAAGAAGTCATCGAAGAATTTTTAGCTTAAAAAAGACAATTTTCAGTTGAAAAACATCCCACAGATGGCAATTAAAAGATAAAATTTATAGGTTAAGGTGTCCAAATCAGAAGACTATACTGCAGCAACTGGGGCAAATGATAAGCATCTACCACAGTTATCACAGGGATGAAAAACAGCCAACACGTTGATTTTGAAAGTTGAGTATCACCAAATGAAGGCATAAAAAATAACTGTATACTGACATTAACCAGTTAAATTCTGTCATCTTTTTATGTCTACATTTGGTGATACTCAATCTTTCAAAAAAGATTCCAAGTGTATTTAACATTACCTTCATGGCAGGCTTAGAAATACCCTGGAAGCTTAAAGTTTCTAGGGAATTCCATGGTGGTCCAGTGGATAGGATTTGGCTTTCACTGCTGGGGCCCGATTTCAATCCCTGGTCAGGGAACTGAGATCCCACAGGCTGCGTGGCATGGCCAAAAAACAAAAAGGCTTCTTGTTTTCCCCTTCCAGTACAAGACAGAAAAAATTACGACCTCCCATAATCAAGGACTAGATTGGGTGAGAGTATGATTCTTAATTCTTAATTTTAAGTGGCGCTTTACAAGCCATGGAATTTGCAATTACTATGACAATACCAAGAAGTTATCATTGCCAAATACAGAGTTCATGCTGTGAATGTACATCCTTTCATCACCTAACTGTACGGTGTACTTACTATCATCTACTTTTATTTTGCTCTTCCTATTTTGCGGGGTATTTCTTTTGGGGGGGGTTGTTTTGTTTTTATTTTTATTGGACTACAGTTGATTTACAATGTTGTGCTAGTTGCAGGTGTACAGCCAAGCAACTCAGTTATACATACACATATATCTATTCTTTTTCAACTTCTCCCATTTAGGTTACAGAATATTGAGCAGAGTTCCCTGTACTAATACAGTAGGACTTTGTTGGTTATCTATTTTAAATATATACCATCTTTTATTAAAAGGAGGGCTCATTATTACTGAATCAGGAAGTTGGGCAACCCTAAGAGATTACTAAGAAAAATCTGATCCCAATTCTTAGGAGACAACCATTAAAACCACTTACCCAACCCTTTTCTACTTGCAAGAATCAAGATTATCATCTGCTCTTTAAGAGCTCTGGAAATCAGCTCACTGTTGTGAAATACACACCCTTGGGAAAAAATCTTTCTTACGTACAGATCATTATAATTAAGACACATTGTTTGGAATTTTTCTCCTAGTATTGGTGGTAAGTGGCATCCTAATGCCTGTTCTTTTTTAACCAGTGGGATCCATTTTTAAAAGCTAAAGTACTAGGAGGTAATACAACAATATAAAGAGAGCTAGCACACTTAATATACAACTTCGGCTTCACTTGCATAACTGACACACTAATCATTACTGAATGCTTCTAAAACATGAGTCCAGCTCATAAATCTACACAACCTCTACTAAAGCTCTCAAGTCAGACAATACAATAATTTCAGTATATTCCTGAATTCCAAGAAACTAATAACTTTTTCATTTAAAACTTCATTAACATAGACTCCAAATTTTTAACATCTACCTCAATAAACCGAACATTAGACCCTTGACATTCAGATTTAACAATAATGCCTTCAACTATGTGAGAACCCTAAATGCCATGTAACAGGTAATATTCTAAAATTTTGTTAAAGGATGTATAACAATCTACTACTCACAGACTGAGTCTAGTCAACTACAATCCCATGAAGGTGAAGTTTGTTTCTCCATGTCCCTTCCCTATTTAGCAACTTCATAAACTTAGGTCTCTGTACTTCTCTTTCTGAGAGTGAAAGAAATACTGTTCCATACGGAACAAAGTATTTCCCAAAGGGATTCCAGTTGAAAGCCAAAGAGAGGAATTCCCTGGCGGTCCAGTGGTTAGGGCGCTGAGCTTCCACAGCAGGGGACAAGGGTTGGATCCCTGGTCAGGGAACTAAGATGCCACATGCCGTGCCCAAAAAGAAATAAAAAAGCCAAAGAGAAAAAGAACAAAGCAACTAACTCTCTTTAAAAATAAATGTCCCGGGCTTCCCTGGTGGCGCAGTGGTTGAGAATCCGCCTGCCGATGCAGGGGACACGGGTTCGTGCCCCGGTCCGGGAAGATCCCACGTGCCGCGGAGCGGCTGGGCCCGTGAGCCATGGCCGCTGGGCCTGCGCGTCCGGAGCCTGCGCTCCGCAATGGGAGAGGCCACAGCAGTGAGAGGCCCGCGTACCACAAAAAAAATAAATAAATAAAAATAAATGTCCCACGGGCTTCCCTGGTGGCGCAGTGGTTGAGAATCCGCCTGCCGATGCAGGGGACACGGGTTCGTGCCCTGGTCCGGGAAGATCCCACATGCCGCGGAGCGGCTGGGCCCGTGAGCCATGGCCGCTGAGCCTGCGCGTCCGGAGCCTGTGCTCCGCAACGGGAGAGGCCACAACAGTGACAGGCCTGCCTAGCACACACACACACAAAAATAAATAAATAAATAAAATAAAAATAAATGTCCCTAATAAATAAAATAGCACACTTTTATGTAGCTAACTGGTACATAGTGTTACAATTACCCAGTATAGTTCAGCATACATGTACAGAGTTCTTACTTCTTTAACAAAGTTCTGAAGGAATAACTTGTCATTTGTATTAGTCAAAATGTATCTGTCTTAGCACACAAATTCTGTGAAAATGCTTGTTTAAAGTCACGGAATGGTTCACTTTATATTTCAAATAACCTAGAAGAGGGGCATGGTAAGAATCACACCAGATCTAACTTAAAGTGAACAAAGAGTAAGTTAAAAAACAAAAAAAACCCCACTCTTTTTAGTTATTAACTGACTACTATTTCTAGAAAGAAAGAGAAGTAATGCTGATTTCTCCATCATAATATTATGGCTGACAAGTTCCTGTATGATGAACACAGGAACAGGAGGGCTAGACTATAAGTCTGAAATTCCTGTATTCATTAACAATGGCTTAGAATTACCCACTGTAAAATTTCCCATTTTCCCAGGAGAAAAAAGAAAAAACAAATGGGGATTTGAGCAGTTTTATAAAGTATTTATCAACTCTGAAAAAGCCACATCATACCAGTAATTTTACTAACAGATAAGCTGGTATTCTAAAATGAGACATAAGCCACTGACATCAGTTGTATAGAACACACACAGAAATAGTCTCAAAATCAGGTAAACAAACAACAGCTATTACCACTTATGACATTTTATTGGCATATGACAATTTACAAGGGTCCCTGTTGCATTATACATCACACTGAGTAAGAATCATTTAGCCATCTACATTCATTCTTACTGGATATATTTTTACTCAAATTATAACTGAATTCCCAACACTTGATTTTAACTGTGACAGAAGGGAAAAACAGTAAGTCCTTAGAGTAGGCTGCAACTGGAAAAACAAATTTTGTTTTAATTAAAATTCCTAGGATGTTGAAAGGTATACAGACCTAAGGACTGAGTCATGGCCTTCTTAAAACAGCTTTCTTAATCCTTTCTGGAAATATCCTTTGGTTCATTTTTATTTTCCTTCTCTAAGCAAAAGGAAGTCTGTTAATGCAGGTTATCAAGGAGTTACTATTTTCTAGCACTTGTAAACCAATATCCTTACCAAGAGGAACCATTCAGCTTTTTTTTATAACATGTCATGAAGTAGGGTGTTAAATTGCAGTTTAAAAAAATTCACAACGCTACTTTTTATATGCTTGGCTCTAAAAAATGATAACATCCACAATGTCATTCTATTGCAGTGTTTTCACAATCACCCTTCCTACTATGTTCTAATAGGATACTCTTTCCTCAATTTTATTTAATAAAACTAACCAAATCATTAACATATTTGGGCTAAAGCAATGCATTTGCACTTAAAATATAACCTGCTGGTAGGACCTGGGTAACTTTATGCCTACTCCCTATTAAATAATTTCTCAGTAGGTCCCCCTTTCCTGTTGTCTTATATGGAAAAGCAAAACTGCACATGTATAGACATGCATAGAGATTCAGTATCTAACCAAATAATAACTGTTAAAATAAAAGCTAAATTTATTTGTATAAAATAAAATGGTCATGAAAATTCTCCTGTGTCGGAGATCAAATCCATGTTGCTTTAGCATGTAATTAAGTATTATTCTGACTAGGAGAATATCAGTTATGCCCTGATTAATGAAACACACAGTTGCTTTGACACTATTTCCTCTGCTCAAACAATTTCAGAAAGACAAAATAAAAATAACCATGCAGTACTTAAGGATCTTAGGGCCATGAAACATCACATATACTGAGTTTTGTTTTCATGTTTTTCCCTCATACAGCTCTTAGCTAATGCCTCTGACTGCATTTAAGGTGCTAGAAGAGCACCTGTAAACCATCAGTGAGGATGAAAGAGCCATACACTTAAGATGTTTAAAAGTTTACACTAACAGAATAAGCATTATCTCCTTTTAATGCAAACATAAAAATTCAGTTGCTGAATTAACAAGTGAAATTTGACTACTTTTATATATGCTCTAAGAGCAGACAGACTTAACACTGAAATTTACTATTTTGGATTTTCATTCCTTCTAAGAGATATCATCATAAACATAAAGGCAATTCACATTTGAAAGATTATCTTCCTGAAGAATAGAACCCTTGGGAAGAAAAAGAAAACCCATTTTACAAACTGCAACTGAAATATGGAAAAAAATAAAAAACAAGTTAGATCAATGTTGTGACAAACTTCCTGTCAGATCCTTTTATTGGTGACATATGAAAAACAAGTTACTTAAAATACCAATGAGCAGTATATTCTGTTCGCCTATTATTCCTTATGGTTAGACTACAAACTAATGATTTGGCTGTCCAAAAGCTCAAATAAATATGTAAGGTATGATATCAGGTACACGTCTTTTTAATGTATCAAGTTACTCTGCAGAATAATCCTCTTCCATACCAATGCCAGGATTACAGGTTTTATTCTGGTTTTTTTTTTAAAGTCTAAGACATTCGGTAGGAAGGGGTTTTTTACCAGTTTCCTCTCTCAAACAATAGCTGATATCTAAGACCATGACTCAAACTTTCAAAGAAGAATAGAAAGAGAATATTGAATTTTGAACTCAAATAGTAAAGGTTTCTATATAGGCCACTGCTTGCTTTCAGTTAAAAAAAAAAAAGAAAGAAAGAAAAATATTCTCATACTTTTCAATCTAGCTTTTAACAGCTTTATACTTTTTTCACTATTGGCAAAGTTTCTTTTTCCTTCTTAAACATTTGCTGAGGTGTTAAACTAGCTTAGTTTACCAAAATAACAACTTTTTCCATGGTACACTTCAAAAATTAAGTCACCCTACAATGTAGTGTGTTTGAATTAAGGAGAATGTTAAACAGATGTATACAGTTAAAATAGTTAGTGTGGTTTCTATAAACAATTGCTATTCAGGGATTTGTATGTAGAGCTAACGTTTACTTCAGAATAAACATTAACAAACAGGGAGGGAAGAGAATCAGAACTTTCACAGAGCTGTACTTGACCATATCTTATAGACAAAGCAGAATTACAATGCATGTAACAAAAACAGTAAAAGTATTTTTTTTAAAAGTTGTTACAAATATGGTACGTAACAATTTTCTACTTTATTTCAGTACAATTTTCAACATACAGTCTACTATTTTTCAGGATATTTGAAGACTTAAAACAAAATTTCTCTAGACTACTACTTGCAAACAGTAAAATTTAAGTAAAATGCTTACATTCTTATTTGAAAACAAAAATCATGTAAAAAAATGGTGGGTGCAAGTTCCATTCTCTGTTGCAATCTCACTTCAGATTTATTATTCCTAAAAAAAAAAAAAAAAAAAAGAGAGAGAGAGAGAAAGATTAGCAAAGACATGAAAAGTGAAAATGATCCAAAATAATCATTGTTCCTAAAAATTAAATAATTAACTGACTGGCCCACCAAACCCATACATAAGAAAATGTAAGAATCACTAACAAGTTGTAAATTTCTACCTTTTCTTCTTTGCGTCTGTCCTTCTTTTCTTCATTATTTTCCATGGTCTCTTCTTCATCTTCAACAATCCCGTCCCCTTGATATTTGTCATGAGTCCATTTTGGACTGCTACCTGATTTTTTGAAGTTAAAGCGCCCTCTGCCACGTTGAAAAGTACCACGACCTCTTCCTCTTTTGGCCCAATAATCCACACCATCATCTCTGTCATCATGCTACAGAAAGGTTAAAAACAATCATGAATGAAACGTCTTTCTTGTAAGGAAGATGATTATATCCCCAATCATAAATCAGGGTATAAATTGTCTGAAGATTGGGTAAATGAGATTGGTGCTGTTCCAAAACACAAAAAATAAAACTGAACTTTTCAACAAAAACATACTCCATCATGAAACCAAATAGTTACATCCTATTGCTTCGTAACCCAAGCATTTGAGAGCTGCCCAGTTTTTTTGGAGAATCTCAACTGCTAAATTACTGCCAATTTTCAAAATTTTTACTTTTTTGCTTTCCGTTTTTATTTCAGTCTAAGTCCACTTATTAATATACTGTGTATAAATGATAAAATAACCGATATTTTTCCCCAAAAAATTACCTCAGTCATAAATATGCAACAAAGCATAAAAATATCATTACATTATCAGTAACATTTACTAAATAAAACAGGTGATAAGAATTATAATTTACATATAGCAACAGATTTTTTAAATCCTGAGATTTAAATCTAAATCAACGTGTATTACACATCAGTCTTCTTGGCAAGGAAATTTCACAAGCCAAATCATGATGGTGTGGTCCCTAGAGTAATATCTCAACTTCTTTCTTCTTCACTAACCTAAAATACTGCAGCTATTATTACAGTCCAACCTTAATTTTTCATTAAATGCATCCAAAAACAGATGTTCCCCAAGTTACAAATTGTTCCTTTAATCAAAGTATCTGCAAAATTGAAAAGTTCTTGACTTTGTCAATAAGCAGAAGAGTATTACATCCCGAAGTACAAAACAAAAAGCCAAAGCTCTCCTGTAATGTAATTTAACTGCTGCCCACCTCAAACTTACTTTTAAGTTCATACCTACAAAAATGGGAGTGACACCCCTTTATGAGACAACAGGCATAATGCAAACAATGTTGCATACACTGTATACAAGTACAATCTACATACATAAGTACAACTTATGGAGTACTGATATTGATCAGCTGTCCAAAAGTCACTAAAACTTTTCAAATACATAATATGAACACATTTTCAAAACATGCAATGTGCCTTTGTGCATACTCATGTAATACAGATCACCCTCCTGAATGACTTGAAAAGTTCACACATGTAATTAACAGACTATATAAAAGACCCCTTACCCATATCTAATAATCTAGCTTTACCAAACCAATAAAAGATGACTAGGCAGAGATGTGCATGACTCAAAGAATGAACTTAGGAACTATCAAAAGTGTAAATTTCAATATATCAGAAAGTTCAATTGTAAACCCAAAATAAACTATTTTAAAATAGTCTGCCACTCAAAATAATATGCACACACAATTACATAATTTCAGGCTCCCTTTTGGTATTAACACAACTAACTCTATATAGCCTTTATGCTTTCTTGTTTGTGGTATTTACACAGTATTCCATGGATCTGTAGGAAGAAGCAAACGGCCATTGAAGCCAGAGGCATGGGTTTCAATCTTAACAGAAACTGTGTGACTTTACTTCCTCATTTAGAAAAACCAGAGATAGCCTTGAAGGAACACAGACATCTGTAAAAAAAACTGCCCGGCCCAGTGCCTGACAAACAAGCAAACAATGGTGGTGATAATATTTATATGGTGCTTATTACTCATCTAATTCTCACAATAACCCTGGTAAAATACTGTTACTAACCCCATTTTAGATATAAAGAAATTGAGGCACAGAGAAATTGAGTAACTTGCCCAAGGCCACAGAGTCAATCTTTTCCACTGCCCCTTATGCCCATTATCCACAGAATACGTTTTCTAGGTATCTTGGTGACAGTAAATAGTTACCATATGAGGTAGCTAAGAGCTGAAACAGAAAAAGCAGTGGCAAAACTAGACACTATAGTTAAACTAGCAATTACTTTTAAATATACAATCATCTGAAATTAAAGAAAACAAAAGCTCCAAGATCACACTGTGTTTTTCAGAGGGTATCCCGGCAGCTACCTCAGTGACATTTTGATGCTAAGCACACTAACTTTTTTATTTTTCTTTTCGCCGCGCCAAGAGGCATGTGAGATCTTAGTTCCCTGATCAGGGATTGAACCCATGCCCCCTGCAGTAAAACCATGGAGTCCTAACCACTGGACCACCAGGGAAGTCCCTAAGCATACTACTAACTCTTAATCCTCAAATTCTTACAGCCAAGATTTTAGTCTTATTACAGACTATTACTTCATAGATGACAAAGAGGATGTTAGATATTTACAATACACAGCCAACAATATGTTAACAAAGGAGGCCAGATCAGAACCAAGACCTTCTGAATCCTCTGATCTCTTCTGTATAGAATGATCAAATTTCAAAGAGTGAATTTATTAAAGCGCCAACCCAAACGTCCTTTCCCACAAGGGATTTTCTTTTCCTCAGATGACATCAACTCAACACGGAGAACTTGCCCATTTTAGTACTTTCCCACTTGCTCCAACTCTTCACATACTCTCACCTCTCCAGAGAATTTCCGGTTCTAAAAAGATTGTATCTTTCCTGGAATACTTATTATTGAAAACATTACCTTATCTTTGCATAAATCAAATTTCTGAGAAGGAAAATTTCAGATTAAGAATGCAACAAATGTTACTATTACTCAGTACTGGAGGAAAAATGATACAAGCTTTAAGAACCTTTTGGAGCCCAAGGTATGGGTTCAAATCCTGACCCCACCCCTACTGGCCATGTATGTATTTTTGGTCAAGCTGCTCAATCTCTGTACCTCTGCGTTTTTCATCTATACAAGTGGAATAATGGCCCTACCTCAAAAGGACTTCATAAGCATGATATATGTAAAAGACTTAGAATGGTGCCTAGCATAGTGTATGTTCAATAAATGCTATCCGTTATTACTACTAAGTGTTAAACATTTCATTACTCTGGACATTTCCATGTTTGTCAAAACCTAGGGGAATCTATAATTTTCAACTCCATTTAGTCTCAAATTTTTTAAAATATTTCTATTCTCAACACTAGCTGTCTGAAAAGTCAGACCTATTCAGACTACGCAAAATATTTTAAATTTAAATTCCCAGGTAAAAACCAGAGTTGTCATTCCAACAGCTCATTAATTAAGAAAATAATTAATTTTGGAAACTGATTTATAAGAAAAAATGTGATGTGTTAAGTTTACTTCTAGTGAGCATTAGTCTGTGACAAATGTATGTTTATGTCTATATTTATATAGAAATGGAGATTTTAAAACATAACCCAGAATAGCAACATACAAAATGTTAAATAACACTCTTCTTAATTAATATAACTAATGCCTAGCTATATGACAATAAAAAATAATCATGTCCCAATTTAAGACAAAAACTATGATACTGGAGACTGAAAGAACACCATAGAAAAATGAAGGTCTGGCCTAAATTAAATATTCGTAAAATGTTTAAGGGTGCTGAACAATTACTATCTACTTGTTCACCTCTCATTTCCCTCTTAACTTTTTGTCCTTTCACAATTGCTCTATTTGTCTGGCATTTTTACAATCACTCACTCCTCACCCCACCTTTGCAAGGTTGGCCTTTTCATCTCTTCTGACTGGGTGATCTTACTGTGGCTTTGTGACTATATGATGGCTCCTAGACTTTTTTCTCTCTAGATCTGCATTAGCAACTGCCTATTGCACATTTCCACTTAATTTCTGCCTGGCACTTCAATAACAGAACTTAATCTTCACCTCAAATTAGCTGCTTTCCCCTTTATTCCCTATCTTTGAGAGATTCCATCTTCTCACTACCAACACCCAACTAGTGGCTCCCTAAATAAGCCTTCATAAATGTTCCTTAAACTTTTCTCAAACCTATAGCACCTTAGTTCAAACAATTATTTCCCAGATCTGCTTGTCACAACCATGATTTTCCAAACTCTGCTTAACCTCCAAATTTATTCAAGTATTATGGCCTTCCAAAATTTGGCTCCCGCTTTTTCTTAGTTTTCCCAAACTTACACCATCTAGCCATCTGAGTATTGGAGTTCTCTATTTAAGGATGTTTCACCCCTGCTTTCTTACAGTACACCTGCTCATCTTTTAAGCTCAATTCAATCCAAAATCATCTACGAAGTTTCTCCTAATCAGTATCTCCTTTGCAATAATCCACCATTTCCTCCTTGGGAGGAGATCGACCATATATGTATCTAGAATGTTCTCCACTACTAGGTCTCGTAAGCCAAGAAACGAAATATTTATCTTTCCATCTATAGCATAAACAGCAGTCTACTATTCATAAATTCTTAAATCAAAAAGGAGATAGGTCTTTTAAACTTTTCTGTAACTGAATAAAATGCCTTTCCACTTTCCAGACTGTCAACTCAAGCATAAATTTCTCCTCACAGGAGCATATGCTGTGCAAACATTATGCTTAACTTTTTCAGACTCTTGGTCATTAAAGTACCCCAAAAAGAGGCAAATGGAAATTAATTTTTGAAACAGCTACAACACCCATTCTTCAAACAAAATATAGATCTACTTCAGAATACAGCTCTGTAACTCTAATTTAGCTGATGGCATGGATATTCAGGTCTATTCAAATATATTCATAAAAAGCCAAATGAAAGATACATTTCTATAAAATCCAGTACTATTTTCCTCCTTGCTTCGAAAAAACAATTCATCTTCAGAAATAGTCTCTAAAACATGACTTCCCTGAGAAGCTATGACAAAAATGAGTATTCTGGTAATGGTTTTTGGTATTTTCTCAAGTTTCTATAATACAGGAAAAAACCCTCTTCTCCCATGCCAAAGTGCAGAAAATTTCCATCATTACCTAGACAATCTTTCAGGACCCACCTCCTCTGGCTTCATCCCTTATAAAACTACTTCAGAGAGAAGAGCATCACAAGGAAGCACTAAATTAATGTGTATCTAGCAACTTTTCCATAATGTAATTTTTCATCTTCCTTTTACTCCAATAAAAGTTAACAGCCTCCTAAGGACCTTAATTACATATACTGTGAAAGAATTCTTCTCCTTGTCTTTCAATTAAACAAATAGCTGCGATGATGAAAAGTAAATCTTAATGAGAAGCTTCTACAACTTTTACCGTCTTATAGACAGATATGAAACAAGTTACTGTTCTTCTCTGAATGTGGCTATCAAATCAGGTATATTTTTACTTTACCCTGATCAGCCCATAGGTGGTATCAATAAAGTATAAACAGGACTAAAGGGACCCACATTTTCAAAACTTCAAAATCATCTGGGTAATGATTTATTCTAAATGTTTCCTATATGATGGTGAAATCTTCTCATAGTAGTGGATACCTGTACTCAAATGTATTCACCCAGTATGCTTTGAAAATTAATGCAAACCAAATAAACAGAGATTTCTAACACCCACCAAGAAGTACTTCTTGCTCTTTGGGGTATATTCTGGATCCCATTCCTCTTCCTTCGGTCTCTTTTGAAAAGTAGTATTTGAGTTGTTTGGACCAGTATTTGTCCCAGCAAAAACTCCTCTGGCTCTTCCTCTGCCTCTAATTCGAAACTGATTAACATTAACAAAGTTGTTTAGTAATGAAATCAAGAGGTATTAAGTTACATGCAAACTCTAATTTTACTGCAGTAACAAAAAACATTCCCTAATTTCTTTCCTAAATCTCAACTTCATGGCCACTGAGGCCAGTAAGGAGGCAAAAAATTCTGCCTACTGAAAGCTGAGTAGGTTAAGAAGAAATGCAGTCAACCTAATTAGTTGACAGTGCAGTCAGAATACTGCACTTTCAAGGCCTGAACTAAAATTTTTAAATAATCAAGTTGGTTTGTTTCCCTTCTACTAGCCAAGAGTTGTCGAATTCCTAACACTAACATCCCAAGTGTTCAACTACACCTATCACCATATAGGCAAAGCTCTTCTCTTTCCCAAATGATCTATTAGTGAACCCCACTAATAACCAACTGGATACTTGCTCAAGGTAGGAATCTGAATCTAGAAATTAAAGAGTCAAGAAGATGCACTACTATGAAGTCATTAAATTAACAACTTTAACAAATTTATGAAAACATGGGAATAATGCACATGCTATGTAGAATGAAAAGATATAATTTCTATGATTGATACACGGATAAACAAGAACTTGAAGAAAATATGCAAAAATGAAAATAGTTGTCAATACAGAAATGAACATATGGATTTTTTTGTTTCAAGACAATTTTTTCAAGAACTAAGTGATTAAAGAAATGGATCTCAATCATTAACTTTGCTTGACTCTTGGGTCTCTAAGCACTATGTACAGTTACTGATTCCAATGTTAAGGAAAGTTATCTAGTATATATAGATGCTTCTAAATCTCAAATTGGCATTTTATTTTTTTTAAATCAGGCAAAAACATTTATTTACTTTACATACAAAGAAAGCATCATCCCAGCTCCAGCCCTTCCTCACTCCCCCTAAATGGCATTTCTTAATAACGATATATCAAATACCATTTTATTTTTCAAGCCTATAGGTGTAATGACTCACACAACAGACAATGTCTAAAACATATATTTTACTTTCCTTATGTATAGTACTCTAAAGTAAAGTTCTACCAAATGATCAAAGATAATTTTATTACTTACAAAGGTTCCTCGTGGTCGGCTAACTCCTCCAAAGCCTGAGTATTCTTTCAGTTCATGGTGAGTTTTAAATTCTTCTTCTCTTTCCTTCTTACTCTCCTTTTCTTCTCGAGAACTGGGAGAAGAAGGTGATGCTGAAGAGGATGAAGATCGAGAATGATCTTGCTCTCTACTTTTATGTTTACTGCAAAATAAAGGAAACAAAAAATGTGTGCTATTTTTAAAAAAGATAAAAAGACCCTGTTGAATCTTACAATAAGGGATATTTTTCAAGTCAAAAAATCTATCCCCTATTAAAATTATTATGCAACTAAAATGATTGGGTGTTAAACTCTGACAAAGTCTGTTTCCATTCTCCTTCAATATTTGTTTTACATCACTACTGAAAAACATGGTATGACATGCCAGTTAGAAACTAGCAGTCTGGAAACTTCAAGAATAAGGTTCAGTTCTTCAATATTTTTAACTTATTTTTATTTTAAGGAAAGGAAGAGAAGAGTAGGAAAAAGTAAGAATGGTCTTAAGGCCATGTTTCAAAATGAATGCAGTTTGTACACCCTGGGTGAGAACAGTTGATATCGTTTAGGCCATAACTCCGTTATTGAAATAAAAAGCATATGACATTACAAATACCAGTCATAAATTAAAAAACACAAGTAAAATCCACCATTTACCTAATGAATAGCAAGGAAAACAATTATCTATAATACTTCTTAGTACTCCTATTAATTATTTGACTCTATGATGATCAATTTTACATGATTCTAATGCAACACCCGAAAAGGTCATACCTGTGATAACTCTTACCACTTCTAACAGTATCCATGGAAACATTACTTTGAAAGACTAATACACATTGCTATTTCAAAAAAACTAGTCCTTCCTCCCCCCCATCTCGCCCATGTTAAACCACTAGACATCAGTTTAAAATTCTTGTACTCTGGGTGTTATGAGTTGAAAAAGTGCGGAATCAAGCATAACGAACCAAAGTTCTTACACAAACTGTTTCTAGAAATGCACTGCATTGAAGTCCAACCTCCTGATGTAGCCTGGATAATAGGACACATTAATTTGTCATTTTTTTTTTCAGTGTTAGCTTGCTATTCCAAAGTTTTTGTCCTCATCCACCATAAGCCGTGTAAAAGACAAATATATTTTTGCTGTAAAACAAATAATTTTAATTGTTTAAATTTAAACATTTGATTACACAGTCAAAATTGAAAGCAATTAAGCTGACAATTATTAAAGGCTAATTAGAAGCTAAAACCTAACTCAGACAGTTTTAACAATTACCTGTCATCTTTGTAAGATTTGTATTCCTTGTAATCTTTTGGAGTTTTTTCCTGCTTTCTTGATCCACTGGATTCCCTGGAGCCCTTGGAATCCCCCCGTTCTTTACTTCTTTCTTTTCTCCGACGATCAATGTCATGCCGAAGATCAGCAGAATCACACCTTAATTTTTTATCTCCCTATAAAAGACATATTAAAATAGATTTTAGGGAAACTACAGGGACAAAAATACATATATATGTGTGTGTATATGTGTGTGTGTGTGTGTATATACATATACACACACACACACACACACACACACACACACACAACCAAATTTTAGGCCAGTTTCTAAGCTGGCATTTTAGTATCAGAAAAGAATGAATAACATACTACTTCCATACTTAGTTTTTATTTAAAAATGTACTTGATGTTTTCACTAAACATTTATGTACACAAGTATAATGGGACTGGGGAAATTATTAAAAGGTAATCATCTTGGAAATGTCATAGGTTTTTGTTCAAAGCAATCCATAATAAACTTTCATACAGTAAAATGACACAATTATTTTTCCACTCAGCGCATCCTCATTATCATCCCTCATCCTTCAAAATGGTTTTTAATATAGTTTAACAATGATAGAGGTTATACTCAGTTAGTCAGTATAGCCATCTGCCTATAAAGTTAAGGGATCCTAAAGTAATGGTTCTCATTCTTTAAGCCTCGTTGTCATCAAGCTCTTCCCATAAGTTGACCAACCCAATAAAAACCACTTCAAAAGTTAAGTATTCTGTAATTTCCATAACATGCAAGCATAATATGATTAATGAAACCAACTGAGGTTGAACAAGGGTAGAAACAAAGCCAGAAAGATATTATTCCCAATCCTGTACTCAGTATCTGGGCCATATACTGCCCTTTCTCAATTCAGGTATTGCAACGGACATTAGTTTAACTGGGTCACAATTCACCTCCTTCTTGTTCCATTGCTTTTTCAAATACTATATAATTTAGGAAGATGGAAAGAGGCATCTAGGAATGAAGAAAAATTATACATCAGTAAGATGCTAAGCAATGTGGATATCCTTGCTAGTATTCAACAATAAGAAGTACTTACTCTGGGAAGTCTAGCTATAATGTTCATAAACATTCATAAAACTATAAATATATCTCCAAATGATACCAACTACTCACCTATTTGCTCCCACTGTAACAAGAAAAATCTAATCAAGAGCAAAAACCTTCCTATTCACCTAGTAATACATTATTACCAAGTCCACAAGTAACAAGATAAGTGAAAGTATTTTGTAAAGGCCAAACTATATATACATACAACTATATATATATACATACATACATATATATATATATATATATATAAACTACATAGTACTACATATATGTTAATTGTTCACTCATAGAAACATAAAGGATAAAAAGCAATGTCATATCCTCTTGTCCTTCCATTAGTTATCACTATTTTCTCTCCTCTCGATCAATCGGTTTGAGTAACGAAGAGAGAAGGAAGATACTCACTGTCAGAGTACAAGAATAGACTAAACTGTGGGCAAAACAAAATTAACCAACATTGAACCCAAGGTATTGAAAGTAAAAGCCCAAATTAGCATTCACTTCTCAGAATCTGGTTTTCCAAGATTAATGTGCCCCATGCAAGAAACCACTTTCTTCCTAAGCTCTAAATTTCTTATCTAATGAATTAATAGCATGCCTAATTAAAACGGTTATATACTACAACCATTAATAACAGCTTCTAGTAATAAAAATGCCAATGTTTTCATAACAGCCCAATTACTCAACTCTGCAAAATATATGTATTCTCACTCTTCCTATTAGAAAACCAATGTCCAAGAAGGTAATTACTTTCCTAATATCACAGAGACAGTACTCGGTGATGGCCAGAATTGGAACCAAGCAATACACTTCCAAGTTCCCTAGCCTTTTCACTACAACAGACAGTTGCTCCCTTTTAACCTTGCTCCACATTTCAACTAGACTTTTATGAACTGTCATATAATATACCTAGAAAATGTCAATTTCAAATTATCAATTAATCAGAGTCCCTTAACGACTGAATTCCATATTCAGAGTGCCCCGACCCCAACGCCAGTCATTCCAGTCATTCAGGCTCCTTTCTCAAGTTTAAAAGCATTCTTCCCCCCAATCCACAAAAACTGTAACACAGTTTTTGTTCCAAATGTTCATTTGTAAACCAGTTCTTAGAATGCTTATTTCTTAGTCCAGATCAAAAATGCCCAGTAGCATGGAGATTACTTCTTGTTCTCTCTGTGAAGAACCTAGAGATATTAATTTAGGCACACATAAATCAAGGAATATTTATTCTGGCTCATCCACTTCACCTCTAACAGAAACCCTAATATAATTTGTATCTTTGCTTTTATAATTTTCCTTTGTCTACTCATTGATTCTTTGCCCTTTTCTTAGAACTAGTTTCTTCCTTTCAGTAGCATTTTAAAAAATTATTCTTGGCTTAACTTAGATATATAGGACAGCGTCAGCTTTATTTCTTCTAGGAAAATACACTATATACACTACCATAAATATATAATGTATTTACAAGTTACAGACAGATGATATCCATAAACATTTTGCCTAAACAAACTATGCTTATTAGTACAATATCATTAACTAAGCTGAAGTTAACATGAGGGGAAAAAAAAGGTCCATTCAAAACATACCTTTTGATTTTCTTCTTTAAAAACTCTCTCTTCCCCTGCTAAACGGGTGTGCTTCCTCAGGGCACTTGGAGAGATGTCAATTCTCCTTAATGTAAAATAAAGTCTATTTGTAGTCACATTAACTTTATGGTTCCACAAATTCCTAAAATTGTCCATTTTTGTAAAGAAAATACTAGACAGTTGTTTCTCTCCCAGTTGTCTAATTTAGCACAGCAAGATTATTAATCTAATTCCTAATAGATAATTAATTAAAACTATATTAAAAATGAATTAAAATGCTTCAACCAAATTTTTATATATAAATGAAGCCTGACGTGTGTGTGCGTGTGCGTGTGTGCGTGTGTGTTACATGGGCCTCTCACTGTTGTGGCCTCTCCCATTGCAGAGCACAGGCTCCGGACGCGCAGGCTCAGCGGCCATGGCTCACGGGCCCAGCCGCTCCGCGGCATGTGGGATCTTCCCGGACCGGGGCACGAACCCGTGTCCCCTGCATCAGCAGGTGGACTCGCAACCAGTGCACCACCAGGGAAGCCCCTAAGCCTGTCCTTTTAAGATATCAAGCTTACTTTAACCACCAAAAACGGGAAAACATGTTTTGATTAAATTGGATATTAACATTTTAAGTGTTAATCATCATACAATTATAATACATTGTGTATGAATATACAAATAGGATTATTTGGTCTTAAGTATCTCCAATATTTTTACATATTCAGTAGGTCTTTAGTTTTATTCTGTGTCTCTCGTTGCCTTTTTAAGCTAGTGTCAGTTTCATCTTCTCAAGTGCCTCTTCAGCAGTGACCACCAAATCCATAGCTACTTTGTATTAAGCACAGAATTAGATACTTTATAATCAATACTAATTGTCACCACCACCCTGCAAAACAGGCACTGTTATTCTTGTTTGTAGATGGGAAAAACTGATGTTAAGAGATTAAATAACTTTCTTATCACAACGCAATTAAGTGAGAGAGCAAGGACTGGAACATAATCGTCTGACTTCAACAATCACGATCTTTTCATGAAAAACAAGTCTACCTTTCACCAAACATTTTTATTTTACAAACTTACTGGAAGTAAATCGAATTCAAGGGTTACTTACTCTAGGCATCCAACCCCCTCCCAACATACAACTATGGTAACTATTTAATTCCATACTGGCAAGTGATAAGAATTAGTATTTTAAGTTCTAACAACCAGTTTAAACCAAATAAAACTGAAAATTAAGAAGAGTAAATTACAAACTTTTCAAGATTGGATATATATTTATTCAAGCTATAAATCAAAGTTCATTTGTGTCATGACATCCATGTAGTTCCATGTATCTTGTCTAAAGTTCCAACATAAACTTGTTTAAACAGTGTCTTCCTATCAAAACCACCTTTTTACATACCCAGTATACATTACCTGTGTATCTCAGGGCTCTTTTGCCGGGCACTATGTTCTTCAGTGGCTTTCTGATACGAAGTGAACCTCTCGTTTAGGGTCACTGCAGCTGATTTGAAGTATTGCTCTGTTGATTTAGGAGAAACACTGCCCAGTTAGTTATCTTTACTTTAAGAGGGATTTTCATTTGTGACAGAAGGGCATGTAGCGGTGAAAGGAAAATAAAAATACTCAAGAAACCTAGCAGAAGAGAACCAAGTGTTACAAAGAACTCCTACCCTGTCCCTTGTAACTTCTTGTACCTCAACAGGTAACTGATGCAAAGTTCCTCGCAGGCCCCTGTCAATATTGCATATAGTCCAAGAACAATAAATACATAAACTGAGTCTCTAATTCCATTTCAATAATGCACTACACTTCCTCAAACAGAACAAAAAGGAACAATATGTGAATGTCCTTAAGTCTTGCCAATATGAACCAATGAAGTTAACTTCAAGTAATCATTTGCAGAAAACAAAAAATGCTACGATAACTACACAGCTAGTTTTAGTAAGCTAATCAAAGTATTTCAACAAGAACTATGTTGACAACAAAAACTGGATTTAAGAAAAAACTGAATACTGCCATTTCAATTGGAAAAATATTTTTTAAATCAATTAACACTAATTACTCCAAAACTCTGGCATCTTGGCAAACCTGACAGCACATTTGATATTATTGTCTTGTCTTTCTTTTAACAACTTTAAAATTAGTAATAGCAATACTGATTAGTTTTTAAACCATTTCAAAATATGCTGTAGATGTAATATAGAAAGACGTATAAAGTCATGAAATGTTACATGAAGCAAGCTATCTGCTTAACAGGTCAACATACATCTGTGTCAACTTACCGCCCAATATCCAGCACATGTCTCATAACCAATCATTAAAACTTGAAACGGCCACTACAAGGGTAGTGCCTCAATCATAATTCCATGAAACCCAGGAATTTGAGCTAGCAACTCAGTTTTTATGCCATTTTTGCCAGGAAGACAGAAGATTCAACTTTGCCTGTATCTTTCAACAGCTATTTTACTTTGAAACATGGATTTGCCATTTCAAAACATATTCCAGGACCTAGTTACAATGAAAAAGAAAACATCACTGGGCATTTTCAGCTCTATGTTAAGTAAGAGCTGTTCAGATCGGTTGCACAATACGAATAATGAAACATAACTACAGTTCTTTTTTAAAAAAAAAAATTGTTTAAAAAGAGAAAACGAAAAAGGAAAAATTTTATCAAAACCTGATCTCAAAATTCACCAATAAATTGTAAAATGTGGAGACAGGTCAAAAAAAGGTGAAAAAAGAAAAAATGTTAACGTTTCATATTCTATGCACCACAGTAATATGGTCATAAACTGGTTCACAAACCTAGTTATAGCCAAATAACAAAACTCTTTTGTTACTATGTTTAAATTAGTCAAAATGAAATTCATTAACTAGTCACTGTTTTGAAATATCAAATGCATAAAGAATTTGCTAAAGGCAAGTTTCAGCTATTATGAGTTGTTCTCACATCCAAAGACAAACTTTTCAAAAAACGGCTTTTCAGATCAACAGCCATGGAGATTCCTGGGTAAGAAACTATTTCAAAGTAAACTGCCTTTCAAATACAAAACCAAAATAATAAAAACAAGATCTATTTGCCCAAAAAGTCAAATGCTAAAACCTTTGAAAATTACTAGTAACTTTGAGACTAAAACTACATACTAGTGAAAATAGAACATCACTACTCAGTTGAAATGAACACCCTTATCAACCCTAGGACCTAAAGAAATGTCATAATTATTATCGTAATCAGTCACTAATCACAGAATCACTACTTATCCAACATACTTATAAATTTCTTGAACTTCTTCCCCTTTAAAAATCCTAATAATGTTTTTTCTGATTTATCATATAAAAAAGCCAAATATTATAACAAGTTAACTAATACAAAATTAACACAGGAAATTAATACTGTTTTTCCCCACTGGTTTCAAGTTTCTTTAAAAGTTAAAAAGAAATTCTTAATAAACAATAGTAACAATACTGCCCCACTTTGTTATAAATCCATGCCAAGAGTACATTAATACAAGTCACAATGCATGCAATCAAAGATAATCTGTAAGCACCCTGCACTTCAAATACAGTATTACGGTATATTTCAAAAAGACTTTTAGCACTGTATAAATCTACATCATGTTTTATCATGATATAGATTTTTAGGATATGTTTTAATTCTACTTAGCATTTTAATCACTTTATTAAATATTAAAAATCACTTTATTAAATAGGTCTTAACATTAACCAGACTGTTATCTCTTTCATGTAGTGCTATTTTTCCAAAAATGTAATAGTCTACATATACTTGCTAGCCCTAGGGTGCACTAATCATTACACATAGCTGTTCATTTTTTTACTTGCAAGAGAAATTTAATTCCCAATAAGAAGCATACTAAACATACCTTTAACATGATGAACCAAGGACACAATGTGTTGAATAAATGACTCTGAAGTGCTTTTGCTGGCCTGTGGCAACTTAATGTGGTCAAAGATGGATCGGAATTCTTGCTCCTTCTTGACAGAATGGACAAGTGTACTAGCAAGTAGCCTGTCTTTAGTCAAGGAAGCAGGTCTGGAGCATATCGGTAACAGACACATACAAACAAAATATACCATTGGTTTGAATATGAAAATGGGAAGTACATTCAGAAAATAATTAACTAGATAATATTAACTAACCACCCACAGATTATTTATTCAGTATCAGTGTGGATTACCTGTTAGAATCATCAAGAGGAACAGGTGCCATTTTGAGTTTGACTTCAGGACGATGAGAATCACTGGCTATCATTTTGATCCTAAGTGGGCTCTCCTCTCTGAAGGTAGACTTTTCTCGTGCATCCAGATTCTTGTGTAGAGGGGGACTGTAATCAAAGAGGTCTTTGAGCTTTTCAGACTTTACCTGCTCAGGTGACTGAGTTTCTTTCTTTACTGTTATTCTCTCAGAATTTTTGTCGTCTTCCTTGTGTTTATCTTTTGTAGTGCTAGGCCTTTCCACTACATATCCAGTCTCTTTAAGTTTATAATTTTTTTCTTCTCTAAATCCATCACTTTCTCTATTGCCTTTCAATGAAACTTTGGACTTGTACTTGGGTCCTTCCTCCTCAGTATTCCGGTGAGATGTAGTAGCAAAATTTTTACCCTGATCTGCAAGAACTGACTTCCTGAACTGTCTATAATCCTCTGTCTCCTCTGTGTCATCCCCTTCTGAATCATTAAACTTTTGTTTTCCAGACTCTTTATCACTGAAGTAATCTAGAGCTTCCTGATCTTCCCATTCTCCCTCTGCCCTCCCTTTCTCTGATCCTTTCTCCTTTGGAGCCTCTTTATCCCTGGTATTACCCCTATCAAGCAGGAATACTCTAGACTCTTCATCTGTGAACCTGTGAATAAGCAAAGAAGAGGATGGTAACTCTGGATTGCATTCACTGCAGATCACTTGCATACTTAATTGTGCTTCCCAATATCACAGGACCAGTAGTAAGAGGAAAAAACCCTACTGAAAAGTGCTTTTTCAGATTCCACTTTTAAAAAGCATTAAAAGCATCCATACAGCTTACGTACTGAGTTTTAAAATAAATTTACATCTAAAGTTAAAAAAAAGTAAAGCCATTCTCAAAAACCTGTTCTATTTATAGTCCACAATTCTGCACTAACAAATCCAAATTTCCACAGAGATTCTAGAACATACAACACAGCTTAATTTCTGAGGCTAAGAACCACTAATAAACAATATACTTAACTATTAAAATTCTACTTATGATTATACTCAAAATCTCAGACTATTTCACTTTTCTAATATAAATAAGAGTTAAAAAAGTAGACTTCAAGATAATTAATATTAGATATTTAATAGTCTATCTAGATCACAAAATAGTTCATATATACTTTGCAGTAGAAAAAGATTTCTGGCAATATTAAGTGGAAACTATGTATCAGTTCAATAAGAAAATTAATTTTAGATTGTATAGCACTAAACCATAAATAGCATGCTTGCAATATTCCCTCATCTGTAAGTCAATCACACTACCTTAGCAACCCATTTTCATTAAGCTTTTCAGTAACCTTTAGCAATGCTTGAAATTAGAATTCAAACCAAGTATCTCTTTGAAATGTTTACTTGAGTAAGAAATACCGTTTATTATCTTTTCTACAATCAGGCAGATTCGTTAAAACCCAGCAGCTGGACTGTTTATAATACCACACAAGAACATGTAATATAACTGCATTATTTATGTAGGTCACATTATAATGGTGAAGAGAACAAAATAAGCTAACACTTATAAAATTAATCTGTTTTTACAACATGTTAACCATTAGTTATATTGTTTTTACTGTTTTTACAACATGTTAACCATTAGTTATGCTTTATGCTACTCAATTTCTCATTTATACTCTCAATTCTGGACTGACTAAAAACGGATAAAATGAAAAGGAGGAATATGAATTAGCTTCATAAACATTTATTAGAACACTTCACTTCCAAAGTTAAGAAGATATAAATAAAAACAATTTGGAATTATCTTAATAAAGAAGGAACTCATGAGTAAAAATAGCTAAATACACATCACAATGCAATTTTTAGTCTTAAAATCCAAAAAGAATTCAAAGAACAGAAGTATTAATATTATAATCTAAATTCTCTTAGTTCTTACCTTTTTAAGAATTTTCCTGTCTTTGCAGTTTCCTGATCTCCACCATCAGGATAAAATGAGGAACGTCCCCTAGCCTCATCTCTTGGAGCATTCTGTGGTGTGATTGTCTTTGCAGGGCTTCTTCGTGAAGGGATGTGATGAATTGGACTATTCTGAGAAGGACTGTATCTACTAGATCCATTTCCAACAGAACCAGACCCAGACCTTTCAGGACTATGCTGAATGGAATGTGAATGCTGAGAGGGGGTGTTTTTTGCAGAGTGTACTGTACTGAGCATGGGGGCATCAGAGCAAGATGAACTCTGACTAGGTGGTGTAGCAATTGGTGAAGGACTATGGGGTGATCTAGGACTATTATCATATGCTGAAAGGCCAGGCCAAATATCACCAGATGTAGCTGATGATTTATTAAACTCATCAATAGATTCAGATGGGTCATGTTCAAATGTATCTTTCGGTTCCTCCTGTGATTTGTTTTTCAAAGGACTCTCTTCTTGGGGCTCCCCTTCAGCTTTTTTGGTTTGTTTTTCCTGAGACCCTCGTCTTTTAGAGACAGGAGACTTGCTATACGGGGACGAAGAACGAGAAGAGGATGATCTTGGAGACCTAGATGATCTATATGATCGGCGAGATCTGCTTCGGGATCTTTGAGAAGAAACGGATCTTCTTTTTGGACTCCTGGAACGTGAACGACCTCGTCTAGGACTCCTGGAGTGTCTTCTATTCCAAACAGGTCTATATCCACCTCGATGATATCTACCTCCTCCTCCTTGATAATACCCTCTACCCCTTCCTCTGTACCCATAAGGTCGTCTCATTCCTCTATTGTTTCTGTAATCTCGGCGATAATCTCTAGAATACATGCGATCTCTACTACGAGATCTTGAATATGTCCTGGAACGAGACCTAGAACTAAAAATGAAATAAATATCAATGCAAGAAAAATAAACTATTACATCCTACAATCCAAAATACTTCTGGTTGAATAACATGTGAATAAAGTGTCAAAGCCAAAAATGTATTTTTTTTTAAAAAGCCCTCATTTATATAAAAGTTTACTGTTTTCAATGAAGAAAATCTCAATTCTAAGGTAAATATTGAGAAAATAAAGGACTTGGGAATGAAGGCACAGAAAATGGGAAAAAATTGACAACCAACAATAGGACACACTAAGAAATTACAGTACCTTTATGGAGGCACTTAAAGTGACAGTGTTAAAAGAAAATATGCCATGGAAGAATATTCACCAGTGAAATACCATTGGCTAAATGCATGCATAATAAAAAGTTAGGCCTAGAAAAATAGTACAGGAAAATCATAAACAAGTATTAATTCATAATGAATTATGGTCACTTCTATTTTCAACCTGTGGTCTCTATTTTCTATGTTAAGTATGTATTACTACTTAAAAAAAGACAACAAGAGTTTATCATTTTTAAACAATAAACCTATTGAGACCTCAGAGTCAGAAATGAGAAACTATGTATCAGTATGCAAAGACTACTTACTGCCAAATAATTCTTACATTATCCAATTCATCTCTTAACATTATAGCAGTTCCCGCTTATCTGCAGGAAATACATTCCAAGACCCCCAGTGAACTAACTCTAAAACAAGGATAACAATAGATCCATTCACAGGGTTCTTTGAGAATAAAACACGTTAATGAATGTAGCACTCTGTGTAAGCACTTCATAAGTGTTAGCTGATATGATTATTATCATTATTTAAGGAATTAAAAGCACAGTAATTCACCTGTATCTCTTCTTTCTTGAGTGTGATCTTGATCTTGATCGTGAACTAGACTGTGATCTAGACTTTGATCTTGAAGAGTGTGATCTAGAATTGGAGCGACCCATTTCTTTTCTCCTAGTCAAATGAGAGAGCGAAAAAGGTTAAAACCACAATACAAGTGAAGAAGTTTCAATTATTTAACTTATTTTCAGATACAAATTGAATTTACAAGACATTAAGTTTCTCAAAGGATATTACTCATCATTATTCATGAGTACTAAGACAGTCAATTATCCCTAACTAAAACTGTATTTTCACCTGCATGACAGGTACTGTATAGTGAAGACACAACAGAAGATTTCTATGAACTGCCCCACCTATGTGCCTCAATCCAAAAAGGCAGCAGCTGCAGAAGCCAGAAAGAGCAATGATATCAGACTACAGCAGCATGTTAGATGTTATTCCATGCCCAATACAAATGCCTACCTCTCCTGTAAAAAAGATAAATAACATCAGAGTATTACAGATAACGAACCTGAAAAAAAAGAAAATACAAGTGGCATAATACTAAAAAATATAGAATAAACCTACCCGACTGCCATCATAAGTGCTTTATGGCCTTGAAATGGGACTAAATTGACCACTCCATGTATACAATACTGCTTGGAATGGTGATGGATAGTCTCCTAGTAGAATAAAGGTCACTAAGTCTGAACAGCTGGAGCCATGGCTCTGCTTTCAATAGTCATGACTGCAGAATAAAAATGGACTTATGTGACAATGCCTAGTTCACCCTGTAGCCTTCTGGTGAGAAGATGAAAAAGGATAAAAGATGAATGAACTGAAGAGATTGCTGCAAGAAAGAGATAATTTGGAACTACAAGAAAAAGAAAACTTGGGCACCAGTATTCTAACTTTTCTAAACACTACCTAGTATCTAATACAATAATCAGACCTCACAGAAATCAGTAACAGGACTAAATGATTTATAAGAGCTACTCTTCACAAAATTAAACATATACATATGCCTCCCAACTTTATTCCTGCTACACTATTTCCAAATTTCCACTAACTTATACAAAATAAGTAATTTTTTCCATAAAAATCAACTCACTAAACTTTCTTAGTAGCCTGCAATTGCCATGTATTTAAACCATTTCTCCTACCACCAAAATGGTTTAAGGCACTTATTTGACCTACCTAGACTTTGCTCAGTATTATGAAATAGTATTTGAAAGTACTAAGATGAGCTGAATTATAGAGGAGACAATGATGTCTGCATACTTCCTCACTAAAAAACCACATAAATGACAAATTCAAGGGGTGTCAAATATTTATTTCAAAAAAACACATACCTATCTTCAAAGAGACAAATACCAGCTTTGTCTTCTCTCACTCTTAATTCCAAGTAAGTTAGGAAATACATAAAGACAGTACTCTCCTCAGAGTTGTAGTGAGGATTAAACAAGTTGATACATGTAATATACTTAATACAATGTTTAGCACATAATAAGCAATCAACTTTAATTACCTTAACACCCACATAAGGGGAAAAAAGCTAAGTTACAGAATTCCTCTTGCATGCATAAAGGAAGGTAGTTATTAAATAAGCAGTTATTTTGTCTTGTTTTATTTTTAAATAACTTTTTGTATTCTGAGTCTTTAAGCAGATGTGTTTATAGAAGTAGAAGCAGGCACACAACCTAGAAGCAGAAGAGACAGACAATCTTTTCCTTAAAACTAACTTTTAAAATCTGGCTTACTTCATACAAGCCACCAGAAAACCCCCAAGAGCTTCAGACCACATCACTTTTAAACAGTCTAAATCATGAGTTCAGAAGTCACATTTTATTAAATAAGCCAAAACTGAAAACTAGAAAAAAGGATATTATTTACCTTGGGTTTTACGCAGGATCAAGCAGTCAAGTGAAGTCTTTTGAGATACTGTAAAATTCTTCCTGGAGAGAATGTTCTGAGAAATTAAATTCTAAATTCAAACTCCTAGCAAAGATAAAAAAAAAAAATGAATTTGAATTACGGTAAATTAAAAATCCACTGTTTACAAGGCATCACACTCAACACTGCAATAGGAAACTGATTCAGGAAATAAATTTTTAACCACAAAAGCTTAAAGGAACTTAACCTTTTTTGTTTCAATCAGAATGCAGCAGTGCATTATGAAACTGAAGCACCTTTAATTCAAACACCTGAATTCTAATTTTAGCAATTTGGGCTTTAGAAAACAGAAGCTATGCTGTCATCCTATCAGAAAATTCCAAAGTGGCTGGCGTAAGTGGCCATCTTGGTATATCAAAACATGTCATGTATCTATAGTTAGTACTCATAATGCTATAGTTTGTAACTTAACTACAAAGGAGTTTATTTTAGTGCTCTACTATTTATCTTACTCTCTCCTGGTCACTTCCTTTCATACAGTTTGGTTTCATTTGAAGCTGGTTTTTTAATTCATGTAACAGCCATCACAGTAATTCTAATTTTGTGCCTGAAAGCATTTTGATACATGTACAGATGTTCCAATAAAAGAATAGCCAGCAGATGAAACAAATATCTATTGGAAGCCAACGCTCTTCCTAATTTACCACTACTATGCAAATAAATTTAAATTCTGCACAGACTATTAAGCAGTTTCAGTATTTACTGAAAAACTTAGCCTAATGAATAACATTCAGTGATTATCAATTATGTGCAAAGAACAGTCAAAAAACACTAGGAGAGAAGAAACTAAACAATGTAACATTGTACATGCCTATACTCAAGGAATTCATAAACCAGCTTGAATGAAAATAAAAACATTAATATGAAAATCTGTGAATCTTACCAAGTTATCAATCCAATGAAAAATGTAATAAAAATGAAAATACAAAGTAGAAGAAATTAAAATTAAACTGGTAAATCAAGAAAATGTCCCCTAAATACCCATGGCCCTACAGCTGAGGGGATTAAGAGATCTAGCTTTCAGATAAGAAGGAGGAATAGGAACTTAGCAATTAAGGGAAATATACCAAAATTTAAATTAGCAAAAACAAAAGGTCATGGATACAGAAACAAAAAGATTTCTAAAGTCCTTGCATGTTTAGTTTTAAAAATATCAAATCCCCCAAGTGGGCAGAGGAAAACTCTCATCATCTAAACTGGTGCGTTGTTATGAAACTTCATGCTGACCTAGAAGTCCAATACTACTGATTCACTGCTGGAAGTGATACAAGGCTCCTATTTAGCTAACACTTCCCCCAAACAATTCTAAAAGGCTAATTTTAATTTCTATATATCCAGAGAAGAACCAACTGCCAAATCTCTCTTTACTCCTAGTGATGATTTTCTGAAGTTCCAAGGAAATATACACTAGAAATAGCAGTGAGGAAGGAGGGGCTATAGGCTGTTAGACTAGTAGATTAGATATACGTTCTTGTTCACAATCTGTAAATATATTCTGAAGTATCCATACCAAGAACTCAATGATCATATATAAAATGTCACACAATATACTTAACAACATATAATGAGATTATATTTAACATTTAATAATTATTAATATTTAAGATAGTACAAAGACTGTAATCTCCATTTTTTTAAATGAAATCTATGTACAAAGCACTGTGCTAAATATTATGGGAGACATAACGGTAAAAGGTCCCTGCCCGCCCAAAAACAACTAAAGAGGAACAGAAATCAACAAATTACAGCAAATTTAACTACCAACCATGTGCCCAGAACTGTGCTAGGTGACTTTAAATAAAATCACCTGATTTAATCCTCATAATCTTATAAACTACATATTTAACCCCATCTTTCAGATGAATTTAAGCTTTCAGAATTCATATGAATTTACAACAAAGGTGCCCATCACAAGCCAGGCACAACTATTCTAGCGTAGGAAATATAACACTTTAAGTGAGACATTAAGTTCCCTACTCTCTTGGAGCTTATGTTCAAGCTAGAAGAAGAGAGAAAACAAAAAAGTGATGTGTCAAGAGGCGTAGAGCAGGACTACTATGGTGGGTCCTTGAACCGTGTTTAAAGAGGTTAACAGTTGGGCTTCCCTGGTGGCACAGTGGTTGGGAGTCCACCAGCCGATGCGGGGGACACCAGTTCATAAGCGGGTGCGGCTGGGCCCGTGAGGCATGGCCGCTGAGCCTGCACGTCTGGAGCCTGTGCTCCCCAACAGGAGAGGTCACAACAGTGAGGCCCGCGTACCCCCCCCCAAAAAAAAAGAGGTAACAGTTAAGCTAAAGACAAGGAACATTGCAAAGACCCAAGAAAAGCATTCTAGGCAAAGGACACAAACGTAGGAAATTCAGGACAAAAAGACCAGTAAGAAGGTTGAGGCGCGGTGATCAAAGAGAGGGTATGAGATAAAACAGGAGAGACAGGAAAGGACCAAATCAAATAGCATCTAGTAAGTAGGCCAGAGTAAAGTGTCTAGATTTTATTCTATCTGTAATGGGAAGGCCCTGGAAAGTCTGATCAGGGAAGTCACACCATATGATTTAAGATGGCTACTGAGTAGAGCATGAACAACTTGGAAAGAACATGGAGACAAACTAGAAGGTTGAAGTTCAATATAATGGTTGCCTGGATAAGGTGGTAGCAGTAAAGAAAGAAAAGAGGCAAATCCAGAATCTGGTTTGGAAGTACAAAGAGTCAACAGTACTTGCTCACAGACTGTTAGTGGTATGAAGCACAAGGAATTGAAAAAAAAGAAAAAGAAAAATCAATGGTGCTCCTAAATTCTAAGTTTGGGGCTCAAGTATCTGGAAGAAGTGCAAATCTGGGGGCAAAAACAGATTTGTTTGCCCTTTTAGGCTGCCCATGGTCATAGACTGTAAAAAGTTAATCCAGAATTTGACCAAGATCTCCTGTGCTCTCTCTGATACCCTGACAGGTGCCTGATGTGGCCAAAACCTACATATATAATTCAAAATGTCAAATCAATCTTCTCTCTATTCTAAACAAGATCACTTACTAACATACTGTAAAAAGAGATAGAGAATAAAATGCTTCATGCACCTTTATCCAAATGATTCACCAACCAGTGAAGAACACAAGAGAATGAGTCAGGCTTTATTTTTTTTAAATAAAGTTCTTAAAGAGAGTTCCCTGGTGGCCTAGTGGTTAGGATTCTGGGCTTTCACTGATGTGGCCCAGTTCCATCCCTGGTCAGGGAACTGAGATCCCTCAAGCCATGCAGGTCCAAAACTAAATAAAGTTCTTAAATATCTTAACAGAGCTTATCGTTTATGGTAGAATACATAATGATCAGCTAGAACACAAGTGACAGAAAGAGCAAAGACAACTGGGCTCAACAAAATACACAAGTTGAAGCTCCTCTAGAAGAGATTCTTTAGGTTACCCTATCAATCATACTTGAGCCGTCTTAATTTTAGCATACTCAGGGAATCTGGGCTCCAAATTTTGGTAAACAAATTATTGCTATTCACATCTTTAATAATCCTAAAATTAATATTCCATGACTCTTACTCCAACTGACTAGGTTCAAAATTCTGGCTTGACCATTAACTAGCTGTCCAACACTGGACAAATTACCTTAATCTCTTCCAGCTTCAGTTTCCACATTTATAAAGTAAGGTTAATTATGATACTTACCCAAAGGTTAAAATTAACAAACTGAACTAATAAATGTAAGCAACTTAAAGTCTGGCACATGGTATGCATTCAAATGTTAACTATCATTACTGGTAAACCTGGTCTGTGACAGTCTTAACTGCAGTTTATTAATTTTGCTTCAAATGATTACTATATTTAAGTTTGATATTTTTGATATGGCATTATAAAAAAGGAATTTTGCTTTAAAAACACTACAGAAAAAATGACTTTGAAGAATAGATATATGTACATGTATAACTGAATCACTTTGCTGTACACCTGAAACACACTGTTAATCACCTACACGCCAATATAAAATAAAAATTTTAAAAAAACAGAAAAAAAAATTAAAATTGGTAAATGCTGATAATTATTAACCTAGATAACAGTTCACTATTGTGCTTGAAAATTTCCACAAGTAAAAGCTTTAAAAAATGATAGGTTTAGCTGCAAATTTTTAGTTCTTTGTCCAGCTCCTTGTCAGCCTGCTTTAAAAAAAAGGAAAAAAAAGAAGCGCACAAAACTGAGAAAAATAAAGAATACCTTCATTCTAGACCAGGGTGTGCCAATCCCTGGTTCATGTAGCCCTAAAAAGTTTTCTACCTTTTTTGGCCTCTACCTAGTATAAGGAGAAATACTGGATCAAGTAAAATTAAAGTGTTTGAAAATTCCAAAATAATACACAAATGTAGGCCTGTTATTATTACATTAATGTTTGTAGATTGTTTTTTTCCAGCCCTGGGGACAAATAAAACATTAAATACTTAAAAGACTCCGACGTAATACTGATGACTATTGTTTAAGAAACTGGAGTTGAAAAATGAACAAATTCCTAAACCTACAACTATAACCTAAACATTTACACTTACTACCCAGAGATAAGTTGGACTTCTTGATTCCCTTACCTACTTCTTGCTATTTAATAAATCACTGTAAATTACACAGGAGAATTCAGCTAGTGGTCAACTAATGATTTTGAATGTAGCTTCTGGAAACTCCCAATCCAAAGCTCTATGTAGAACTGAAAAGACTTTCTTCGTTTCTGTAAGTCGTGACTCACATAGTTAATCTAGTACAGCTAGCTGCCCACATAAGTCATTCAATAAACTCAACTAGACCTGAGCCTACCAAGTGACAAGTTTTTACAGGTCTACTTCCAAGTACTAAAATACTATTGTTCTTCCAAGTCAAGAATCAGCTCTAGCTAAAAAATTTCCTTTGCCACCATTTTAATTATCTGAATCAAGGGGGATTTCAATGTTTACCACAATTTATCAGTGATAAAGTGTGGTATTTTTTTAAAAAAAAGCTAACTGCCATCAGTAAACAGGCTTTAGGTTGTTCACCTAAAGTGAGTTATTTCAGACACACAATCGTTCGATTCGATTACCTACACTAAATTGGCTCACATAATAATGCAAGTAAACTGGTAGCGATTTTTCCTATGTAAAGGTTCTTTATTGTCTGACCTGCAGCCCAACCCTTCTCAACTACAGTCCAATCAGAGGGAAAATTCACACTGAGAGATAAGAAATTTTGTTTTGCTTTTTAATACCAAAAAACTTTTAAAGGCGCTGCTGCAAAATGATACAAATCTGAAGCAGCTAATCTCTGTACATCATTTTTGGTCATATCTGCCTCCAACTTTAGTCTCGGTTTTTTCAATCCTAAAATGCTTTATTAAAAAAAAAAAAAATTGACATCGAAAAGTAGCTGCCAGTACTGCTGCTTAATTCTGAACAGATAAACCTTAAAAGTAAATAAAGCCAACTACGGACTTAAAAATGAGGGCAAAGTCCTTAACCTCAACTCACCGCTCCCCTCCATGCATACCACCAACTGTACCAATCACGGCCGCAACATTTCTAACGAGGTACAAGGGGCTAAATCTCTCGCAGAAAGAACGTGGCTTCGCGGGTCCTACACAACTGCCCTTTAGGCCCGGGGGTGGCGGCGCCGTTCTTAGATCCATCGACTAAGGCCCGCTGCCCCAAACTAGGAAACCGTGATGAGGCACCAACTCCTACAGTCAAGAGTGCACTTTCTCTTCAAAGCAGAGTTACGAGGGGGCCCAATCAGATTAGCCCCGAAGAAAATTTTCCCGCAACCCCGGAGGCGATGCCGGGGTCTGAAGAGCGGAACAGGATCCTAAGACAAAGTGAGGTAACCAAAATAAGGCGTAAACCGACTGGGAGCGTGAAGCCGGGGAAAAGGAGTTCAAACGAGGCGGAAAGGGGTTAGCTAACCTACCCAAGGCACTTTGCTGCACGTCAGTGATCCTATCAAAGCCCCAAAGGCCGAGAAGAAAGGTGGCGACTCCAGCGAAGGAGAGGCGAACACAAGTTGTACCTCAGGCCGCCTCAGGGGCCGTAGGCGGCGAAGGGAAGAGGAAGAAGCGCGAGGCGAGCGTTCAGTCGGGCGCGCGCAAAGGTCCGGGCTGAGGAAATGGGGGAAGGGTTGAAGAGAGAGATCTGCGCAAGCGCATGAGAAGGCCGCGCGGTCTGTGGGTATCGAGCCAGGATCGGAGCCGCGCGCGCGCGCACACCGTTCTCGCTGCTCACCCCACCCCCACCTTTTCGGGCCGTAGTGCCTCGAAAACCTGAGGGAAGCTGACCGGGAAACGAATAAATAACGGCGCAACGTCTCCTGGGTTCTCCTGTCGCCGCCAACCCGCCACCACCAACAAAAGATTCAACAATATTCATTCCTCGTCGACATACACTGCCCTTTGAGTGATTTGAATGCAACGAAAGGCCTACCTGACACGCCGAAGCACGGTTCCCGGGACTTATCTCCCTTGTAACTACACCGCGGCCATTTCCCGACTCAAGCACAGGAGGAAAACCATAGAGGTATGTTCGACGCGCTAGCTCCTCTCCGTCACTTCCGATTTGGGGCGTGGCCTCCGGTGCCGCTAAATATATGGGCAGGCCCCGCCTACCCCTCCGCCCTAAACCGGCTCCCTGGCCGCTAAAAAGATGTTTCCTGAGGCTTTCTGGGAAGTCGCGTGGCTGGTCTCGCGCGATGCTCTGGCGGCCCCGCCTTCCGGCCTTAAGCAGCCGCCTCCGCCAGGGTGGCGGTAGACAGCGGGCGGGGTCTTTTTGCTCGGCGCTGAGGCTGACGGTCCACACCGTTGGGTACGTTGGCCTCTCTGCCTTGCGTTGAGGGAACCCTCCGGACTTTTTTGTCTCCCCCACTTTTTGCTCGTCTGGTCCATGCTCTCTGTGGGGCCAACTCAGACCAGGCCAAAAATAAAAAGATAACCTCACACCGAGGAGAAGACGCGGAGGCAAGGGGCTGCTCTGTTCGTACACTGCGTCTCTCTACGCCAGGAAGCGCCGAGTTTCTTCTCCGGCGCCACTGGAAACCAGGAAGTGCTGCTTTTGCTTTGATAGAAAATATGCCAGACGCACTTAGAAAGTAGAAAAATGGCCACGATCTAAGTCCCTTTTTTGAATGGCGTCACACCAACTCTACCACCCGTAGCGGAGTTCACGCCGCAGTGCTCCGAAGCGGCTTAGGCTTCTTGGCGGTTTAGCGCCATTGGATGCTGCTTTTTCTCGGACGTGGTTAAAGCATTACCACTTCGGAACCTAGGGACGTTGGCATGAGCTTGAAAATAAAGCAGAGCACGAAGCTTAAGGATCAGTTGTGCTGGCCGAGAAACACAGTGTAATCTGCCAAAAATATAAATCAGGTTATAAATAGGCAAGCCACATTTGATTTGGATAGAATTTGAGCAGGAGCCATATAGCACGTTTTCTATTAATACTTTGCTGCGCTTACTTCCTTAGGGCCTAAAATCGTTATAACTTTGTTCTTTAGGCACATAAACTGCCTTAAAGGATCTCAAAGTTGTAATTAACAACCAGTCTTCTGTCAGTTAAATGCAGTCCAGTATTGGGCCCTAGTTGTGAATTTAACACAGCTTAGGGCGTTCTCATCTCACGATCCAATATACCAGCTCAACTGGAAAAAATACGTGATTTTCATGGGATGTGTTCTCAGTTTTGTTGTACCGCCTGCCCCTCACCCCGTCACCACCATCAGAATGTGGAAACAGTAATCTTTGGCCTATGTGGTGCACTGATAAGTCCCAAACATTTAGTAGATGCTCAGTAAATATATGTTGAATGGATAAACTATATTAAAAGAAAAAAAAAAACTAACCATTGATGGCTCAATACAAAACTCTACTATTCTGCAGGTAAAGGAGGGGGAGGGGGGACCCCTTAGGCTAAAAGCCCTTATCCATTTTTTCAAAATACACAAAAATCTGACAGGAGTGTTTTGCAAGCTAGGATATTATCTTAAGCCTTTCTCTGCAATTCTATTGCAAGTGCATTGAAAATGAAGTTACCTTTCAATCTGAAGTAGTATAACTGTGCTTTCAAATAACCTGAGGTAATAACAAAGGAGACAAGACACATTGGAACAAATCCTTTAATAAAAAGCAGTCCAGGCTTCCCTTGAATTAAATCCATTTGATTTGTGATACTTGCTTTTACCAACCTCCAAAATTAGAGGATCTTGAATTTAGATCATGTTTTATGTACTTCACTGTATTGTCTTATTTTACTTTCAAAACCTGAAATTCCACCATTACAGTTGCATTCTTTGTTCCATTCTCGTTTCCTGTTGAAAATACAAATAATGTGGAGAGAAACATACGGGGAAAATCAAGAGCCCATTTAACAAAAAGAAATTGAATAAAAATAGAAAATTGTTCCAAGAAGAAATATAAATTGTAAACAAATGACTAACCTTATTAATAAGATAAATGCAGGCCTTCCCTGGTGGTCCTGTGATAAAGAATCCGCCTTCCAATGCAGCGGATGCAGGTTCTGTCCCTGTAGGGGAACTAAGATCCCACATGTCTCCGGTCAACTAAAACCCCTGCGCCACGACTACTGAGCTCGTGTGCTTCAAACTACAGAACCCATGCGCTCTGGAGCCCTCGTGCCACAACTAGAGAGGAAAACCTCCATTCCGCAACTATAGAGAAGCCCACACACCACAACGAAGAGCCCACACTGCAACGAAAGATCCTGCATGCCGCAACTAAAACGCAACACAGCCAAAATAAATAAATTAATTAAAAGCAATTAGTAAATAAAAGGTCACTTAAAAAAATAAGATAAATGCATACAAAAGGAATACTGAAATATTTTACATCTAATAAATTAGTAAACTAATTTTAACTTAGAAGTCATTGACAGTTCACCACAAATATATTTATAAAACTCTTTCCTTAGGGTTTGGGTTTGGGTTTGTTTTGTTTAAGATAATTGAAAGGGAGAACGGGAAGACTTGATGTCTGAAAAGGACAAAGAAGATAGGAATGAAAATGGGGTTGGAAGGCTAGACCACTCAGGCAAGCTCCCTCATTCTACTAGTTTTGCTTATTTTATTCTGTTTGTGTTTTTAGGCTGAACAATATCAGAACTGTTTTCTTATTGGGGGAAATTAAAGTTGAGGGGGGATTTGGAGTCCCTGTCTCCCAACTCCCTGAGACTAGTGACGTTGCTAACCCAACAATAGTGGTGAGAAGCAGGCCAAAGAGGAAATGGGGCCAACAGAGGCTCCATTAAGACTGGGGGCGGGCTGTGGGGAGGGGGTTGGCCATCGTTTCCGCTGCCTCCTCTGTTCCTATCCTTCCCGAGGCTTTGCATTCATTCTTTTTTTTTTCTTTAGTTGTGGTAAAATGTGCATTGTACTTTGGGCTAGCTGATATCTTTCAGTAAATTTCTTTTCTGAGTGAGTTAACCAGAGTTGGTTTCTGTTGCTCACAAACAAGAATCCTCAATTGCATACCCTGAGTAGAGGCAGTTTCTGTTTATGGAGACATTTTCCCAAATGTCCTGGCAGTTTTCCCTATTTGTACTATTGAAATAAATGTTTCCCCTTGGCTAGTCTATTTCACTTCCTACTGGTGAACACAAGTTGACTGGGTTTTCCATCCCCCACTCTTTCTATCCTCTTTTGCCTACTAAGAATGTGAAAGTTTTTTGTTTTCCCCCAAGATTTAAAATTACAAAAATTATTTATTCAAGAATTATTTATTACAGTATTGTTCCTTAATATTCATTTCTCCATTTTGAAAAAAAAATAAAATATCAAAGTGCAACTGGTAACCATTGTTCCTAAGTCCCACCAAGATTAATGTGCATCTTTCTCACAAAGATTACTGCAACAAATGGAATATGTAATACTTTCAAAGTTTTCCTAAGAAATCTTTGCCCCAAAATTATGCCAGCTGGCTATTTAATGTAACTACTAAAGAGCAGAGAGGAAAGTCTACTTAAAATGTAGTAATGGAATTATGATTAAATTCGTCACCAAAAATCATTTCTCCCTTGAGAGAGGTTATAAGAGGAGCAGAGAGCATCTTTCTTTTAAAGCAGTTGTCTACACAACTACAGACAAATATTTCTGTGTCTGTCCCTTAAAAGGTCTAAATTCTCAGTTCTACACACACAATTTTAAAAAAAATCAATTGACCTCACAAGCAGAGGGCTAAAACATAGAGGGCTCCAAAAATATGGTGATATCCAAAAATGGTGAAATATTACATTGGGGGAGGGGGACAATAACCCTTTGCTCTCCAGACTTCTTGGGGTGTTGAAATTTCACCCTCATTGCTTATGAGAACTAAAAAGTAAGCCTGGTGTAGAGAAGGAGTCACCACAGATATTGACAGGCAGTACCATTTTTTTCTCAAAGTGTGATACAAGAATAACCTGGGTTGCTTATTTTAAAAATAAACCACTACACACACTTAACTGAATTTCAGTTCACACTTACTAAGGCAGAATCTGTGAGGGTAGGCACACACATTGAAATCTGAGAACCACTGATTTATTGAGTACCTATAATCATCCAGATATCATGGGAATAAGACATCGTTGCTACTTCTCTGTTGGAACTCAAAATCTAGCAGAGATAGGGTATAACTCTCTAAACAAAGGAAACAGAAGGACAACTTCATGGGAGAAGTGCCAGTGGTGAAAGAGGGAAGGCCTAGCTTTTAAAGAATTGGTGGGATTTCACCACATACTTATTCATTCATTCATTCATCCATTCATTTAACACACGAAAATGAAGTATGTGCAGTGTACAGACACTGAGCCAGGTGCTTGGGACAGAGTGGTGATAAAGACTAACATTGACACTGCTCTCCAGGAGGCTGCCAGTCTAATAAGCGGGACAGACAGAACACACGGAAACAGACATAATACAAGGTCTGATACTGGTAAGGAAGTGGCAGAGAATATGAGAGGGAGACTTACTTTAGAGAGGATGCTTCATCGGGAAAGTCCTCGTGAGGAGACAAGATTTAAGGGAAGAACTAAAAGATAAGGAGTAGGAAAAATAGGAGGAAGAATATTCCAGATAGAGAAACTGACCTGTGCAAAATACCTGGAGCAGAAAAGATCTCCTTATGTTTCTGGATTGGAAAAAATGGTAGTGAGCATAATGAATCAGGAGGAAGGTGGTTCAAGATGAGGGTAAATACATAAGTGCAGGTCATGCAAAGCCTATAAACTACATAGGTGGCTTGAATTTCATTCCAACTGCAGTAGAAAGTTATCGGAAGATTGTAATCAGAGGTATGACATGATTTATTTGAAAAAGATCATTCAAGCTGCTATCTCTGAGAAACGGATTGACAGTGGGCAGGGAGACCAGTTAGGAGGCTGTTTTAGTACTTTAGGTGAGGTAACAATGATCATTGTGAGTAAAGGAAAATGTAAATAATTGTAAATATATTTTGGAAACCGATGGACAGATCTTGCTGCTTTATTGGATTAGGAGTTTAGAGAAAGAGGAATTAGTGTTGCTATCTAGGTTTTGGCCTTAATTAACTGGATTTTGATACCGTTATAATAATTGGGAAGATTGGAGAGAATGATAGGGAAGGAAAGAATGAACAGGTTGGGAGAAAGAAAGGAAATGAGGAAATCCATTTTTAATATGTTAAGTTTGAGATGTCTGTGAAACGTCCAAGTAGAGAGGCAAGATGTGAAGTCAAATATGTCGGTCTGTAGTTCAAAGGAGAATTCCAGCTTAGAGATAAAGCACAAAGCTGATACTTAAAATCATAGGATGACAGATATAGAGAGACAAGAGATGACCCAGGCTGAACCCCAAAGAATTTCAACCGTCATAGATTTGTTAAAAGAGGAGGAGGAAAAATAAAAATAAAAAATAAAATAAAAGAGGAGGAGGAACCAGTAAGGAGATTGAGAAAGAACAGCCAGGGAGGTACGAAATAAATGAAATCAAGTGTATTAGTTCTCTGCATAACAAAATTTAACAGCTTTAAACAACAGACACTATTTCATAGTGGCTGTGGGTCAGGAATTTGGGAGGGGTTATCTGGACAGGTCTGGCTTAGGGTCTCTAATGAAGTTGCAGTCAAGCTGTCAGCTGAGACTGCAGTCATTTGAAGTCTGGAGATTCACTCCACGATCACTCATGTGGATGTAGGCAGGAGACCCCAGTTCCTCATCACATGGACCTCTCTATAGGATCCCTGAGTGTCCCCATACTATATCTGGCTTCCCCCAGAGTTAATGATAGAAGAAAGGGGAGCCCAAGACAGAAGCTGCAGTGTTTCATAAGCTAATCTCAGAAACGGCACACCATCACTCTACTGTATTTTATTGGTCACCCAGACCAATCCCTGGTACAGTGTGAAAGTAGACTACACAAAGGTGTAAATACCAAGAGGTGAAGATCATTGGGGACCATCTAGGAGACTGACTACCAGACCAAGGGAAGCAAGTGCTTCAGGTGTGTGAAGTCAAAAAGACAAGGACAGAATATGCTTATGTGCAATCTTGTCTGCAGGAATTACTACATGAATGCAGTAACTACACCCCACTGAACTGATCTGGGTTGGAATACTGAAACATATAAACACCTCCAACACCTATCAGCTACTTCAACTCACACTCATCCTCCGTTCATGTCACAACTTTCCTTCTGATTTCAGATTACTCTCCTTCTACCACTTGACAACAACTCACAACCCTCCTGATACCCATTTCTACAAGTAAACTTCAGGTATTTTTAAGATAAAATATTATTGTATTTTAGTATTTTTGTATTTCTTAACCACTTAACATGTGTAAAAGTCTGCTACCATATTTGTTAGGTTTCTATTTTTTTTTCATGTGTAACTGATGAAGTTTTTGAGTATTATACCCCAAACCTATTTTTCCCAAAAGCCTAGTGGTTTTTATTGTGATTTTGCCTAGCGCATTTATTTTTCTTAATTATTTTATTGTAGTATAATTGATTTACAATGTTGTGTTAGTTTCAGATGTACAGCAAAGTAATTCAGTTATACATATATATATGCGTTCTTTTTCAGATTCTTTTCCGTTATAGGTTGTTGCAGGATATTGAATATAGTTCCCTGTGCTACACATTAGGTCCTTGTTGTTTATCTATTTTATAAATAGTAGTATGTATCTGTTAATACCAAACTCCTAAGTTATCCCTCCCCCTCTTCCCCTTTGGTAACCATAAGATTGTTTTCCATGCTGTGAGTCTGTTTCTGTTTTGTAATAAGTTCATTTGTGTCATATTTTAGATTACACATGTAACTGATATCATATGATATTTGTCTTTCTGGCTGACTTACTTCACTTAGTATGATAAACTCTAGGTCCATCTACGTTGCAGCAAATGGCAATATTTCATTCTTTTTTATGGCTGAGTAATATTCTATTGTATATGTGCATATATATATATATATATTCACACCACATCTGTATCCATTTATCTGTTGATGGACACTTAGGTTGCTTCTCTGTCTTGGCTGTTGTAAATAGTGCTGCTATGAACATTGGGGTGCGTGTATCTCTTCTTATTGGAGTTTTCACCTTTTCTGGATATATGCACAGGAGTGGGATTTCTGGATCATATAGTAACTCTATATTTAGTTTTTTAAGGAAACTCTATACTGTTCTCCATAGTGGCTGTATCAATTTACATTCCCACCAACAGTGCAGAAGGGTTCCCTTTTCTCCACACCCTCTCCAGCATTTGTTTGTAGACTTTCTGATGATGGCCATTCTGACCGGTGTGATTGATTTGCATTTCTCTGGTAATTAGCAGTGTTGAGCATATTTTCATGTGCCTGTTGGCCATCTGTCTTTAGAGAAATGTCTGTTTCGTTCTTCTACCCATTTTTTGATTGGGTTATTAGGTTTTTTAATATTGAGTTGTCTGAGCTGTTTGTGTATTTTGGAAATTAATCCTTTGTCAGCTGCATCATTTGCGAATATTTTCTCCCAGTCAGTCGGTAGGTTGTCTTTTCATTTTGTTTATGGTTTCCTTTGTTGTGCAAAATCATATGTTTGATTTGGTCCCATTTATTTATTTTTGCCTTTACTTCTTTTGCCTTGGGAGACTGACCTAAGAAAACAATGCTAAGATTTATGTCAGAGCATGTTTTGCCTATGTTCTCGTCTAGGAGTTTTATGGTGTCATGTCTTATATTTAAGTCTTTAAGCCATTTTGAGTTTACTTTTGTGCATGGTGTGAAGGAGTATTCTAACTTCATAGATTTACATGCGGCTGTCCAGCTTTCCCAGCACCACTTGCCAAAGACACTGTCTTTTCTCCATTGTATATTCTTGCCTCCTTTGTCATAGATTAACTGACTGTACATGTGTGGGTTTATTTCTGTACCCTAGCACATGAATTCTTATGAACACATATGTTTCATTACAGCAGAACTGCCTGTATATAGTCCCAGTTTTAACAATAAGGAAATTTAAGCTTGGAGAAGTATCTTGCCAAAAGTCACATGAAAACTAAGATTTTATCAAATGTCCATCTGTCTCGAAAGACCACCTTCTTTCCACAGCAGTATTTAACCACATAAACACTTATAATAGAGGTAACATTAGATCAACCTGACCTCCTGTTGTTCTTCTTATATGCAACTTGGTTAATAGTTCCCATATGTCTTATTCTAGGTAGCAGGATATATCAATATATTCTAGCATGTGTACATATACATATATATTTATTTATCTGAACACTTCTCTTATTGCCCCAAAATAAAGAAATTTAGAAATTTCACAGTGTCCAAGTAATGATTAAATTGTCTTGATAGATGAATGATGCATGATATAATTCTACCTTAAGTAATTTAATTTTAAGTATTAGTGTTCTCTGTCATTTCAAATTTCTTTTTTCATTTATGCAATTAAGGCGCAAGGTAAGTAATAATATCACCATTCTCCCTGACGTACTGTGCTTTCTCAGCAATGACAGTGTTGGGAATACCCAGCTCTAGCTCTTACCTGAACCACTCATCTCATATACAACACTACTGACGTTAGGGAAGGCTAAGTAGTTCCCAGATCTGGGCCACAATGATGTGCTGCGCAAGGGTGTACAAAAGGATAGATGTGAAATGGAAATCTATGGGGGGGTCTCAGGTCAGTGTATTTATAAATGCTGTAAGAAAAGACACGAGAGGTAACAAGATGAGCAGAATTGTCAATTCACTGGTCCAAGGGGACTATATGGTAATGATATCCTCATTCAAGCCTAGACAGCTCAAGGGTGAATTTAGTGTGCACATTAACTGGAAATTAAATGTTTAAAACATTAGAGGCACTAAGGGTATACACAGTGGAATGACAGGTGTGGGAAAGAAAGCAGAATTAAATCATCTCTCTGAGAGGATGGCTCAGTTATAAGTATATGAATTACCTGCATGGAAGGCATATGCCCTCCAACTTTCCAGAGATAAGCAATTGTGTCAATGCCAAAAAATGATAGAATTTTGAAAAGTAGGTGAAATCAACTAGATGAATCAGGATGCCATATTTTAGTCTGTTACCCGACACATTTTTCATCAAGGCAGAAAATAAATTATCAGTGCCATACCTGAATCCTCTATTCCGCCAAACCTTAGGTTATGCTTTGTTTATGAAAATGCCTGACTCTTGCCCCATGAAACTGAAAGGATTTAAAGAGCAAATGTAAGGAAGGGGAATAAATCTTCAACTAGGCTTTCAAGTTACTGGGAGTCTTGAGATAAATCCAGGTCACATAAGCAAAATTCTGGCCACCTTTGCAGATGGTTTGTCTTTCCAGTATAAGTTATATGATCTTATACAGGCTCATAATAATTTTACCTTGAATATTACCTTAGATGTTCTACAAGCATTATCAGAGACCCAACAGTTTAACTCTCCATCCTGTAGCCATTCATAAAGAAAACTGCATTAGAATTTTATAATGAACTAGTTATATAATGAGAATATACATATATAATCATTCTGTAACACAAATTTTTTTCTTTTTTTCAACGTAACACAAAGTTTTTTCTTTAATGGAAAAGACAAGGACTTCCCTTAACTACTTTATCTTATTTCTAATATTATGAGTCTCATGTTCAATAAATATTTATTTACCACAAGAACCAAAATGTTACACTTTGTTCTATAAAATAATTGTTTGTAGTATACTTCACCAAATCTAAAAAGCCAGTTGTTAAGATGCACTATTAGTTTCATACCAGTAAGAAAGAAAAAAATCCTGCACATGAATAGTGTTGCTCACTTATAATATGCGTCTCAGTTTTAGAGTTGTTAAAATGTGCAAAAACGTACATCTTAGGGCTTCCCTGGTGGCGCAGTGGTTGAGAATCCCCCTGCCGTTCAGGTGACGCGGGTTCGTGCTCCGGTCCGGGAAGATCCCACATGCCGCGGGGCGGCTGGGCCCGTGAGCCATGGCTGCTGAGCCTGCGCGTCCGGAGCCTGTGCTCTGCAATGGGAGAGGCCACAACAGTGAGAGGCCAGTGTACCGCAAAAAATTAAAAAATGCATCTTAAAATAATGAAATATGGTTTCTGATTATATCATAAAGTTAGTTTAGTTGTTAGTATCCATAACTACAGCGATTTCAGATAGAGCATGCTCATAACAAATTTATCATGAGTTTACCTCAATTTATCTTTTTCTTTGACTTAGAACGAGTTTTCCATGTAAGTTAAAGTATACAGAACCTTCCAATTAGTTCATAATTTACTAAATGCTATTAAGAAGATGAGTGAAAGAAGTGAGCCAAGGAGAAAGTGCCTGAACTGTGGAAACAAGTGGCAAAAGTGACTAAGTCCATCTTAAAACAGAGTAACCAGAAAGTTATCAACTCATTCCACACTTCGGAAATGGTAAGAAGTAAACAGCAAGAAATTAAAAAGCAACAAAATTAAGAACACTGATCTTATTAAAATGACTGGGGAAAAAAAGTCTCTTAAGCCAAAGAAACGATTGGGGAAGTTACTTTGAAATATTTGAAGAAATATAGTTAAGTGGTTAGCTTTCCTTTGCTTCTCTAGAAAAGTGAAAAGGTGTCAATTTGAACAGCAAATAGAGTTATCCTTAGCATTAAGGGTTGGGGATGGATTGGTGAAAATGGAGGTAAAAGGGAATGATATCTATTAAATAACTACATTGTGCCACATTCCATGTTAGTAATTTTATTCAATATTCACAAATAATCCTCAAAGAAATATATTCTCAAGCTCCATTTTATTGATGAGGAAACCAACATTTTTCAGTTTGACTCAAAGCCTATGTTCTTTCTACAGCTTTTTGGTTGAGAATTTGCCATATTGGAATGGGAGATTGTAATCTCCGTCCTTCCAGATGTGTTTGAGATTAGGTCAGAAAACACTGTTGGGGGGTATTTTGTGAGCAGTTATGCTTGAAAGCAGTTTGAATGGATGTCTTTCAAATTACTAAGCAGCTCTAACGTTTTGGAAAACTGCAGACAATTGTGTCTGTATTTGAGTAGTTTAGGAGAAATATCCATTGAGCCCCAAAGGCCTGGTTTTTTCCCTTGTAGCTGAAGTTCATTTGCTCATTTATTTTGTTTGAAAATGGCTTATCTATGAAGGGGAGGTTAGTATTTGTAAGTTGTTAGATAGGGGTATTCATCATGTTTGTTTTACCCTTTTCCTCTTCAACATCCTGATGTAATAAACTGGAGCAATAGTATGAATTTAGCTTTAAAAAGGCAAAGGTTTTATGGTTGCTCAACTGTAAAATTACATCTTAAAAAAGTACATTTGTGGAAACAAACACAAAAGTGAGTAAGTCCACCTTAAAACAGAGTAACTAGAAAGTTATCAACAGGTTCCACACCTGGGAAATGGTGAGAAGTAAACAACAAGAAATTTAAAAGCTAAAAAATTAAGAAAACTGATCTTATTTTGCTATAACTTCTCAGGAAAACAATCACTAAACTTCAGAGCAAAAATAATATGGCCTTGATCCCAGTGAAAATCACAAAGAAATAAAAGACAATAATAAGAAAGCATTTTGAAAAACTGTACAAAGACAAGACTGTCTCTTTTATCTATTAGTTAATCCAAGTGAGGATTACAATAAAAATCCCTAAAAAAACCTCTGATTTAAGAAGTTATATGTATATTTGTACAGAAATAGGCAAGAAGAATAAAGCTCAAAATGATACTTTAATTCTATTTGGTTGCCCACACTATAGGTAAGTTTTAAACAATTTTCTTCCTTTGCTTTTCCATATATTCTAACATTTCTACAATAAGCATTACTTTTATAATACAAAAATAATTTTTTAAATTTAAATAATTTAATTTTACTTGAATTGTGTAAGATAATGAGGAACTAAGAACTAAGAAAAGATTCTTTTGTATGCGGTTCTTATAAATCAGGGCCAAAACTATACTTAAATAGAGAAAAATAAAATATTTGTTAGTAAATCACCATTTTGATAAACCTAACTCAAAATTACTGCTAGGGGGATATTTGCTTCCAGAGAGAACCTTTGAGTTTGTTTCTTTTTCTGTATGCCCTATAGTGCTTTTTTTTGCTTAATGAATTTTTTTAATGAACTTTTTCTCCCATTTATTTCTAGTATCTTTTTAAAAAATATATTTATTTATTTTATTTTTGGCTGCATCAGGTCTTAGTTGTGGAGTGCAGACTCTCTAGTTGTGGCACACAGGCTCAGTAGCTGTGGTGTGCGGGCTTAGTTGCCCTGCAACATGTGGGATCTTAGTTCTCCAACCAGGGATCGAATGTGTGTCCTCTGCATTGGAAGGTGGATTCTTAACCGCTGGACCACCAGGGAAGTCCCAGCTTAATGAATCTTCTCGAACAATGAAGGGGAGTACTATAGTTCAGTGAGAAAACTATAAATGTTATACTGTTTGCTTCCATTTAAAAGGAATCTTTATACTGAATTCCAACCAACCATGATATATATGCCTAAAAATGGCTGGATCTTTTGCAAAACAATTATTTTCAAAATTTATTTTGTGATACTGGGATCTGGCTAGTTAGGCTAAAAGCTAACACCACTGCCTCGTTTTTAAATTCAGTTTTAGAAAGGATTGTAAAATTATGGACCTGACTTTGTTTTTCTAGTGGTTTGCCATTATTTTTTTTTTATGTCGATGACAAAACAAAAAAATACAAAGAACCCATTAACATTGTACTGTAACTAGGTTAATTTCTGCCAACACAAACCCATCCAGTAGCTTTGCCTAGACACATTCAGTCTCCATTACTTATTCCAGGGAGATATTTCTGGCAATGGCGTATGGGATGATCTGCTGCCTCTATGATGAGATGCTCATTGTTTGAAAACAAGTTCATCAACATGCTTAAATATCATTTAGGAGCAAGAGCCATAAAAATATTTATCATTATTGGTCATTTACAATTTATTCATAAGGATCCAGTTGGCAACCATCTGGTGTATAAAACTGGAAACTGGAGGAAAAAAATAGAGTAAAAGTCACTGGAAAAACATAATTTAGTCTCCACATGTCTTTGGTACATATTAAGTTAGTGAACTAGATTTTAGTGGAATGAGATGAATGCTCTACAGTAGAGATACATATATGGAATTTAGCACAAAGGTAAGTTGAAATTTTACTCAAAAGTGTATGTTGAAGGACAAAATGGAGAAAGTAGTAATAATATTGTAATTAATTGACAAATGTACTAGGGAGTCTAGGGTAGGCTGTAGTAAGAAATAGACTCTAAAATATACAACTGCTTATGTGCAGTAGAGGCTTTTTCTCTCTCAACAGTTCAAGACAATTGTGTTAGGTTGGTAAATGTTTCCTCAAGCAGTGATTCAGAGCCCTAAGCTATCTGTGGCTCTCCAGCCTCATAGGGCCCATGGATAAAATTCAAGAGTCCACCGAAGGATTCGTGGGTAGAATTCAGGGCTGCCGGTGTACTTGTATGGGAAAAATTGCATCCTGTTAACTTTGACCCAAGATTTATCATTTCCTTTAATTATGAATGTAGGCAAAAACTACAGAAGTGTTTGCAGTACTTGAACCTTTGTAGCAAAACAGAAATCACAGATTTTTTTTTTTTTATCATCACTGTTGTTGCCAAGCTTTCAAAGAATCATTTAAACTCAGCGCTCTTTCAAAGTTGCAGTGGTTATTAGACCTGCCTCTAGATCTTGTATTTTAATACAAAACAAAGACAAAAACAAAAAACTCATTGTGGTAGGCAGCTTTAGGATGGCCCCCAGCTTCCCGGCACTCATGCCTTTGTGTAATCCTCTTGCAATGAATAGAGTTTGGCAAAAGTGATTCGATGTCATTTCTGAGATTAGGCTATAACAATTCAATGGATTCTGTGCCCTCTCTCGGAGCACTTGCTCTGGGGGAGGTCATGCTACCATGACATGAGGCAACTCTATGGAGAGGTCAGTGTGACAAAGGACTGAAGCTGGCCAGCAGCCGCTTGAGCAAGCTTGACAGTGGATCTGTACCCAGTCAGGCTTCCAGATGATTGTGTTCCTAGTTGTCACCCTGAATGTAGCCTTTTGAAAGACTCTGGACCAGAAGCTGCTCCTGACCCACAGAAACCATGAAAAAAACGTTTTAAGCTGCTAAGTTTTAGGGTAATTTGTTATATAGCAATAGATAATGAGTATACACAGATAGCTTATGTCACTGATTTTCTAAATATTCTGAAAATTATATTCACTATAATTTGTTTCCTTTATAATTCTAGTATTGTATACATTTAAAAAACATTCTGTGAAGGGATCTAGAGGCTTCTAAAGTGTGCCAAAGGAATCCATGGTACAATAAAGATTACAAGCCTCCTTGTTGCCTTGTACCAACTGTCAAAAGGAAAAAAGAGTATGGAGGAGTATACTCTTTATATTGGCCTAGAAGAAGAAGATATCATTTCTGATCACATTTTATTGGTGTGAAGTAGTCACGTGACCACCACTTGATGCAGCGGGGGCTGAGATATGTAGTCCTTGCTGAACAGCCATTTGCTAGCCATTGCTCCAAATAAGGGGAGGATATATAGATACACATATATATATTTATATTTATATTTTGACCACACCATGTGACATGTGGGATCTTAGTTCCCTGATCAGGGATCGAACCTGTGCCCCCTGCATTGAGAGCACAGAGTCTTAACCACTGGACTGCCAGGGAAGTCCCAAGGGGAGGATATATTTTAATGGATAATGCCAGAGCAAATGCCCAAAATATTAAGATAAGCAATGAAAATAATATCTACTAGAATAGAATCTTAAAGCTCATTTGAAAAATAAACACAGAGTCAAATGAAAGAAGCAGATGATAATGACATAAGCCATTTTCTGTAAAGTGATTTTTATTCCAAGAGATAAGACATCTATAAATCTGAAGATGTGGAGAACTAATTTGGGTCTAGCATCTAGATCAGAAAATCAGAAATCAAGTTCTTCTTTAGTGTACCTTAAGAATAAATTTGTGAGGTTATGAACACAGAGTCTTAATTTTTCTGAAGTAACTGAACAAGGAACGGGATAGAATCATTGGTGTTTCATTCATTCAATAAACATTTGCTGAAGGCCTACTATGTAACAGAGACTATAGGAAGTACTGGGGAAAAAGAGATTACCAAAACTGAGACAAAACCCAGAGACCCTAGGATGAGGGAAATGGCTCAGCCAAGTATTGATAAATCCATAATGTTCTCTGCTCAGTACCGTGACATACATAACCACGGGGTGCTAAAAGCGACGTGCTGACAGCAAAATAATTCATAATTACTTGTTTCATTTCAACATGCCTTGAGCTAAAAAGATCAAATTAAATTGGAATGTCAAGCTCCAGTTGTTAAATAGGGTAAGATTCCTCTGGGGATCATTTATTGGCCTTCCCAGGATCCCTGAATCCACAATGTAAAGCTGTCCATCAATGTTCACAGAAAAGAGTCCAATCCTCTGCTGATGGGGGCATGGCAAGAAAGAATTCTTGGCGGTCCACCGTGGGGTTCCACCCACGAAGTGTTCATGTGAAAAAATTAGTAATCCTATGTACCCTCCAACATTTACAAGCTGACCAATGACTAATAAATGACTCCTGGAGAAAAATCCAGGCACAGGGAAGCTGGGCTGCCAATAGCTCATCAATATCTTTGAGATTAGGCAAACCTACTCTTTCTTAGGACCATGGCAGCACCATGCTCAGGTACATGCCTTGATGAGAAGAAGAACTGTCAATTTCTCCTTTCACGTTTGTTAGCATTTGTTTTATGTATTCAGGTGCTCCTATGTTGGGTGCATAAACATTTATAATTGTTATATCTTCTATTAAACCCTTAGCCAGACTCATCGAGGAAAAAAAGGGAGAGGATGCAAATCAATAAAATCAGAAATGAAAAAGGAGAAATCACAACTGACACTGTAGAAATACAGAGGATTATAAGAGACTGCTACAAACAACTATATGCCAATAAAATGGACAACCACGAAGAAATGGACAAATTCTTGGAAAGGTAAAATTTTCCAAGATTGAACCAGGAAGAATTAGAAAATATAAACAGACCTATCACAAGTAATGAAATTGAAACTGTAATTAAAAATCTTCCAACAAACAAAAGTCCAGGACCAGATGGCTTCACAAGTGAATACTATCAAACATTTAGAGAAATGCTAACACCTATCCTTCTCAAACTCTTCAAAAAATTGCACAGGGAAAAACACTCCTAAATTCATTCTATGAGGCCACCATCACCCTGATACCAAAACCAGAAAAAGATATCACACAAAAAAATTATAGACCAATATCACTGATGAACATAGACGCAAAAATCCTCAACAAAATACTAGCAAACAGAATCCAGCAGAACATTAAAAGCATCATACACCATGATCAAGTGGGATTTATCCCAGGGATGCAAGGATTCTTCAATATATGTAAATGAATCAATGTGATACACCACTTTAACAAATAAAGGAATAAAACCCATATGATCATCTCAATAGATGCAGAAAAAGCTATTGAGAACATTCAACACCCATTTATGATAAAAACTCTCCAGAAAATGGGCATAGAGGGAACCTACCTCAACACAATAAAGGCCATATATGACAAACTCACAGCAAGCATCATACTCAATGGTGAAAAACTGAAAGCATTTCCACTAAGATCAGGAACAAGACAAGGATGTCGACTCTCACCACGCTTATTCAACATAGTTTTGGAAAACCTAGCCACAGCAATCAGAGAAGAAAAAGAAATAAAAGGAATCCAAATTGGAAAAGAAGAAATAAAACTGTCACTGTGGGCTTCCCTGGTGGCGCAGTGGTTGGGAGTCCGCCTGCCGATGCGGGGGATGCGGGTTCGTGCCCCGGTCCGGGAGGATCCCGCGTGCCGCGCAGCGGCTGGGCCCGTGAGCCGTGGCCGCTGGGCCTGCGCGTCCGGAGCCTGTGCCCCGCAGCGGGGGAGGCCGCAGCAGTGAGAGGCCCGCGTACCACAAAAAAAAAAAAAAAAAAAAAAAAAAAAAAACTGTCACTGTTTGCAGATGACATGATACTATACATAGAAAATCCTAAAGACGCCACCAGAAAACTACTAGAACTAATCAATGAATTTGGTAAAGTTGCAGGATACAAAATTAATGCACAGAAATCTCTGGCGTTCCTATACACCACCAACAAAAAATCAGAAAGAGAAATTAAGGAAACACTCCCATTTACCATTGCAACAAAAATAATAAAATACCTAGGAATAAACCTGCCTAAGAACGTGAAAAACTTGTACTCAGAAAACTATAAAACACTGATGAAAGAAATCAAAGATGACATAAAGAGATGGAGAAATACACCGTGTTCTTGGATTGGAAGAATCAATACTGTGAAAATGATGATACTACCCAAAGCAATCTACACATTCTGTGCAATCCCTATCAAACTACCAATGGCATTTTTCATAGAACTAGAACAAAAAATTTCACAATTTGTATGGAAACACAAAAGACCCCGAATAGTCAAAGTGGTCTTGAGAAAGAAAAATGGAGCTGGAGGAATCAGGCTCCTGGACTTCAGGCTATACTACAAAACTACAGTAATCAAGACAGTATGGTACTGGCACAAAAACAGAAATATAGATCAATGGAACAGGATAGAAAGCCCAGAGATAAACCCATGCACATATGGTCACCTTATTTTTGAAAAAGGAAGCAAGAATATACAGTGGAGAAAAGACAGCCTCTTCAATAAGTGGTGCTGGGAAACCTGGACAGCTACAAGTAAAAGAATGAAATTAGAACACTCCCTAACACCATACACAAAAATAAACTCAAAATGGATTAAAGACCTAAATGTAAGGCCAGACACTATCAAACTCTTAGAGGAAAACATAGGCAGAACACTCTATGACACAAATCACAGCAAGATCCTTTTAGACCCATCTCCTAGAGAAATGGAAATAAAAACAAAAATAAACAAATGGGACCTAATGAAACTTAAAAGCTTTTGCACAGCAAAGGAAACCACAAACAAGACGAAAAGACAACCCTCAGAATGGGAGAAAATAGTTGCTAATGAAGCAACTGACAAAGGATTAATCTCCAAAATATACAAGCAGCTCATGCAGCTCAATATCAAGAAAACAAACAACCCAATCCAAAAATGGGCTGAAGACCTAAACAGACATTTCTCCAAAGAAGATATACAGATTGCCAACAAACACATGAAAGAATGCTCAACATCATTAATCATTAGAGAAATGCAAATCAAAACTACAATGAGATATCATCTCACACTGGTCAGAATGGCCATCATCAAAAACTGTAGAAACAATAAATGCTGGAGAGGGTGTGGAGAAAAGGGAACCCTCTTGCACTGTTGGTGGGAATGTAAATTGATACAGCCCCTATGGAGAACAGTATGGAGGTTCCTTAAAAAACTAAAAATAGAACTACCCTATGACCCAGCAATCTCATTACTGGGCATACACCCTGAGAAAACTATAATTCAAAAAGAGTCATGTACCACACTGTTCATTGCAGCTCTATTTACAATAGCCAGGACATGGAAGCAACCTAAGTGTCCGTCGACAGATGAATGGATAAAGAAGATGTGGCGCATATATACAATGGAATATTACTCAGCCATGAAAAGAAATGAAATTGAGTTATTTGTAGTGAGGTAGATGGACCTAGAGACTGTCATACAGAGTGAAGTAAGTCAGAAAGAGAAAAGCAAATACAGTATGCTAACACATATATATGTAATCTAAAAAAAAAAAAAGGTTCTGATGAACCTAGGGGCATGACAGGAATAAAGATGCAGATGTAGAGAATGGACTTGAGGAGACGGGGAGGGGGAAGGGTAAGCTGGGACGAAGTGAGAGAGTGGCATGGACATACATACACCATCAAATGTAAAATAGCTAGCGGGAAGCAGCTGCATAACACAGGGAGATCAGCTCGGTGCTTTGTGACCACCTAGAGGAGTGGGATAGGGAGGGTGGGAAGGAGACGCAAGAGGGAGGAGATATGGGGATATGTGTATATGTACAGCTGATTCACTTTGTTATACAGCAGAAACTAACACAGCATTGTAAAGCAATTATGCTCCAATAAAGATGCTAATAAATAAATAAATAAAAGGTGGTAAGGACTCCAAATATAACCTGTTCCAGAGCCATCATCTTGCTTATAGAAAAACTAAGCCCTGGTAAGTTTAAGTGACTTGTTCCAGATCACAATTCAAAAAGTGTTCATCCACTTTTCTATCATATTGAGCTGTCTCAAATTAAGAGAGATTGCCTACCTTAGAATTCAGTGCTTGGAATGTATAAAGCCTCACTTCCGTTGGTTTTATATCTTTGGTCTAGCTCAAAGGTATTTCCAAATATTTCAGGAGTAATTTATTATGTAGGTAACCTGTAATTTCCCAAATTACTTGGTTGACACAGTATTAATATTATCTTCATAGATACAATGTATAAGATTTTAGGATCAACTGTTTGAAATTAAGAGAAGTCAATCAATGATTCTTTTGTTTATTCCAATAGTATAATGATGGAACTGAAATAACTACCTGGCTATTTTAGAAATTATATACTTATAGCATGCTTTGTTTTTTTTTGGTTCTTTAGCTAGCTTTAATTTAGCTGGTATTAACTTTAATGACCTTTTCTACTTTACCTTTCATTCTTTCTATTTATCTATATATCTCCTTTTATTATTGCTGTTGTTTTTGTTGTTATATTTACTAAAGAGATTTTGCGGTTTAAAAAAAAGAGGTTTATTTTTTCATCGTGTAATTGTTTTATTTTATATAAATTTATTTTATTTATTTTTAGCTGCGTTGGGTCTTCATTGCTTCACGCAGGCTTTCTTGCTTTCTCTAGTTGTGGCAAGCAGGGGCTGCTCTTCTTTGTGGTGCACGGGCTTCTCATTGCATTGGCCTCACTTGTTGCAGAGCACGGGCTCTAGGCACATGGGCTTCGGTAGTTGTGGCTCACAGGCTCTAGAGCGCAGGCTCAGTAGCTGTGGTGCGCAGGCTTAGTTGCTCCGCAGCATGTGAAATCTTCCCGGACCAGGGCTCGAACCCATGTCCCTTGCATTGGCAGGTGGATTCTTAACCACTGTGCCACCAGGGAAGCCCATCATCATGTAATTCTGAAGTTAAATTTTGCCATTCAGACTTATGAGGTTGATGGCGTGTGAATTTGGACTTGTTGGTTATAATCATAGTGGTGATAGTGCTGCTGCTGATGTGTGTCCAAAACATTTTGTAATAATGATATTAATAATAAAGAAATGGCATTTATTATGCAAAAAAAGAACAAACAAGAGAACTATAAATACATTGCTCCCATCCTACCGATAAGAAGATGGATAAACTACAAAATATTTAAAGCCCACCAGAACTAGGGTTGAAAACCTAATGAATTCAAATCCAAAAATTGAAAGTCCCTCCTAGGAGAGAAAAGTCCTAACAACTGCTTTCATCTTTGGCAGGGCTGTGAACAGGACAGGGAGGAGGAAGCCTCCACAGATGCAGGTAAGGAGAAAACAGCTGAACTTATCATGAAATTTACCTGTGGGTGACATGGCCTCTTTATATCCCTGGGAGACAACTCTCTTCCATGGGATTTCATGAAGTACTCATGAGGGACTGGGGGCAAGACAGAACCGAATGATACTCTGGCTGAGGCACACGTCCCTGGGGCCTGTGGGAATCTGGGGCAAAACCAGAGAATAACATAAACCCACAGGCAAGCTCAGCCTTGGGCTGCTTATCATAGTTTTCAGCTATGGAGAGACCCCCTCCCACTGAGGTACGACATGGGGCCTGCTGCAGGAGGAGAGCAGGACAGAAGAACTCACAAAAGCTCTTCAGGCACACAGATCCCAAGTATGTCAGAAGATGTTTCAATAAAACCCTCAAATAACTTAATCTGTGGTGAGCTGAATCTAACTAAAATAACCATAAAGCCCAGGCCCAGCTCAACTATAGACTAGATTGACTCAGCCTCTCACACTAACATCCTGGTGGAAAAAGATGTGCCCCTTTCTGGATATAAAGTTTATTTCAGCCTCTTCAATTTTTAAACATGCTATGTACTGCATTCCACCAACATTATGAGGAAAGCAAGAAAACAGGGCCTTTTCAAGAGAGGAAATGTCAACAAAATCAAATCTAGCTATGACTGAGCTGTTGAAATTACCAGTTAGGGACTCTTCAAAAAAAAATTGATAAATATTTTAATGGGCCTAGTTGAATAGGTGGACAACATGAGTAAACAGATGGTGCATTTTAGCAGCGACCTGGAAACCAACAAAGAGCCAAAGGAAAATGCTAGAAATAAAAGAGTCTCAGAGATGAAGAATACTTTTGTAGGCTTATCAGTAGACTGAACACAGCTAAGGAACGAATCGGTAAACTTGACACGTCAATAGAAATTATAGTAAGACACAAACAGAATGAAAGATAAAAAGGAATAGAGCATTGATCTGTGAGTCATTGTCAAATGGCCTAACTTACTGGTAATTGTGGTCCCAGAAAAAGAAGAGACAGAATGGGGTAAAATAAGTATTTGTATTCTTTAAAATTGATAAAATAATCAGTCCACAGATCAAAGAAGCTCAGATACACACAAAGATTCAAGAACTATAAACACAAAGAAAACCACACTGGGCTTCCCTGGTGGCGCAGTGGTTGAGAGTCCGCCTGCCGATGCAGGGGACGCGGGTTCGTGCCCCGGTCCGGGAGGATCCCACATGCCGCGGAGCGGCTGGGCCCGTGAGCCGTGGCCGCTGAGCCTGCGCATCCGGAGCCTGTGCTCCGCAATGGGAGAGGCCACAGCAGTGAGAGGCCCGCGTACCACAAAAAAAAAAAAAAAAAAAAGAAAACCACACTGAGACACATCATCATCAAACTGCTAAAAAAACAAAAATAAAGGGAAACCTTGAAAGCAATCAGAGGAAAATACTCTACCTAAAGGGGAACAATTATATAAATGACAGCTAACTTCTCATCAAAAACCATTGAGGGGTTTCCCTGGTGGCGCAGTGGTTGAGAATCCGCCTGCCAGTGCAGGGGACACGGGTTTGATCACTGGTCCAGGAAGATCCCACATGCCACGGAGCAAATAAGTCTGTGTGCCACAACTACTGAGCCTGCGTGCTGCAACTACTGAAGCCTGCGTGCCTAGAGGCTGTGCTCCACAACAAGAGAAGCCACTGCAATGAGAAGCCCGCGTACCGCAACGAAGAGCAGCCCCCTCTCGCCACAACTAGAGAAAGCCCGTGAGCAGCAATGAAGACCCAATGCAGCCAAAAATAAATAAAATTAATAATTTTTTTTTTAAAAAACATTGAAACCAGAGGGAAAAAGGTATATGCTTAGTCAAAAAGTAAATGCAATTGTAGATTTATTAAATATTGCCAAAATGCCCTTTAAGAGAATTGTGCAAATTTGAAATCCCACACGCAATGTAAGAGTGCCTATTTCCCCACAGCTTTGCCAGAAGAGTATGTTATACTTTCTCCAATCTGATCAGTGAGAAATTGTATCTCAATGTAGTTTTAATTTGATTTCTTATGAGCAAGGTCAAACACTGTTTTACATATATGAGTCCTTATTTTATTTTTGGATGAATTGTTCATATACTTTGTCCATGCCTTTTCCCCGTCACTTTTGTTTTTAATATAGTAAACATCTTAACCTTTAACTATGATATATTTTGCAACTTGTCAGCCTGACTTTGACTAGGTTTATGGTATTTTTGCCCTGAAAACATTGTATAATCAAATGTGTCCATTTTTCTTTTGCTGCATCTGGATTTTCAGTCATAGTTGAAAAGCCTTTCTTCTCATTCAAGATAAAGATGAATTCACTCAAGTTTTCCTCCAGTCCTTGTGTGGTTTCGTTTTTTACATTCAGATTCCTGGTCCACTTGGAATTTATTCTCAGATTTATGCTTCACACCACATATAACTTTTTCCAAACAGCCAACCAGTTCTAGCACCATTTACTAAAATTCCTTCTTGGTCTCAGTGACTTGAAATACCACCTTAAAGATTTCATATGAGCTTGGATCAACTTCTAGACTTTCTGTTCTGTTCCACTGGTATACCTGTATATACATGTGCTATTACCACAGTTTTAATTACAGACTTTACAGTATATTTTTAGTATGGGAGGGCTAGTGGGCTAGTCCTCATAAACTTTCTTAGTATTTCTGACTGTTAACTTCATATGGAACAACATGTATCAACTTGTCTAGCTTCACAAAAAAGCTAGAATTTGGGGGGAGGACTGAGTTAAATCTATGAATAAACTTAGGGAGAACTGACATCTTTATGATGGGGAGTGATCCTATCCAAATGTGAGAGATAGCCTTTTATCAAAATTAATTTTGCTTCTTTAGAGTTTAAAGTTTTCCTCATAAATTTGTACATTTTTGATTAAATGTATTTCTAATATATTAACTTTCTTGCTACTAGGATTTTCTGTCATGTTTAGTTGTTTACTGTTTGTATATATGAAGGCTAATGACTTCCACGTGTTCACTTTATATCCTGCTACTAAGTTAGTTTTATCATTGATTGTCTAGGGTTTTCCAGGTATATCATCATATCATCTACAAATAGCTAACAAACTTTATTATGGAAGGGTCACTGTGGAAACGGTCAAGTTGATTATAACATTTGTATGAAAATGCAGTGAACCTGGAAGAGTCAAGACAAAGAAACAAATATGATGTGCTTTACATTACCTGATTTCAGGTTTTACTGCAAACCACAGTAATTATAGTGTGGCATTGGTGTGAGGATATTTAAATAGATAAGTGGAATAGCACAGACAGCCTAGACATGGACCTATACATATACGGTCAATTGATTATCAATAGTCACCAACATTAAATGAGAGAAGTCTTTAAACAAGTAGTGCTAAATAACTAGATATAGATGTGGCAGAAAAAAACCCTTGATTATTATTATTACTTCCTGATCATTACTAATCTTTTGTTGTCTTTTATCTTCTGAAATATTTATAAGGTTCACAATTCCTTATCTGTAGTTCCAAAATCCAAAATTCTCTAAAAGCCACAAATTTCTCTCTAAATCTGTTGGTGCCAAAACCCAACCTAACCTGAATTTAATGTGGCCACAAACCGAATCTGAAATGTGTTGAGGCAATTTATGTAGCCTCTATGTATTTTACCACACTCACACATTTCACTGCAGGTATATAAATATATTTGATTACAAGTTGTTAACAGACCCTACTAATTGTGTTCCATACTATATAATATATGCAATTCATCACCTTGATAAAAACCTCCAAAATTCTGAATTCATACATATATACAAATGAGATAATACATGTAAAACAGTATATTAATTGGCACAGAATAACTCCTCAGTATGTTTACTACTACACCTCCACCATTATTATTACCATTATTATAAATTGTAGGAGTAGCCAAAAAAGTGTTGGCTTTTTACTAATTACACTAATTACTTTTAAGTGTTTAGTCAAAATAACAGCAAAGGTTAAAGGGCTGGTTCACGGTCAATAGGTGAATCAAGTCTCTGGCTTCCGTGGGGAAGTGGCATTGGCGATTCCACAGAGACCCTGTGAGGAGGAGGTGAAACAAAGCCAAGTGTCCTCCAGGAAACCTGCCTTCCCTTCCCAGGTGGAGATTCTCCCTGCCTTGCTAATTTTAGAGAATCTGCAGGGATTAGAGGAGGTGGCAGTAGTGGCATTGCTGGGTCACATGGTAGTTCTATTTTTAGTTTTTTAAGGAACCTCCATACTGTTCTCCATAGTGGATGTAACAATTTACATTCCTAGCAACAGTGCAAGAGGGTGCCCTTTTCTCCACACCCTCTCCAGCATTTATTGTTTGTAGATTTTGTGATGATGGCCATTCTGACTGGTGTGAGGTGATATCTCATTGCAGAGAAAACCATAATTCAAAGACACATGCACCCCAATGTTCATTGCAACACTATTTACAATAGCCAGGACATGTGGGCAACCTAAATGCTCGTCAACAGAGGAATGGTTGGGGAAGATGAGGTACATAGATACAATGGAATGTTGCTCAGCCACAAAAAGGAACGAAACTGGGTCATTTGTAGAGATGTGGATACACCTGGAGGCTGTCATACAGAATGAAATATGTCAGAGGAAAACAAATATCATATAAATGCATATATGTGGAATCTAAGAAAATTGGTATAGATAATCTTATTTACAAAGCAGAAACAGAGATGCAGATGTAGAGAACAGATGTATGGATACCAGGGGGAGTGGGGGGGCGTGGGAGAATTGGGAGATTGGGATTGACATATATACACTATTGATACCATGTCTAAAAATAGATGACTGGCGAGACCATACGGTGTAGCACAGGGAACTGTACTCAGTGCTCTGTGGTGACCTAGACTGGGGGGAAATCCAAAAAAGAGGGGATGTGTATATACATGTGGCTGATTCACTTTGCTATACAGTAGACACTAACACAACATTGTGAAGCAACAGTACTCCGATAAAAATTTAAAAAAAGAAAAAAGAGGTGGCAGTTTTCCCAGTAGGACATAATCAGGAAAAGACTGGTACCATCCAAAAAATATTTACTTTTCGGGGCCAGAGAGAGCAGAAAGAACAAAATTCGTAGAAAGAATAGGGAAGGGAAAGAGAAAAGAGGGAGGGCCAGAGAGGACAGCGCCTTTCCAGAAACAGCGCCTTTTCATGAGTCAGTGTTAAGAGTGAGTCATGATCAGTGAGTATAATTGTATGAACTTGAAAGTCCAGTGAAAAACTTAAAGAAAAAATTAGCCATAGCAAAAGCTGTAAATATTTTCTCCCACCCCATAGGGTTGCCTCTTCATTTCGTTCGTGGTTTCCTTTGCTGTGCAATAGCTTTTAAGTTTGATTAGGTCCCATTTGTTTTTGCTCTTGTTTCTTTTGCCTTGGGAGACTGATGTAAGAAAATATTGCTACGATTTATATCAGAATGTTTTGCTTATGTTCTAGAGTTTTTATGGCATCATGTCTTATATTTAGGTCTCTAAACCATTGTGAGTTTATTTTTGTATATGGTGTTAGGGAGTGTTCTAATTTCATTCACTTAGATGAGGCTGTCCAGCTTTCCCAACACGACTTGCTGAAGAGACTCTTTTCTACACTGCCTATGGGGATGTGGGTTTATTTCTGAGCTCTATTCTGTTCCATTGATCCGTATGTCTTTGTGGTATTCTCTGAAGTCTGGGAGGTTATGCCTCCAGCTTTGTTCTTTTTCTTCAGGATTGCTTTGGCAATTTGGGGCCTTTTGTGGTTCCTTATAAATTTTTAGGATTCTAGTTCTGTGAAAAATGTCATGGGTAACTTGATATGGATAGCATTAAATCTGTAGATTTCTTTGGGTACTATGGCCATTTTAACAATATTCTTCCAATCCAAGAGCATGGGATATCTTTCCATTTCATCAAATCGTCTTCCAATTCCTTTGTTAATGTTTTATAGTTCTCAGAGTATAGGTCTTTCACCTCCTTCGTTAGGTTTACTCTGAGGTTTTGTCTTAATGCCATTTTAAATGGGATTTTTAAAAGTTTTTCTGATATTTCATTGTTAGTGTAAAGAAACACAACAGATCTCTATATATTTTGTATCCTACTACCTTGCTGAATTCATTATTAGTTCTAATAGTTTTGTGTAGAGTCTTTAGGGTTTTCTACATAGAATATCATGTCATGTTATCTGTATATAATAGTCTTACCTCTTCCTTCCAATTTGGATGCCTTTTAATTTCTTTTTGTCTGATTGCTGTGGCTAGGACTTCCAATACTATGTTGAAAAGAAGTGGTGAGAATGGGTATCCTTGAATGAAAAGACAACCTACGGAATGGGAGAAAATATTTGCAAATGATGCAACTGACAAGGGCTTAATTCCAAAATATACTAACAGCTCATACAACTCAATAACAAAAACAACCCAGTCAAAAAATGGGAAGAAGACCTAAATAGACATTTCTCCAAAGACATACAGATGGCCAACGGGCATATGAAAAGATGTGTAACATCCTTAATTATTAGGGAAATGCAGATCAGAACCACAAGGAGCTATTGCCTCATACTGGTCAGAATGGCCATCATCAAAAAGTCTCAAATAATAAACACTGGAGAGGGTGTGGAGAAAAGGGAACCCTCCTGCGCTGTTGGTGGGAATGTAAATTGGTGCAGCCACTATGGAAGAGTATGGAGGTTCCTTAAAAATAGAGCTACCATATGATCCAGCAATCCTAGTCCTAGGCATATGTCCAGAAAAGACAAATTCTAATTCAAAAAGTTACATGCACCCCAGTGTTCACAGAAGCACTATTTTCAATAGCCAAGACATGGAAGCAACCTAAGTGTCCGTTAACAGATGAATAGATAAAGAAAATGTAATATAATGGAATATTACTGAGCTATAAAAAAGAATGAAATGCCATTTGCAGAAACATGGATAGACCTAGAGAATATCATACTAAGTGTAGTATGTCAGAAAGACAAATGACATCACTTATATAGGAAATCTAAAAAATAATACAAATGAAATTACTTACAAAACAGACATTGGTAACCATAAGTTTGTTTTCTAAGGGGAAAGGGATGTGGGGAGGGAAAAACTAAGAGTATGGAATTAACAGGTACACACTACAAATAAAATAGATGAGCAACAAGGACTTACTGTATAGTTCAGGGAACTATATTCAATATCTTGTAATAGCCTACAATGGAAAATATCTGAAAAAACATATATAACTGAACCACTTTGCTGTACACCTGAAACGAACCATATTGTAAATCACTGTACTTCAACTAAAAAAGACAAGTAAAACAAAACAACAAAGCTGTAAAAGTTTATTGTCCCAGAACACTAAGAAAAGTAGGTGCCTTGGATTTTGCAGTTTAGTGGACTAAATAAGCCCACTTAGTCATCGTGTGATTAAAATACTATATTAAAGGGAAGCTCGAGAGTAGGAAGAAGGAAGATAACAGATTTTGAGTAAGAAGGGCCTTGATAAAGGAGTTCTCCAGTTTCGGGACAGATGGAACAGGACAAAAATAGGCTCAGATACACAGCGGAGGATCAGTGAAGAAAAGAATGGAGACTTGATCAGAAATGCGTCAATACTCTTCATTTGGGCTGAAAGCTTTTACCACCTCCTTCCTGAGATTCTTTGCAGTTAGTTGTCATGGACTAAATGTTTGTGTCCCCTTCAGATTCACATGTTGAAGCTCTAACCCTCAATGTGATTATATTTGAAGATGGGAATTTGGGGAGATGAGGGTTAGACGAGGTGATGAGAATGAGGCTTGTGATGGGATTAGTGTCCTTATGAGAAGAGACAATAGAGAGCGCTCTTCCTTTTTGCTGTGTGAGGACACAGTAAGAAGGTGGCTGTCTGCAAGCTGGAAAGAGAGCTCTCACACTAGCCACACTGATCTTAAACTGCTCAGCCTCCAGAATTGTAAGAAAATAAATTTTTTGTTGATCAAGCCATCAAGCCATCCAGCCGATGGCATGTTGTTATGGCAGGGTGAGCAGACTAAGTGTGTAGCAATATATCAATACTTACTTACATCTGTTTACTCATTCCAGCATGTGAGTTCAGTCATTTCAAATGAATCCTATTGTCATTATTCCAAAACAAACGAGCCCCTTAAGGTATTTTTATATTTACATGGATTGAGCGCACCCTGAGTATTGAAGCCCAGAGAGATCAAACACGGAAAGCAGCATCCTTTACATAACGTTGCATTTGTGAAGATTATTTCTGCCTGGGAATGCTGCAGGTTAAGTGAATGAGGATAAAATAGCTAAATAGGCCAACTTCTCTGCACAATTCAAACTGGTAATAAGTGTTGGAAGGCAGGAAATCCTAGGCTGAAGTCTTTTTAGTAGCTCTCTTCCTCCACCTTCTGGAAATTTGGAGATATAACAGGGCTGTGTGTTACGCATTTTTTGCTTTTTAATTCTTTATCACCACCCTTATTATGTACCATCTATTCATGATAAAAGCTTCAGTAGACTTAGTAGTATGAGAGAACTTCCTTTATATGATAGTCTATTTACAAAAAATCTACAGCAAACTCTATTAAGAATAATCACATGCAGACGACAGTAAGAACTCCTACCAATCGGTCGGAAAAAGACAAAACCCAAAAGAAAGATGGGCAAGAGATATGCATATCCAAAGAGCCACTAAAAATTGAAGTGCTCAGTCTCATTAATAATGCAGGAAATGAGATACCACTCTATACCCACGGGAATGACTAAAATTAAAAAGTCTAACAAGACCAATTTGGGGTGGGAATGTGGAGTAACAGGAGCTCTCATCACTGTTGATTAGAGTGTAAATGGTACATTGATCTCAGAAAATACCGTGGCATTGTCAACTAACTTTGAATATTTGCATTTCTGTTATCAAGCAATTCCACTCCAGGTATATAAAATGTGTGTGAGTGAACCCCAAGACACTTGTTCAAGAGTGTGGATAACAGTAACATTTTTTAATTTCCAAATGTCCAAAGTGGAAACCACACAAATGTCCATCAACAACAGAAACAGTACATACTTTGTGGCATATTTATCCAGTGGAATACAGAAATGAATAAAATGTGGAATCTTACAAATGCAATGTTGATCAAAAGAAACCAGAAACAAAGAAATACACACTCTACAATCCCATTTATATTTGCTGTAAAAAGACAGCAAGACCACACTATAGTGTTTAGGTATGCTTAGGTTTAAAGAATAAAGAGAGCCAAAAAGATGACTATGTTTAAGTACAAATAGTGGCTACTTTTGAGGAAGGAGGGATTTGTGTTTTAGAAAGGGCATGCAGAGGTTTTCTGGGGTTCTGATAATATCCTCTCTGACCTGGGCGACTTACATGGGTGTTAAATTTAACATAATTCCTTACACTATAATTTATATTTTACCTGTGTTTCTGCATGTATATTATGTGTCACAGTACAAAAAGGTTAAAAGATATATTTTCTTTTTTCTTTTTTTTCCAGTACGCGGGCCTCTCACTGCTGTGGCCTCTCCCGTTGCAGAGCACAGGCTCCGGACAGGCAGGCTCAGCGGCCATGGCTCATGAGCCTAGCTGCTCCGGGGCCTATGGGATATTCCCGGACCAGGGCAAGAACCCGTGTCCCCTGCATCGGCAGGCGGATTCTCAACCACTGTGCCACCAGGGAAGCCCAATATATTTTCTTTTAAAACCCAAGGCAAAACCATCAGGTATGTGATCTTTGCCCAAGCTAATGAATCTTGCAAAATACTCCCACAAATTCAGATACTATATCTCCAGGCCTGGCACAGCAGCTTTAATCTTCCTTTCACTGTCGTAATAATAGTAATATTAATAGCAAAAATAATAATAGCCAATATTCATGTCAAGCACTACTATTAATGCATTCCACATCCCATGTCATTTAGCCCCTATTCACCCTAGGAATAATAATACCCTAGGAAGTAGGTATTACTTTTATGCCCATTTTACAAATGAGAATACAGGAACAGAGGAGTTAGTTGACAGCTTGTTAGTGGCACAGTTAGAATTCAAATACAAGGGTCAGAATTCCAAATCCCGTACTCTTAATCACAACAGGTAGCTTCAGGCTTCCTATGGCCTCAATATCCTACAGGATGTTTATCCCTGCCAGTTTGATTCTAGGTTTGGAGATCTCTTAGACTTGCAGCATTAAGAACAGAGAAGGCTCTGAGGCCATTCTGCTGAACTGATTTGGCCCCATTTGGATCTGAGTTGCTGGTCCCCGATGGGGTGATATCTGCTAGTGAGAATTAAATGCAAGAGGCTTTTCATGTCCTAATAAGATCATTCCCTGGCCAGCTCAGAACAAACCACTTAAAATGTGTAAGCCTGAGTTTTAAGTCCTGAGTGAGCAAAAGCTTGGGTTTTCTTTTGAGGTGAAATATATTGTATCTTAATTACTCCATAGTGAGACTCACTTTCTTTGTGGCTTTTTAAACATGGCTTTTGCAGTGAATTCTGAAACTGTTTAGAGTTGTGCTAGAATGTCATGAGATTTTTCTCCCTGAAATAAGGTTGAACATTTACATTAATTAAAAAGATCATTTTTAGTTAGCCTGCAGAAAGTCTTAACAAAATATTCATTTGTGAGAAGATATAAGAATGGAGGGATGTAGGTAAATAGAACAGTGGTACAAACTACAATCAATAAATATTAACTACATGGTGTAAAGGAGTTCAATAAAATTTGAGGGAGAAGAGAAAAAGGAGGAAGAAGAGAAGGAGGAGAAGAAAATTTGATGATGACATGGTTGTAGGAATAAAGGAAAGACACAGACTTTTCATTTGAAATAACCCTCAAAAAGCAATACATATTTCAAGGGACAAGCCTCCTCACAGAGCTGCTGAGAAACATTAGAGTCCATGTTGAACAGGCCTTTGGTACCCTGGTGTACTATTAATGACTAGAACAAAATTGTGCTTACTTCAAAGTCTTATGGGTCCTCTAAACAGTACAGATCTGGTCTTTGAAAAATACACACATTTGCATAGCATGTGATTCGAAGCAGCCAGTATTACCTGATGTAATTGTGGAAGTTTGGTTGTTTTTCAGTTAGGCAGAAAGCTGGAATAACACATTCACCCTGTTTATGTTCTTTCTTTCTCCTTCTCCTGTTTGTCATACATTTCCTGAGAGAATAAATCTCAGTCTAGAAGGAGCGATGACAAGGGCATCCAGGACTTAATAAAGATTATATGCTGTGTTCAGAAAATGCCCAGCGTTAAAATGAAGGTTAGAAAGGATTTCTTGGCTGGCTGTGTTTCCTTTAATCCCATTATCTGTGGCCTTGAATAGGATTAGGGCTCGGAGGAAGGGATAGGAGGAGGTATGGATAGAAGGGGTAAGAAGGGCAGTGAATGATGTGTGCCAGTATTTTCCACAGAATTGCTCTGCCAGCCTGTAGTGAGAAGACTTTCAAGCCAATGCAGGTGCATGTTAAAACATAGTGCAACAAGGCACTGAAATTCTTCCATGTATATATATGACCAAAAAATGTACTTTGTTTAATTTTAAGCCTCTTTCTACTTATTTGAATAAAAATTTCAAAAAGGAGGGAAAAAAAATAAAATAAAATATATTGGTGGAAATTTCTAGTACAAGTTAAATTACTCTCTCTGAGGGAAGAGGAACTAAGTTTCATTTCACTCCTATTTTGTCCCAGCACTTTGTCATGTTAGAAGAAAATCTTCCAAATCTATTCCCTTTAAACATACCTGGTTCTGGGCTTCCCTGGTGGCGCAGTGGTTGAGAGTCCGCCTGCCGATGCAGGGGACACGAGTTCGTGCCCGGGTCCAGGAGGATCTTGCATGCCGCAGAGCGGCTGGGCCCGTGAGCCATGGCCGCTGAGCCTGCACGTCCCTGTGCTCCGCAACGGGAGAGGCCACAACAGTGAGAGGCCCGCATACCGCAAAAAAACAAAACAAAACAAAACACCTGGTTTTAAGGTTTAAAGAAACACTTTCACTCTATCACCATGTTTCTTATACTTTGGATGCATAAGTATAGCGGTTGAGGGACAGCATAGAGTAGTAGAAAAAATATAACATTTAGAACGAGATACACCTAGGTTTCAATCCTGCCTCTGGCTTTCACCAAATGTGAGATTTGGGTAGGTTCCTTAATTTTTCTGAGTCTGTTTCTTCATTTGCAAAATGATAAATGGCTCTACTATTGCCTATCTTGCAAGAATGCTGTGAGAATTCAATGAGAAATGCAGATGAATAGTTTAAAAGCCAGGCTCGTAGCAGACACAGCCAGCCTTCAACCTGTAGAAGCTATGATAACTTTTTATCTTTCTATTCATGAGATATTCATATATGAGGTGAGGACTAAACTTTGATTCCCATCACTTTCCAATTTTAAGGTAATTTATTCTACAGGCAAGGCAAAGAAGGGGTAGGAACTTCAATCACAAATTCATAAAAGTCTTCTTTGTAGGTTTATGAAGACAAGAAAAAAGAGAGAAACCAAAAAGGAAAATGAAGATAGGAATGAGTTATAGTTTTTCCTTCAAGATAATTCAATTTCACTTTTATTTATCACTGTCATTAGGTTTTGCCTTTCAATACTAATGTTTTTTGTCATTCACTTGTCTATCAAGAATGTTTCATTTTCAAAATTTACTGAGTATTGACCCTTTGAGGGACAGCAAAATTTTTTTTGACCTAAGTTTTTTTCCCCCCCATACCTATCTTGAGAAACAAGAAAATAGTGCCAGAATGGCCAAATTAGAAATCTCATTTGAGATAAAAACACAGGGCAGCATTCGATGGCACGTTAGACCATCTGAAAGTGATTTTTTTTTTTTTTTCAAAAATCTGTACTGTTTGCAGGGAATGAAATATATCTCAATGTTAAAATGGCAGCATAAATGTTTTAATTAAGCCAGTGCCCAGTGTGGGTGTGGAATGTTTAATTAGACCTGGTGGGTATCAGTAATATCTACCAGATCTAGGGATGCTTTCTACCCCTGAGAGGACAGCTTTGCAGAAAGGTGTCTGTAGGCTTGCCTGCAAATGGCCGGTCACCATAGAGGTTTCTTTTTCTCCCTGAGAATGTTTACAAACGGAGAAGAATTTTATTGAGTCCATATCTCATTACAGAATCCATCTCACCATCAGTTTCTAATGAAAATGGGAAAGGGAGAGAGAGCGAGAAGGAGAGGGGCTGAGTGAACTCAGGCAGCGGTTGAAGCTTTACACAGCGCCTGCCTCTTACTGGGCCTCTCTCAAAGCTCTCACAGTCACATCCCCTGGGCGGTTTGAATTCCAGATAAATTGAGGAGCTATGTCTCCATGGGAACAGCGTGGAGAGAACAAAATGGGGAATAAAGTTAATATTTATAGCCCATGACTGTTGATTTTATGTGCTGGCTCTATTCATTAAGTTATCTTAGGGCTGCGATTGGTACAGGAAGATAAGGCTCACGGTGCTTTAGTTCCCAAATCTATTTTTTCCATTCCTTTTCCAACCCATCCCTAAAACGTTAAGCCCAAATAGTGAGCATTAACTGTAAAGTTTATTTGCATAACTTTCCTTGGGCAGTGTTTTGTAGATAAAACATAGGCTTTGGTGTCAAGACGATGTGGATTCAATCCCAGCTCTGGCACTACCCTGTTTCTTCATCTCTAAAATAGGAATAACGATACTTACCTCTGCCAGCTGGTGGGGGGATTCAAAATGATGCATGTTAAGTCCCTGAGTCTGTTGCATGCAGAGACAGCCCTTCACAAATAGTTGCTATTATTCATATTACTGTCCCTCTGCTCACTTAAATGGCTCGTCACATTTTGATTTGTAAAAAAAAAATAGGGCTAAGGAAGAGAAGGACAAATCATATTCTTTAGTAGAGTTCAGTGTTACCAGGTGAGCTTATATCTAGAACTGGAAGAAAACATTTTATAATTAAACATCTGGATTCTTCGGGCCTAAGAAGCTTAAATAATTACCTCTTTTCAAGGCCTTATTGCTTTGATGTATGTTTAAAAAATATCTTGGGACTTCCCTGGTGGCGCAGTCGTTAAGAGTCCACCTGCCAATGCAGGGGACACGGGTTTGAGCCCTGGTCTGGGAAGATCCCACATGCCGTGGAACAATAAGCTCCTGTGCTACGATTACTGAGCCCGTGCTCTAGAGCTCGCGTGCTGCCTAGAGCCAGTGCTCCGCAACAAGAGAAGCCACCGCAATGAGAAGCCTGTGCTGTGCACTGCAACGAAGAGTAGCCCCCGCTCGCCACGACTAGAGAAAGCCAACGTGCAGCAACAAAAGACCCAACGCAGCCAAAAATAATTTTTAAAAAAATCTTATCATATCGCCTGTGACAGCTGCATTTTACTATTATTTCCAGGCTGTTAGAGAGGCCCATTTCATCAACCCTGAGAGTCAAAGGCACAGAGGATATATACACCCACATACAAAAGCCTCTGCCAAATGAGTCTGCTCGTTTTGTCATGGAAACCCTTGTCATTTCCAGCTGGAGAGTGAGTGATGATGTCATTATCAAGAGAGGACCAGGGAGCAGGCTGAGAACCCAGTCTGAGCTGCAAGACTATAAACAGTTATATTTCATAGTCAAATGGTCATGATACAAAGACAAGCCATCAGCACGAAGCGCTTAGGCTTTACATAAACATGTACTGTCTTTGGCAAGGAAAGTATTGGGCTTGAAAATTTGACTTGATGAGCAATATCTGTATGTATGTGATTTTAAGAGAATGCATGAAGCTCTGAAGGATCTATACCGTGTTTAGTGAAACTATAAATGACTCCCATGGTCTAGTGGTTCTTTTAAAGGTTTGGGGACAAAATGCAACCTGGTCTGGTCAGAGATCCACTGATTAGAGTTGGGGACAGACCGGGCTGCACAGGAGACAGACTGCCTGTGAGAGGCTCTGACAGCCAGCCCTGGAAGGAGGGCTTCAGCAGCCTGATGATAGGACCTGTGTCCAAACAGAGACCCTTGGAAGAGAAAGAAGGGGAGCTCATAGTACCTACCCCAGGAGAGCAGGCTAAATGAGGACTGTTCCAGCAAACTGGGATATGTGGTCACTGCATGTAAATCATGGACATGACCTGATTTTCTCATAGAGAGCAGCTCTGCTGTTTTAGCTCCAGAAGTGTGCTGTGCAGCAAAGGATGGCCGAGAGGGGAATACTGGTCACCTACATGCAGGTCAAGAGAAAACACCAAGCTAGGGGTCCAGATGTCACCTCAAACAAATTAGCCCTGGCTGAGCCGTCTCACACACACACACGACCCCAGCAAGTCTCATTCTAAGAGTCACCCAGGACACCCTCACCACCACACCAAAAGAATCACAATCTCCGAGAAAGAAACCCGGAAATGTGCCTTATAGTATCTCAGGGCTAAAAAGAAGTTTAGCAGGCATTTAGCGCAATTTTGTCTTTTTATAAACTAGGGTAGCAGAGCGGTTGTAGCCTGAGCTGTGCACGAGGCAGGCCTGAATTCAGAGCCTGCCCCTGCCCCTTTCGGCTGGGTGGGCCTGGGCAAGGAGCTGAGGCGCCCTGAGCCTCTGGGCTTTGTCGGGAGGATGAGTACTATGTATAAAGCGAGTTGGGCACTGTCTCCACGTAGAGTAAGACTTCAATAGATAGAAGCCACTGTTACTCTTTGACTCGCCTCGCGGTCGTAGTGCTGGCTCACGGCACAGCTGTGAATGAGATTCTTAAACTAGGTTACGGTTGTCATATTTTCTGTGCTTTCCTTCTGTCAGGCAGAAGGAACAGAGATCATCCCCAAGTTATGTACATATATTTAAACATTTTTCATTTGGAATAATTTCAAATTCTAGAAAAATTACAGAAACAACACAAAGAATGCCCATGTACCCTTCATGGAGATTCCCCAGTTAACTTTTTACATTTGCCTCATCACTGGATCTCTATACGTACGTAAGCACACACAGATACACACCCACACACGTACATAAAATGCCTATTATACGTATGTGACGTATATTTCCCCTCTACGCTATTTGAGGTTTACAGACCTGCTCCCTATTACCCTTTAATACTTCAGTTTGTAATTTCTAACGAGTACTCCCTCACCTGATGACAGTGCAGTCTGGAAATTAACGTTGATACTTACCACCAGTTATTTCACAGACCACCTCCGCACCCCATTTGTTCTGGCTGTTGTTCCAATGTCATCTTCTTTAGACAAAGGAGCCAGTCAAGGAATATATGTTGCATTTAGGTCTCAGGTTTTCTCTCTCGTCTCCTTAGATCTGGAAGTGGTTTCTGTCTTTCCTTATCCTCCACGGCCTTAACATTTTGAAGAGTACAGGCCTGTTACTTTGTAAAATGCTCTTTATTTGGGGATCGTCTGATGTTTCAGCATCATTAAATTTAGGTTATGCATTCTGGGCAGGTATATCGAAATGCCGTGTTTCCTCAGTGTATCATATTAGGAGACATATATGGATCTGGCCCATGAGTTGGACTACTGTTAATGTTTATCACTTACAGTGATATTTGACAGGTTTCTCTACTTTAACGTTAATAAGTATTTTTAAACTTTTTAAATGAATAATATTAGGTATTTTGTGGAAAGATACTTTAAGACTATATACGTATGCTGTTCCTCATCAAATTTCCACCGTTTGTGGTATTCATTGATGATTATTGCCTGAATCAGTTATTACAATTGCAATTTGATGATTTTAAGATTCCATATTCTTGCTATATTACCTGAAATTTGACTGTGAGTTAGAGTTTTTTCTTCTATTTTTAATCAGTATGGCCTCATTAGTTTCTCTTTTATTTAATGGGTCACAATCTATGACTATCATTATTATTTTGATGCTCAAGTTGTCCTAGATTTGGCCAGTGGAAGGCCTTTCAAACTGGGTCCTGTATCCTTTTGACATGTTCCCATAATTTTTAAGGCACTTGCACACTTTATGGGGCATAAGATATATCAAACTCATCTTGTACTTTCCCTGCCCTTGCCCTGCAAGCAGCCATTTCTTTGAAGACCCCTCTTTCCTTTTAGTGGAAGATGATATTTAGTAACGAATATCTAGGCCCTAGATGTGATCATTGCTAATAGACTATCATTGCTACTAGGTCCTCTCAGTAGGCAGAGCTAAGAAATAAATGTATGCATATACATATATATGTACAGAAATCTCATCTATCATCTATCTATCTATCTATTTATCTTAGATACTGTGCATTCTCATCAATACCTCCAAGTCTAACCCAAACACCACTGGGTTTCCATATTTGTAACTATTCTGAGAATGGAGAACCTTACTCCAATTATCTCCAAATATATTTACTTATTTGTCAATCTCTGTTTAATCAATGACAAATAAGATGCATCTTCCTTTTTTTCCCCTCTTGAGAGTTTACTGTTAAACTAAAGCAGTAATTCCCTTCACACACAGAGCACACTGATTTCAATGAACTCATTTTAGAGGTCACATCATAGATGGCGAAGTGGATATGAACTTGGGCCCTGGAAGCAGACTTAGGCTCTAGTCCTGGCAGTGTACTTATCAGCTGTGTGATTGTCAAAGAATTCTTTACCTCTCTAAGTCTCAGAGGACAATAGTATCAACCTCGAGTGTGTTGTGAGGACTAAAGGAGTTAAAGGAGCTAATGTATAATAGCTGTTGTGACGGGCACATAGTAAATACACAATGAATGAGAGCTATTTTAACTATAATTGTATTTTCCACTTAATATAGGAAAATTTCTCTAACTTTCTAGGCCAGGATACAATTTTGGAAAGACAATTACCAATAAGCTTCAAAATTCATTAAAGATTAGAGATAAGACAAATCGTAAAAACATTTTTATTACTCATATCTCCATAAGAGAGAAAGAAACTGAACTTAGCACATAAAAACCTGACTATTCATACCTGACTTTCTTGGTCTCTGTTGAACATAAAGGGAAAACTGTGTTAGATGTTATGTCGTCTTTTTCTGATCTGGAGTAATCATCTACCTTGAGTTAAAATCGGTTGATGAATTGCCTTTTAAAGACCTTCAGGGAATCCCCTGGCGGTCCAGTGGTTAGGACTCAGTGCTTTCACAGCTGTGGGTCTGGATTCAATTCCTGCTCGGGGAACTAAGATCCTGCATGCTGCGTGGCGCAGCCAAAAAACCCCAAAAACCAAAAAAACCTTCATCAGCTTTTATGAGGAAACAAAAGCTTCTGAGCATGCTCCGTGCGTTAGATAAGAACGTGATCGGAGTAGAAATGAAGATGATGAGAGTAGGACTGTAAAGGTAGGCTTTATTTCAAAAGAAGTGGCCAGCATTTAGCAAGGAATAGTGGACGTAAGACAACAAATGAGTACGTACATACTTGTTCAGGTTCCCATATGCCTATGCCCCATATTTTTTGTTCTCCCACTGATATGATAGAGGAATACAGGTAGCAAAAAGTAGATAACAGGCAACCCATAATCAGAAAAACTTCCTGGCAGAGCTGTGGGCATGGGGGTGGATTTTTCTCAGTCTTGAGGATCTGAGTGGGCATTAGACATGCATAATCCCACAGCAGGCAAACTCAAGGAACGGGCAGACAAAAGCTCAGAGTTAAGACACTACTCCGTGGCTTTCCTTTCGTATTAGCCTGTGTGACATTCAAACTGAGTGAGCCTTCAAAGTGAGGAGTCAACCGTGTCTGAACTTTCAATCTTCTGAGGCAAAAGGTGCTTCAACAGCCGCGTGCAGCTGCAAGGGGCAGCAGTAAAGAGAAAAGAAACAGTTCAGAAGTTGTGTAAGAGGGAAACCTGGAGACTGAATGCGGAATGGAAAATTTAAAAAAGAATATCTGATGTCTGAAGCGTGGATGACTGAAATGGTGGTGGGCTAAAAGACAGGGAGGTCTAGAGGTAGAGGTGATGGGGGGGAAGGAACGATAAGGCTGATTTTAGACACGGTGAGTGTTTAGTAGTGGCAGGATGCATAAGTGGTATCAGCTGACAGGCACACGGACCAAGAGCACAGCCTTAGGAGGGAGAGCAGGGCTGGAAATTAAGATTTGTAAATTGGGCTAGGAAGTGAATGTGGGTATGATTGCTGTTCAAGGCAATTTCGGGGGAAAGGGATGATGATTGAGGGTAAAATCATATTGGGTGGGGTGCTGGGAAGAAAAGGAAGACTCAGTTAAGAGGATGGAGTGGGGGCTGAGGAGGGCCAGGACGGCGGCAGGGCCACAGGAGCTGTGGAGGATCCTGGGGGCTGTCCTTTTTTTTTTTTTTTTTAACATTTTTATTAGAGTATAATTGCTTTACAATGGTGTGTCAGTTTCTGCTTTACAACAAAGTGAATCAGTTATACATATACATATGTCCCCCTCCCTCTTGCGTCTCCCTCCCTCCCACCCTCCCTATCCCACCCCTCTAGGAGGTCACAAAGCACCGAGCTGATCTCCCTGTGCTATGCGACTGCTTCCCACTAATGATCTATTTTGCGTTTGGTAGCGTATATATGTCCATGCCACTCTCTCACTTCGTCACAGCTTACCGTTCCCCCTGCCCATATCCTCAAGTCCATGATGTAGTAGGTCTGAGTCTTTATTCCCGTCTTGCCCCTAGGTTCTTCTGACCATTTTTTTTTTTTATAGATTCCATATATATGTTAGCATACGGTATTTGTTTTTCTTTCTGACTTACTTCACTCTGTATGACAGTCTCTAGGTCCACTCACCTCACTACAAATCAGTTTTGTGCTTTTTTATGGCTGAGTAATATTCCATTGTATATATATGCCACATCTTCCTTATACATTCATCTCTGGGGGCTGTCTTAACATCCAAGCCACCGTGAGTCTAGGATGCCTTTCTGCAGTGTTAAGACTGAAAACTACATTTCCCAGATTTCCTTGCAAGCAGAGGGTCTGGATGTGATGCAGGTTCTGAGAATCGGGTGATGTGAGTGAGGCTTGAAAGATGTAGCTAGCACTTTTGCGCTGCTTCTGCTGCCAAGAAGGTCATGGGACTGTTGGCTCCCGCTGCCTTTCCTGGCCAGTGTTCAGCATTCCCGCGTCAGCTTCCCAAGGGACAAGAGGCAAAGGCCTGGGAATCCATGTTTTGCTTGTGTGGCTCTAGCAGAAAGTTCAGTCGGGGTGGCTTCCTGATCTCTGGATCTCAGCAAAGGCAAAATGTTCAGGGGTTCCAGGGGTGGCTTCCTGAATTCTCGTCTTCCTGAGTGGGAGAGGTAGTATCTCTCCTGGTGGGTCCTATCTTTTATGATCTGGGAGTCATTCCTGAGGGCCCAGTCTAGAGCATGCTCTTCAGTCCTTCCAGCAATTTTAACAGTGTTTAAATCCCCCTCTGCTGAAAATACTGTGGTGGTTTCTGTTGTCTGCAACTGACCTCTGATTTGATATAAAATCCACTGGAGAAAGGATATTCCAGAATAAAGGGCTAATCAATAATTCAAAAGCTGTCAAAAAGTCAAGATGAGGATTTCATGCCTGCATGCAAGCATCCATCCGTTATAACAATGAACATTGCTAAGTCCCTAATGGGTACCAGGTACCACACTGGACATTTGGGAACACTGTACAAAGATGAATAAAAGTCTTTCCCCTCAAGGGTTCAGTCTAGTGGGGGAGAGAATCATGAATATAAATGTAATAGATTGTGGCAAGCACAATGATAGAGGCATATTCAGAGAGTTAGCATTAGGAAAGAGGAAGGGCACCTAACCTAGAGTGAGCCTCTGGGAGGAAAGTAGGTTTCTTGAAGGGAGAAACACATGCTAAATATTGAAGGATGAGTCTTTTTATTTAGTTAATAAATACCAAATGCTTACTATGGGTTAAGCATGGTGCTAAGATCTTTATATGCTAGACCTCATGGAGTCCTCCAAACATTCATATGAAGTGGAGAGTATTATTAGTAGAGGCAACAGCGTGAGCAAAGGCAGGGATGAGAAACACTGTTCCAGCTGACACCTGAAGATAGGGCCCCATCTCCCACCCTCTGCAAGACGGTAGGAGCCCAACTTTGATAAGACAACAAACCCAGATGAGTTTCGCATGGACCAGCACCTCTCTTCCAGCTTTTTGTAGTTTTTCACCTGTTTGGCTCTACTGAGAGCCTGCTCAGCCTCCTTATTCCCTCATTCTCCCCTTAAAACTCTGTTTTAGATTTGCTTTTATAATATACCACCAGGTAGTGATGCAGGAGGAAACATATAGCCTTAGCTGCCAGCTTTTACTGGAAGGTTATCTACCGAATGAACTTGTGACTGGTGATTAAGTTGGCCTAAAATAGACTGCAATGTTGTAGAGAAGGAAACTAAAAGCCCATGCACCCTCATTCTGTGGAGAGGGTCATACTTGATCCCTGAAACCTTCCCTTAATGTAGTGCCTACTGAGGACTTCTTTAAGATCAGTAGGTGAATACTGATCTTCAAGGGCTGGACAGAAAGCATTCTAGGCATTGTAAAGGTCAAGGTCATCCTCTGGCAGTGTCGTTAACAAAACAGAGTTAACAATTTTCTACCACTTCTAATTAAAACTTGATTACTTAGAGGCATTCAGTTTGCTAATGATCGCTTAAGTTATATATAAATGAAAAAAGGAAAACCTAGCCAAAACAGAACTCCTGCTCTAAATTTTAAATCAGCCTTTTCTGTATGCCTGTTCAGAGGAAGCTGCTTGAGGTTAAATGAAGAACAATCTGAAAACTCAAGAATCAACCTAAGTGAAGTTATAACATATGAGAAACCTAAAAGTAAAAATATGCCATACACATTTTATTGGTGTTTCATGCTAGGTCGATTAAAAAAAAAACAATTTGGTTGATCAGATTTTTCTTTTAATATGACTATGTGTATGTACATGGACAACTGAGAACAGGGAAAAACCCCAAATTAATGTTTTTTTTAACAAATTACAGCTGTTCCTAAAGACGGTATGCTTGGATTTTAAGGAAATGGGTCCAATAAATGAACAGCCCCTCCTTCAATCTAGATTAATCAATCCCACTTTAAATAAAAACATATTCTAGTGGCAGCAGTTTACCTTTTTTAAACACTCCACAATAAAAAAATGCATTCCCTCAGTGTTCTCTCTCCTTCAGTATTTAGTTATTAGTAGTCTCTCAAATGGTAAAATAAAATCGAATCTATGTTATCAAATGGAAGTGCAAGTTTGTACAGCCAAGCTCAGCAGCGAAAGTGAAGGATGAAGAGTGAAAGCTGACGGATGCCACGCAGAACAAGGACCTTCATGAAGGTTTCATCCTGCCGTGTCCTGGGTGCCAAACACAGTCCACATTCCATCATTTTTTCATTGCTCTTAAACGAGCAAAACCAAATTCTCTTTTTTATTTAAAGAAATATTAAATCTTTATTCTCCCCCATCTCCAAATAATTTGTGATCAGGTAAGGCAAAGGTAAGTCCCACTATCACTGGGGACAGCAGCAATAAACAGACTTCAGAAATAGCCCTGAATCGTCAACAACATTCTCTCATGGTAACATAAGGAATGCATCTCAGAAATCAAATTCTGCAATGCTGTCACATTGTTCTAATTTATTTGATTAGTTTATCTGAAAAAACTTTATAAATACATTATTTAAGAGGACAGTAAATTATTTTCTTGCTCTGAAAAAATAATGGGTTTTTTTTTTTTTCACATTTTCAAACTGTTGAGTATGTTTTGCAAAAGGAGATGCGAGAAGAATGGGACAGTGGGGTTTGCAGAATGTCCATGTACAAGTTGCATTTACAAGAACCTGGTAATCTGCCTCTACAAATAGAGCTCTTTGCAATAATATTTAAACAAACAGGCTTAATTTAAACATCTCTCCTATTCACTCTACTTGTTGAACCAAGAGGTACTTATATTTCAAGTATTACACTGTAAAAGGTAAAAATTTTTGTGCCAATTTTACATGTTAGCTCTTAAAGTCCAAAATATCTATGTGAAAAATCATGCCTACTCGGCCCATTTCTTTTACAGCCAAATGCTCTCATCTTTTAGAGAATGCAGAAAAATATTGATTTCCTAAGAAGGAGCACACTGGAAAAAGCCATTTTAAAGTACTGAAGAATAAGGGAGGATTTCTTTTTCTCTAGTGGCGAAAATTATTAGAAAAGCTATCCAGTCTGTTGTCTTTAGCTGGTTTTAATAAAGTCTTTTCAAAATGATGGTCAAGAAATCTTTAGAAAACTGGAGGAAGGGGAGATGCTCCTTTGTAGCATGGAAGGAATTCCATTAATTGTAGAAATTCTTATTAAATTTCTGCTTTGGTTTTTCAGAAGAAATGCTCATATAACTTCTATATTAGGAGACAGAAAAAAGAACAGATTAATATGACATTTATCTAAAATCTTAAAGAATACTACAGTAATAGCTTACAGTGCTAAAACTTTACCATGCTTTTTATATACACTGTCTTATGTAAGAATAGGCAATTTTATCAGGATCTATGGTCTTATATGTAAATGAATTCTACCACTAATAGGAAAACATGTCCTTTTCTTTAACTTAGGCTAGATATCATTTCCTTTTCCAAACTGTGTGAAGTCAACTGTACTTTTCTTTGAGAAAAGAAAAAAGTACAGTTTCTACGTTCCTTTGTCTTGAATCCTCAGTACCTGATACTTCGGGTTCCAACCATACGTTGGAGGTTAAATAAATGTTGGCTGATAAGTAGTCATGACCACAAAAGAAACCTAACACCACTTACTATCACAGACACTGGATTATGTTCCTAGAGAAGGTATGGAAGAGTGAGAATGAAATGACAGGTACATCAAAAGGTGATTTAAAGCCTGGCGAATGAAGCAGGAAGTCATCTGAATGTTCTTTCCATCTCTCTGAATCTGTGACATGACAAAGCAAGGAAGCTGCACCAGGAATGTTTCCACCAACACACAAGCAATCAGATTGCTCTCAAAGGCTTAAGAGTGAGAATGTCAGGTTTTATAGCTTCCATTGACAGCTGGACCTTCTTCCTTTTACAATCTAGAAAAGTAGATCACTAAAGGGAAGTTACACCCCCCAGGTCAGTATATTAGAGAAGGAAAAAAGACTAGCTTCATTTGAATAGGAGGTTCAAAGCTGGCTTTTTCAACCAGTTTTAAAGTGGAAATAGGTTAAAAGTGCACAGATGGAATCGAAATGACAAAACAATTTGACCACAAATAATGCTTTACCGACTCATCTATAAACATCCTGAATTTGCTTGGCTCTCTTCATAAAAGTATAAAAAGATGCTGGTCAATACATGAAAGTGAGGTGCTGGGAGAGAAGCTGATAGAAATCAAAGAGGTTTGAAAAGAGAAGGAGCTGGATTATCCCACTTGTTCTTGACACTGATGGGACTGTGCTGTTGAGTTACTATAAGCACTGTGTTGGTAATTTTTTTATGTTGTGATTTCTCTGGGTCCTGTAAAGCTTTTGTTCTTTTTGCACAATGACTTCAGGTTAAGTGTGAGTTACAGAGACAGGGTATAAGAGAGTCACTTGCAATTTCAACAGCTACGGTTACTCAACAAGGGATGGAAGGCCCTTGGGCTCAGTATGCTCCTAGTCTGGAATATTAGTCGCATTATCTTAAATTGTAACTATCTTATTACATTTAAAAAGGACAACAGTATATTATCCCAGGTTGCTAAACCCAAACGAGAGAAAAATGGTGGGAGAACATACTGGCAGTCTTAAAATATCTGAAGAGCTGAGAAAGATGGAATAGAAACCAAACAAACCTTTTCTCTAGTGGACAGAAGTAGGTTCAATGGCCACTCAGTTATGGTCATTTGTCTTAATATGAAGCGTGTTCTGGGCACGCAATATGAAGCACTGCCACTGGGCAATGAGTGCTGCTCTGTGAGGAGAGGCCCATGGATACCCAGTGGGTGCTGTGGACCGAATTTCTACACTGAGTGGGAGAACAAGAGGGGCCCTAGAAGTTGCCCAACCCAACTCAACATCCAACTTCTAATGACCCATGCACAATCCCTTCCACATGGCTTATTTGGTCCCTTGAAGGACAAAGTGTGCCACAGTCACAGAGCAGAAGGTTCATTCCCTCTTGGGTGTCACATATTTCTGATGATTACTGAAGGGAGTTCGAGGCAAGCTTACCTGCTGTCTGTTGTGTTTGAACACCATCTACCTGAGGCAGGGTCCCAAGTGTCCCTCCTTCATCACCAAAGGCCAAAATAGGATTCAAAGGAATGTTTGGACTCTCGCTGTTGGTGACATCTAATCTGGATGGTTTAGATCCAATGGGTAAATTGATAATTTCTTCAAAATTTTCATTCTGAACTGATATTCCATTTTCATTTGGTTGTTTTTCCAAATTGGGAGTACTAGGGAGTTTGAAAGATCAAAATCAAAAGGAGTTAGTATTAAAACTGGAAAACATTTTTAGGATAAACTGTTTAATAATAAATACTTTTATAATCTTACAATCGAAATGTTAGAATGATTGACCTCATCGTTACTAACAAAAATGGTGAATTCTGACATATTTGTACTTTAAATTCTTATTTAAAAAAACAGCTTTTTAAAATAAAACTTATCAAATGGACCAATTTATCAATTAGGATAGATCCTCATCATCAACAGTTCTACATATATTTAACATGCCTGTCTACTGCAGGCATTTTATATCTCTTTGTCTTATAAAGAGTAGCCCTTATTAGGATCTTTACTTCAAAGATGAGGGGATTATAGAGGGGGATAATTTACACAAGTCACACAACTACTGGGAGACAGTCCAGATTGAATGCGTGATCTCTGGTCCTATGTTTCACTCATAATGCTATTTTTTATAGTCCCAGCTATTCAAATTCCAGCCCTTCCTGGATGTCTCCAGCTTCCTAAAACATGTGCATAATTTTATAGGTAAATTGTTGAAGACCAACCTTCTCATCTTTGCCCCTTAAATCTGCCTCTGACCCCACCTTGATTCTTATTAATTCATGCTTAATATCTTGGATTTTTTAGATACATTTAACTGGCCAACAAATTTTTAGTTTCTACCTATAGTTTCTCTAAGGGTTTTTTATTTTTGGCTGCGTTGGGTCTTCATTGCTGTGCGTGGGCTTTCTCCAGTTGCAGGGAGTGGGGGCTATTCTTTGTTGAGGTGCACAGGCTCTAGGCACACAGGCTTCAGTAGTTGTGGCATGCAGTCTCAGTAGTTGTGGCTCGTGGGCTCGGGAGTTGTGGTGCACGGGCTTAGTTGTTCCGTGGCATGTGGGATCTTCCCGGACCAGGGATCGAACCTGTGTCCCCTGCGTTGGCAGGCGGATTCTTAACCACTGCACCACCAGGGAAGTTGCTCTCTTAGGTTTTTCACTCCCTTTACACACTCCATAACCAAATAGGCAGCCCGTTAGGTTATATGTTCATTATTATGCTTTACAATGCAGCAAAAGAATGCCTGGGCACCAAATGAACACTAGGTTAATTTTATTGTTCACTTGATCTGACTGCAGCAGTAAACATATTTGCAACCTTCATAATTTGTTCAGGGGCTCATGTATAAAAAATGACCCTGGGCTTCCCTGGTGGCGCAGTGGTTGAGAATCCGCCTGCCGATGCAGGAGACACGGGTTCGTGCCCCGGTCCGGGAAGATCCCACATGCCGCGGAGCAACTAAGCCCGTGAGCCATGGCCGCTAGGCCTGCGCGTCCGGAGCCTGTGCTCCGCAACGGGAGAGGCCACAACAGTGAGAGGCCCGCATACCGCAAAAAAAAAAAAAAAAAAAAAAAAAAATGACCCTATTTGACAAAATTCTAGAGTTAAAATTTTCAAATGGAAAATAATAAGACTAAAAATGTGAAACAGAAATTGTGACGGTTTTGACTTCTAATACACACTCATCATAAACAAGGTCTATCTGTAGACAGAGATCTATGGACGAGATCAGAAAGTCAGGTCTCTACTGTCAGTAATGCCAACAACTTGAACTTTAGTAAGTTAGTCTTTTTCCATCTCCTTCCCAAATGGTGAAAATGAAGCTAGTAGACATCTAATCTTTCCATTGTTATTTTTTTTCTTGTTTTTTAGGAATCTTTGCTTTTTTTTTCCCTATTGAGGAAATAGTTCACTTGCCCCTGTCAGTGAGACACATTGACTTTGTGGAACATATTCTACAATATTTCTGATTTGGGTATTATGGTATTTTTTGTTAATTATTAAACCCTTTCTTCTAGAAAAAAAAATAAAGATGCCTGACCTAAGTGCTTCACAAGGTATTGCAGGGCATGTTGAAAATATTATTTGTAAAAGTGCCGCGGAAGATAACATAAAAATATTATACAGAGTCAGACTATAATGGTGCGTTTCCGCTATTTCACTAAGGAGGGGAGAAGAGGCTCGGCATCACAGTAGCCTACATTAGCTCGTGTGCACTCGCACACACACCCCCGCCTAATACCTGCCGTTCTAGTGCTTGTGCTGCCACGCCCATCCTCCTGCTCTTACCCAGTACCAATGGGCTTTCTGTAATCAGGGAAGGAGTTTTGGTTCTCATCGCAGAGATTTTTTTTTTTTTTTTTTTTTGCTCTGAACACGCAGGCTCAGCTCCCATGGCTCACGGGCCCAGCCGCTCTGCGGCATGTGGGATCTTCCTGGACCAGGGCACGAACCCATGTCCCCTGCATCGGCAGGCGGACTCTCAACCACTGTGCCACCAGGGAAGCCCCCAGAGAGATTTTTAAGTAGAAGTTTTGGCAAAAGAAATGCATCTTCAAAGCCCTTGTTCCTTGACCACGTCAACTTCCGTCACCTTCCAGGCCTGCGTGTGCTGACAAGCTGTAATGGCAACGCCAACCCCAGGCTTGAATCAACAGCTGACCTCATTTCCCCTCCCACTCTTACCCAACCACCCCACCCATTCTTACTTGTTAGCAATTAGAGGAATAATCATGCCCTATGCTCTGGATGACCAGAGGACATGTTCAGAGGACACTGTGACCAGCAGAAACTATAAAACTGAAGCTGAAGTTGCTGGGGTTATGGTTTATGGATCTGTGTGTCCTCTTAAGATACAAGTACCGGCTTTTAAATTCCCCTTCTTTGGCTACTCTCTGGAGGTTGAAGTTGGATGCAAGACTCTTGAAGATATGTTTCAGGTTCTTGTACATGATTAATCACTTGATTTTACCACTGAAGAGAGTCAGCTAAAGTATAAGCTCATTTTATTCCTCAGAGAGAATTATCAGTGGCTTAAAAAACCTATCCCTCATTATAATAATGGGGTTCTCTGTGGTACTTTTTATCCTTTTCTAAAAATCTCTGACATCAAATGAATTAAATGCCATAAATTATAGTAGTTGGAAATGAGTATTTTATTTGAAAATCAAACTCTAACTAAAAAAATGAAATATCACTTAATATATCTCTGGTTGGGCTTCCCTGGTGGCACAGTGGTTGGGAGTCTGCCTGCCGATGCAGGGGACGCGGGTTCGTGCCCCGGTCTGGGAAGATCCCACATGCCGCGGAGCGGCTGGGCCTGTGAGCCATGGCCACTGAGCCTGCGCGTCCGGAGCCTGTGCTCCGCAACGGGAGAGGCCACAGTAGTGAGAGGCCCGCGTACCACCAAAAAAAAAAAAAATAAATAAAAATAAAAGACAATAAATTTATTAAACATAATCAAATGCTTAAAATCTCTCTTAGGAAAATTGTTTTCTTTGGTATTATAGTGGGCAAAATAAAAAAGTTTTTACTGTCCCAGAAAGATATACATAGATACCTTATGACTTATAGACATCTTAGGATGTCCATCTTAGGACAACTTGTCTTTTCATGTCTTCCAACAATATAAAATGTTGTATAGTATGTGTTTTTAGATTAAGAAAAAAATTTATGTATATCAAATCATTATGCCATATACCTTAAACTTATACAGTGCTGTATGTCAATTATATCTCAGTAAAACTGGAAGAAAAAAAGATCTTAGATCTTAAAAGACATTTTTCTATCAAAAAAGTTAATTTGAGGAGCTTCAATTCTCTTATAGTAGCAAAGACTCTGGCATTAGACACAGAACTCATAATTCAGTAAATTCTGATAATTAAAAAGTTGCAGCTGAAAAATTTGAACATTATTATAAATATTTCTACAAGTTCTCCATGACTGGATTTTTAGGCACAGGCTATGATTACCCTTAATTTTCATTTTTGAGAGCACTCTTACAATGCTGTCAGTATAAATGCAAGGGAACAGAAAGGCAATCTTTCTTTAACCCACACTTCTTAACTATTGTTAGCAACCATTTGTTTCCTCAATAAGAAGCTCTACTACTAGTAAAAGAAATATTGGCATCTAAATTACTTTTACTAAGGAACAAACCTGTGACTCACTATAATATTATATACAGTGAAAATACAGCTGCTGTATGTCATCAAAGGGTGTGAAGATGGTCCAGGATCATGCCAAATACATACAAAGGAAAGTAACAAATTATTCCCTGTAATTTTTTTTTAATAGCCACACAAAAACCCCACCATCATATTTAGAGATTCAAGAAAAAAAGACATTTTCCTTTTCTCAGATTACAGAATTACTAGCTCTACCAAACATTAATGAACCTAAATAAATCTTCATGTTAAAACTCACATTCTGTCTGGCCCCAGAAAATTCTGGTGGGATCGGTGGGGCAAAAACAGTCTTGCTTTGCTCTAATGTGCGTCAGTAAGAAAGGCCGCAATTGTCTAACTCACCTCTCCACAGTCACTTCTGATTGGTGTGAGGTAACCACATGGGGGCTGGCTGCTGGTTCTCCTTGTCCTGGAGAGTTTGTCATATTTGGAAGTGCAGATACCGCTGGTCATGGCAAAGAAGATGGAACAAAGGGTTACTACTACTCTACTACCAAACCCAAACCCCAGGAGCCAGAATGCCTGGATTTATGTCCTGGCTCTGCTACTTACCAGCTGTGTGACCCTGGGCAAGCCACAGACGCTCTGTGCCTCAGTTTCCTCATGGATAGTAATAGTACCTAACTCATAGGCTACTGTGAGAATTAAATGTATTAACACATGCAAAGCACCTAGAACACTGCCCAGCACATTGTAAGGGTGGAAATCAGTGCTGTGATTATTTTTGCTTGCACCAAATTGACTTTGGACAAAAAAGTATGTAATACTGAAACCAAAGCAATTGATGAAGATAACAGGAAGTTGATTTGGTCAGGCCGATGCTGAACAAATTATTACTGAAGGATTTGGAGCAAATCACCATGAAATACCCTAAGTGATGAAAAATATTTTGGAAAACTCAGTTTTAGTCCCACTTAAGAATGGTAGGGATTTTATGCATGGAAGGCCAGTGAATAGTACCTAACTGTGCTACCTAGTCATTCAATATTCCCCACTGGAGTCTAGCGTGAGCAAACAATACTGATGACTGACTTTAAAATCTGGGCCAGGTTTACGTAAAGTCTTAAGAAGAGACTAATAACTTAAAAGCTGCCAAAATTTGCAAAGCTGGTAATAGGAATCTGCTGAGAAGACTTCTGACAGGTCTGTAAACTCACCTCCCTGCCCAGCCTAGAATTCTCTTTGGAGCACTGGTGATACCATTCAGTCCTCAACCAAATGTGGGACCAGGAGAAGAGGAACATGTGTTAGATAATCCTCAGGCCTCATTTTAGCACTATTAACTCGAACCAAATTTATTATGAGAGTTGATAAACACAGGTGTGATGACTGACAAGTTTCACCTTCCTTCTGGCCATTGTTCATTCTCGGATTGAGGTACAAAGAATAATTGAAAGAATTGATAGGGGAATAGCAGGAAGAAGACAGATGGAAAAACAAAAAACCAGGGCTTCCCTGGTGGCGCGGTGGTTGGGAGTCCGCCTGCCGATGCGGGGGACATGGGTTCGTGCCCTGGTCCGGGAGGATCCCGCGTGCCGCGGAGCGGCTGGGCCCGTGGGCCGTGGCCGCTGGGCCTGTGCGTCCGGAGCCTGTGCTCCGCGGCGGGAGAGGCCACAGCAGTGAGGGGCCCGCATACCGCAAAAAAAAAAAACAAAAAAAAAACAAAAAACCAACAAGGAGACCGGCCATGTACAAACTACAGCATCAGCTCCTCAAATAATCCTGGGTTGCTGCAATTTACATTCTAAAATGCTCATTCTGATGACTTACTGGGTGCCATGCCTGCTTTAAGCCTACATGTATTACAACATTCTTGGAGGCAACCTGTTAAAAATGCAGTGGGGTTAATATGCAACCATTAGGCTATTCTCCAAAAATATATAATTAGGGCATCTTTAAAAGAGAATGAAAAGCCCCACACTGAGGGATTATGACGTAGAGGAACTCAGATAGCCTCTACTGAAGTAAGACCGAATCCCCAAATACCAATATTTTACATTTGAAAACCCCAGAACAGAGAATGTTCTTTCACATAAATCATTTCATTTGATCTTTACTCCAGTCTATAATAAACAGTAAAAGAAACTGAGGTATCTCTCTGGTCCTTTCTTTTCATATTGATACTGCAGATGAGGAAAGAGGAAGACTGAATAATGAATTATCGACCAACCACCTGTATGTACAATCATGAAGACCACGTGGAATCATGGAAGGAGCCAAATTACAAGCTGGTGACTTGGACTCCAGCTGTGCGAGCTGGGCCGGTCACTCAGTCTGAGTCCTCCTCGAGGGTAGGGACCTCGGCTGACCTGTTCACACTGAATCCTAGCACCTAAGGGCCTGGCACACAAAAGTTTTCTGAAAATGCCTGCTGACTCCAAGATAAAGCATCTCCTATCTCACAGGTCTGCAATGGAAATTAAACAAGAAAATGTATGCAGATGTATCTGACACAAAGAAGGCATTTAATAAATATTAGTTGAGTGTGAGTACTAAAACACTAAGATAAATTTTACTTTTATATACACCGAATTTGGTTTAAAATCACCAAGAAATTAATCATCTTTGTCCAAAGCCTATGGCATATCAACAACTTTCTAATGAAATTTCAACAAATTTCAAATTTTAACTCTATTCTGAAGTCAGAACTAAAAGAAATAACATTTAAATCCTTTTCTGAGAAATGCCGTAAGTACAAGTTGTCAAAATGTTTAAATTTAACGTCCTTAATAGCAAATATAAACACACATTCCTTTAGCAGATAGTAAATGACAAATGAAATTTAATTTTATAAACTCAAAGAAAATTCTTCTAATCGTGTGTGTGTATATACACATATACGTGTGTATACATATCTATAGAGGCATACATAGACATAGATATAGAGAGACATATATATGATATAAAATGACTTAAAATATTAAATACTCCATCAGAGTATAAACAAATGTGAAAAAAATCTGCTAGAAATACTAGAGATTTTTAGATAAAGGGAATTATTTGTGGACTAGATGAGAAACACCTAAGCTTCTGTGAGTCAATGAGTATTTTTATTTTAAAGCAATGTTTATCTTTACCTCCAAAGAATAAATTAAAAAATTCTATATTTGAATTGATTTGAGTTCACTGAAATAAATACCTGTTCCTCTAATGAGCGCTCCCTTGGTTATATCTCCATTTCTCTGATCAACAGTTTTCTAACAAAGAAAAAAACTTTTTAATGTTAAAATTACAAATGAAAGTATTTTTAAAAAGCCATTAAGAATAGTTAAAAAAAAGGCCATCTCAATACCTTATCTGAAGCTTCTGTTCTTCTGGTTCTTTTCATTATCTCCTCAAGTCGCTACAAAAAAGGCAGAATTAAGCAAACAGATCAGATATGGAAAGAAAGCTAGCCTGGCGCATTTCACTCACTAAGCAAATAGCAGGGCATCGAAACATGTCTATTATTTTGGGAAAATATGATTGTCTTTGTCTTAACTGGAGTTACTCAAAGAAGTTGAAATTGGCGTGTAAGCCGCATGAATTGGAAGCAATTGTTTTTGGTGAAGCCTGAAACACCAAGAGCGATTTCTTTGGAGGAGAACATTAATATTGAGAGCTACTTTAGTTAACCTGGAACGGGCAGGACACTTGTTTTCTGATGGCAGTGAGCTAGTCTCTTGGTCTTTAGCCGGCTTCAATCTAGGCAGAATTAAGAGCAGCGAGGGCGCCAGGCTGCGGGGGCAGATGCAACTACCTTCTTCCTCTCCAGGCGCTCCTGCTCTTCTCTCTGGAAATGCTTCTCTCGTTCCTGCCGGACCCTCTCTGCTTCTTCCCGAACACGAGCTTCCTCTTCTTTCTGAAAACGGGAAGTCGGCGTCTGCTTCTTAACAAACAGGCTGGCTTTGCCCCGCTGCCCCAAAGTCCCGGGGAGCCCGAGGACGGAGAACGCGAGGACCACGAGCGCGCAGAGGGGAGACGAGCACTACTAAGCACACGCTCAACAGCTTCCTCGTCTCATCTGGGCTGCCCCTTGCACCATCTTGAGCCAGGGCTGCACCGACCTGCTTCCCCGGGCGGGACCCGGACGCCCCCTACCTGTTTCTGGATGCGCTCCATCTCCTCCCGCTCGCGCCGGACCCGCTCCTCCTCCTGCCGCCGCAGCTGCTCTTCCCTCTCCCTGGCTTGCTGAGCCTCCAGCTGGCGGGCCTCCTCCTCGCGGCGGGTTCTCTCTTCAGCCACCCTTTGGGCCAATTCTTCTCGCTTTTGTCTGGAAAAAGACAAAACAAGACAAAGATACGTGAGGGGACTTCCTCGGCAAGGCGCGATCGAGTCTGTGGTTACCGCGAGAACAGTTTGCTGGGAGGTCTGGCCAACAGCATCCACTGATGCAGGTGAAACCACCCTCTCTCCTTCCTCCTCCCCTGCCCAGCCTCCCGCTGCCTCGTGGGAAACAGAAGCAGAATGTATCCGCTCATATTCTGAGGAGAGCTTGTTTTTTTTTTTTTTAAGGATCTGCAATATAACTATCTTTAAAGGCTGAGATTTGTTTAATCCAATAATGTGACTTTTTAGTAACGAATTTAACACTCCCCTCCAAATCTCTGTAAGTAAATAAAGGTTATAATGTTCTGTTTCAGTACAAGGACAAGATGGGACCACGTAAGCTCCCTGTTGGGACCGGGGGTAGGGCATGTCCAAGATGGCGGCCCAGCACTGGGGCTGCCGTCCTTTCCCGAGAGGCAGTTCTGCTTATTTGAAGAACAATTATATTGACATTAGCCTTATTAGCTCCAGAAGGGGGCCAACTGAGCAAACTGCCCCTGGCATACTGTGTGGCAGGCAGTCATAGGGGCACTTAACTATCTCACGCAGCTACGCTCTGAGAGGAATACTATCTGGAAGGAAGAAAACATGAGCTGTTATTATGCAGCTTTAAGATAATTAGAAAGATAATGAGGAAACATGGAGATGAGAGATATGTTAAATAAAAAAATTAAGACTGCACAACTGTACCTCTGCTGTGGTTACAATTATGCAAATCTATGTGTGCATGTATATATTTATGCATGTATATACACCCACACACTGTTCAGAGACTGGAAAGGGTGACCCAAAATGTACACAATTGTTGAAATCTGGTAAGAATATGGATGATTTTTTTTTTCCTTTAAACTTCCTCCTTCGAAAACAAAACAAAAAACCCCTTCTCCATCAATTTTGTTGCACTGTCATTATAATAAAACGTGGCCTAAAAAAGTCACTTAGTGCTCAGGGGAGACTAATTCTGAAGCAGCTAAATAGATTCACCTTCAACACTACTATTACCTCTTCTCTGTGACTGAAGACTTAATCCAAGGTGTCACTAGGGTGTCACTGAGCAGTGTCACTCCTTTACCTTTCGAGCTCTTCCGTCTCCCTCTTCTCCCTTTCCTCCTTCTCTCTCTGCTCTCGGGCCAGCCGCCTCTTCTCAGCTAGCAGCCTCGTGGCCTCCTCCGGGTCAGTGGTGCCCGCAGAGGTCTTCAGAGAAGCACTGGCAGTCACAGTGGATGACGGGGCCGGGGTGGAGGCTGGAGCGGAGGCTGGTGCTGAGGCTGCCTCCGGAGCAGCTGTACAAACAAGTACAAGGAGAAAACCAATTGGAAACAAAAGCCAAAGAATAACACAGAAACTAGCATCCCCCGCACCCCAGGCCTCGAATTCATCACTATAAAAGAAAAGGGAATGTTTATTGCTGCGCGTTCTCACGGTTTCACTGTATTCTATCTGTAACCGGGCAACAGATAACAAAAAGCCGCGTGTGTAAGTGAGACATCCGAAGCTGACACTCTGTCACCAAGCCTTATTTTTATACAAGTTAAATCAGTTAACAACATATATCGAATGTGTACTAAGTATAGAGCCTCATGTTAGGTTCTGTGGGAAGTTATACCCCAGGAAAAAAGAAGATGAGATCTTCCATTTGCCTTTCATTACGTTAAAAAAAAAAATTCCTTCTTTTTAGTGACTATTCATCACTAGAGGACTCAACCCTTTCTGTGACCATGCCCAGTGTCCATACCACAAGCCCGGACTCAGGCTGGCAGAGACCAAGGAAGAGATCTCTTATGTCTATCCAGAGCTGTCTCCAGGTCCGAGGAGGGAGGAACCGACAGCCTCTTCGGGAGACGGCATCTGTGCTCCTTAGACATTGCAGGCCTCCACTGCCCAGTTCTGATGCCAACATGCAAGATGAGAGTAGTTCTCTGACCTTATCTGGATTCAGGAAAAGGACCTAGGGGGCTGGTGCCCCTCCGCCGTAGGCACCATGGTGAGGTGTGATCCCTGGCACCTGACCACTCCAGACCCTCCTTTCAAGATTTACATTTCTCCTGCTGCTGCCACAGATTTTTCTTTGCCCTCAGGACACTCTTTGGCCTTTCTCTTCTCCCTCTTTCCATGCAAACAAGTACTGGACTCTTCCATTCCCTTACTATACTATCATTTGTCTTGAGTCACTATTCTTTCTTTGCCCCCCACCCTCTATATTCAGATTGAGTCTTAAAGAGAAAACTCTTGAATGAAGACAATTTTCAACAAGATAACATGGAATTTCTAGTTCCAGGTGATTTTAAACTTCTAAACAGCATCTGGTTAACCTGGTAGAGATGAGATCCACTGGGTCTTTTGGAAAAAATTCTGACCTCTGTCAATCACATATGCTAAGCCAGTGGTCCCCAAACTCCAGTACACACAGGATAACTGCCACTCTATTTTATCTCGCAATCCTGCACAAGAGTCAACAGATGAGCTTAGTATCCTTCAGAGTCCTTGGATCCACCATGTATTCTGATTCAATAGGTCTGAGGTAGGGGCAGGGTTCTACAGTTTGAAACATTATAGATGTGGTTTAAAAATATTTCCCTAAATTCTTCGAAAATCCTCCCTTTAAAAGATGGAGGCTAATCCCCCCAACTTGAGTGTGAGCTGAAGCTAGTGACTTGCTTTTAACGAATAGTATGACAGAAATCGTGACTTCTGGCACTTCCCTGGTGGCACAGCGGTTGGGAATCTGCCTGCCAGTGCAGGGGACATGGGCTCAGTCCCTGGTCTGGGAAGATCTCACATGCCGCGGAGCAACTAAGCCCCTGTGCCACAACTACTGAGTCTGAGCTCTAGAGCCTGTGAGCCACAACTACTGAGCCCGCGTGCCACAACTACTGAAGCCCACACGCCTAGAGCCCGGGCTCCGCAACAAGAGAAGCCACTGCAACGAGAAGTCCGCGTGCTGCAATGAAGAGCAGCCCCCGCTCACCACAACTAGAGGAAGCCTGCGGGTAGCAACGAAGACCCAAAGCAGCCAAAAATAAATGAATAAATAAAAGAAAAGAAAAGAAAAGAAAAGAAATTGTGATTTCTGCGACTGGGCATGAAAGATACTGTGGGCTCCTTGTGATTCTCTCCCCCAGCTCACTCACTCTGCAGGAAGCCAGCAGAGTGGACAGACTGTGAGGACATCCAACAGCCCTGTGGAGAGGTTCATGTGTCATGAAACGAAGGCCACCTGCCGACAGCCCTGTGCATGAGCCATCCTCTAGCAACCCAGCTAAGCTGCTCCCAAATTCCTGACCCAAGACTCTGTGTGATATAATAACTGTTTGTTGTTGTTATTAAGCTGCAGAGTTTTGGAATAATTTGTTACACAGCAATAGGATAAATAATAAAATGATTCAGATGCAGGTGCTCTGAATACCACATTTTGTCAAATTATTGGACTCGGTCAATGAAAGGACTCATAAACCACGCCTGAATTAATATACTGTGGCTCTGACAATAGGCTGTAGGATGGATGATTCTTTCTTTTTATGTAGGAAAATTATATACAAGAAAAGTTCCCCAGATTAGCCTTAGAGTAAAGTTTCCAAGTGCCCAATAAGGGGAAAAAGAAAGAAAGAAAGAAAAAGCTAAGTCAAAGCAGTGCAGGAGGAAAAAGGAAGAGTGAATAAAGAGAGCAAGCAACCCACACTCTACCACGAGTCCAGTGGATTCCTACCAGGAGCAACCTCTGGTTCGACAGGTGTCCCCTCTTCAACTGTGGCTTCTTCTACCTTCACCAAAAGTGCCCTGCCCTTTAGTGAGGGCTCATTGGCAACTTTCTGAGGTTCCTTCTCAGGGTCTTTTCTCTCAGGTTCCACTCTGACTTCTCTCTTGACAGGGCGGATGTTGCCGGGCGAGGGGGGCCGGACCTGAGCAGGGGCAGGTTTGACTGGTCCAGGAGGCATGGAGGATGCTGGTCTGGGGGTGCCAGGCAAATGGGGAAAGGACTTGGATGGGAGCCTGGGCAACAAACAAAGTAAAGAGAAAGGGGCGCATGAAAACAGGCTTGCCAGAACCTTCCTTTCCCCATACCTCTACCATGTAATAGTCTTGGAACACCAATACGGAAGAGAAATGAAGATAGTTAGCTGTGTGAATGTGTCTTTTATGTGGCAAATGCAGAAGTACTCCCTTTAGAGGCTCATTCCAGGTTTCTTTTTTCTTTCCTGTGAGGAAAAATATTACTCCCCAAGTGAAGGCCTAACAGTGTGGGGAGAACAGTTTCTTTTCAGAGGACAGACACTCTTATCAGAGGACAGAGGCTCTTAATTCTCCAACATGGAACAACCCTGCCAGCCTCTTACATTTCACTTACCAAAGTCGGGAGGAAGCTGGTGATCTGGCTTTGGGATGAGATGGAGATAGAGCCCTTCGGATGCCGGGTATGAGGTGGAAGGGTAAGTTTTCTCTCTCCCTCTCTCTTTTATAGCCCTAAGTTCAGAGGAACACAATAATTAGATTTTTCCATGAGCGGGACAATCACATTCACAGTATTCAACAGTGGAGCTGCAATCCATTGAATGGCTTTTGGGAAAATTTCCAACCTTTGCCATGTATATCCATTCCACCCCAACAAAAGGCCTTTATTAGGTTAAAACTGAACATTATAATTGAATTAACACAATCTGACACTAATAAGAAGGTCCTGGGTGTGTGATCTGGACTTACATTTGTAAAAAAACAAAACAGAAACACACTTTTAGAAAGCACCTATACTTTGTATCTAAAACTACCTGGAGCAAAATTTCTCACAGTCTGGTTTAGCCCACACAAATGTCAAAATAAAGGTCACTTTCAGCTTATTCCCCCTACCTTTATCTCTCTTAATTCTTAAGCAGTTTTTTTTTTTTTTTTTTTTTTTTTTTTTTTTTTTACCCTGGAACACACTATAGCTCAGTTTATTTTTTTTTAATTTTACATGTCTGCTATGTCAGACATTAATTCATTTTTTCTTTATACTGATGTTATACAAACAAGTCCTTCCTCACTTAGTGTCCTCTTGCCCTTGAAGGAAAAGTCAGGTTCAAGGTGAGGAATTTCAGCTATTTTTAGTCTTCCTCATTAGGGATGAAATGGAAATCTCTGAGGTTGGGCCAAAACATCAGCCCTCCTATGACTGCATACTAGGAATTCAGCCAGAAAGATGACACCTTTCCTAGGTAGAAATGGGCAAAAGGAAACCCAGAAGTGTTCTGATAGTCTCAAGTCAACGAAGACAAAAACAAACAAACAATAAAACCCCCCAAACCAAAACACTAACAGAAACAAAACGACAAGGCACAGGGCAAGGGAGAAAGTACTCATTCCAAATATCTGAAACACGGCCAACAATGTTCTGGGATGGGAACAGATGCTGGCTGGAGGGACCTGTGTGGATGCCTGTCAGTCCTTCACTCTGTGGGATCCTTGCAGGAAAGCAGACTGAGGGTGCTAGGGAAGAGGCAGAACACCACCTAGCCTCAGGGCCAATAAGCTGGCGCGTACCTTCTTTTCTGTCCTTTTCTGCCTGGCTCAAGCATCACCCCCCTTCTCTCTTCCCTGCCCTTTTGTTCCCTTCAGCATCTCTTCTAATTGCTTCTATTTCCCTTAGTAGCATCCTAGTTGATGGACTGGGCTATAGGTGGGGGAAAAACATCTCAGTGTCAAATAATACTCAATGTCTCCCCAGAATTTCTAAATAAAACGAAGGATGAGGCAGGAAAGAGCTTCACAGGGTGTGTGCCACCTCTATATCACTTGCAGCTACATGACCACCCTTTGTCCCCGTCTCTGGTAGGAGAAGTCGGGAGGCAGGGTACTGGAGAACGGCTGCAGTGCTTGGGTAGCAGAAGCAGCAGCCACCATATGGAACCCTCTTGATAGGTGTACAGGATGGCAATTATGCCTCTGGCAGATCAAGTCCCCAGAGTGGAAGGTGCAGGGCTCTTCCTGAGGGAGGTTGGGGTTAAGCACTTTGAGTTGCTTTTCTTTCTTTTTCTCAAAACATTTTAATTTGGCTAAAGTCAGGTCAAGGAGAGACCTGAATGGGAAAATAAGTCAGGAAAGGTAAGTTGTCATGTGGAGGATTTGGGGACTAATGTCATCATCTATGCCTTGATAAGACAGGCATCTGGGAATAAATCTACACTAAAGTGTATAATCCTCAGAGTCTTCTTTTTGTTAAAGTGCCACTGAACCAATTCTTTCTTTCTTAAAACTGACCTCCCTTTAATCACTTTCAGGGAGTAGGGGGAACAGGGAGGAGCAGTTTGGAAAAATGCTCAATATTTGACATAACACCCTCCTAGGCAGGTAGATAGATGCTTTTACCCTCTTAGTTCTTTCAAATGTCTTTCCACTGGTCTTGGACCCAATCACATTTGAGTTCCACACATGTAAAGATGCTCCTGATTCTCATCCTGATCTGAGTTAACAGCCAGTGGTCTGTACAATGATCTTTCCTGTTAACACGTTCCACAAGGCTAAGGTGGAACACACAGCAAGCCCATGTCAGTGGTCTAGGCAACTTACCAGCAGGACAAAGCCTTTAGTTTTACAACTAGAGTTAGGTTTAGAATACAAATAACCCACAAGAGAGACAATATAAACAGAAATTCAAAGGCAGCACTGTAAAAGAGAATAGTGATGATAGAAATGTTCTGCATCTACACTGTCCAAAATGGTAGCCACTAGCCACATTTGGCTATTTGAATTTAGACCTAAATTAATTAAAATTAAATGTTAAGTTTAGTCTCACAAAACATATTTCAAGTGCTCAATAGCAGGCAGTTGAATTTAGATCTAAATTAATTAAAATTTAATAAAATTGAAAAGGAAATTAAGAAAACAATGCCATTTACAACAGCATCAAAAAAAAGAATAAAATACTTAGGAGTAAACTTAACCAAGGAGGTGGGAGACTTCTACAGTGAAAATTAGAAGGCATTGCTAAAAGAGATTAAAGAAGACACAAATAAATGGGAAGACATCTTAAGTTCACAGAATGGAAAACTTGTTATTACTAAGATGTCAATACTATCCCAAACAATCTACAGAATCGATGCAATCCCTATCAAAAGCCAATACCATTTTTTGCAGAAATAGAAAACTCCATCCTAAACTCATATGGAACCTCAAGGGACCCTGAATAAACAATCTTGAAAAAGAAGAACAAAGTTGGAGGTCTCACACTCCCTGATTTCAGAACATATTACAAATCTATGGTAATCAAAACAGTATGGTACTGGCATAAAGACAGACATATAGACCAATGAAACAGAACAGAGCATCCAGAAATAAACCCTTGTGTATATGGTCAAAGGATCCTTGACAAGAGTGCCAACACCATTCAATGGGGAAAAGACAGTCTTTTCAACAAATGGTGCTGGGAAACTGGATATCCACATGCAAAAGAATGTAGTTGGACCCTTACCTTACACCATATACAAAAATGAACTCAAAATGATTAAAGACCTAAATATAAGACTTCAAATTATAAAATTCCCAGAAGAAAATGGGAAGCATCATGATACTGGATTTGGTAATAATTTCTTGGATATGACACCAAAAGCACATGCAATGAAAGCAAAAATAAACAAATGGGACCTCAAACTTAAAAACTCCTATGCATCAAAGGATATAATCAACAGAGTAAGAAGGTGACCTACAGAATGAGAAAATATTTGCAAATCATATATCTGATAAGGGATTAATATCCATAATGTATAAATAACTCCAACAACAAAAATTAAAAATAAGATTAAAAAACTAAAGATTAAAAAATGGGCAAAAGACTTGATTAGAAATTTCTCCAAAGATGATATACAAATGGCCAACAAACTTATAGAAAGATTTTTAACATTACTGATGATTAGAGAAATGCAAATCAAAACCATAATCAGGGGGCTTCCCTGGTGGCACAGTGGTTAAGAGTCCGTCTGACGATGCAGGGCATGCGGGTTTGTGCCCCAGTCCGGGAGGATCCCACGTGCCACAGGCTGGGCCCGTGGGCAATGGCCACTGAGCCTGCGCATCTGGAGCCTTGCTCCGCAACGGGAGAGGCCACAGCAGTGAGAGGCCCGCGTACCGCAAAAAAAGCAAAAACAAAAACAAAACCATAATGAGGTATCATCTCACACCTATCAGGCTACTATTTAAAAAACAAACAAACAAAAAATGAAAAAACAAGTATTGGTGAGGATGTGAAAAAACTGGAAGACCTTGTACCCTGTTGGTTGGAATGTAAGTAAAATGGTATTGTCACTTTGGAAAACAGTATAGCAGTTATTCAAAAAATTAAAAATAAAATTACCATAAGATCCAACAATTGGGTATATATCCATAACAACTGAAGGCAGGATCTTGAAGAGATATCTGCACACTCATGTTTGTAGCAGTGCTATTCACAATAGCCAAAAGGAAGAAGCAACTCAAATGTCCATCAACAGATGAACAGATTAACAAAATGTGGTGCATGTATACATGTATGTGTGTGTATATATACACATACAGAAATATATATGTATAGACACACACAATGGAGTATTATTAGCCTTAAAAAGAACAGAAATCCTGTCACATGATACAACGTGGAAGGACAGACCTTAAGGACGTTATGCTAAGTGAAATAAGCCAGTCACAAAAAGACAAGTACTGTAATGAGGTATCTAATGTAGTCAAATTCATAGGAACAGAAAGTAAAATGGTGGTTGCCAGGAGCTGGGGGAGGAGGATGGAAGGTTGTTGTTTAGTGGGTATAGTTTCAATTTTGCAAGATTTAAAAAGTTCTAGAGATTGGTTGCACAACAATGTGAATACACTTAATACTACTGAACTGCACACTTAAAAACAGTGAAGATGGTATATTTTGTTATATGTTTTTTGTCACAATTAAAAATTGCTTAAAAGAAAATTAAATTTCAAATTTCATCCGTCAGTCTCATTTGCCACATTTTCAAGTGCTCAGCTGAATTCCACAGTGCAGCTCTGGAGTATAAATGATTTGTGAGTCCTTTTCTGGCAGTAGGTATTTGCCTAAATATTTAATTGCAAAGAAGTGAAAAGGCAGCCAATAGATCAAATACAGAAAGAGGCACTAAAAAGACAAAAACAAAACTGGTGAGAAAATATAGGTTTTGGATCATATGATGACAAATCCCTCTCATTTAACCTGTTGGCCAAGGATCATCTCTCACCTTTCCCTCCTGGAGTGTTAATTTTTGTTTTTATCCATAACAAGGTATTTTCTTCTTTGGTACATGCTTTTCTCTACCCAATAAGTATCCAATGTTTGGGGCCAAAACTGTTCTGCTTAACAATTGCTATTTGTCCACAGCTAGGATCTCTGAGGCATCAAAGTGCTAATGATGGAAGACTTCCCAGACATCAAAGGTAGTTTCACTTCTGGCTTGAAAGAAAACTGCCTGTAGGTAAAGCCATCAAGCTCTCACAACCCTTGAATTATCCTCAAAGGTCTAAGCAAAATCCTTTTAGGTGTTCATCAGCTTTATAAATCTGAATTGCTCTGAGAAGTTAGGATTGAAAAAAATTGTTCCAGCCTTTCATGGGTCATGCTACTGCCATGAGAGAGGGGCAATGAGATCTTCTGGTGGACGGGGAAGTCCTTTAAGACTAAAGTACAACGTCTGAAGACCACAGAACAATGTCTATACATTTCAACGGCTACCAAATAACACACAGTTTAAATAAAACAAAGAAGAAGAAAGATTCTTGGAGACATACAAGTGACCTCATTGCATTTATAGCACGGTGAAAATTAATGTTAGTTCAGCCACCCCGTCAGAAACAACAGGCACAAATTATATTCTTCACTTGCAAAATGTGAGTCTATAACACAGCCCAACAGCCTTTCAAGAATTACTTAGTGAATAACTAGTGTTTTCAATACTTTGTCACTATATTTTAAGACCTGGGCCTTGACACGGATTAGCTAAACAGACAAAAATTCTTTATCTTGCTTTTTAGCGAACCACATTTGGAGTTCAGCCAGCTTCTGGACAGGGTTGGAATAAAATGCAAAGGCAGCAGTCCAGGCCTACTTCCCCTCCAAAGGTTTTCTTACTTTCAAAAATAAAGTATGTTGGCATTGCACTTATTTGTATGGAGGCACCCATATGGCAGTTCAGCCACTCAGACATGCCTGAACAAAGAACAACGTTCATCTTCAAATTCAGATTTTCAGGGGGGAGCAGAATCGCCAAGTGGGGAGGAAGTGTGGGGACAGCACCACTCAGCCAGCCAGATTCAAGACTGGTGGGACGGATGGGAGGACGGATGTCACCATCGCCTGGCTGACATCCTCACTGCACCTCGAGGTGGTGTCCACTACGCACAGAAACAGTGCAGACTCGCCAGGCTGCTCCCAACAGCTACTCACCGCTGTGCCGTGAACAGTCCTCCTTCGCCTGGAGCCCTCCGGTGGCGTTACAAAGAATTTTGGTCGCTCCATCGGATTTCTAGAGTGTGCAGCTTTGTAGGGCATGATGTTGATGGGGCTGCAAGATGCTGAACGAGGACACATGGGGATAACTAGGGTGCAGGTGATTGTTTTACACGCAAGAGTGCCAGAGGAGCAGTTGAAGGAAAGCCAAAAGCAGGATCAGGAAAAGGAGCAAAGCGGAGATAGAGAGAAAAGTAGGGAGAAGATGTTATTACCTAAAGGTGTCCAGACCATCATACTCAACTCTCCTCACGGTCCTACTAGTTTACAGTGTGTGTCCAAAAGGAGGGCATGTCCAAAGGAAAAATCTGGAATATATAAACTATTTGGCTATTTAAATACTTATTAAAGATATAGATGTAAGCCAATAATTACAGAGAGCAATGGTCTTATAGTCCCATAAACAGATGGTTCTGGTAAAATGCTACATTAGTAGCATTTTAAGATAATGTTAAGATAAGGATTGTTTATAATTAGATTTTTCCTAATAGCTTTAAGATGGAACAAACAGCCGAAAGACAGCAAGTGAGCAAGCAGGCAAGCAAGATATACTGCAACTATTTGGGGAGCAAAAATTCAACAACCACTGGGGAATAAAAGCAACTGAATTTTTTAAGATGTTAAATGACCAAGTCTTATCAGGTATTAAGACTTGTTACAAGAATAACTAATAATTTCCAGAAAAAAAATTCTGTGAATGTTTTATCTACTTAAAGGCAAATCAGATGCATGCTTCTGGGTTTTCCCCAAAAGCCAAGGCATTTGATGGTTCATAACAAGCAGCAGAACGTATGGGGAAATGGGATGTCATCATTCAAAACAGTGAAGGGAACATAAATATGTTAGAATTGCCAAAAATAAAGTTGAATCACGAACAGCTGTTGCAGTTTTATCAAGATGGAAATACTTTTTTGAAAACCACGTAGCTTCTGACCATTCACCTTCAAAGGAACATCATCATTAATCAAGTGATTCTGAGTAACAGTGGGTTTAAAGAAATTCATAGAACACCGCGTAGGTATCAAACATGTGGGTACTAATGTTCCAAGGTTCATTTTCAGATCTCATCCAGAAATCTTATTTTCCAGCAAAAAATAAGACAATTAAAACATGACTACTGAGGGGAATGCTATGTATTTGGACCATGTTATAAAATGACTTTACCCAACCCTAGCCATTGTAGCAATCCTTTAAAGAGACTGTTTGGTCAACTGAATAGTATTAATAAATTAAAAACTCAAAAGTTAACAGGACAAATTCAAGGTAATCTCAATTTCAGAATTATAGTTAAAAATATTTAAGAGTTTTTTTGGTTTAGTCTATAGACAGAAAGTCCATCAGATTGCATCTTTATTCCTATGTTCTCTTTCATTAAATGCCTTGCAGTATCTTCTGGTTATCACTGAATGGTCAAGCTGGTGAATCGACTGGAAACTGCACTCTCTTCTCCCATCATCTGAAAACGGAACCCTTATTTCTTGGATAAGCTGAAATACTTTGCATTCCCTCAGTTCTCCTTAAAAGGTATATATGCCTTACTTCCAAATTGACATAAAGCTTTGCCTCAGACCTTAATCATGAAGAAAGTTTCCTCTGTGTTGTGAAGGAGACCCTCTCCTCATTTGGCTTATTGTGATCACAGGGAAAACTGTTTGAAAACAACCTTTTCTCAGGTGCCACAACAAAGCATTTGCCCTTCCCAGACAAAGAAAGAGTTCATTAGTGCAAACCTCTTCCAAGCCAGTCAAGTGCCTTTAAAGAAGAACATCCTGGCACAAGGCACTTCTGTGGGATTAATGACCAAGAGAGGCACACACAGCCCAGGGCACAGCCAGAGGCCATTAACTGCTCAAGGATCAAGAAACCCTAGATGACAGCCCTGCTCTGAGGCCATGGGTCTGACACTGAAAAAGGAATGAAGCAGAGAAATATGATTTCTTTTCCCTCTGGTGGAAAGTAATAAGTTCAGGGGTATCTGTGGAGCACTTCCTTGGAGCATTTCCTGAGACCAATGGATGTAACCAATCTCATCATGCCTCTGGTTCATTCTTTATTATAGTGCTGAGTTAATGTGAAGGAAAGGAAAAAAATATCCTTAAACCTACCTAATGTAGTCCATACAAAAATCCTCAAATTTAATTCTTCAAGAAGCATCGTCTGGCTAATTCTAAGGATACTACATCTCATGGAATTCATCGCTGTTCTTAACAGCAACTACTGAAAAACCTGAAACCTTTAAATCAATTATTCTAATAATCTTGCCCTTCTGAAGAAATAGGAAGAGCAATATATGATTGTTGTTTTCTCTTCCCTCCTAGAGTGCCCGCCATATCCCAAAGTAGTTTTATTAAACATAAAATTTCTTTTATGGAAATGTCTTTGAGAAAGCCTTCCACAATGTCTGTATTTCTTTCTACTATTTGGTAGCAAGCGTGCATTAATTTACCGTTATTCAGGATTTTCTATGTGAAATAATGGCTGCAGAGAAAAGATAATGCAGTTCAAGTGGCTGGAGTGCAGCAGAGAGAATAATTACATTGTAGAATAAAAACAACACTTATGGGCTTCCCTGGTGGCGCAGTGGCTGAGAGTCCGCCTGCCGATGCAGGGGACACGGGTTCGTGCCCCGGTCCGGGAGGATCCCACATGCCGCGGAGCGGCTGGGCCCGTGGGCCATGGCCACTGAGCCTGCGCGTCCGGAGCCTGTGCTCCACAACAGTGAGAGCCCGCGTACCACAAAAAAAAAAAACAAAAAAAAAACCCCAACATTTATTGAGTGCCTACTACGTGCAGGTACTATTCGAAACATTTTACATGTGTTAACTCATTTAATCCTGAGTTCTAATAATCACATGTATCTTGAATGTATTTTTTTAAATGGGCAAGAAAAAAAAATCAACCCAAAGCAGTGGTCACAATGAAACATATGAGACTATGATTTCCAATTTTCAACTGCTCTTATTACTTGTTCTGGGAATTTGCAATCACCAAACACCCTAGGAGTAAGGATGGCTCTTTTGATCTGCTACTGTAACCCTGGCTCTGGATGTAGGTCATCCTCTTGCCAATGGCAACTGGATATGAGGTAAACTCAAGGAATGACACTAAAATGGGAAGACAAGAAAAAATAATCAAGGAGAGCAGATGGAAAAATAAAAGTGATGGGAAAAATGTTTTTGAGGAGATAAGTATAAGAGACGTTTACATGAATAATTTCAAATGGAAATTTCTAAACACAACAGTTTTGGTTCATTAAATATAAGCTGTTATCAATGCAATAATAGGTAACAATGACCTAAGGAATGTATTAATAAAACAGGCAACTCAAGTAAAGGCTATGTATGCATTGCTTCACACTAAAATACATTACAAAAACATATCAATTTGTGAAAAGGAGAATGGAAAAGTTGCAAAGTAAAGAAGAGCCAGTTAGCAGATTAAAAAGCACCTTGGTTGAGCATAACAAAGAAAGAAGGTGGGAAGCTGGGCAAGTCGAATGGGTGGAAAATGAGGAAATGGTGTTGGAAGAGACTAGAGGAAGAGTGAAAGAATTGACAAAAGTTAGTGATGACAGAAATAGCAAAGAAAGACACTTTTTTAGCTGTGAGGCAGTCCTTTAGTATGAAACAACATACAATGTGGAGGTTAAGAAGCATGAGAACCATAAACTATTTAGATCCTGTGAGTTAGGACTGAAAAGCAGTTTTAAAGGTTTTTCAATTAGCTGGACATAAAGAAAAGCTTTCATAACTTATATGAAAGTATGACAAAATGGACATAAAAATAAAGTAGCTTGAAATAAACTGTAGTTTTTCCTTCAGAAAAATCTCAGATGCAATGTGACAGTTGACAGGAGAGTTACTTTACAGAAAACACAGATCACTGTGGTCCAGCTAGTTGAACGCACAATGGTACAGAGAGCATCACGAGGGTGCCGAGGATAGAAGCACATTTAAGACCTAGTCCACCAATTTTCTAAGTGCCTCTGGTATAACTCACTTATTGTCAATCTCTTGTTTTCCACAGGCAGGTGGGAATGCCTGCACTTGCTTTCTTGACTGCCTCCCAGGGGTACTGTGAGAATTCGGGTTGATACTAGCTCACTGGACACCATAGATGAAAGATATCATAAAACCACCAAGAATTATTATTAAAAAAGAGGGCTAGTGAACATGAAGAGGCTTGCAGAGGCAAAACCTTTTTAAAGGGAGCTTTATGAAGAGGCTATGCAATTTCCCACGTGCCAAACATGAGGGCTGGTTACATAGATACACCAATTGTGCCCAAAGATATTTGGGAAAGTCAAAATCAACTCACCATGAGGGAGACCCTGCCAAAAGCCTAATATGTATCTGTCTTTCCAGTTAGATGTAGACTCTATACTAACTTCTCATTAAACTAATTGGCTCATTCAGGGGTGTTTCATATTTCAAAAAAGTAGAGGAGTTGTAACTAATTATAATAACTAGTACTTGGCACATTTTACATATTTTCAAAGTATGTAACAAATAAGAACACTGTAATTAGCCTTCTCCACAACTCTTTATAAAAGGGTACTATTCCTCAATTACATATAAAAGACTAGCTCAGGGAGGATAAGTGACTAGTCCACAGCTACATTATGAAACGCTATGCTTAAATCGGCTTGTGCTTTGAGTTTATCCCCAGGCCCACAAATTAGTATTAGATATTAAATTATTTCTACCTTTGATCATCTGCTCACACGCAGGGGCAAAGAAAGGTGGGTAAGGGATAGGATTTTCTGGTAACACTATGAACAGACAGAAGCCTCTGAAGCCATCTGATCACAGGGAGGGGCATCCTTTACCTGCCCGGCATCTGGTGTCCAGATAAGACGCTAAGACGGATGCTCAGAGGAAACGATACCAGAGGCATGAAACCAACACCAACAGACACATTTCCAACGCCATTCCACCGGGAGGAGGAGAAGCACACGATGGGAAAAATTGAGATGGGATTAGATGAAAATGGGTGGCTTAGAGATGCTTCTAAAGGAGGACTTTACCTCGCGGAGAAAGTTGCACCTTGACAGTTTTACCTGTATCTCCAGACAAGGCAGCTGTGCTTTTACTTCTGGCCAGGAACGAATGTGTGGGCGTCAGCAATCTGTTAACCACGCTGCTCTCCCATGGGCTGAGCTGCAGGCGGCGAGCTAAATGTCACCACATAAGTGAGATGTTAGAAGCATTCTTTCCAGGGGCGAGGGGGTGCAAGGCAACACCCCTATCGCTCCCACACGCCGGGCCTTTGCGAGAGACCTCGACAGAGACCAGGCTGTCCGGGGAGGAAGCTGGTGGAGTCAAGGCAGGAGGGACTCTGCTCAAAGGAGCAGCTATTCCATAAGGTGCCTCTCTTCAAGATGTTAAGCTTGTGGCAGGTTCTATATTAGTTTTATGGACACAGATTTTGCTAACCACCCTCCTACGGATCCAACAGGTAACAAAACAGAAGAACCATTTCCAGCAGGTTTGGCATGTATCTCTGAGTCTGGCGAACCCATCTGCCCTCAACAGGATGGGCGGTGAGCAGACAGCACACACCTCAGCCAAAAGGCATCCTAAGTACCCTGAATGTCAACTTCAACAAAGGCTTTGCCAGCTTAATGCAAGACTGGAAATATGTGGATAGAGAAAAGGTCTCCATTAAATTTTGCTACATCTTCATGAATTGCTACTTGGACAAGTGGAGGAAATTAGATATAATAAAGTGAAAGAGGACTCATGCAAAGTTCTATATAAGTTTTTCTTTTGACTTTCCCATTCAGCAAGCAAGTTCTTTCAGGTCCCTGGTTTGGCAACAACATAAAAATTCTGATGGAGGATAAGGGTAAAGCTGAAGATAAAATTAAGATAGAAAAGCCAAAATCCAATACAATCATAATGTCAGAAATTACTAGTGGGTGTGTGAAGAATCAAGAAAATAAATTTAAAATGATGCAATGAAGTGGAGTCCCAAATTGTACTGGGGCTTCGCAAGACCACTGTTAGGAAATGCATGCTAATTATAAATTAATTACCTTGCTTATACTGTTAGCTTCCGGTGATGGTCCATGAAAATATAGAAGCTACTTTCCGAAGATATTAGGAAAGAAGCTTGCAAAATCCTACAAATATCACTAAAATAAAGTGATCATATACACTTGACCCTTGAACAATACAGGTTTGAACTGAGCAGGTCCACTTATACGTGGATTTTTCCACATTTTATATTTCCCAATAAATATACAATTGGCCCTCGGTATCCATGGATGCAGAACCGGCAGATGCGGAGGGCTCACTATGGAACTTGAGCATCTGAGGATCTGGGTAGCTGCGGCGGCTCCTGCAACCAACCCTCTGCGGATACCGAGGGAGGGCTGTATCTCTATTTTAGAATGCACTTCCAAGTCGCTTATAAAAGCCTTTCAAACTGTCTTAACCTGACAAGGCCATTTCCGTTCTGCACCATAAACAGCAGGTGCAAGTCCTCTGGTCTCTGGAGCAACTGTCCTTATAATAATTTTTTATATATGTTATATTTTAAAGAAATGACTTCTGAATTCTAGGAAGTTAGTTTTAGTTAATAGAAGCCATCTGATGTTAAAGGCTGTTGTAGAAAATATCCGCTCCTATTTGAAAGGAAGTACCAACCTCCGATAAGTACGTTAATTATAGGACTTTATTTTAAAAGAGTAGCTATTTTGATCAAGGTGCTGGTGAATTCAAGAATTAGTGAATTCTTTAGTAGAATTTGTTTATTGGGAGAGTCTTCATGGTTAAATTAAATCTGCTGACAAATAAAAAGATCTGTTATAAAAACGACTGTAATAGTTACACAGTTAGTAGAATGCACAGTAGGATAAGTGCTATTATAAACTATAGCATGGCAGTGTGTGTGTGTGTGTGTGTGTGTGTGTGTGTGTGTGTGTGTATCAACAGCAGAATATAGTCTAACTTAAAATTAGAATACATTCAGAGAATTAAATCAGTGGGAAAAGTGATTAGGATTAAATTAAAATCTTCACCAAAATTGTATTTTCAGTAGATGATAAAGGGAAGAAGAGGTGAATGTTTCCTTTTCTTAGATAAACTCTGTAGGATGACTGGCTTAGAACTGCAGAGATGGTTTATCAATGAAAAGCCATGTCTTTTTTTCCCCCTTGATTGAGAAGCTCAATTACTTTATCTCTGTTGGTCTTTAAGGCATCAACCAAAGAATCTGCCTCAAATGAAGATCATTAAACACTCTCTTTGACTGGTGTTTAAAGCAAATCCAAAGAGATTTGTTTTATAACTTTGAAACTGTGAATGAAAGATTTTGCGAGGAGAAACGTTTCCACTTCTATCACATTCATAACTATGCTCTGAGCAAGAGAGAAATAGATCTCTTCCATAACTTTTTAGTAAAGGTTAGCACAGGAGAGTTACTTTATTGTTGTTTTTTGTTTTTTTACCCTAGAGGGGCCTGATCTTGAGATGATACGCTCCCAAAGGAAAGGTATTAATTCTCATGAAACAACTATGGTATTGATCCTACTTAAGCACTTAAAATGAGATATTGACAATTCCCATAAAAGACCATCTGGTCCAAGGAGGCAACCAAACATTAGAGATATTTGCGCTACCCTGTTCCTTCACAAGCAGGAAATCACTATTCAGGTCCAGATGACGGGTGCCATACAGAAATCAGGCAAGGGTTGCCACATCCTGACCTAAATGTTATATGAAATCTTACATTTTTTTTAATATGATGGCAATTAATTAGATCTAAAACAGGAACAAAAAACCCCTGCTCCGGTCAAACAGAACACGTGGGCAGGATTCAGCTTTAGGTCCTCCACCATGTCCTCTCTAATCTAGATTCTGGGGAAAAAATGTATGAACTAATTTTCAGCAAAGAGTAGTAGCCAATTTCCTTCTTACTTTTTTCAAACGCCCTATTCTTCTTCCTTGAGAAAAAAGCTGGTTAAGCAGGAAGCTTAAGATAATATGCAATACACATTTTTAATGCAAAAAATTTCCAGGGGCAATATTCTCTCAGTTGCAGCGATTACAGAAATCTTTGGTAATCAGAGGTTTCCTTTAACTCGGGCATTTTATCAGTTTATGTGACACTATATTCAGGTGTGATGATCAAAATATTTAAAAACTGGTTGGGCAAGGCACCAGTAGAGCTCTACTAGTAGAGCTAGTAGATAACACTCTGTAGGGCCTGGGGAAGCACAGCTCGGGGAAGTGGATATTTACCAACTGGTATGGAAATATTCCAGCATTTTGAATAACCAGCAGAGCATTCCAGCTGAATGTCAACTTTAATAGTATCAGAGCTTCAATTTAATATCGGCTTTAAGGCCTGTGCTGTAGGGCTGAGAAAGCTCAAACAATCTAGTAATGGTGTACACTCTCTATGATCAGACTGTAAAAGCCTCTAATAATTTGATAAGAATGCTCTCTACTTTGATAATAAAGCATAACTGAATTTAAAAAATAGATAGCAGAATTATACTAACTAAATTACTTAAATCTCTAAATTAGAGAAGTTCAAGTGCAGAGGATTTCTATTCTCATTAAAAGACAGAGCCCTCTCACTGTGCTAGGGTTCTGCCTAACTTGAAAAAACAAACAAAAAAAAAAAAAAAAAAAAAAAAAAAGAAAGAAAATAATTGCTTCCTGGACCACATGGGAGCCCCTGGACAAAGCAGATCTTTCTTCCAGGCTGACCTCATCAGTTAGACCAGAACTGGTTCACAGTTCTTCTGATAAGGGGGCGGGGGGAGAGACATGGAACCCATAAATTTAGTGCTCTCCCCCTTATCCTTTTAGTCCAGCTTAACATTGGGTTTTATAGGCCTGCACCATGATTCAAGGGGCAATTTCCTGGCCCCAGCTATGAACTGCTTATTGAACTGCCCCTGACCCTTAACCTCACCCAAAGGAAGAGTGCGTGGAGTCAGGACTGATGTAAGGAAGGACATCCATGAAGGAGAGAACTACAAATGCAGCGCAGCAGCAACATGAGTTGGGAGCTGGTGATCTCTGTTCTAGTCCCTCTTCTCCAGCGATTAACTTGTAGGATATGAAGTCAGGCCCTTCACCTCTTAGGGACTCTATTACCCCAACTGAAGTAGATGAGCCAACCAACAAATTTTTCCCAGTTCTAAGATCCAATTACTTAAGAATATCCAATCAGATATTGTCATGCAGAGTCTACAAAACATCTTATTTCTGGTTGACACAGCACTGTCAATCCACAGAAGTGTGGATAGTACTCTGTTCGGTTTATTGCCCATCTGCCTACCTCCAACCTTGCCCCAGTTTCGGCTATGGGATTGTAGGAGGCAATAAGCCAAGGTTTAACTGAAAACTATGTGAGTCCCAGTTACAGTTTGTCTTAGACCCACATTCACAAAAATATAAAATTCAAGTGCTAAGTGACCAATTCCAAAGCAAAGATGAATACACAACTGTTAAGAATAGCATGCTATATTTTACGTTATTTTAAGGGAATTGGTTTGAAAATAAAGGCTACTTATGAAAGGAACTTCAATTCATAATACTTTTCTCTAACATATAAAAGGCCGCTAATTTGACTACATGTCTAATATCAATGATTTAGGCAAACTAGGTTAAAAAATGATTTAGCTTAAAAGGCAAGAATAGGCAGTTGTTCATTTACTGCTTTAAGAGATTAATTATAACATCAACGCATTATATTGTACATAACAATGACACCATAACTTTTATACAGTACAAAATATACAAATACACATACACACATATACAACATGCACACATTACATTCTTTTTAAAGACTATAAACACTTCAAAACCAATCAGTTTCTTACTAAAGCACTCAAAGTAACCACAGTTTGTTACTTTCAAAGAGTATGTGTTTTTATATTGCACAATAATTCTTTGTTTTTTTAAATTTAAAATCATTTTAGTTATGTAAAACAAGTAGCTTATCTTAAAAGCTTGATTTTTCATTCTATGATACGTAAACATATAAAATAAAACTTTCATTTTATAAGTAACTCAACATTCATGTACTGTAAATCCATGGCATGAATAAAACTCAAAATTCAAATAAAATGTTAATTGGAGGACTATGAATATTGAAATTTTTAGGAGGCTTAAATAATGATATTCTTGAAGTTAGGCCAAATCCCTTTAAATGAATGGACACCAGAAAACCAGTCACGCACACACAAGAAATGCAGTAAGAAAGGTTTGGTTAAAGGAGAAATAAATTAGCAAAATGAAATCTACCAACATGAAGCATTTGAAAAGGTCTTTTAGAAAGTTAAAGCCTGGAATTCCCCAAGTACAGATGAAAAGTCAAAGACAATCTGACTGAAGTGAAATAAATGTTCATAACAAAGATTATTTGCATGTTGGTGGATAAGTGGGTGATTTCTGGAGCTGTAAACTCATGTACTAAAAACTTGAGAGAAGCACCGCTTTCATCACTGCTAAATGCAATCATTCAGCCAAGTTCTAAAATGAGAACCGTTCTTGTCGCAAGGAAAATGCTGCTCAGACGTTTATTGCTTTTTTACTCTGAAGTTTTTTTCTTCCTATTTAAGAAACGTAGGGAAAGCAACTTCAGATGCTTATTTTTATCTGTAAACATCCAGAAAAAAAAAAGCATTAAGGAAATAACAGAACACTTTTTTTGTTTTCCTTTTGACTGTACCTCTATCTGGTGAATTTAGTAAAGTTGCAGATGAAGAGGAGAGCCGCTTGCTAATGACGGGATCAACATGTTTCGAAAGATTCATGGTGGAAACTGACCTCCTGTCTGGATCTAAAACAAATGGAGATAATGCTAATTGACAGCCAGCATGCAGGATTGCAATTTCCTAGTTCACTGATGGAAGGAAAAACTAGGATTGGATGCTTTCAGCGCTATGACTAGATCTTTACTATAGCACAGTTTTCTAAGTGGACATTTTAAAGGTAACTTAAAGGCTAGAAATAATACTCATTTTTCTTATAGGAAAATAAAAAGATAAAATAACTATTCAGCTCACCAGTTAGTCACCTAGGGAAATTCAAGCATATTGTTATAATACAACAAATGTAGGAAGACCAAAGGAAAGCCAGAGGAGGGCAACGAAAATAATGGAAGGGGACTGTGAAGCAAAAAGGGGCCCATAAAAGTGAACGCCTTCATCATTTCCCAAAGTGCGAACAAAGGGGTAGTAATAGTGCTGGTAAGCTAGAATGCAAACACGAGAATAAAAAGAACACCAGCTTCTGTGCGTCTGCTGATACCTTTGCTTGTAGAGTCATTTTACCCAGGGCATTAAAGTTCATTATAGAAAAACAGATTAAGAGGAAGGAAAAAGAAACACTTTTAGGTGTGGAAAGGATGGCCCCCAGAGCACTTCTATTTTTAAAGTATACTAATAACCATACCTCTGTGCCTATAACACAGAGTTTAGTGTGGTTTACAGATGTAGAATCAGCCCACAAACTTGCCTGACAAAACTGGCAGCAATGCAAAGAAAATCAGAATTCTTTAAGTTTATTAATAATATTCTTATTGCTGTTGGATAATTTTAGGGTAATTCTTAAAGTTCAAGTCAGAAGAGAAATAATAGCTGTATAAAAGGCAAAAATCAGCTCTGATAGTTTGCTCTCTGTACAGTGGAACTAAGCTATAACCACACTCACTAGCGTAAATCACGTTCTCTGAATAAAACTGTGTATAAGGAAAAGTCTAAAAATCTCATCATTATATCTACGTAGGATGCAGGAAGTTTTTCTGGCCTATAATAGCCAAAGTAAAAGGGGTTTTGCCATATTTTATTTTATTTTCTATGGTTAGCTTCTTCTAAAACCGAGAACAAACCAAAATATTCCTCGTGAGAGAGGCCTTCAAACCCCGTTCCCACTGGTCTAACTAACCCTGGTGGTAAAAATGTTAAAATTTCCCCCACAGAATAACCATTTGGGGCCATTATTTACAGTGTGCAGGGGATAAGCAAGTCTTCCACCAACATCAGACATTCCTGTCTTCTACAGGGACTCATCTTTACGGTTGAAGCAAGTTAATTAAAAATTTTTTTATTTATTGAAGTATCCTTGACTTACATGAAGCAATTTAATTATTATAAGGAAAATAACCAAACAGCATTTCTGTGACTCAAAATTACACTTAACTGATGGGCTCTTAGGGCAATCCTAACAAAGAAAAGATTTAGGGTAAAATGTCAAAAGGAACATCTTAATGATAAAATGTGAGGTTCAAGGGCACAAGGAAGGAAAATGAAAGTCATTTCTAGGAGATCTTATAGCAATACATTTTCTGATATTGCTTTATATGTTAAGCTTCAGTTGGGGGGAAATTGTGTCTACATGCAGGCCTATCATACATCATTAAAATTATGGAGATATAATACGTATTTTTTATATTACTTAACATATAAGAATTTTTAATCTTTTTCTTTTCCTCTCTGAACAAAACACAGATCCAAAAAAAGATTTATGAAGAATCGGTTTAAAACGTATAGAGTTTTACAAAGCAGTGCGAGCTGATGTGGGAGAGACAATACACTGATTTAATTACTGGATGAAATTCAACTTCTAGGATTTGTTTGTTGTACCTACCACAAGTTAGGCATTGTTGTGAAGTCAGGGGTACTCAAAATGAGCAAGACCTGGTCACTGCTCTCAAGATCTCAGCAGATCATTCTGACCTTTGAGAATTTTGGCAAATTCCCATTATTTTCGAACTACTCTGTTCCAGTACAAGAGCAATTTTCTCTAATTCACAAACCTTATAAAAAAGGATTTTATCCAACAGCTCACAAATACAACGCCGGTTTCTCTTGCTCTGAGTGGCAATAACAAAGGTCATATATTGAACTGAGTGTGGAAGCAAGAAGTAAAGCTAAGTAACTTGAGATCCCCTCAAAAATGTTTGAAAATCTGTAACAGGTTTACATGTGTAACGTACACATGTAAAACATGAAGCCAGGTAAAAGAAAAATAAGTAAGGTTATAAAAGTATATACCATGACAGCTTTTTTGGCATGGAACAAATATGCAAAATTATCCCTAGAATGAAATATCACATGTAAATGATCCTTGTGACCACAGATTTGATATGTGCCCTACAGCGAATACCACTGGGTCATGAAGAGCCAAGGGAAAAAAACATGCTTCCAAATTTGGTTCACTGCAAAGTTGTGGCAACATGCTTTTAGATCTTGTTAAATGAAGGGGTTATAGAAGATACACTGAATGGTAGGAATGAAAGAGAATAAAGCAAACGAAAATCCAGAGTTATTCAGATTAAAACTGAAAGTGGCAACAGCTGTACTGATGGGGTGGTCGGGTGGATAAAGCCACACTGGATGTACTTTGATCCCTGGTGATTTATTAGTGAAAAAACATTTTTTTTAAGGTTTCATCCAAAATGATCATTTAAAAAGAAAGTAAACATAGCACATGTAATTACTTTATTTCAATACCTTTAAGTCACCTGAGTCATATTATCAACACTTGAGAAACACTGTGCCACGTCCCAGATCTAGGTCTATGCAACAGGATATTAAGCATGCATTATGACTAAGGTGGTGATGGTTCAGCTATTGATGAACTGGCCCTAGGTCTGAGGTGCTAGCTACAGGTCAGGCAGTCAGCAAATCACAAGGATGTCTGTACCAGGTTTTCTAGTACCACCAAAAGTTGTGAAGTGGTGGTCCAGTCCTGCTAAATCGAGAAAGGTGAATGATGACTCAACAAAACCACCTGGGGACAGAATGTAAGACAATGATTTTTCAAAGTAAATTAAAAAAAAAAAAAAAAAGCTTATTAGACTCACACAAATGAAAAAGAACTGACACACTATATAAAATTCAAGGTGTATTGAATTTACAGTACAAAAATAAAGCCTTTCACTAAATCCAAATTTCAGTATGATTTTATGTCAATTCAAGAACAAGGGAACATCCATTTGCTTGGACATCTACTATTTCTAGCTTCAGAAATCTGTATTTTCTCTCGAAGAGCCTTAGTGTGGCATACACTTTAGGGTCAGAATACGTAAGCTCATAGTATTGATTCTGATTGTCAATATTGCTATGGTTCTTCCAGAGAAAAAGACGAAACTGGTTAACCTATTCCATAATCCTGAAACCACTATGCAAATGATTTACTTAAAATAATGTAGAGTTGAAAGCAGTTGTTTAGAAACATTGCATAGATTTCCATTTCTTTAAAGAATTTTGTAAAGGACGAGAAAATCAGCCTGTGTGGAGGGAGGGAACCTTATCTTCTTACCTCCATCACCCTCTTATCCTCAAACAGTAGAAGCACTGTTTAAGTGTAACTTAATTATTTCCGCAGGATGTTTGTTTTGCAAACACAGAATAAAAAAGCAACTGTGACTTGTACTGTCCAGAAAAAAACAAGTGATTTTTGAAAGCGGTTACTGTCTGTTTACCTGCGCTGTGTATACTGGGGCTCCCGTGGAGAGGACCTCCCCATGACCACCGGTTATGCTTCTGTTTTGGCTTCTGGCTCCTTTCCATTGTACGTCGTACAACGGCTTCATGGCGTTCCTTAAAGGGAAGAGAGGAGCTGATGATTAGACTCCACCTGGTTGTCTGAGGAATATTCAACTTAAGGCAGAGTAGAGTGAGAGGTACTACTTAAACTTCCTAAGTCCTACACCTTAAGGTGAGAGTAATATCAACCCGGGTGGGGGGGTCACTGAAATTATTAGGTTCCAGTTGATCAAGTGCTTGGCATACAGCAGGTACTTAAAATAACTGACGATTACTATTACTACTGGGAGTGTGATGCTTTCATCAACTCACATAAGCCTGGTAGTGCAGGTCTCAGCTTAAACACACGTGGTACTGGATTTTAAAAACAGCATCTGGAATGTACGGATGTGGGTAATCCCAACCCCACAACTTAATGGATTGTACGACTTTCTGTAACTTACCTATTCTGAGTCTAAATGTCCATTTTCACAAAAACTGACAACAGTTACTCAAGGATTGAGTTAGAGTTAAATGAGACAATCTATGAGAAAACGTTTGTAAATGGTAAAGCTCTCTACAGAAATCCAATTACTGGGAGTAGTCTTAAGACTTCAGTGTAGATGAAGTAAACATAAATAAGTTGTAGGTCTAAACCAGAGAAATGAGCTTTTAAAGTTCCTGGGGCAACAGTGACAATCATACCATTCTCTACCTGATTTCCACACCACAACCTCCCTAGAAACTATGACTCTGTAAATCTGCTGCCTCTGAGACATTCTTGCTCTGCATCCCAGCGCCTTAAGGGGAAGCTTCACTGAAAATGTGCTGTGTTTCTGAAACAGACGAGCCTCCCACGTTTGCCCCGGAGCAGCATCTCACCTTGTCCTCCTCGAGCCTCTGCCTCCGCTTCTCCTCCACAGCAGCCCTCCTGCGTTCCTCTTTCAGCCTCTGCTCTTCTAACTTCTTCTTCCGCTCCTCCAGGTGCTTTTCGTAGTGCTGCCTGGCCCGCTCTTCTCTCTCTAACCAGATTATTTCTCTTGCAGCTTCAGGAAGAAAAATGAGGGAAACCAAACACAAGCAGGTTTAAAAACTTAACAGTTAGGGCCGTAGAAACGGCTCACATTTAACAAACATGGATGGGGTCTTTGGTTTTGGTATTTTTTTGCGGTATGCGGGCCTCTCACTGTTGTGGCCCCTCCCGTTGCGGAGCGCAGGCTCCGGACGCGCAGGCTCAGCGGCCATGGCTCACGGGCCCAGCCGCTCGGCGGCGTGTGGGATCCTCCCGGACCGGGGCACGAACCCATGTACCCTGTATTGGCAGGCAGACTCTCAACCACTGCGCCACCAGGGAAGCCTGGGGGTCTTTGGTTTTAATTAACCAACCATGGTCTTTGCTCTTCTCAAATTTTCAGGAAAAAAATATTACTGTTAAATTTTTAGCATAACGTAACATGCAAACAACGAGGCCAAAGAAGATGCACTGAATTCTACTCTTTGGGAACTGCAACAGCCCTCTAGTTTGGTATATTATTACTGCAGAAGAGTGCATGCATCACATGCATGCATCACAACTCAATGTTGATAGCGATGTGATGCCCTCAAACCCACAGTACCATCTGTCTCTCTCTCTCATTAAAACATGTGATATCCTCCAGATCAAAAGTGTGTGCCTTGGGCTTCCCTGGTGGCGCAGTGGTTAAGAATCCGCCTGCCAATGCAGGAGACACGGGTTCGAGCCCTGGCCTGGGAAGATCCCACATGCCACAGAGCAACTAAGCCCATGTGCCACAACTACTGAGCCTGCACTCTAGAGCCCATGAGCCACGACTACTGAGTCCACGTGCCACAACTACTGAAGCCTGCATGCCTTGAGCCCGTGCTCCACAACAAGAGAAGCCAACTGCAATGAGAAGCCCATGCACTGCAATGAAGAGTAGGCCCCGCTCACCACAACTAGAGAAAGCCCGCACGCAGCAACGAAGACCCAATGCAGCCAAAAATAAATTAAATAAATAAATAAAATTTAAAAAAATTTACGAAAAAAAAAGTGTGTGACTTCATTTGTTTCAACATAGCACTGGTTCTGTAAGTGTTAAAAGGATTTGGGAGAAAATCCCAAAGATTGATAGTTGATGAAAGATATGCCTCACAGGCATATCACACTGAGTCAGTAAAAGGATGTCAGGGATCAAATAAGCAGCCGACCTTGTGTCTGAAGAGTTCATAATCTATTTAGGTAAGACTTTAAAAAAAGGTTGAATGAAAATATACAACTCAAAAAATATGGTTCAATGATGGAATGCTTCCTTTCTTCTTTACATATATATGCTCCTTCCTCATTTCAGGGAAAAATAAATCCCACAAAACTTTTAAAAATATGATGCTTCCTTCAGCCATGATAGCTAAACACATTTTTAAGGTGAGTTATTAACACTGTTGGCAAAAGTGTCCAAACAAAATATAGAACATAAACCTGGAGGACACTACGGTGGTATATCAATTAAAATGTTACTTTTTAAGGGAAAAACAATAAATTCAGAACATTTTGTTTCCTCTAAATATTTGATATTAGAGATTCTATATTTCTGCTACCATTTAATCTTTCCAGAGCTATTCATTTCAGGAGACAAATCTACTGAAATGGATCTGAACTGACTTGACTTTCATGGAAGGAAAAGGATGAGGACAAACCCATGGTAAATTTGTCCTCTGACATCACTCAGGGTGGTACACAGAGATCTGGGTTTTCCCATAGTGAGACTTGAACAATTTCATTTGGATTTCAGTTTTCTCTTGCCTAAAACATGAAGAAATTGATCTTCAAGGTTCCTTCCTTCCAATGTTAAAAGCCCATGGTTTTAAAGAAATTCTCAGGCCCAAGTTAAAAGTTTACTCAGAGAAAAAGCACATAGTATGTGCTCAATAAATATTTACTGAATGATTGAATAAATTAAAAAAATACTCTGAGAACACATATTAAAAGTAACAGATAGACAGCATTATTCACAATAGCCAAGATATGGAAGTAACCTAAGTGTCCATATCAATAGATGAATGGATAAAGAAGGTGTGGTATACATAGGCCATGGAATATTACTCAGCCATAAAAAATAATGAAATCTTGCCATTTGTGACAACATGGATGGACCTAGAGAATATTATGCTAAGTGAAATAAGTCCTACCTAAACTTGGCCTTAATATCTTTATTTGGTCTTGTTCTGCATTGCTCTCCAAAACAGCCTCTTCATTCTCCCTGGAGACCTTTCTCCTTACTGCACCTCCTAAACAAACCATACTTCCCCCATCTCTTTGCTCCTGTGGTTGCCTTGCTGGGAAACTTGCTATCCGTTTTTTCATCCAAACAGATCCATCCTTTAAGGCAGTAGCTTCATGAAAACACAGATTGCTGGGCTCCAACCCTAATTCATTTCCACTTCCTCTAGGATGGGGCCCAGTAATCTGCATTTTAAACAAACTTCCCAGGTGATTCTGGTCCCAAGTGATCCACTGATGGCATATGGAGGAACACTGCCCTTAAGGTCTTCTCCAGAAGCTTCATCTCTTCAGGGCTCATTGCTGCTCTTATGACATCTACCACAAACTTTAGCATTTCTTATACTCTGATTTCTATGTAGCAAAGGACTCCCCCCCCACTTTTTTTCCCACTCACTATAGTGTTTTTTACAACTTGTACATAACCAAGGGTCTTACTAATTAATTACTTCCTGATTCATTGAGAACTACTTCTTGACTCATTCACCCATAACTGTCTAGTCTTAGGCAAATTACTTAACTTCCTTATGCTTCACTTCTGTCAGGGTAAATTCTGGCTACATATTCTGGCTACCCCTTCTCATGGGTTTATTGTGAGGATTAAAAGAATCATTACATCTAAGATAGTTAGAATAGTCCTCTGCACTTAGAAAGCATTCAGTAAATATTAGCCATTATTGCCAGATTTGTCATCATAATTCCAATTCAGAAAATTAAAGGTAGCTCTTAACATTGTGTTATCAATCACAAGGCTAGATATTATTACAACAATAATTAGTTTTATCCCAAATAATCTTTTAAAGGAAGAATATTTCTTTATCAAACTCCTGAGTTCCACTTCTAATTTTCTACCAGGACGTGGAGATCCTATTGCAGTGCCTTTATAAACAACTGTCGTCTTTAAACAGCCATACAGAGAACAGGCAAACAACGGTTTCCTATTACTGCAGAGTAGGCTGGTGACTGCTAGGATTATTACCAAGTACAGATCATGCAATCTTTTAACTGAAGGATAACGTAAAATATTTCAATATTTTAATAAGAATGGAAAGTTAACTTATCCTAAGAGGCTTAGTTATTTAAAATATTCCCTGTGGATGATAGATAATATCAAAGTTTTGTATTTTCTCATTAAGAAATGAGACTTTTGAACACAAGAAAAAAAATCAACAATTGCTATGGACTGAATTGTGTCCCCTCCACTGCAATTCATATGTTGAAGCCCTAATGCCCAATGTGACTGTATTTGGAGATAGGGCCTTCAGGAGGTAATCACGGTTAAATGAGGTCGTAAGAGTAGGGACCTAATCTAATAGGATTACTGTCCTTATAAAAACAGACACCCAGAGAGCTTGCTCTCCCTCTCTCTTCACGCTCAGAGGAGAGACCACCTGAGAACAGAGCGGCCACCTGAAAGCCAGGAAAGGAGCTCTCATCAGAAACTGAAGCCTATCATAGCCTTGATCTTGAACCTTCCAGCCTCCAGAACTGTAAGAAAATAAAGTTCTGTTGTTTAAGCCATGCAATCTATGGTAGTCTGTTATGGCGGTCTGAACAGACAAATACAACTCATTCAGTATTTAAATTATTAACATTCACTAATTTCATAGCGGCAGCTCTATAAAAGAATAACATGTCCCAAAAAAGGACCTGTGATGAATATCATTAACCTTTACTTTTGTGAAGTTATCATCTTCTCCTGGACTCTGAGATCATAACATAAAAATGAAATGAAAACCCACTGTGGCCCCTGGACCTTAACAACCCAGCCCCATCCCTGAGCTGCTGCCACCAGGATTATACTTGAATGACACTGTAACAGAGTATGTCACCGCCATACGAAGGGGAAATTCGCCATCAATCTGAACTCTGTTTAGAAACACACAGTGACTCGTGTACTAAAAGGAGTTTGAAATGAAAGGGTATAGGATAGAGTAGAAGCTCCGGCTTCCAAGGAACCTGAGTCCACCCCTGACTCCCGCCACCCCCCGGTATGTGTCACTGAGCAAGCGGTGACTTCTGTGGTCTCGTTTCCTCGAACCGTCGTCTGCCTGACAGGGCTGCCAGGTGGGCTCGCGGTGACAAATAAAGTGCTTCGGGCAGTGCCAGGTACACGGTAGGGACTCCGTACATGTAGATAATTATAGTGAGTGAATCTTTATGATCGTTATACTAACTCCTGTCTTATCGCTACAGAAAAAAAGGCAGCTAAACAGAAGAACACAGATAGGACAGAGGACCAGACGGTGCGCTCGTGGGCTGGGTCAACTCCTGTCCCGGTCACATTCGACCACCTAGTGCCTGGTCCTTCTGAGCAGGCTTACATCAGTGTGGGTGAGGCACGTGTTCCACTACCATCCGAGGGACAGAAAATGATGACACCCAGAGAATAGAGCAATGTTAACACTGAACCTCTGAAGCACACACAGCTTAGGTTCATGCTAGGATATGGAAGGATGTGAACAGGTTACTGGTAACACTGGCTACCAGAACAGCCAGTAATATCATGAAAAGTCAGAAAACGACAAGTGGTAATATCTGAGTTTGGATCTTGATTCTGCCGCTAATTCTGCGTGACCTTGGAAAAATTAGCTGACCCCTTTGACTTCTCTAAGTTAGAGAGTGTGTACAAAATGTTCTCCAAGATCTTTTTCAATTCACTCCCATGACTCAGTTGTTTTTACCTTTGAGGACACATGAGGGATTACAATTAGGTTTCTTTCTGTTTTGATTTTGAGGGCTAAAAATTTAATTTTTGTGCTTTATCTCAATAATTATTGTGATTACTTACATTCAAATAAATTTCATTTTTATGTTGGTAGGAAAACACTGGGGTTTTTTTGTGCTAAATATTAATTAAAAAAAAACAAAAACGGCTTAATTTGGTTAATCAGGCCTGGGAAGGGGGGCTGTGGACTGAAAAATAAGAGCATCTGTGTAGGAAATACTAATTAATTTTATTTAATAATGAAGAAATGGGAATGAAAAGGTAACCACTAATGGTATGGAAAATTGTAGCACAACTTCTACATTAATATGGGGAATCATGGAACGAACAGTACTTGCATCAAACCAACACCTACACCTCTACACCACCAACCCTGCCCCTACCATAAAAAGGGGAAAAAAACAAAGTTTAAAGGCAATGAAACTAAGCTAAAAGGAATAAAACTAAGCCTATTAGTTAAGATTGAGAATTTTAGACCAGGCCAAAACACAAAACACCCAGTTACATAGTTTAAAAGAAACAAACTTAAAACCAAGTGTCAAAGAAAATAATGAATGAACAAATGGCTATCAGGCAAATGAAAACAAAATTGTAATATATGTGGGAATAATAATCCCATTTTGTCTGGCAGTAAAAATCAAATGAAGAAAAAACACCCGAAGGAGATAAATAGCTCTCCCAGGATCACATGGTCTAAAAGAGGTAGAGTTGAAATTTTAAGTCAGCTCTGATTCCAAAGCCTGTACTTTCTGTTACTACACACTATTTCCTCCGTATTCACAACTTCCTGCCTAAAATTTCCACTTGAATTTCCTGGTCAGATCCATCACATAACCTTACTCGTATCTGCATATTCATCCCTACCTGAAACCAGAACCTGCTCTGCCTTCTACGTTCTGATAGCAGATACCTGACCCCCTTAATGGTTTACAAAGTTAGACCCCTCGAGGTCATTCTCAATTTCACCCTCATGGATGCTCCAACCTAACTCCACACTTCCACAATTGACATTTTACATCAGAATTCTGTGTCTCCTTTCCCATCCTTTCGATTCTACTGTATTTAAGCCCTCATTCCCTTCTTATTCCTGGTGTTTAGTCTCTCCTCTTCACATCCATCCTTCATACTGCTCTCAGAGACATCTTCCCCCCCACCCCCAAACAAACCCGATGTCACAGTCCTGCTTGAAAACCTGCTGGTACCCCATTGCTCCCCATTTTTACAAGCTACCCCCTGCCCAAAACACCTTTTTCCACCCGGCAAACTTCAACCATCTTTCAAGTCCTGGGTCAAATGGCCCTTCCTCTGGTGGCGAAGTCACTCCCGTAGCTCCTTCAGACTCCTACCTGTACTCTAGATCGTAACTACTCTGCTCTTACTGAGTTCTTCCCCAGATAAAACTGTCTAGTTTAGCAGATGATAAAAATAAGTATGATGAATAAATGAGCTAAGGAGTTAAAGGATTGTATGACTTCCAAGCAAAGGGATTTACATTGAGCCTTAGTGTTAATTCAAAGCCTTTTCAACAAGTCATTTAAACTGTGTTTCTACTTTCCTCTCATTTGAATATTACACTGGAGAGCTGCCTGGTAATAAGGATGACCCTGCAGATACCCACAACACTTGTGTCTCCTGCTCGAGGGGACTTCCTACTTTGCCTTTTTCCCTTGACATAGAGGTAGACTAATGGGACTGAGGTGCTGAGACAGAGCTGAGGTGCTTATACTTGTGAAATATCTAGACCCTTTCTTTGGAGATAGGAAAGCAATACTGTGCCAGGACTTCTTATCTTCAGAGCTAGCCCTAAAGGAGGGTTAAGCCTCAGCTAAAGTTCTGCTAAAACGCACAGAGCAATGGTTGTCCTTGGAATCTTTTTGTTACTGCCTTGACCCTAATCCGCTTTCACTCCTCATAGAATGTTGCCATCCTCTTCCCTGGCTGTCTTACTGAGCCCCAGTCTACTAGACCAGAAGCACAAACACCCCTCTATCTTCGTCGACCCTGTAGCTCAGAAACATTAGGTTTCTCCAATCCCAGGCATCTAGGTCAGTCTCTGGGGTCACATGACCTGCCATCCTCATCTTTATCACCACCATCATCACGGTGAACTGTGCTCAGTTCTTTATGCTGACACCAAGTGATTTACAGGCAGTACCTTCATAGCTGCCAGTGAGCTAGACACTGCTATTAAACTTATTTTATTAAACGTATTCACAGAGAAGTGAAGTAACCTGTCTGATGTCTCAAAGTTAGTCAGTGGTGGAACTGGAATCCAAACTCTGGACTGTCTGACTCTAGAAGAAAACGAGGAACCATTATGCTAAAAGGCAGGATTTGGAACACCTCCCCATGACTGAAGTTCCTCCTCTAGATCAGGACAAGGTGTTCATCCAATGTGAAGATCCTGATCTTCTAATGTCACTCTTGGCCTTCATCATTGTCTATTTAAAAGACCATTTACTTTTCAGGCTTTAAGACCTTTTAATTGTCAGCTTTAAAGGCAAAGTCAACTTGGGAGAAATAAACAATGGCTGCTTAGCCGCAATGATTCTCCTTATGTCAAAGCTTCAGCCTCTGAGTTATCTAATCCATCCCGCAACAAGCATTTATTCTTTCCAGTCCTGAGCCTGACTCATGATGCAGTGCTTTGGTATGTGCTCCTGTCCGAATTCCTCCCACTAACATGTACTCAGATCCTTTGGCTGTTCATAACCTGCCTGGAGGCCTTGGGAGCTTTTGTATACTTTATTCATTAAGTGACAACTTTAGGAGAGCAGATGCCACGGTTGACCACAGATCTGTCAAAGTTTTATCCAGTAAAATTTTGGATTAGAAAGACTTTCCCAAAGTCTGTTTTGGTTTTGTTTTTTTGGTGTGTGGATAGTCTTATTAAAACCAATGACTGTCTATCAATGATAATAATATGAAATGTAAAACCAGGGACAGTTTCACTTATGATGCTAATCAGAGAACGGCATCACTGGTTGTTTACTAATTAATTCTAACCTCTCTATCAACATTTTTCAGATGAACATTCTAAGCCAGGTTGAAATGATCATTTATCTCTTGACTTCACTCTTATTAATACTGCTGCCCGAGGTGACAACACACACTGAGTAAGAAGGGTGGGGAGGGAAGCAAAGCAGAAAAGCTGTGACTGGAAGGGCAAGGAAGTTTGGTGAAATTATCTGAGAAACAATGCAAAAATAATTTAATTGAAGGTCAAAATCCTTTTCATATTATCTTATTGTTATTTCTAATATAATACATTATGATAGATCTCCTGTACAGCTTTGAACTTAGCTATAAAACCCAATATGAATGAATTGAATGAGAGATTTGATTAAGCTTATTTTTTCTTCATGAGCTATGAGTCAATCATACAATTCTCTGATAAACTTCCATGAGTCTCAGACTCTCAGACTCTCAGAAAGCCCCCAGCTGGGAATGTGAACTCCATCTCCATCAATACTTCAAACTATAATCTGTATCACCTTCTAAAAGGGAAACCTTTTATCTTCCTAAACACAGAAGACTATTTGTCTGCTAAATATTCCTTAGATATTCCTTTGAATTTGTCAACATATTGTAGGACTATTAGTTTCATAACATATATGAAGACCAAGCAGTTTTAAGGCACAACTATTCTATAGATTACCTTTGTATCCTCGTTCGTCTAACTGAGAAAATGCTTAAGAACAAGAATTTCAGACTTGTTTGAGTGGACTATTATAAGGGTGGGTATTACCTGATAATTTGGTAATGTCTAACTAATTTGCAGTATACCTGCTGCATTCACTTCTACTTATATTGAAACATACAGATTTACTATTCATTTACCATTCTACCAACAATTGTTAGACATCGACTATGTGCCAGGCACTATTCTAGGTACTAGGCTATAGAAATTTAAAAATGACACAAGCCTTTTCTTTTATTAAGCTTATATTCCAGTGAAAGCAGACAGACGATAAACAAATAAAATATATACATGCTTAGATACTGACAGTGACGTGGAGAAAAATAGAGTACTAGTTTGGGGAAGCTGAAAATTTGAGTAAGATGGCCAAGGAAGGCCTCACTGAAGAGATGGCATTTAAACAATATCTGAAGGAGGAGAGAGAATGAGCTACATGCATCTCTCAGGACAAACATTCCAGGTGGAGTGCATAGCAATGTTAAGTTCCAGGAGGTTAGAAAATTGACTTTCACTTTAAGAGCCCCAAGGTTCCTGGCTCAATAGTGACCACACATCAAATATTAGGTGAATGAATATGTGAATTAAAACAGCAGGAAATAGCTGTAAAAAAAAGGTGGTGGTGGTAGTTAGCATTACTTGAAACTAAAGTCAAAAACTTACACTATTGCATAAATTCTACATGCTTTGATTCTTGTAGATGTTTTTGAAGAGAAATTAGTAACCAGGATCTATTCCAAGTTCTTACAGACTCTTAATGGACTCCAAGGCTAACAAATGGTCAATGCCACAAAATGTTCTCAAAAAGATAGCAGAACCTGCTCCAATACTTACATTTACCCTCTGGTTCTGTGTCAAATGGACAGTGAGTACAGCACCCATGTACCTCGCTTGTGCACGAGGAAGCAGAATAGCTCTTCCTCCTCATGAGAGCTGGGTATGCGCCCAGCTATGAAACTTCGGAAAATCTACCACCTGCATCTGAAGCATAGGGACCACTCTCTACTTAACAGAATCACCACTTGTTGAAGAATGTAAACATTGATCTTGATGACCCTGTACATATTAAAAATATGCTTAAATAGTTGATATGGCAGAAAGAAAAAAGGGTCTATTAACTATCCCATTTTTTAAGATTCAGTTCCTCCCTTGAGCTAAATTATCACAATGCACTTTTAAAATAAAATAAATGACAGTCCATAAAATACCTTACCATCAGCAACTATGGCAGGTCCACACAACAAAAAGTACAACCATTGTGTTAATTTGCACCTAAATGTGATAATACAGAGTGAAGTGCTTAGAACAATGCTTGGCCCATAGTTAGTGCTCAATAAACATTATTATTATTAATGAATAATATTAATATTAATACATAATTAAAGGCTTGAGTAAAATCAGGAAAATCAGCAAATATTTATTATGTGTCTGTTTTATATTTAGCGCTGTATATTGGGATAAAAAGAATTAGAAAACCATGGCCATACCCTTTAAAAGCTTAAAATATACACAACCAGAAAGTTCTCTAAAGTCCAAATAGAAAAAGTTCAGTAGCATATAAAGTAGCACTAGAATGTGAGCTAAAGTATGATAGTTATGCAAGATATAGAGTAAGAAAATGAGAGTTTCCAAAAGGGAAAAGATCATAAAAACCAGGAAGGCATCAAAAAGAAGGACTGGAACGAACCGTGACCGAGCTGGACGAATGAAGTACATCTATGAGACAGTTTTGGGTAACTAAAATCTAAATTTACTAAGGTCTGAACTTCGATGCGAGCAGAGGCAGCAAATTTAAAGGCATGGATCTGAGACCTATGTTGAAGACAGAGGCCTGCTGGTCTTGTGACTAAATGGATTCAGGGACAGTGAGTGTGGCAAATTCCACCTACAAAACCAGGCTAGAGGTAGCTGAAGCCCCAGCTAGGGGAGTAGGCTGAGTCCAGACTGACCACTGGTACCTCCAAGTGGCTCAACAGGTCCGAGTGGAGACTAGGCAGTGCACAGCCCTGGACCACCACGTTTCATTCTGTAAAAGATGCGGTAGTTAAGGCTTAGAAAGATGCCAGTGCCTCCAGCAGCAGGAGAAAGCATCAAAAATAACGGAAAGAGGGCTTCCCTGGTGGCGCAGTGGTTGGGAGTCCGCCTGCCGATGCGGGAGACACGGGTTCGTGCCCTGGTCCGGGAGGATCCCGCATGCCGCGGAGCGGCTGGGCCCGTGGGCCGTGGCCGCTGAGCCTGTGCGTCCGGAGCCTGTGCTCCGCAACGGGAGAGGCCATGGCAGTGAGAGGCCCGCATACCACAAAAAAAAAAAAAAAAAAAAAATAGCGGAAAGATAATTGGGCGGGGCAGGGGGGACGCTGGTGCAATGGACCGAGACACAGAAATTCCTCAGAGGAGTGTTCTGGAGTGAAAGCTGATGGGCAATGTAGTTGTATAGAGCAGGGGTCCCCAACCTGCGGGCCACGGACCGGTAGCGGTCCGAGGCCTGTTAGGAAGCGGGCCGGACGGCAGTAGGTGAGGGGTGGGCAAGCGAGCAAAGCTTCCCCTGCTGCTCCCCATCGCTCGCGTTACTGCCTGAGCCAGCCAACCACCGCACCGCCATGGAAAAACATTGTCTTCTACGAAACCGGTCCCTGGTGCCAAAAAGGTTGGGGACCGCTGGTATAGAGGTTGAGTTTCAGATGACAGGAAAGCATCTACTGCCTTATGAGTGAGTTGGAAATGTGAAACCCATATTATCAAACAAGGAGGGTTGAAACCATGACACAACCCTCCTTTTTTGTACAGTTACAAATACACTTCTCCCACTTACCCTGGGAAGAAAACCAAACTTAAAGCTTAGAAGAGAGATGGTAAAAAAAAGATGCAGAAGTCAAGAGAGAGAAGTTTGAAGGGATGGCCTGGCCTGAATAGAATCAGATGAAATAGAGCGGTTGAGGAGATTTCTTCATGGGAAAACCTTTTAAAAAAATAAAAGCTTTCAGAGTGCATATGCTCAACCAAACAAATAGAACAGTCCGGTACTTGAAGAATTATGCCTGATTTTTTTTTTTTTTTTTTTTTTTTTGCGGTATGCGGGCCTCTCACTGTTGTGGCCTCTCCCGTTGCGGAGCACAGGCTCCGGACGCGCAGGCCCAGCGGCCATGGCTCACGGGCTTAGTTGCTCCGCGGCATGTGGGATCTTCCCGGACCAGGGCACGAACCCGTGTCTCCTGCATCGGCAGGCGGATTCTCAACCACTGCGCCACCAGGGAAGCCCAATGCCTGATTTTATGTGATAAATTGAAGGATAATGTGGAAAGAGCAGGCCACATGACATAATCCTACCATAAAGCATTAAAGCATGACTCAGAAATTTATCCTACAGAAAGTTATTAATAGATCCTCCCTGTTTGCAAAAAATACAAATATGACATGCAACCCGAAACAAAGACCTTTATTCTCCCTCTTTTGAACTTGCTTTTTAAAAATGTGGATTACAAAAAAAAAAAAATCTTTAATGATTTCAATGTTAATTTCAACCTACATCCAACAGTGAATCATCAATATCACTGGCCAATAACTTTAAACTTTGCTTTGTTGGAATTAACTGGAATTTTCTTTTTTCTAACTTGGAAAGCTTTAAAGTTTGAAAGTTTGGTAATAGTTGATATTATCAACTGCTTTCGTGTTTTCAAAAAGCACACCCCAAGGACCTGCTATTAAGTGACAGCCCTTCCCCAACCCTCCCACCTTTTTTTTTTTTTTTTTTTTTTTTTAACTATTCTACTCCCATCATAGCTTCTGCAAAGCACAGTTTGTATTTATGGGTAGTTTATCAGTGGCACTTTTTCTTTTAGAACTAAAACTTTTTTAGAAATTACCCTTATGTATTCTAAGGCACAGCTTAAATTAGATGCTAGATTTTAGATGACTCTTACAAATGTACGTGTGCATGTATGTTTATTTGTGTATTTATGAAGATTAGTTTCCACTCTGACAGCTTAAGTGTAAAAGAATAGGCCAAAATTTAAAAGAAATTTTAAAAGAAAATGCAAATAATGCAGAAAAATATAAAAATGAGTAAAATAAAATAGAAATATGATAGATAAAAATGTATTTCATTAAAATTATGACTGTCAACAACAACAAAAGAGATAAGATCAAAATTAAGGAAAACTGGAAACTCCCTGGCGGTCCAGTGTTTAGGACTCCTCTCACTGCCGAGGGCCCAGGTTCAATCCCTGGTCAGGGGAACTAAGATCACACAAACTGAGTGGTGGGGTCAAAAAAAAAAAAAAAAAAAAAGGCAAAACTATGGTATTCAATATGGTAGGGGTAAGAAGAAAGAAAAACCACGTCTATGATACGCTAGCTCACCAACAAAGTAAAGCTGTGACCACAGGATAATACAATAATCTGAACGTTACTTTGACCCATATAAGAATCTGATAAGCAGGTTGGGTCTGTTACCAGATGCCCTTTTGCCACCTGTCTTGCGTCAGTGCTCTACAGTCCCCACCTCTTCTAGCTCCCTGGATGACTCCTCTTCAGACTCTAGTTGGACGTTCAGGTGGCCCCTGACATCCTCAGGCTGGGTTAGGTCCTTCTGTGGGGTTCTCGATGCCCCGTGTGCACACCCATTCAATACCACCCTCTATTAGAATTGCTGTGTGTTTATCTGCTCCCGCCTCCCCACCACTAGACTGTAGCTAGCCCTGGAGGGCTGTGCCTCAACCTTTATTCATCTTCTTAACACAATACCTAGCAAATAGAGTTTTTAACTATATAAACTAATAAGCCATGTTCTATATCATCGATATGAATTAAAATGGGGCCACATATTAAGAAGAAAGCCAGCCACACAACAGATAAAGTCAGGCAACTTGTAGGGAGAATCTGCAGGCTCAGAGCTATACAACTTTATAGAATAAGAAGTGAAATGATTTTTGTGTGACTAGCATATTTATGCTTTCTACAAAATAAACTGATAACGCCTGGATTTGAAAGACAAAGAAACCCAAATGGAAAAGTACGAGTTAAGGCGTAGAAGCTAATTCATGATGGGATTTAAATGATAAAGGAGTAGTCTCCTGACCCTATGGAGCTACTTTTACTCAGGTAGACATGAATCCGCACTGCAGTACTAAGGAGACATTTAACAGTGGGAAACCTAACCCAACAGGGATGGGGTGGGGGGAGAGGACACAAGTGCTTATCTTTGCTTGGATGGATCCAAAACCAGAGTGTAAATACTTACAATCACCTGGAATCTCTTCCTGCTTTAGTAGCTCTGCCTTTCCCTCTCAGTTCTGATCCACTTGTCTGACTGGCCTTTACTGGGGAGCAGTGGGCACGGTTCACAGAAGAAAGATCTCCAGACTGCACAGAACTCCAAGCAAAGAGGGACCCCCTCAGGGCCACAGGCAGCCCTGTTCTCCAAGAACCTACCAGCCCGAGGGAGACCTGACAGAGGCAGGGAACTTCAAGCCTGGGTGCAAACTCTAAACACAGAAACACGCAGCTTGCTTACTTCCAGTAAGTCATTGAAATTTGTGTTGAAAAAACCTTGGCAGCAAAAGAAATGACCTCACATGACCATGATGGCAAGGGAGGGAAAGAGGCCTGTGTTCAAAGAATGTAAACAATGTCAACAGACTTTTGAAAACCAGCTTCCAGTGAATTTCACAAATTTGGATCCTTGAATACAAATAATCAGAGATGGGATATGGGGCTGGGTTTTCCAACTGAAACATTAACTTTTACGAAATGCGGTAGAACTTCAGAAAAGTTATAGGTCATCCACTGGAAAGATTGTGGCAACCTAACTCAGCTCTGGTTTTAAAATATCCAGACGCTCTGGAAACAATGAGACACACTGACTAGACATTTCATCTTTCCAAGGCACATAAAGAGTATCCTGTTTTAGCAACTTCGCATAAATGGACATTAAAATAAAGGAGGAGTTGGCACCAATATCCTTGCTCGATGTTCTGGAAGACAAGGACTGCTGAGTGCTCGGATCTTGGCTTCCTGGTAAGCCAGACCTGTGACCCAGCTCTCTAGGTGATTATGTGGCAAATGCTGCAGCTGCTAACCTTTTGCAAGGGCCTTAGATAACAAAAGAAAAATCAGACCCCTCAGCACAGGTCTTGTGTTTTTCCTGGTCAGTCTATAAATTCAACAGCAGCATTATTTTAACGTGGAAAGCAGTGAGTGCCCTAGCAGTGCACAGTCTCATGACCGTTCACATAAAAAGAACCACAGGCTGACTCTCCTGGTATTTTTTAAGTCGTAAAATGTAAGCTGAGCCATCATGCCTCTCATACATACATGCCCTCCGGTGCCACATGAAACTGTCATTACGATACAAGAAATGAAACTGTCCCTAATCCTGGGCCGGACTTCACTGTTGCTTAACATTTAGTTCTATGTTTATATACACATACTAAATTCTGTTTCCCAATCCATCTGCAAAACTCCTCATAAAGGCATGTGAGAAAGCATGCCTGTTACAGTGATGTCTGTTTGTCCAGCATGCTGGAGGGGAAAAAAAGTAACACTTCAACAACGGTGTCCTTGAAAGGTCAAGCGAGGCGGGGGATACCTAGCTGCTTCTCTCGCTCCACACGCCGCTCCCTTGCCAGCCGCTGCCGGTCATCCACGCGCAGCACTGGTGGAGGGTCTGAAAAGGAGAAAGAAAACATGACAAGAGGGGCAGATCTTAAGAAACGATATACACTGATAAGTATCTTTTGGTCCAGTAAATCTGATGAATGAAATATTACTACATCTTACATATAGTAACATTACAACAATTAGTACATGTAACTATACTTTCAGTGATACACTTTATTTATAATTTTCCTGAGAATTTCCAAGTATTATCTTCTATTTTATTTTTTATTTTTTTTTAATTTTTTTTTGTGGAACGCGGGCCTCTCACAGGGCAGTGTGTAGCAGTCTACTACTGGAAGGTTTTGGGCATGTTTTTGACAGGTGGAAAGCACGACTGGGCTTTGATGATGCTTCCCATCCCTGAGCCAAGCCAATGGCCCTGTGATCACAGCTACAGTCTAAATCAGCATTACATTTGTATTCTCATTACGGAGACTTACAATTATAAATAAAAATTTGCTTAAGGGAGAAATTTAGCATGCCAGGGCACGTCCACAGTTTCAGTGATGCAGTACCAATCCTTAATAATGAGGACCACAATAATTAGAACACTTCATGCTGATGCTGTTGTCGGGCACTTATCTATGTATGTTACATGTATCAACTCATTTAATCCTCACCCTATGAGGCTGGTACCACTATCTCTGTTTTATTTTTTTATTTTATTTATCTTAAATTTAAATTTAAATTTTATTTATTTATTTTTTTGCGGTACGCGGGCCTCTCACTGTTGTGGCCTCTCCCGTTGCGGAGCACAGGCTCCGGACGCGCAGGCTCAGCGGCCATGGCTCACGGGCCCAGCCGCTCCGCGGCATGTGGGATCTTCCCGGACCGGAGCATGAACCCGTATCCCCTGCATCGGCAGGCAGATTCTCAACCACTGCGCCACCAGGGAAGCCCTATCTTCTATTTTAAAATATTACATAAAAGGTTAGATTCTAAGAGTTCTCATCACAAGGAAAAAACCCTTTTCTTTCTTTTTTTTTTTTTTTGTATAAGATGATGGATGTTAACTAAACACATTGGGATAAACACATCGCAACATAAGTCATTATGCTGTACACCTTAAACTTACACAGTTTAATTGATACTGTATGTCACTTATATCTCAATAAAACTCAAAAAATAAAGTAAACAAAAAGACACACAGCCCCCCCCCCAAATTTGTGTAAAACATAACTGTGCCTTTGGCTTATTTTTATCAAACAATATATATGAGGTTTTGTGTTCCTAAGCTACCGAACCTCTATTGTTTTCATGCTTTAAAAAGCCTGTTCCTTAACAACACATAGAATCCTAAGTGAATTTATTATACTAAATAGATGTTCACCAGATACATGTGAACAGCCCAGCTCTGGAGTCAGACAGGCATGAGATCACTTCCGGTTCTGTCACTCACTTGCTGTGAGATTTGGCTGAATTACTCACCCAGCTCTCTAAGTCTTAAGCTATGATATGGGGTTCATGGGTTTTTCATTTATTGCCTATGAGGATAAAATAAAACCTATCTGTCTCACATCATTGTAAGGATTAAATAAAATAATGCTTGTAACAGCGTTAGCACAGTGCCTAGCACTTGATAAATCTCAATAAATTCATTCATTTGCTGAACACACTGAATATCTACTGTGCACCAGACAGTGTTGTATGTGCTGAAAAGAGAGCTATTAACAAAAAAGACAGAAATCTTTGCCCAAAAGGGGTTTGCTTAGGGAAAATTTATAGAATAAATAAGTAAAATATAGAGAGTGAAAAGAGTGGCAATATATAAAATGTTAGACTGCAATAAATGCTAAGGAGATAGCAAAGCAGTCAAGGGGATTGTGAAATGGCAGGAAGGGGAGGTCTGACATTTTGGATAGGTGCCAAGCAAGGGAAGTCTAATTGTGATGGTAGCTTTTATGTGTAAAAACCTCATGGAAGTAAGGGACCTACCCGTGCAGATATTCCAAGAGAGGAAAAGCAAGTGCAAAGGCCCTGAGGTTACGAGTACCTAAGGTGTTCAAGAAATGATATGAAGATCTGAGCCACTGGAGCAGAGTGAGATCAGTAAGTGATAGGGCCAGAGACCTGGGGGCCTGGTGAACACTCTGGATTATGCTCTGAGTGAGATGCCACCGAGAGGTTTCCAGCAGAGGGCCACATGAATACACTCACTCTGCCTGTTACTAAGTAAAATGAAAAGCCTAGTAATAATAATAATGATGATGATGATGATGACGATAATTACACTTAAAATCAGCTTTATTTTCCCTGCTACTTAATTAACATCACAATTTTAAGATCTCTTATTAAAAATAGAAACCTACTGATATAATACTTTAGAGACAACTGGCAGAGCTTCATCAACAGACTTAAAGGACTTGCATCCCAAATGCATCTTAAACGTCACAGAATTTGTACATTTAAGGGAAATAAAAACTGTCTAAAAGCACATTAGGAGCTGCATAAACCTGGCAGTGTGCATGATGGACAGGACCAGGCAATGATATTTTATGGTTTTCATTTGCTTTAAGGTATGCTTTTTAAAAAAATTCATAATATGGGCTTCCCTGGTGGCGCAGTGGTTGAGAGTCCGCCTGCCGATGCAGGGGACACGGGTTCATGCCCTGGTCCGGGAAGATCCCACATGCCGAGGAGTGGCTGGGCCCGTGAGCCATGGCCGCTGAGCCTACGCGTCCGGAGCCTGTGCTCCGCAATGGGAGAGGCCACAACAGTGAGAGGCCCGCGTACCGTAAAAAAACAAGAAAAGAAAAAAAAAATTCATAATATGAACCCCTCACTAGCTCATACTCATTATGATAATTATTTCCCAGATTTACTAATCATTTATGAGGTCTCAAATATTTTTTAATGTAGTAAAATGTGGCCTCTGGTCCCAAAAGGTTTTCCTCTGACACTAGAAGAGGGGCATGTGGACTCCCCTCAGGCACTTTGTTAAGGATCACAGACAGGGGAGTTCCGCTGTCATTTGTTTTTGGAAATGACAGCCATAGCAAAATGGTATTTTGAAGAAAAAACGAACTGAGAACAAAAGCCAAAATGAAGTTAGAAGAAAGACTTCCAACAATGACTTATTGCTTTAAAAAAGTCCTTAAATAATGAGGTTTTACTCCCTCATGAAAACTTTGATTTTATTTTTTATTTTATTTTATTTTATTTTGCGGTACGCGGGCCTCTCACTGTTGTGGCCTCTCCCGCTGCGGAGCACAGGCTCCGGACGCGCAGGCTCAGCGGCCATGGCTCACGGGCCCAGCCGCTCCGCGGCATGTAGGACCTTCCCGGACCGGGGCACGAACCCGTATCCCCTGCATCGGCAGGCGGACTCTCAACCACTGCGCCACCAGGGAAGCCCAAAACTTTGATTTTATTATGAAACTTGAAAATCAACTTTATTTATAAAAGCCACATAAGCACAGGATAGAAAGTCTGTAAAACAGAGTCTATAAAGTCAAATTTTGTCCATGGAATATGGAGTTTGTGACATTTCTAGCTTACTTTCAAGTACTTGCCAAATTTCACACAAAATTTTGAAAAGAAGGTTTTAATAACAACGAATGGGACACACACACTCATCCTCATCTACCTTCTTCCATCCAAACCAACCCTGAAAACTCTAAGTCAATAACTGGTGTTCCTGCAGTCATGAGGCAACACTCAATTATGCAATGGAATGCTTGCTTGCCTTTTAGATGCATAGTTGGAAAAGAGCAAGGCAAGAGGGGGCACAGTTTACCTCTGATTTCTATGCTATAATTTCATATGAAAATTATACTCTTCACAAACTGTATCTTGTCTGGTAACATCTGTATACAACAGCAGGTTGTATACAGTTCTATGCAGATATATCAATAAAAACCACAAATAAGGGCAATGCTTAAGAGTTGGATATTTCCCACTGGTTACCTTTATCACTTCAGTACTGATCTCAATCAGTATTTATTTAGAATTAGATTTGAGGAAGTTAAGAACAAATGCAACACGTTTCTAAAGTATAAGTTGTGTACTGACTATGATATGCTAGACAATTTTGGTTGGCTTGGGGACCTGGCAATAGAAAATACTGTAGAGTGAAAAAGGTATTTAGTTTGAATTCTGTTTCTGTCCTTCTGGTCACATTAAGAAAAAGCCACTTTGATACTAGAATGTTAATAAACACTCTGTGACAGATGGAAGGTGGCTGTGAATGCAGGTAGGGAAGAGCAGAGCCTGCTCAGTTTTGTTCATTGTTATGTTCCCCATGCCTAGGACTATACCTGACAGGAAGGAAGGCATTCGATAAGTCCTTATTAAATGAATGAATGAGGGGACTTCCCTGGCGGTCCAGTGGTTAAGACTCTGTGCTTCCAATGCAGTGGGCGTGGGTTCAACCCCTGGTCAGGGAACTAAGAACCCCACATGCCAAGGGCACGGCCAAAAAAAAAAAAAAAGAGAGAATGAATCAACAAATGAGCCAACAGCTTTAGCTAACTTTCAGAGCCAGTACACTTCCATCAACCTTCACTACTGGGGCAAACTCATACCAATCTTGTATTTGACAACAGACTTTTAAAAATGTGAATACTAGCAATTACAATTTTAGGATTTAATAACTAAAAATTGATAAAAATGATCTTTAAAGGTAGGATTTCAGAAAGAAAAAATACAATTGAATAATTGCAAGCAAATAGTGAATTGTCTGTAATTTTTGTCTCCCTTTCATTTCTACCCTCATATCACTTTTCTCTGGAACAAAATGAAGGTATAGAAAATGATCTGGCATCACGAACATTTCACATTGTTTCCCAACAGATCTAACATTGTTAGAATAGAACTGAGTTACTTATTCTCAGGTGGAGAAGAAGAATAAGAGAAATGGGATTTTGGTGGCGGTAAACTGGCAGCTACTCTCTGCATCCAAGCTCCTACCTGTGATGACTGCAAAGTAGAGGGCACTTTTCAGAGTGAAAGGGCGTGCTGGTAAGAGTCTGTGGCGACGAGTGTAAACCTGGACTATTCTGCAAAAATCGGAACTAAAGGGTGACCCTCAAAGATCAAGAAAATCAACTCACTTTGACAAGGCTTTTTTCCAAAAACTCACTAGACCTTGACTCCTATCTGAACCACTACTGTTTATCTGTTTATACAATAAACTACTTCTGTTAGGGCTTTGCATTTTACAAGGACTTCCATATATATTATCAGTTTAATCTTCACAATCATCCTATGAGTTAGCCAAGCAGCTAGTCATTCAATGAGGAGTTACTGTGCCTATTTTCCAAATGAGAAAACTGAAGGAAATAAATGCATGTGATTAAGGAAGGTGGCACAGTTAAGTGTCAGTTAGGGCTTAAAATCCCATCTTTAACTCAATCCTGTCCCCCCTTTTCACAGCATGGCATCTACAGTGTCATTAGAATTAGAAAACGGCTGGAAGATTACAAGTCATGTTTTCCTCCATGAGGGAAATTTATTTATTATTTATAAGAAGAAAGTTCTACTGGCTCTTCTAAAGACTTGTGGTGGGGAATAGTAGAGGGATAGGAATTAAGAGGCTTTTTGTTTTGTTTTGTTTTGTTTTGCGGTACACGGGCCTCTCACTGTTGTGGCCTCTCCCGTTGCGGAGCACAGGCTCCGGACGCGCAGGCTCGGCAGCCATGGCTCACGGGCCCAGCCGCTCCGCAGCATGTGGGATCTTCCCGGACCGGGGCACGAACCCATGTCCCCTGCATCGGCAGGCAGACTCCCAACCACTGCACCACCAGGGAAGCCCAAGAGGCATTTTTAATAAAATGGAGTTTCTGCTTTTCTCAGGTACGTGCATAGTAGTTCATGAAGAAAATGCAATTTTCTCTTCTAATCAGGTCAAACTTTTACCATTTGGGTTACAATCAAGGACGAGGTGAAATGAGTCCTCTAAGAAATAATCACTAGAAGCACAGGGGGAATTCACGGGAAGAAGATTCACAGCTCGCTCTCAGGAAAAGCTTCACAGGGGATGTGGCAGCTGAGAAGGATCGCCAGAGACACACTTGGCTTTAAGAAGTGTGGATGGGATGGGAGGAGGGTGTTACAGAAGGAAAACAATGTAAGCTTGGTGTTTCCCAAAGTGGGTGGAACAGTGGAGTCCAAGTCTTGATTTTAGGTCTTACACAGACAACTTTTTTTTGTTGAAGTGTGGTTGATTTAGTGTTGTGTTAATTTCTGCTGGACTGCAGGATGATTCAGTTATACGTGTATACACTTTTTAAAATATTCTTTTTCATGATGGTTTATCATAGGATATTCAATGTAGTTCCCTGTACTATACAGTAGGACCTTGTTGTTTATCCAGGAAATTCTATATATAACAGCTTACATCTGCTAAAAAACAAACAAACAAACAAAACTTTTACCATTTGGAGGCAGCTGATGGAGTTCTGAAGAAGCATCTCGTACTTCCTCAGTTAACAGTCGTCATAAACAGACTTTGTAACTTTACAAAGTGCCTCTTCTGGACTTGGTTCAAGTATTCACAGCTGAGAGTACCCTTCCCTCTTGGATAACACAAGACATAGTGTGCACATATTTATAAAACACCATGAGGACCTTCCATTACATGTTTTAAATGTAAAATATTAACAATTTGAATGTGAATAGATGCTTTTTAAATCAGAGATGTTCTAGAGCGGAAGTATCAGAAAGTAAAGGAGGGCAAGAAATTTAACTAAAATTTACTGGATAAAAAGGGACCCTTTTTCATTGCCAGGATACTAGCATCTGGTTAGGGCAATACTCAAAATATCCCCAAAACAGCATGTGCTTCTTTTCTTTTTAAGTTCCTACTGTAAGAAAATCAACAAAAACTGCTTTAGACAGACATTCCTGTGACTTATATCCCATAAAATCAAAAGGTTTTACTCAAGCCTGGAACTCCAACTTGGACTCTCTTATGTCACCTTCAGAGATACTCAGGAAGATAACATGGTGGTTTTAAAAATAAGAGTCTTCTATGTATCTTTGCTTATGTGTAAACACAAGAAAGCAGACCCAAGGAGACTTGAAAGATGTAATCTGAAATGAAACATCTACTCACTGAACTTGACTCTGGCAACACAAATCAAATGGCTCTATAAAGAGATGGTCAATTGGAACAGAAGAGATGTTTTTGGCCTCTATATTTCTATGCACTCCGCATATGTCTCTTCTGATAATGGAAATACTGTGTTAGCATGATTTATTCATATACTGGTTTACTCCACCATGCTGTCAGCTAGAGGGTAGGAATTATGTCTTTTTTTTTTTTTTCCGGTACGCGGGCCTCTCACTGTTGTGGCCTCTCCCGTTGCGGAGCACAGGCTCCGGATGCGCAGGCTCAGCGGCCATGGCCCACGGGCCCAGATGCTCCGCGGCATGTGGGATCTTCCCGGACCAGGGCACGAACCCGTGTCCCCTGCATCGGCAGGCGGACTCTCAACCACTGAGCCACCAGGGAAGCCCGGAATTATGTCTTTTAATATTTCCCTAGTACCTATACAGTACTAGCACCAGATAAATAAACAAGTTATCGGGATATAAAAGTATAAATTGCACAGTAAAGAATGTAGGAATTAGAAGCAATGGTTGATGGGGAGAACAAAGGAAAACCAGTACAAACCATTTAGCTATGTTCAATTCTCACGGTAAAACAAACGGGATTTTCATGCTAAAGAGCTTCTACTTCTACATAGATGCTCACTGGAGTTTAAAGAACAAAAGTCTGCTAGAGTAACCTCCATGAGGACAGGGGCCCTGTTGATTTGCTCATACAGTATCTCTCACAGTCCCAGTCATAGGGCAACTACCCAATAAACATTAGATGGTGGCTAGGCTTTGGGTGGATAGATGGATGGATAAATGAATGAAAATGCAAACTGACTAAATGGGGAAATCTTAGCCTACAAATTAAAACTCCATTGAAACTACACATCATTTGCCACTAATGGTTACTCATGCAATACCTGCAATAGTACTGGTTATTCCTCTCCTAGATGGCAAGCTAGATTTATCTTCTCTGTTCAAGACCTTTTCCACATGGGAAAAAAAGCCCCACAAAACTAGGTGCAATAGGGAATGTTTTCTATGGGGCTAGATAGAGTTATTTCCATCTTTATTCTCACCGATTCACTGTTCTTGAGTGACTTTGGCCTTGGATGCAGCAAGAAGTAGGCTTCCAAGAACCTCATGGGGTGTTCAATTTGCCTTTACCTTCCTTTGACTTGACTGTCTCTTATCATCAGACTGTAAGTTAGTCTCTTCCAAGGACCACACAACAGTTGTGGGATACCTGGAAGCAACTGCATTGTCTATTCAATTGTTTGTATTATGTTTACAGAGTGTTTGCTTCATCATATCACCGAGTGGAACAGACCATGAATCACAGGTTATTAGATGAAATTACTGTGTAGGTGTACAATCACTGCAGGGAATGGAGAACAAAAACATCACTCTATACCAGCTATGCTGTGTGTAATGATTTCCTTAAGTGGTTTTTGAAAAAGTCACAAGAGATATGCAACAGTGCTGGGCATACAGATACAGAAAATTGTGTCATATCTATCATTTCAGGCAGAATGGCAAAATTATTTCCTCTTATACACTGTTTGACAGTAAACAGTGCATTCACATACACCATCTCACTGACTGTCAAAATGATTCTGAGGGCTTCCCTGGTGGCGCAGTGGTTGAGAGTCCGCCTGCCGATGCAGGAGACACGGGTTCGTGCCCTGGTCCGGGAAGATCCCACATGCCGCGGAGCAACTACGCCCGTGAGCCATGGCCGCTAGGCCTGCGCATCCGGAGCCTGTGCTCCGCAACGGGAGAGGCCACAACAGTGAGAGGCCCGCCTACCGCAAAAAAAAAAAAAAAAAAAAAATGATTCTGAGAGGTAAGTAGGGCATAGCTTTGAATCTCCATTTTAAAGAGAGAAAATCAAGGCGTGAGAGGTTCTCTGACTTATATTCCTACGAGTCAGTCTGAGTGTGTGTTTTGGTGGCAGGACTGAAACCAAGCTCTCCTAAATTCTAGCATAGCTAAGCCCTTTGGGTTAACCTTCCTTTTTCCACAGCAAAGGCAATGCATAGTACCTGGTTTATGTCCTGTGTGGTTGCTATTTTGTCCTGAAATAGCAGAAGAAGGCCGGTTGGAGGCCGAGGTTTTCTTATCTTGCACTTTGTTGCCCTCAGGCGCTATACAAATGAGACAAAAGAGAAAAGACATATTTAGTTTCTTAAAATTTATTCAGAAACATTCACATATTCAACATTTACTGTTAACCCTTGTATCAAGTGCTAGGCTAGATTCAGGAAATAAAGATTAAGCAGCCAACAGCCCCTGCCCTCAAGGAGCACACTGTTCAGTAGGAAGAACACGTTCAAAACTCAACAGCCTCAGCTCAACTGACCAATCCTACTGTGGTGGCGTGTTCGGGGTCCATGGAGTTGTTCGCCCTGGCTGTCCCAGTTTATACATAAAGCAACCGGGAAGAAATAAGACTTGGGATCTAGAGCCTCTGATCTTTGTTCTTAAAAGGGTCATGCATTAGGAACCAAAAAATTCCAAGAACATAAGCAAGCAGGTCACCAAAAGGGAAACAGGGAAATAATTTACTAGGATTTTGGAAAAGCCTCTAGCAAATGTTCAATAACAAAGATTATTCAAGAGACTAAGGGAAATGTACTCTAGGAAGGGACCGAAGGGCAGAAATATCAGGCAATTCTCTGGTTATATAAAGTATAGGGTCCTTCAGGTAAATTGTTCTTTACACATATGACTTCAATATATTTTTAAAAGATATTTAGGGCTTCCCTGGTGGCGCAGTGGTTGAGAGTCCGCCTGTCGATGCAGGGGACACGGGTTCGTGCCCCGGTCTGGGAAGATCCCACGTGCCGCGGAGCGGCTGGGCCCATGAGCCATGGCCGCTGAGCCTGTGCTCCGCAACGGGAGAGGCCACAGCAGTGAGAGGCCCGCACACCGCAAAAAAAAAAAAAAAAAAGATATTTAAAGTATCTTTGCTACTTCTCACAAATCATGTCAAAAACCAAGCCCTTGTTATTCCCTGCCTCCTACCCTCTGCCTTAAAATCTGTTCCACCCAGTCTTCCCCATCCACTCAGGCAACTCTGTTCCTCCAGTAGATAAGGCCCAGAGCCTTGGAATCATCCTTGACTTCTCTCCTCTGATCACTCCCCAAATTTGATCCATTAGTAAGTTCTTTCAGCTCTACCTTAAAAAACATCACCTCTACCACTACCTTTCTGATCTCCTCTTCCCTGTGTGACTGCAATATCCTCTTAAGCAGTCTACCTGACCCCACCACTGATCCTCTTCAGTCTATTCTCCTCTCAGCAGCCAGAGTGATCCCATTAAATCATAAGTCATGTCACTCCTCGGTTCCAAGGTCTAACAGCCGCCATCCCACTCAGAGTAAAATTCAAGGTCTGTCCATGGCCTACAAGGTACTATATGATTTGGCCTTTACCTTGCACCACTTTCCCTCTTCATTACTCTGAAAATACTGACTCAGATCATATCATACTCAGATCATACTGACTGACTTAGTGCATCTCAGAGCCTTTGCATGTACCTGAAATGTTCTTCTCCCAGATGTCAACACGGGTCTCCCCTTCACTTCCACTGGGTCTCTGCTCAAATGTGACATTAGAGTCCCCTTGATCTATCTAAAATATCACCCCTATCACTCATCACCGCCCACTCCTTACTCTGCTTTGTCTGTAGCCCTTATCCCTGACATGTTACATATTTATTATCTCCTCCATTAGGCTGAGGGAAATGGATAATAACTAGAAAACAGGACTCACTGGTTCAAGGTTTTGGAATCTGAAAGGGTGTGATAGTAGTTATGCTTCAGGAAGACTAATTTAAAAATGGCACCTAAGATGTACTAAAAAAAAAAAAAGTTACTAAATTTATCTTTTACCTCTGAATGAAGAATATACCAAATTATGGCTGTCTGTCAATTACATAATTAACTAGCATAGGAAACCACAGACTAAACAGTAGAAACCATCTTATATAGTATGTTTAACACTGTTTAATTGCCCAGTTTCAAATAATTTGTTGGCTTTAAATACAGGTTCAAACATAAACACTGATTGCTATAACACACACTCTCAGCCCACTTGCCAAAAATAAGTTACCAGTCATCACCACGTGGCAGGTAAAGTCCATACTAGTTAGTATTGGCCTATAGTCTCACAATTTTAGAGGTAGCCCCTAAAGACCAAAAATTGACTTAATTGGAACTTGGTGCTCAATATGGATAGAACAACTTTCTTCCATATTCTGCAAGGTAATCTTAAAACTGCTCATAAAGGGGCTTCCCTGGTGGCGCAGTGGTTGAGAATCCGCCTGCCGATGCAGGGGACGCGGGTTCGTGCCCCGGTCCGGGAGGATCCCACACGCCGCGGAGCGGCTGGGCCCGTGAGCCATGGCCGCTGAGCCTGCGCGTCCGGAGCCTGTGCTCCGCAACGAGAGAGGCCACAACAGTGAGAGGCCCGCGTAACGCAAAAAAAAAAAAAAAAAAAAACAAAAAACAAACTGCTCATAAAGATGAACAGAAAGGAGTGCACACAGATTTGGAATACCTTTATTATTTTCTTTTTATTATATAGCCACATAGTATATATATATATATATATATATATATATATATATATATATATATATATCCACATATTATATAGCTCATAGTAAATAAAGCCTTAACTAGTAAGCTGTTGAAGGGATCGTCTGCTTATTATTTTTACTTAAATGAAAGATAATTAAGACCCCTTGTTTAGAATATATTTCAAATGTATTCGTTTCTTTCTTGCCTTGGCATATTTGACATAATTTAATCTGTCTCTGGTGACTGAATATCTGCAGTTGCCCCCAGGTCCTGACAACAGACATCAATCCTAGCTAAATATTATGTTACAGTAGACCATGAAGGAGATTAAACGCATGTTCAGTGCAAGTGACTCTTCCAAATAATCCTCGATTAATCCCTGATAAAAAGCTTATTATTATTATTTTTTGGCTGTAATTTGCTTTGTCTTGAAACTCAACTGTAAGATAAATTTCAATTAAACTGGAGGTCTGGTTACTTGAATTCCAATTTATCTACATCTGACTTTTAACAGATCCACTCTAGTTGAACATCTGTCTGACCACTTTATTATCATTTGGATCTCAGGAATTCATTTCTATCACAAAAGACCTCCTGAGTCCTATTCATAACAAGACAAATTTAAAATTGATCTTAAAGTGTGTTTTGTTCATATAAAACTGACAGGTTAAATTTAGTAAAATAAAGGTAATTTAAAAAGTTGTCAGGCTATTTAGCCCAAGATTATATACTGTTAATTTTTAACCATTAGGTTGAACATTTGTCTAAAATTTTCAGGCTATGTTTCTGCTTTTCTATCGGTCTTTCCTTTCCACCACTGTAATGGTCCTTATTTCTCCAAAAACCATTTTGGTTAACACTCTATCATGGTAAGAGGGAAGATAAACTCAAACAGACCTGGGTTCAGCTGTGAGCCCTGGCTACTAACTAGCTCAGTGACCTTCAAAGTTTCTTGACTTCTCTGAGTAGGTAATACGGGGGTGAAACTGCCTAACTCATAGGGTCATTGGGAGAATTAGTTGAAAAGATGTCAAGAATATGGCTTGGCATATAGGAGGTGTGTAGCAAATATTCAGCCCTCCTTCTCTCAGCGTGTATGCTCTTCCTCAAGGTCCTGGGCCTCTCACACTCAGAGGTGTAGCTGTGTGTTTGAGTTTGTGGGGAAGGTGTGCTTTGGAGTCCGTTGACCTGGCTCTGCCCCGTAGAAGCTGTGAACCTGCTGCACATCACTTAACCTCTCAGCCTTCATTTCCCCATCTGCAGTGCAGGAAAACACTTTCAGAGTCGTGAAAATTAAATGAGACTGCCGGACCCACTGCAAGGCTCAATACGTGGCGGAAGGTATTTTAGGCTCTCTCCCTATTCCTACACCCATGTGGGAGACCGGGTTTCCAGTTCCTCTGGGCTCCGCTTGCTCATCGCTAACAGGGAAAGAAAACCTGTGTCAACTTGAGGACAGGGGTCCTGGGGAGCAGAGACTGGCTCTGCTGCTGCTTTCAGAGGTTTTCGGCTCAGGTACAATCGAACCTCCTGGGGGCCTCAGATTGCGGGACTTATTGGTACAGTTTCCAGGGTACAACCTGGCTTGGGAAGAGGTAATCATCCATCTTTCTGGGGCTTAGAGAGATGACAGTTTTCTGAGATTTAATACCTTTCAAGTTACCGTCACATTAAGTAAGTGTGAGCCTTAAAAAAAAAAAACACCCTCACTCATAATAATAGGAAAATAAAATCTTCTGAGTTTTTTTTTTTTTTTTTAAACCAAGTGCAGGGAACTTCACTGTGAGAACACAATGAAAAGGGGAATTTATTCATTTTAAGATTTAAACATTTAAAAATCTGGAAATCCTAGTTAACTAGCAGGTAGGATCACATACTATTTTAAAATTTACCATTAAAATAATACCATTTCTAAAATGACTCAAGTGACTTTCCAGTATTATTTATTTGAGTCTCTTTTCTTTCATTTTTCAAAAAAGAAAACTGAGCCATATACTATGACACTCAATAAGTCTTTGCTAGACTTATAAAATTTTTATTGATCTTCCTGCTAGCTTGAAAGCTTTATTCCATTAGTGTCACATGTGAGTGTGTTAAAGACAAGAGGCAGGATGGAGAGAAGCACTCTCGTGGTCTGGGACTCTGTCTCTAAATCACTCTGCAACAAAATATGCAGGCAGCAGACACTTGGAGCTTTCATCCAGTAAAACTTCTGCAGCTCCCGGAAATGCCACCAAGGTGTCTCTGTAATCCATATCCTCTACCATTCACTGCATCTGTTGCAATGTCTTCCCATAAAGGTCATGGGGTTCCCACTGCTTTGTTTCTATTTTTGGCTGGATGGTCTGGTTGAAGAGTCTTCTCTCAACTGACCAAGATAACTGGTCCAACAAATGCTTAATTTAGTAAAAATGCTTACTCTTGTAAGATATTTATGACTGCAACCTTAAGGACAATGCTGAGTTTAAACTCACTGAATGAGAGGTGGTCTTGACCTCCACAAAAATAATGTACTTCTGTCACCATTTTAAAGGGTGGCATGTGGGCTGGGAAACAGCAAAACTTTAGCCTTCAATTCCCAGCTCTGTATGATGGGTTGTACTCTGTGGAATCCAGCCCCCCAGGCTACACACATATCTTTGGGGGAGTAAACCAGAAGACAGAACGAGAGGCTGAACTGCAAATAACTGTCATTTCTGTAGTTAAAAATGGTTGAATTCTGCAACTTCATCTGTCTCAATCTCATAGTTTCAATCTACCCGTGAAGAAAAAAAGTCAACATTGCAGGCCTGCAAGTGCTGTCCTTAGAAAGGCCTGATTTTGCTTTATGTCTTCTTGCTATGATAAATCTTAGCCACAAGTATGACTGTATGCTGAGTCCTGAGCTTTTCTTAGTGAATCACAGAACCTGAATCATAAATAGCTTATTTGAAAATCTGGCCGCAGAATACTGCTCTGGCAATTGAAGAATGTTACTGATTTAAAATCACAACATATAAAGATCACAGAGTAACTCTCAGGTAATTCAGAGTGTTTCACCTAAAATGTTCTGCTTTATGAGATCTTTCTGCTTATTTGCTTGACAATTAAAATTTATTCTAATATAGCTGCCAGGAGTATTGTAGCATTTAACTCATAGCTATTAAATGTTTTATCCAACATTATTTATGAAAGTTGCATTAGACTAAGAAGGACATAATGCAATCTCGTAACTTCTAATGACTTCTCTGATTAACCCACATGATGGAGAGCTTTTCAATTTAAATTCCTCACAATTGTATGTCAAGTTGTATAGGAATGACCAAAGCCCATGGGAGTCAGCATGAGACAAACCTAGGTTTAATTTCCCACTTCAGTTTTCTTCACATTTATTCAGTCAACACCCTACTCAGTGGAACACCTTGTGCTCAGTACTGGGAAAATAATATTAAGTGAACAACGCATCTTTTCTACCGCTTTTTCCTTTTCCAGACCCCTGGGAGCTTTTGATTCCCCCAATAATTTCTCTTCCTTCAGAAACGTTCTCCCCTATTATGGCCTAAAGCACAATCTTGACCTCAGTCACTTGCAAATCTGCATTTATAAACAGTCTTCCACCTCTAGGGAATATATGCTCATGTATCTCTGCTATCACTTGAAACGATGTCAAAATCTGAACTAACTGTCCTCATAAAATCAGCCAACTCAGTCTCCTTGTTACTATCAACGGAACCACAATATTCCCAGGCTCAAAAATTTTATGTGGGGCTTCCCTGGTGGCGCAGTGGTTGAGAATCCGCCTGCCGATGCAGGAGACACGGGTTCGTGCCCTGGTCCGGGAAGATCCCACATGCCGCGGAGCAACTAAGCCCGTGAGCCATGGCCGCTGGGCCTGCGAGTCCGGAGCCTGTGCTCCGCAACGGGAGAGGCCACAACAGTGAGAGGCCCGCATACCGCAAAAAAAAAAAAAAAAAAAAAAAAAAAAAAATTTTATGTGGTGCTTTCAGTAAACATTTACAGACACTCCCATGGGCCGGCCACTGTGCCAAGCGCTAAGAATATGAAGATTGTAGGACATAGCATCCACTTGCAAGATGCTCATTAATCCTCTGGAGGAGACAATATGCAAATACATGCAGTTACAAAAACAGACCAATTCAGTTTTCAAAAATCAATACACTATAGAGGACTAATAACCAAATAAATGATATAGTATTACAGGGATTCAGAGGTGGGAGGAGGTGCTACAGGGGGTAGCAGTGACGGGAAACTTCACTGGATAAAGATTTTGAAGAATGGAGAGAATCTGTATAAGTGGTGGGGAAGCAGAGAACACACTTGGCTGGGACATGGCATATGCAAAGCTACCGAGGCAAAAAAACGAGAGAGTATCAGGGGACTGACCAGTCAGAACAGTGGGTTTAGTAAGGCAGGCAATTGAAAATAAGACAAACAGGCCGAGGTCAATGTGCCCTCCAATTCCATGAGTTTGGACTTTATGATGAAGGCAATGGAAAGTAACTGAAGCATGCCACATGGCACTTCTGGCTGTGAGCTACTCTAGCTTCAGTGGACTCTGGATAAATGAACGGTGAGGCCCAACAAGCCCACTGGATATGTATTTAAAAAGGTTATCATCTTTTTTTTTTTTTTTTTTTTTTTTGCAGTACGCGGGCCTCTCACTGTTGCAGCCCCTCCCGTTGCGGAGCACAGGCTCCGGACGCGCAGGCTCAGCGGCCATGGCTCACGGGCCCAGCAGCTCCGTGGCATGTGGGATTTTCCCGGACCGGGGCACGAACCCGTGTCCCCTCCCAACCACTGCGCCACCAGGGAAGCCTAAAAAGATTATCATCTTAATAAAAGGAAATCAGACTAAAACCAGTTATCTTAAGAACTCTACTTTCTGGATAACTTAATAATTATTCAGATTGTTCTACTTACCCTTAACTCTTAATCATAAGAGGTGACTATGTAACCATTAAAGGGAAAAAGTGACACAAGTGACTGTGGTGAAACAATCTGTCTGTAGTTGAAGCATCACCCCTTGTGCTCAGTACTGGGAAAATAATATTAAGTGAACAACGCATCTTTTCTATTATCTAACGCAGGGGAGGAGCAGTCAGTGTGGCCAGTCTAGCAGGAGCCAGGGCAGCACCACACAGGGACCCTGCATAGACGCTCCGGGTCTCCTCTGCTTCAGATCCTGCAGGACATGGGGACCCAGCCTCGAACTCCAGGGAGCAAGAGACTAGGTAGGAAGAGGAGACACGGAATGGAGGAAGTGTGCCTGGCTGGGAAGGAGGTGGGGTGTTTCTAAAGGTCATTTTGCAGGCAGGTCAAGGAAATAAAATATGGGTAGATGCTGATGAATATCTTTAATCTTTCATAGACCGCTCAGGGTGGGGAAGCAGCCATTTCACTATGCAAACTTACAGGTACTGTGCCATGGCAACGTCTGTTAACTAGAGATACTGAAAAACAGTGCCGACTCTGATTTGCCACCCTGCACCAGGATAAACCACTTCGTGGTACGGCACAGCACCTGGCCACATTTAGCCTGGCAGCAATAAGAACCATCAACTATTTATTCAGCACTCTACTGCTCATTTCTTGTTGCAAACAGAAATGCAATTAAATGAGAACATTTGGTAATAATGTGTATTCGAGTCATACACTGCATCTTCCTTATTCATTCTGTTGACAGAAACAATTCAATTAAGACCTTTTCCTTTGCATTTCACGCACTCCAGATAGAACAAAAAGTAATGACTTGGCGGCTACACTAGGCTACATTAGAGGCCTGTAAGACCCTGTGGGGGTTTTAAAATCTGGAGGGTGCTCATCCAGCAACAACGAATACTGACTGAAAGTCACTTTCTGATAACTTCATTTCTTCATAAGGAAAAACAAATTATGACATTGATGGAAAACGATATTCAGCCAAAAAACAAAGAAATCTTTCCAATACGGAGATAATACAAACCCAATGCAAAGACATTGATTTTACAAAGATAATCCAACACTGTGCCTAGTTATGTGATGTATGGGAACAGAATTCACCAGAAACATCACTCATCTTCAAAACAATAAAGCATGAAGAATGAAACAGACACATCTAGCTGTTTATTAAGAGTTCGCCATCTATCAACGTCGTCTTTGATAGTTAGCCAGGTGCTGAACTGTGATAAGTTCTACCAGATCAGAGGAACTTGAGGGCAGGGATGGTGCCTTCATCTTTATAATCCCTGTACCTTTAGTGTTTAGCCCACTATCTGGCATACAGGTGACACTGAATAAATGCCTGCAGAAGGAAACGAGAGAGGAAGAGAGGGTAGATGAGGTACCCCAAACAAATTGTGGCAAAAGCCCAGGAAGCAAAAGTGCACATTCGCCCGTGTTTTGACGGCTGCTGAGACTGCAGAGAAAAGACCAAAAGAATTGTCAGCTCACAGTCACATCGCTCCATGTCAGAAAACAAAAGCTAGTTAGTGTCATCTTTGGATGGTTTTGACATTATGTCAGGCAAGACGCAAAATCAAATGACTGTTTTGGCAGCCATGTAATAGAAAGGTTTGCCCAGTATCACTTATAGTGAGTATCTGGGGAATTCGAGGGTCAGTCTCCAAATACAGAAGAACACTGCCTCTACTGCATGGGATAAAGCATGAGACCAGTACAGCCTCTGGCTGCAAACATCAGACAGGCTACAAAACAGGCATTTCACCTTTGAGGGGTTTGTAAACCCAAAATTTTTTTTCCAAAGCAACTTAATTTGTTTTGATAATCTGTTTGTTAAAAAGCCAAAAAAAGTCCACCTTAGCTGAAATGAAGAAAAGCATTTCAGAAAAGCACACGTTCCATATATTTTGTGGAAACAACTGGGAATTAATTCTTAAGGTCTTTTGTTTACCACCAAAAGCAGCTTCTTGATTCGTGTTACAAAGTCCTTCTGATACATTTAGCTGACAGGAGTAAACACTACACACTTTACATTCAACCCAAAAGGCTTTTATTTAAAAGCAAACAAAAAATAAACAAAAGCCTTCCTCCGGCCAGATGGCAACACTATAAAGAGAATAGAAAATGCTGTATTTTCCTCCTGTATTAATATAAACCAGATTAAAAGGCAAGCCTTTTTATCCCCATGGGTGACGTACTTTCCTGGCGATTTATCACCAGTCACAAGACAAGCTGCTACACAAATGATCTCTGCCCCATAATATGAATAATGTTTGCGATTAAGCAAAGTCCAGGTCAAAGTAGAGAAAAGGGGTGAAAACCCTAACCATATTGTTTTCCAGTCTCACTGAGAAATGGTAAATTACAGGTTGTAGTTCATTGTCTAAATTTCAACAGCTGGGTAGGGAGTTTATCAATCAGACCCAATTAGATTCAATTTAATTGAATTCAATTAAATTCAATGTATAATTAAAAGCAACTGTTTAAATAACTTGGGAAAGAAAAATAATTAGAACTCAACTTTATTATACCCGCCTTAATTAAAGTAACCAACTGAAAGAAGTTTTTACTTTTAACAGGATTACAACTTACTTGAAAGAAAACTAAAATGACTAATGCTAGTGTTTTAAAACATGATTATTTTTGGCCACAAAACAGAAAAGATTTTGTACTTAAGTACAAAATATAATTATCAAGGTAGTAAATGTACAGTTCTTAGAAAGAATCCCAAATAAGCAGTGGACTCAGTTTTAAATATCAGTTTTGCAAAGAAATGTGAAAGTAATTTTAATCCTTTGAGTATTAGTTGACTGAGTTTAATTTGTGCTTCACATACACATGGTTGCAGAATATTAATCATTACTCCCTCCTCCTCTGCAGAAAACAGTAAAATACTTAACTTTATATTTTCTTATGTTAACGCTGAAAAACTCAGTAGGAATGAGTGGTCAATAATGAAAGATTAAGTTTATTCCAATTCATTTCAGGTAATTATTGAACATTCAGCTTAAAGGTTAAGCCAATGGTCCAACCCAGTTTCACCATGCTGTCTTATGCTACAGTCATTTCTACATCTGTGACCTTATTTGTTTTTCTTCTCTCCTTGGAACATCAGACTTACCATCTCTCCAACTATTTAAATCCAATCCATCTTTTTTCTTTCTTTAAAGAAAAAAAGCCTTTATTTTTGAATTTTAGGTTTACAGCAAAATTAAGCAGAAAGTAGAGAGAGTTCCCATGTACCCTCTGCCTCCACACATGCACGTTCTCTCCCACCAACGACATCCTGCACTGAGTGGTATATTTGCTTCCCTCGGTGAAGCTACACCGACACTTCATTATCACCCAAAGTCCATAGTTCACATTTGCGTTCGCGCTTGGTGTTGTTTCGGGTTTGGACAAATGTATAATGTCACGTATGCACCATGATAGTGTCGTACAGAATCCAGGCCATTTTTCGTAGTCCATCTCAAGTCTCTTTCTCATGAAATCTCTTCTAGCTATTCGTACCTCCAACATATCTCTTTTACTACACTCCAAGGCTGCCCCACACTACTTAGCATTTGATTTCATTCTATCGTACATGAGTTTTGAATGTTTATTTCCAAAAAGTCAAAATACCGATAATCTCACAAGAGGCGAGGCAAAAACTGTGCTTTATAGTAAAAAAAAAAAAAGGGGGGGGGGAGGAGAATGCTTGATGCAATATTTCTCGGTTGTAAATTCATACTGCCAACTTGCATAGGGAAGGCTCTGTGTCAATCCATGCTGGTTGCCCAATAAATATCTATTCTCTGATGCTTCTTTTCTAACAGAACCCCAGTTAGCCACAATGCACAGTTCTGGGCAAAACGTTGAAAACTGAAGTTGTTGGTGGGGTTTGTGGGAATGCTCCTCAGAGGAGAAGCAGACACAGGTGGGTTTGTTCCTTCCCGCTCCTTTTCTTCCTGCCTTGAACCTGGATGTGATGTTCAGGGTAGAGCATCCGCCTTGTAACCAGGAGGCAATCACGAGGGAGAGGCTATGGGAATAATAAGAGGTCTGGCCCTACCATTTTTAAGCTGCTGAACAAGTACTAGCAACGGTTCACTTCCATGTTTGATGAAGATAAGAAAAAAAAATTCCTAATTTGTTTAAATCACTTTTTTTTTCTGGATTCTGTAGTCACCATTAAAAGCAATCCCTAAGCTGACAGAGCTCTCACTACAGAATGAAGTCCAAGTGTCTTAGCTTCCAAATATCTTCCAAAACTTGGCCCCAGCCCACGCTGCTAGCTTCCGCTTCCTCTATTCCCCAACAATCACTTCTCCCAACGCAGTCAGACATCACTGAGGGCTGAGGGGATGCTCCAAAAGAGCTCTGAAGGTGGGTGAGATTCAGAAAAAGCAGAGGATTTAATTTAGGTGGGGGAATGGGGGATAATAAAACGCTACAAAGGGCAGTGATGAACCAGAAAGGAAAACAAGGCACACAAAACTAGGTGGTGGTTAGATGATAAAACTATCTCGTATGGGGCTTCCCTGGTGGCGCAGTGCTTGCGAGTCCGCCTGCCGATGCAGGGGACACGTGTTCGTGCCCCGGTCCGGGAAAATCCCACATGCCGCGGAGCGGCTGGGCCCGTGAGCCATGGCCGCTGAGCCTGCGCGTCCGGAGCCTGTGCTCCGCAACGGGAGAGGCCACAACAGTGAGAGGCTTGTGTACCACACACACACACAAAAATCTCGTATGTGTGTCTTAGAGAACGGCTTTTTCATTCAGGGCATTCACACGCAGGGGAGTCTGTACGCACTTTGCATTTCAGCACCACCTTCATTTGGTACATCATAACTTACTCCAATTTCTTCCAGAAATCAGAAAGCAAAACAGGGGCTGGTTCATTATATTAAAGCAGATCTGCATTTAGATTTGAAAAACAGCAGGAGGAGCAAAATTATCAGGAAAAAAAAAAAAAAAGAGCAAAAGATCCCATATCAGAGTTTTGTTTTTCTTAAATAAATTTATTTATTTATTTATTTTTGGCTGCATTGGGTCTTCCTTGCTGCACGTGGGCTTTCTTTACTTGCTGCAAGGGGGGCTACTCTTCGTTGCAGAGTGCGGGCTTCTCATTGCGGTGGCTTCTCTTGTTGCTGAGCATGGGCTCTAGGCACACGGGCTTCAGTAATTGTGGCACACGGGCTTCAGTAGTTGTGGCTTGCAGGCTCTAGAGTGCAGGCTTTGTAGTTCTGGCACATGGGCTTAGTTGCTCTGCGGCATGTGGGATTTCCCAGACCAGGGCTCGAACCTGTGTCCCCTGCATTGGCAGGAGGATTCTTAACCACTGTGCCACCAGGGACGCCCCCAGATCAGGGTTTTAATAACATCATTTGTGATAGAAATCAGTTCCACAGGAATTCAAACAACTTAGAAGCCAGTAGATTTCTGAAAAGAATGTAAAGGGTTTCCCCAGAGCAAATCTGGTCATCTAGAATAGCTCTTGATAATTTCTGAGCCACAATTCTCCTTTTTTCCAATTAGCTAGTATCCTAAGGCCCTATATACTACTGCTTATTAACTGCACAGAAGCATTCACAGTTTGGCTACAGGACTAAATTACACTTATAGAATTGCTGAGAGAGAAGGTATCAGAGTAGGTATTAATTGTACACTTGCCTGTAACAAGAAATAAAAATAAAAATTTCAATTGATTTTTTTAAAAATAACATTTATTAGCTTTTCTATACTATACAAAGACTATGAAGATAAACATCTGAAAGGTCCATAATCCCCTCATCTGAATAACCCATTTATTCTTTTTATCTAAAAAAGAAATGTCTATTATATGGTTAGAAAATTCAAATAGTACATAAAGCTGTAAATTAAAAAGTAAAAGCCCCTTCCAAAAATGTATGTGCATATATATTTGCATTCAATTTATTCAAAACATCAGGATACTTGCTCTTCTGTTCCTTTCTTTTCTCATTTGGTAATCTTACCTAGGTAGATAGATAGATAGATTTATTTATTTATTTAGGCAGGCTGTGCCAGGTCTTAGCTGTGGCATGAGGGATCTTTAGTTGTGGCATGCAGACTCCTTAGTTGTGGTATGAATGCAGGATCTAGTTCCCTGACCAGGGATCGAACCCGGGCCCCCTGCATTGGAAGCGCGGAGTCTTACCCACTGGACCGCCAGGGAAGTCCCTCAAGTTCATTCTTTAATTGCACTGGATTTCGTCATTTCCAATACATGCCTACAGTAATCAAATATCAGTAATCCCTTATCTCACTTTCTCTGTAACTTCAGGTTCTCTGAGTCTTCATTGCTGTGTGAGACCACGGCCCTCATTGAGTATAATTTATATTCAACACCAGCACTTGATCCCTTGCCCCAGAGTTGGTGTATTTATCTCTTGCAGTTTAGGTCTCTCTGCTTCTGCCAGCCTGGACTCTACTGAGAAGGCAACCACTCCCAAGGAAGAGGACTATCAAGAAAGCTCCAAGACGCCTTTACTTTCCTGGGAGATAGGGGAAAGCCAACCAAGGCAGGAATGGGATCTGCCAGGAGCCACAGTGTTAGGTCTTCAATCAGAAGCTTACCAACTAGGTTTGCTCCGTGTGGGTACATCTACCACTTCCCCTCTCAGGTTTGCAAGCTGAATCTGTATTGGTTCAAGCTGTGGCTTCTGCCAGCTCTGATGGGAGACACGGTGGGCTGGGCTGGAATCGAACTGCTTCTCTGGCACCTTCTCTGCATAGGAAACGTTAGCAGTACAGCAAGAGGTAGAAGAATACTTCCTGGCCACTTCTGTGCCCACTTCAAAGCCAGAATCATAGGCTGTTAAATGGGGAAGTGCTGACAAGAGCAGAAGCCTGAAGCTGCTCCTTCCTCTGATAATCGGCCGGTGGTGACAAACTGGGCAAGAAGCCTGGCGACACCTGCAGTGACAGAGCACTGACTCCCACCTTGGGAGCTCCGCACAGATGCTGTACTAGGACTCACCCTGCTAGCAACTTTCAGGGGTATGTGGCTTGGGATCTGAAAATACATTCGACTCTATTAGGTTATTAAGACTATCATCCTGGAGTGCAAAAAATGTGGCTAAGCTATATGCTTAGAGTAAATGACCAGAGACTCAGTATCAGGCCAAGGAAAGGAATTTAAATCACAAAGCATCCCTTCAATCTTCTGCAGGAAGGAAAAAGTGAGACTCAAGACATGGTGTTCTGCTCTCTTTATTATCTTTCTACTAGACATGGCATTTTATCTGTTCAATTTCTTTAATTTGCCACACTCAAAACATCCCCAAATAGAAGATCTCAAATTTTGGAACCTATCGAATATCTAAAAGTAGTAACGAGCGAGAACAAAAAGTAAAGGAAAGGATCCAAATCTGAAAAAAAACAGGCCTTTTACAGAGGCCTGCCAACTCACAAAGGTGACTGGGTGGCCTGTGTGACAACCTGGCAAACAGTATCAGGCCGGAAAGACTCTTTACAGGACACTGATGACTGTTCGGGGTACAGGCTGCAACTTATATGCTTGTTTTCCCATACGCATATTCATTTGAAGGATGCTACCATCCATTTCAAACAAGAGAATCCAATTACAAGTTCTAAATCTGCCTAAGCTTTAAGGTCTTTCGGGGTCATGAAGAGCTAAGCCAAAAACTAAGCTGATAAACTGACTCCTTTCTTCGAAGTGCCTTTGGAATGCATCTTATGAGGCCATTTCTTACTTGCCCACCTCCATCTGGGAGTTGGGAGGTAGGGTAGCTGGAGAAACCAGGAGGAGGGGAGGGAGACTGGGAGGGTATATCTGTATAGATAGCTCCTCCTAGAAGAAAGGGAAAAACTCAACAGTTACTAAGTGGAGGTGGGGAGGAATGGAGCTGCTGTTGCCAGGCTGCTCCTCTTCCATTTCAGGGAACACTGGCCTTGTTACTGGTCACTGGTCACCAGCCACCGGACTTGAATGTCACCCCACCCTGTTCTTTAACCAAGAACCTGCTTCTAGACAACCAGCTCTGTTTTCAGAATTCCAGTGGAATCACTGTCAGAAAGGAAAATATTTAACGAAATATCTGAGCTTTCTAGTGAGGTGTGACTACATCTCCATGCAGTCTTGGAGTGCCCCCTCAAACCTGCCACTTTGCCTAGATGTGCCAGGAAAAATCTAGGAGTGACAGAGAACCATGATTTCTTTATGGTTTATACAAATGAAGCACAAGCTCAAGACTTCTTCAAACACTTTTGTTATTCTACCTTCTTTGTTTCATAGCAGTGAAAATGCTTAGAAAATTTTCAAAAGGGTGTGTGCTTTCTGTAAATAGCGAGGTAGGGAGGGGCTGTGATACTGTTTAGTCTTCATGTAGGCTAAGGAAGGAGAGCAATTATGGATGGGTGAGGACAGTGCAGGGAGAAGGGACTGGGAGAGAGAGAAAATCAGCTTTCAAAACAGAATATGAGCAATTTAAGGGTAGATCACTGTACTATTAGAATAGATGTTTAGAAAGTGTTGAATGCATAACTGAGTTTTTTTTCATAGAGATTCTATGATAACATTATTACATAATAGGTTAAATAGGCTTTTGTGGGTTATCAGTTGCATATGCAATATTTTTATAACGTGAATGTGTTCCAGCTTTCAAACAGCCGATTCATAAATAAACTCTGGAACAAAACCCATATATCATCAGGAATTGCTATCTTTTTTTAAAGACACTACAGAAGTCTAGCACATATGTATAAAGCAAAGGTAACAGGTGATCATATTTTAGGACTAGTTGAGAAAGGAAGTTCACTTCATAAGTGTAATTAGCCATTTCAGTTTTTTAAATGTCTGAAACAGTCATTCATATTTTCCTCAATTCAGTACCTCTGGATATGCTATTCAGTTTTCTTTAGGCCAGATTTTTCTGGCAGGCAGGCTGAACTTGACTTTGTAAACAAATATTCTGTAGCAAAATTATGGCAATTACTGATGCCTGACAAAAACTCCATTTTTCATAGGTCTAAAAGACAAACTTTTTCATCATCTGAAAACACCACGGATAAGCATTTACTCCACCTCAAAGCAGGAATGGGAAAGATGAGTATGGCTGATGCCCATCTCAGTGGGAGTTGTTTTCATACAAGGAAACATTCACCTTCTCTAACTCACCAGACCGATTTTAGAGCACCTTAATCATTAAAAAAAATCACATTAAAGTCATATGTGGGGGCTTCCCTGGTGGCGCAAGTCTGGGTTTCCTGGACTAATATTTTAAGACAAGTTGGTGGGCTGCGGTCTTCCCCGGCTCAGCAAGCTTCAATCTGGGGTACGCATGCTCCTAAGGGTAACTGAAGGCTTTCCACAAAAGGATTTTAACCTTTTTTTCCTGCTTTGGATTCCTTTGGCAAAGGTCAGGCTAGATCCCTTCTCGGGATAATATCTTTAAATGAATAAATTAAAATACATAGCATTACAAAAAAATACATATTTAAATTATATTTAGGGACTTCCCAGGTGGTGCAGTGGTTAAGAATCCGCCTGCCAATGCAGGGGACACGGGTTCGAGCCCTGGTCCAGGAAGATCCCACATGCCGCGGAGCAACTAAGCCCGTGCGCCACAACTACTGAGCCTGCACTCTAGAGCCCGCAAGCCACAACTACTGAGCCCACATGCCACAACTACGGAAGCCTGTGTGCCTAGAGCCCCTGCTCTGCAACAAGAGAAGCCATGACAATGAGAAGCCCGCGACGCACCACAACGAAGAGTAGCTCCCACTCGTGCAACTAGAGAAAGCCCGCGCGCAGCAACGAAGACCCAACACAGCCCAAAATAAAAATAAATAAATTTATAAAAAATAAAAGTCATATGTGGATGTTGGCCTTCAGAATGATCAAATTAATGTGTGATCACATAAAAAATGAGCATCTAAGTCTTTACATTGAGTAACCAGTCACATACAATTTTTGCTGTATCTATCCTCTATAACAATATATCAGCCCTGGCAATGCGAGCATTGATGATATGATGGTATAACTCCACCATATGTGGAGGTAGGAATAAAGACAAATGACATCATTATGTTTCATCTTCATCACCTAGGCTGATTTTTAAATCCTCCATGTGTATGCACCCTGTGCTGGGCTAGACTAGGTGAGTTAAATGGGTTGAACAGGTGAACTTCTGAGACCTCTTGACTGCCTGAAATTCTACTTGTATATCTGGTAGGGCAACATCTCTGTAACAAAGAAAAATGTTTTACAATGACATACATAGCTGTCAGAAACACTATTGCCTATGGCAGAAATACTATGGAAGGTACATTCTATTATCTTCAGTTTCAGCAGAGAACTGCCTCTTTATCCCTTTCCTTCCTCCTCCACTGACTTCCAAGCAGTATGGTCTATGTTGGAGGTGTGGCTGCTTCCAGTCTGAGCGAGACTCCCCATGATGAGAGCCCAATAGTCCCCCTGAGACTCCTTGGGAATTGAACTGGATAAGGTCTGGCACCCACTCATGAGAAGCCTGTACCAGTGTTGACAGAGGGTGGACTTCCCTACCTCCATCCTCAGAGCCCTTGGCCCACTCCACAGAGATGCCCAGAAGCCAAATAGCTTCGTTCCTAAGACTTCTGTCTGTGGACACATCACTCTACCCTGGAGGAAAGCCAGCACCATCGCTGAGAGCAGTTCCCTAAAACTCACTGCTACTTAGAGCAATTGATACAGCTGCTGCCTTTGCTGGGGTTACACAAATACTGACACTGGTCTGACTTATCAATCTGAGGTCATTTAGCTAAATTTGCATTCAAGAACGAGTTTCATCTAAATTTTTAGGGACAGAGACAGAATTTAGTCATTTCATAGGAGCTTAAAATGAACACACAAATGGCAACACATTTTCATTTTCATTGATCTGGAGATTATTTTAAACCAGCTTTAAAAGTTTGTTGATTCTCCTTTCACTAGGAAAAAAAAACCATCTTAGCCCCTTTATAAAACTTGACTTTAAGATAAAGCTTAAGCTGAATATAAAAGCTAGAAAAACTATCCTAATAGTATGCAATGTCCAAAATGTTGATTATAAATCTTCATATCTAGGTTTTATATTATTATGAACCTTTTTAGATTACTTAACACCATGCTTCAAATTCTAATTAGAAACGTCCAGTTTAGTATCTGCTCATTCCACTCTCCCCAGCAGGCTTCCAGTCTCTTATCTAGTATCGGATTAACTCAATAGGGAAAGAAAAGTAGCCTGAGGCGAAGCTAACAAATGAGAAAACACTGAGTGTAAAAAGGGAGAAACACAGTCTGCACATTATAAAATCCAAGCTCTAAAAAGTGAAATAAGACAGCAGAACCATGGTAGAGGGGGGAAAAATACATTAGTAACAATAACAAAAGCAACAACTGTGAGAGCCATTTATCAAGTGGCATCTAATGTAATAAGTACTGTGCTAGAGTCTTTACATCCATCACATCTAGTTCCTATAGGTACTTCGTAAGGTAGGCAATGGGCACCCCCATGTTACTCTGAAAACACAGAGGCAGAGAAGAGTAAGTGGTCAGAATCGTGTATGGATCTGCCTGTGGTTTGCCTCCAGAATTTGTGTAGTTTTCATTCACCATGCTGATTTTTGAGAAAAGGGTTAGACAAACTCACCTGCTAGACTACCTGGAGAATATCTGAGACCTGGTCCTGGGGCGTGAGAAGAGCCAGGGGCTTTTTCTTGTTTATTTTTTTTTATGATGATAAAAAGCAATAAGGGGGCCTCATGCCTCTGTGGATCTATCTTGACCTTAAGGAGAATTTGCATACCTGCTTTGTGAAAGTTCAGCGCTGCATGCGCAGGTACACATGAAGTCATAGTAGTTTTACTATTTCCTGGTAGTTCGCAATACTAATGAATTCATAATAAAGCCACAGTTAGTTTTAAAGAAAAACAATGGTCTCCAAGACTACAGAAACAGAAGCAAGACCTTCAGTGAAATAACAGAAAACCTACACGGGATGAAATCATATTTCTCTTTCTTAGCTCTTGCTCTCCCCCTCCCTAGCTTATTGAAAGGTATAAAATGGACAGAACAATAAACAATTCTCATAGCAATCTGATAGTGGCTACAAGATAAATGTTTCAACCCCTTTCTCTGCCCAAATTCAGGCTATAGAGTACAGCTGATACAGTAGCTCAGTCTTAAATTGTACTAATTTGTATTTCATCAAAGTGAGACATTAATTTTATGTTCAACTGCACTGTTGTTGATCAGTTAATACCTAAACCCATGTGGAGGATGCATAAAATCTTCAGGATGCACTCAGGAGCCTCAGGGCCATGCAGCTGCCATTTTCCAGAAATAAAAGTAACAAGTCCACTGTCATTTTTATTTTCCTTTTCACGTTCAAAATGAAATGCAGCTGCTCTCAAACCCTCTATACAGTTGACCCTTGAACAACATGGGTTTGAACTGTGCGGGTCCACTTATATGTCTATTTTTCCCCAAAGTAAACACTATAGTACTACACTGTCCGTGGTTGGTTGAATCCGAGAATGTGGAGGAACCCCTGGATATGGTTCCCACTAAATTCACTGAGCTGTCATAAGAAATTGCCATCGCCTAGTTCAGGATTATATTAATATTGGGGCTGGCCAAAAAGTTCGTTTGGGTTTTTCCGTAACGTGTTATGGAAAACCCAAATGAAATTTTTGGCCAGCCCAATAATTGAGGAAACATTAAGTAACTTTAAAAAAAAATAAATTTATTTTTATTTTATTTATTAAAAAAAAATTTTTGGTTGTGTTGTGTCTTTGTTGCTGCGTGCAGGCTTTCTCTGGCTGCGGCGAGTGGGAGCTCTTCTTCGTTGCGGTGCGTGGGCTTCTCTCGTTGTGGAGCACGGGCTCTAGGCGCGCAGGCTTCAGTAGTCTGGCACACGGGCTTAGCAGTTGTGGCTCACAGGCTCTAGAATGCAGGCTCAGTAGTTGTGGCGCACGGGCTTAGCTGTTCTGCAACACGTGGGATCTTCCCGGACCAGGGCTCGAACCCGTGTCCCCTGCATTGGCAGGCGGATTCTTAACCACTGCACCACCAGGGAAGCCCTAGGTAACTTTTTTTAAAGACAATATAGGCCAGGAAGAAAGGAAATCTTGGTAAGATAGTGATAAGATGACAAGTTTGAGAGCCTGAAGCTAATGAAGACATAAATAGGGAGTGGCTGGCTAAGTTGTCAGCTTCATGCCTGGTCTCACTCCCGCTATGAAGGGTAATCTTGGGCTGATGGCCAGTCTAAATATCGTTAGATTCAGTGTGGACTCAGTTTATTGCAATGGGCTGCTGGTCGGGCTGGGCAGATTCACTCCGTTGGCTAGAGCAGAAGTTTGAATGCCAAAGCATGATCCATCCTTGTACTGACCTGGTGGCACAGAATCACAGGCGAGTACAATAAATAATGGGTGAGAGGCATGAGTTGGGTGCTTACAGATGTAATTACTCAGCAAAATAATTAATGAGCAGGCATCATTACAAGCATAATAACACAAAGATAATGGTAGAGAAGTTAAGGTCTCTCAAGACAGACAGAAATAGATACGTAAAATATAACGAGGTGAGTACTGAAATAGAGGTATGTACGAGATTTTATGGAGGCACAGAGGTAAGGGAGGCTTCCTGGAGTAGGCATGTGGGATGTGGGTTGGGAGCACTTCTGGTCAAGGAGAAGGCAAGATAACCAAAAGCAGAAAGGAATTCACCCATTACAGAGAAAAGGGCAGGGATATGCATCAACCTTCAATCATGCTGACGTGAAAGCCTGTCAACTTCTTTTATAAATAAAAGATCGTATCTCTTCTTTATTCCTTTAAAAATACTTTTCTTATAGTTTTCTTTTATTCACTTGTTGTAAGGAGGAAACTATACATTTCACATCACATTTTTACTGCTTCATAATTTTAGAGTATGGGTCCAACTGTCAAAGGTAGGGGGGAAGCCGAATATTAAAATTATTTTATCTTTAAAAAAATTGTCTTATTTTAATGATCATTTTACATTTGGATTTTTATGCTCAACAAGTACTCAATAAATTTTAATATTTTATATTCACTTTTTCCCTAATGTAGAGCATCAAAACCACTTATCTGCCACCCTATGATGCTGTGCCGTGTACTGCAAAAACAAAATAAACGTTTTTTTTTTTTTTTTTTTTTTGCGGTATGCGGGCCTCTCACTGTTGTGGCCTCTCCCGTTGCGGGGCACAGGCTCCGGACGCACAGGCCTAGCGGCCATGGCTCACGGGCTTAGTTGCTCCGCGGCATGTGGGATCTTCCCGGACCAGGGCACGAACCCGTGTCTCCTGCATCGGCAGGCGGATTCTCAACCACTGCGCCACCAGGGAAGCCCAAAATAAACGTTTTTATTCCAGGAATTAATATAAGAATAATGATAAAATTAAATCATTAAAGTTCAATGCTTTTCTCATGGAATTAATGGTATTCTCATAACAGTTTCCTTAGCAGATCTAATAATTTTGTCTTTTGGTCACTTCATGATTATATTTTACTGTCTCAGTATATGGGAAGCTATTTTCTGCCTCTCCCACGCCCTTATTTAAATCATGAATACCCTTGCAAATCTCAGGAAAGCCATTGGCCCCTTACCCTGAAAAGCTGTCCATGCAACTTCAAAAAGTTTCATGGCCCCAGGGACGGATGGTCAAGCACCCGCTCACCTCCTGCCACAGCAAAAGGTGCCTTAAGCAGTTATGAGTTCCAAACTGCAAAGTGAATCTTCCTCATTTCTTGACATGCATTTTTTTCAATAAATCCTTAAAAACATGACACTTAAAATAGTTCTTACAGAACAAGTTTTCAAAGCACTTCTCATTTGAGGGTTTGTATGAAAACTACCTATGGGCCTTTAACACAGAGATGTCCAGGTCTCACCCAGACCGGCTGAACTGTAATCCTGAGGCATTAAGTCTTAGCTGTACAATTTTAAATAGCTCCCTTGAGGAGTTTGATGTACATCCCTGATTTAGAACCAGTGGATTACGGAATTTAAACTAGGATTCGTCTCCCACAGACTTAAGTGATTTTTTCACATTTTTCATTCCTTGCCAAAAAAAAAAAAAAAAAAAAAACAAGCCTGGGTTTCCTGGACTAATATTTTAAGACAAGTTGGTGGGCTGCGGTCTTCCCCGGCTCAGCAGGCTTCAATCTGGGGTATGCATGCTCCTAAGGGTAACTGAAGGCTTTCCACAAAAGGATTTTAACCTTTTTCCTGCTTTGGATTCCTTTGGCAAAGGTCAGGCTAGATCCCTTCTCGGGATAATATCTTTAAATGAATAAATTAAAATACATAGCATTACAAAAAAATACATATTTAAATTATATTTAGGGACTTCCCAGGTGGTGCAGTGGTTAAGAATCCGCCTGCCAATGCTGGGGACACGGGTTCGAGTCCTGGTCCGGGAAGATCCCATATGCCGCAGAGCAACTAAGCCCTTGTGTCACAACTACTGAGCGAACGAGCCACAACTACTGAGCCCGCGTGACTAGAGCCCGTGCTCCACAACAGGAGAAGCCACCACCATGAGCCGCCTGCGCACCGCAATGAAGTGTAGCCCCAGCTCGCCGCAACTAGAGAAAGCCCGCACGCAGCAACAGACCCAACGCAGACAAAAATAAATAAATAAACAAATAAATTTTAAAAATTATATTTAAAAGCTTATCAAGATGTTAAAAGATTTGTACTATAGCTATATATGTGCTTCTTTATTAACCCATTAAATAATATGATCTAGAGGCATGTCTCATAACTGCCATGATTTCAAGCAGTTATCTGTTTAAACTGCCTTTTGAGCTATATCTGAAACAACGGTAATGTGATAAGAAAATATCTGACTTCTGTGAATGCTAATACTGCTGTAGGTTTTTTGCTCACATTCATAATTAAAGGAAATGTTCAGCTAAATCCAAAAAAGAGGGGATATATGTATATGTATAGCTGATTCACCTTGCTGTAGAGTAGAAACTAACACAACATTGTAAAGCAACTATACTCCAATAGAAATTAGTTTTTTTAAAAAAAAGGAAATGTTCAATTTCCAGAAAAGGTTATTGGAAATAAAGATGCAATTATTTTCTTCATTCAAATTCACATACTCCAGGTTAAAGAACCCTTGTTAAAGGGAATACATGTACGTGGAGGGTTTTAAGGGAATCAGTTCCCAGATTCTTTCCTAAAACCTTCTCACCTTGCTTTTCACATTCCCCTTCTCCCACTATCATAAGAAAGGCACACCATTTATGCATCTTGAATGTATGTGGCTCAAGGTCTGTGGTGTAAAAACTCTGAAGTGTAACCAAAGGAACAAGGAGAAGATGCACTGCTTTTGAAGAGGGGCCCCTTGTGAACAAGGCAAGAAATACTAGGGGAGCAAGGCCTTGATTTATACAAGTGAAGGGGATCAGAAGATGCCACCCCCAAATATGCCACTCTGGCATATAGATTACTTTGAGCTGAAGGCAAATGAGAAACAGTGGACCCAGGAAGCTCTCTGTGCCCCCCCTTTAGGTCTAAAAGCATTCCCTTTGTGAAGGTGACAAGTTTCCATTTTAAAGCCGCTCTCCCTTCCCATACCAGGAATAGGAGAATGACTTTTAGCACCAGAAGCAACTTGAGTCTACATAGCAAATCTTACTAAATAACCCTTATCTACCATTAGTTTCTCCCATGTATTTACCTCCCCACAATTTACAGCCTCTAGAAACCCCAAACCCCTTTCCCTTGTCTAGTCACTTCCCCACAATTTGCAGCCTCTAGAAACCCCAAACCCCTTTCCCTTGTCTAGTCACTTCTCCACAATTTATCACCCTTTGTTAAAATGTTATATAAGTCCCTGGGTTTAAACACCTCTTTGGGTTTTTTTTTTTTTAATTTTTTTTATTTTTATTTTTTTTTCCCTCTTTGGGTTTTTACATATTTTCTGTGAAGCCCTCAGGCATGTAAAAATATTAAGAAACATATTTGCGCTTAGAAATTAGAGCATTTCTCTGCAGTCATTAATGTTTTCCTACACAAGACACTGAATTAACAAAATTTTTTCATTGAGGGAAAAAAATATTAAAAAACAAATGCCTTTTATCCTGTTAATCTGTCTGTTGATAGGTACTTTAACTAAGGCCTGCAAATTAAACTAAAGGGGTAGAGGAAAAATTTTTCTACTCCTACACAAGTAAAAAGGTTTGCTTTGCCTGTCCGTCTATATTAATGTGTCATTTGTCATAGGGCACAAATTGATATACTTATTTGCATTAAAAAAATGAAGTCAGACCTTTTCTGTCAGACAGTAACAAGTATGATATGGCTGATGGTTCAATCAACCAGGATTCTTTTGGATAAAATAAATGATTTAAGTCTGTAGCTTCAAAGTTTTGATAAAGATGTATTTAAAGCATGTATACACTATGCAATTTTCTAAAATTAGAGCCTTTGAAATGATTTAAACTATTTTAAAGTAAAATAATTTTGGATTTCAATTTCTATGTGTATAAAGTAGCACATGATTTTTCAAATTTCTTCTAGGATTCATGCAAGCAAAAGTGTTTGAAGGCTGACCAGTGTTTCTTAAGAGTATGGCCCATGAACCTCTTTCATCAGAAACACTGCGGTATTTGTTAAATACTGATTTTTATGCCCCCATCTCAGATCTACAGAACTTGAATCTGTAGGGGTAGGGCCTGGGAATCTTAACTTTTAACAAACATCATGGTTGAATCGGATGTACACACGAAATTTGAGAACCACTGTACTTTATATTCTTTACTGCTTTGTGGTGAAAACTTCCAGAAAAAATATAATAACGTTTGAACCATTTTTTGGACCCATATTTATTCTCTGACTCCATGGACAGGCATTTGTTACAGGCTACATTATATAAACTCAACACGGGCTACTGACTGATACTTATTTAGACTTGTATGGCAGAGTCAATGTCAATAGGAACCATCTCTTTAAGCATCACTTAGTTTTCAGTGATATAGGATAGTGATGATTTCTTTAATATATGTGCCTTAAAATTTTGACACTATTTTTGGGTAAGCTATAAATAAGCCCATTCAGAGAGCAGAAAGGCAAACATTCCCTTTTATACAAACATGGGCCCTACCACATGAGCTAATGATAGACTTCAACAATGGCCCTACTATCTAATTATTGTCAGAAAAAAATCCAATAAAGCTCAAGGGTTAAAGCTTAGGCATTTGGCATTCCATGGGTATTTTAATATTTCTAAAAAATTTCCCAGACTAAAATTCTATTAATCATGCTACTTGGAGCTTCAATTTGGGGCCTTTAAAGAATGACCCAGTTTAAAATTATTCTTGAAGAAGTTTGGCCCTGCCCACTGGTACTTTCTAGAGGTGAGATGTGTTGACTAATTGTTCAAGCCTACATCTTTGTTAGGTCTCTCCGTTTTCATGTGAGCAGATCAACTCTACCCCAAGGTCAACTGCTAGTGAAATCCTGTGATTCCACTATTAACTGACACCATAAAATGTAATCCAGAAATTTGCCAAGGAGTACAAGATCTCGTACTCACTGTTGTTCAATAGCTAGCACAAGCTCAGTTTCAAGAAGCTATATTGTGGGCAATATACGGTAGACAAATGCTTATTTATATATTCTAAAATCTACTCCTGTATTAAATAGGACTAACAGAGAACTGTGCAATGAACCACACTGTCCTCTATAAAACATGCTTTTATGGTTACTTCCCAACTTTGGCATCGATTTAATCTGCTTTGAATGCTTTAACACTCCTTTCTACACTGAATAACAGCTAAGGCTAAAAAAACAAAAACCCTGATATATTTATATCATAATCAGAGTATTTTAAACGAAAATACCGACCTCTCACACATATATATATACACCCCAAACATAAATTAAAAAAAAAATTGAAACTAAAGATTTCTTCTTCCAGAGCTTCTCTTTCCTTTTGTCAATGCACTAGATGTGTTTCAATACTATCAATATTTCAACTAAGATTTATACTTTATAATAATCTTTAAACTGTAATAATTAAGGCAAAATTTAAAGCCTCAAATATTGGCTGAATACGTATCATTTTGAAAAAAAATACTTAAGTACTTGGTACTTTACAAAAATTGAAACAATATTGCTCTTTCAATATTAATTTATCCTGAAAGTCATCACTAAAAGTTTAAGCAATAACCTTCATATGGTACTGTGCTAAAACACAACATTTTTTTCTTTTCTTTTTTAAGACAATGAGATCAAGGAATTAGAGATAAGAAGCTGGGGCTTCCCTGGTGGCTCAGTGGTTAAGAATCTGCCTGCCAATGCAGGGGACACAGGTTCGAGCCCTGGTCCAGGAAGATCCCACATGATGTGGAGCAACTAAGCCCGTGCACCACAACTACTGAGCCTGCGCTCTAGAGCCTGTGAGCCACAACTACTGAGCTCTCGTGCCACAACTACTGAAGCCCACGTGCCTAGAGCCCGTGCTCTGCGACAAGAGAAGCCACCGCAATGAGAAGCCTGTGCACCGCAATGAGGAGTAGGCCCCTCTCGCCACAACTAGAGAAAGCCCAAGCGCAGCAACGAAGACCCAACGCAGCCAGGAATAAATGAATAAATAAGTTTATTAAAAAAGAGAAATAGGGCTTCCCTGGTGGTGTAGTGGTTGAGAGTCCGCCTGCCGATGCAGGGGACGTGGGTTCGTGCCCCGGTCTGGGAGGATCCCACATGGCGCGGAGCGGCTGGGCCCGTGAGCCATGGCCGCTGAGCCGGCGCGTCCGGAGCCTGTGCTCCGCAAAGGGAGAGGCCACAACAGTGAGAGGCCCGCGTACCGCAAAAAAAAAAAAAAAAAAAAAAAAAAGAGAGAAATAAGAAGCTGTTGTGACTTCTGAGGAAATAAGGAAGGAGGTTCTGGGAATTCTAATAATGCTCTGGGGTCTATGCTGGAAAAAAATCTTTATAAATAAGCTTAAATTGCAATAAGGTCCTTTTGGCAACAGTATTATTTAAAACTTTGTATGATAAGAGTCCAGAGTTTTAAAAAGGCCACAATTGTTAAAGGAGAATGAATTTATCACAAAGCATTCCTATTCTACAAAACGGCGTGCAGCAATGCCTGACAGATGAAGACGCAGGAAGACGTAACCAAGCAATCCTTTCAAGCAGATGCCAAGAAAAAGAGAACAGACTTTAATGTTATATGCCTTTTAGAATGACTAAAAGAATCCTTCCCCATTACTCCATCCATCTACTGCTTACACTGGAGTGCCTACATCCAATGCCTTAGGTACCAGGGATATAACGGTGGGCAGAGGCAGGTACAGCCCTGCCCACATGCAACTTAGAGGCGACAGGGAGGTAGGCATTAGAAAAATGATCACACTAATGAATGTTACACTGTGAACTGAGATAACAGCTCTGAAAGGGAAGAACACAATTCTATGGAGGAACAATACACAGGAAGCTGAATAAACGCTACTGTTTAAAATTCCATGTGGCTTCTTTTAAACCTTTTGTCCTTCCAGCTAACACAATTCAGGATACAACTCTAAGTAGAAAAATACTGTAACTAAAACAACTTAGAATCCAAAACTTATTTCCAAGGAGATTTCTTCATTTAATTAGTTTTTAAACAACACTTTCACCCCTACCACTTCATAAATGCAGAATTTTTTTAATAGAATGTAATTCCCATCATGGAATACTTTTACTTACCTGACAAAAAGCAAGCACTTAATACTTCAGTATAAAATCAGTATCTTAAGTATTGAGTTCTTATTTTTTAACAGGGGCTTTTTGAGATATATGACTTTTTTTTCAAAGTGGCTAAATTTTCTTGGAAGAGGAAAGGCTAAACAGCATAAATCAACATCCTGTGTTTCGATGGTTATGCAAAACTAGCAAGCAACTGCAAATGCGTGGAGGTAAAAACCTTTCTGTTTTTCTCATGGGTATAATTTCAAAACATTCTGATGACAGCTATTGGCTGTAAACCCTATGTACAATGTTCAGCATAGTGCACAAAGCTTAATAATTAATAAACATCCTATGTCATTAATTTATAATAAATTGAAGCTGCTTCAGTTTTCAAATGCACTGCTTAAGATTCTACCCAATGGTAATTAGCTGATGGTGACGGCTCTAAAATTCCTTGATTTGCATGTGTCATATTATGCCTTCTGAAAAATCCAGTGAACTTGGGTGCACTCACCCAATGGACAGCACAGCCAATCTGCTGACACTGTGGTGAAGGAAAGTTCAGCATTTATTGTAGGGTGCCATGCAAGGAGAATGGGCAGCTTGTGCTCAAAAGACCCAAACTCCCCAATGGCTTCAGGGAAGGGTTTTTAAAGACAGTGTGAGGGAGAGGGTTGTGGGGTGACTAGTCAGCTCATGCACAATTCTCAAATTGCTTGATGGTGAGGTAACAGGGTGATACTTTGAAAAATTACTAGTTTTCTAGTTCCAACCAGTTTGGGGTCAATGTGCTGGTGGTCAGCATATAGTTAACTTCCTCCACTTGGTAGGGGTTTTAGTAACTGTTAAAACAAAACAAAACAAAACAAACATGAAACCAAAACCTCAAGGATATGGCTCAAGTTATTACCTATAACCCTTGAGGAGGAACTAAAGGTCCTTCATTTTGTTTTACGGCTAAACTAATATTATTTTGTCTTAACTGGATTGCTTTTCTTTGTTTCTTCATTTTTTTCACTTTTCTAATTAAATTTGCTCTTTGGAACTCAGGGAGGGAAGGCGTAGGAGGCTAAGGCTTTTCTACAAATAAGAGGTGGGGGACACAGGGGTGAGGGTATCTGTCCCCAGGAAGGCCCCCACAGGGTCCTGCTTGGTTTCAGTCCCATTGGCAATCAAATGCTAATTTGGATTTAGGGCTGAACAGCTCATGAAGATTTAACCATATCCAAATGATCTATTTGCAATAAAGGTATCTTCAATTACCCCTCATCCAAAAAGGTCTCCTTGTGATTATTTGAGATGTTAAATTCAGCTGGTAGAAGGGATACCTGGAGACAAGCATCTGCTTCAGTTTATGCTACCCCCTTACAAACACAGCACATAGTCATGAATATTGGAACCAGCCTCACCAATGGTTAGAACTATCCCTTTCTGGATCCTTGATCAGATATTCCTCATTTTTCATCTAGTGTGGACCCTGAAGAGGAATACTAGACATGTGCTTCCAAATGTAGCACTGAAAACCCTGAAAATATGTGGAGCAGAAAGGGGCAGTATTAGAGTTTCAGTATATTGGTATAACTCTAAGAAAGGAATTGAGTAATATGAATCTACTGCCATTAAAAGGTTTAAAACTATTGACTCCCCAATTCTACTTCTGAGACTCTATCTTAAGGAAATAATCTAAAATATTGGGAAAAGTCTTACATTTAAAGATGTCCATTAGAGAACCACGAAGGGCATCAGCATGCACCACTCCAAAAGATGCCACTTTGGCATGATTTTCAGCTGAAGGCAACTGAGAATCAACAGATGCAGAAAGAATTCTCTGCACACACACCCCTCCCATCCACCTAAAAGCAGGGCATAAATTTCCCTTGTGACCGTCTCCCCCCACCTCCTATATCAAAGAAAAAAAAGCAACTATCAGAGGGGAGCAACTCATCCCCAGAGACAGAGATGAGTTTGCATAAACAAACCTTACTACATTAACCCTTATCTTCCATTCACTCTACTTTCTAGCCACTTCCCCACAATTTATCATCTCTTGAAGCCCAAACCCCCTTTCCTTTGTTAAAATGGTATATCTTGAATCCAACTAAAATCCCTGAATGACACACTTGTCTTATTTAACCTGATTGTGACTGTTGGCTAGTGTTGATAGCACTGAATTATAAAACATCATACTTAAATGCTTATATACTAAAATTATTTTGATTATCAGAAGTAAAATACAAAATTCAAATATTCAAAGCAAGAATTCTTAATAAAATGTTATATAAAAATGTTAATCTTTGACTCGGGACTTTAAAACTTGTGTTACAGAAAAACATGAAAACTATGCACGGTTAATATTAAATCAAGTAAGTGGAAAGCTTAAATATTAACTTTTACCTTCTTGGTCCTTCATCATATGTTACTTGCTATTCAGGTAATGTTATTTTATTCTGTCTGTGATAAGATATTAAGAATACATTTATGTAACCACATTATGATCCAGAAATGGATTATGGCATGATCTTTTCAAAGAGGTCTTATAGAAAAGTACCTTTTAATGGAGAAAGATTCTCATGTATTAAAATTTTAACCTAAGTTTTAAAGTTGATCTATGGTTCAACTGAAATTTATTTATTCATGTCACCTGGAGGTTCTGATAAGAAAAATAAATTACACTGTCAACATCATAAACTGATGATTGCAATTCAGTACTAAAATGTCAGTTCAGAGGACATTTACTTCAATGTCTCAATGAAGTGCTCTGGGAAAGGATTGGTGGCTTTCAATATATCATTTACATCTTAGACTATGAGTAATGAATCTTGAAACGTAAACATCTCTAGGCTGTGTGACAATATGTGTTGCCACCTTGAGGCTCTTCTTGTTGATTCACTAGCAACACACATTTCGTAGAAAGAGAATTTTAAACTTCTGTCTTTGATATGTCTCTGCCCCTGCTCTTTCTTTATGAATATCTGTGTGTTCTGTTATGGACAAGAAGTTAAACTCTATTTAACCTAACGTACTTTGAGATCTCCGGAGGGTTAGGTGAGTAAATGGTATTTGAAAGCTTTAGTTGTATTGATACTTGCTTCAAAGACCACCTAATCGAAATAATCATCAGGCTCAGAAAAGTAAGAGCTCTGAAAAAAATCCGAGAATCACCTTCTCTGGGGAAATTTCTAGCAGATTTTTATACAGAGTAATAGTGGCTAATATATTTTAAAAGTTTGGTACCATATCATTTAAAAGGAAAATCATATACCCAATGATATTTATAAAGAATTGAAATAACCACAAACACAGCTGCCATTTACTGAATATCTATTATGTTCTAAACTGTACTAGATGCTTTAAGCATTTTGTCTCATTCAATCTATTCCTCACAGTAAGCCTGGATTTAGGTAATACTCTCCCCACTGTACAGAGATGAGGCTGTTAAATTTAAGAAATCTGTCTAATGTAAATGGCTAAATCGTGAATAAAATCCACATCAATCTGACTTTAAAAGCTAGTATCTTAGCCACTATGCTACAGTGTTTTCCAGATTTCTTTTTTTCAAATATGGCATTAAAAATTGTACCTTAGTCTTTTTTTTTTAAACTGTTTTAGTGGGGTTTCCCCCCCAATTAGTGATATTTTGACAAATAATAGAATTTATGTAAAGTCATAAAGTATTTAAATTCTCATTTAAGGAAAGAACTTGCACTGTGTTTAAATATGTATTCAAGTAACACTGTGTAATTTGCTTAATGGATTATAAATCACTTTTTTGTGTATAAACTCACTTGACCATCTTAACTTGATTATGGCAGGTGTCACTGCTGCCGTTTTATAGGGGAGGGGACTGAGGCTCCGAGAGGTCAAATGGGATTTTGACCGTGGTCATACAAACAGCCTTCGAGCTGAGTTTGAAAACCTGGTCTTTTGACTCTATAATAAAGTGCAGCAATTTGTCTTCTTGATAGAGGCATAGATTCAGTGTTACTTTGAGAATGGCTACTGTTTTGTGAAAGCCTTGTCTGACAAGCTTTTTGGCTTCTGAAAACTACACCTACGTAGAATTCCTGGTAAAGGAGCTTGGGTTTGCCCGGCAGCATGAACCTTCCTGAGTGTGTGGGAGGGACTAGTCCTCCCGGGCAGAGGGCTGACCTCGCCCAGGCTCAGGGGAGGACCGAGCTTATTTGGCCTGTGACTTGGCATTTTAGCACAGAATTATTTTCCTAGAGTCCTTAATTTACCTATTTTTCATGAAGGAAGTAAACTTTTTGGTTTTCTGTTCTTGACACATGGTTAACCATCTGTAACAGAAGACAATAACGTTTCTTGCTGACTTTCTTTCCTTCCAAAAGTTGGAACAAAGCACCAGTGCTGTGTCAACCACAGAATAAATCAGGACGTTCTAGTGTAGTGACAGTCCATTTTATACAAAACGGTATTTTTGTTTTCGTTATTTTGTGTGTTTTATAATGAGAGTAGGCGTGGCCTTCTCTACTTGGTTGCCCTATTGAAGACTGGGGATTGATCCATTAATTTGATAAATTGATTATAGACACCTACTGGTTGCCAGGCACTGTTACCGGTGCTTGGGATACAGTAGTGAACAAAAGAGCCCAAACTCCCTGGCCCCCTGGAGCAAACATTCTAGTGTGGGAGAGCACAATAAACATTATGGCATCAGCTGGTGCTAAGTACAAAGGGGAGAACAGGCCAATAACAACAGAAAGCAGTTTTTGTTGGGGTGGGAGTAGGGTGTCACTCTTACACTTTATTATAGTTATTCCAGAGCAGCCTGATGGTGGAAATAGGTTCTGCTCCCACAGCGGGATGGACCTTTGTTTAATGAGCCGGGGGTGCCCTGGGAAGTGTACAGAGCACAGTTCCCTTCATCTCCACTCCAAATGGAGTTTAAGGTTTTTACACTGAAATTTTAGGTTCTGGAAACATGAAGCTACGATGTTTTCTACTTTTCTAAGCTCTACTCAATATCAGATTAAAAGATGGAAATTGGAAAAGACCAAAATCCAGCATCTAAGAATAACTTAGTATTTTTAAACCACTTATCTAAGATTTTTTGACCGATTTTCTGGATTTAAAAAATTTCCCCCTCAATATAAATTTTATCTATTGGATATTTACCCAATTTTCTTACTAAGCAACCTGTATTTCATTTGATTCAAGCAAAAAAAAATTTTTTTAAATTTGGATGCATTGCGTGGCTTACGGGATTTTAGTTCCCTCACCAGGAATTGAATCCTCACCTCAGAAGTGAATGAGCGCGGGCCTAACCACTGGACTGCCAGGGAATTCTCTGATTCAAGCAATCTTATTTATCACATTTAAATAATTCATTATGAAACCCAATGCTTATTATGCATCAACTGTCTTATCCTAATATTTGAATACTATATGTAAATATGCTTTCTACCCAGAAAGATATGCCTATTTTGACTCATTAAGTGCAAAATGAATTTACTGATAAAAATGAGTTAACTGAACAAATACATATAATAGTATTATATGTATTTGGGAAACCAAGCATTAGGGGAGGCATTTTGTCTCTTCTTTAGTGTATATACAGCCCTGAAAACTAGAGATTTATTCCCATTTTACAATGATGATACTGACATACTTATAGAGTATAAATAACTTGTTTGAGGTCACAGAACTAGTGTCAGAGCTAAAAGGCAGACTTGGATCCAACTCCAAAGATATTCCTAATATGCCACTTACTCCATATTTTATCATCATAAAATACCAAAAGCAAACCACTTATTTATACCATAATCCATCTCCTTAATGGTTACTGAAACTACATATAACTCACATTTCTTTTCTAGATGTATTTATATTAAAAGTTTGCAAATATTATTTATGAAAATGAAGATAGATAATATTTTAAAAGGGCAAATAATTTAGTGAATAAAGTATTTTATTACTCTTAAAAATTAAACCTGATAAAGCATCTAGTATATAAAGAAAATTCTAGAGAAGAAAATACAGTGATAAAAATACCTCTCCAAAATGTAGGGCATCAGATTCCAATGACTATAGTTAGTTTTCTCTGTAAAGTGTTATATGTGAGTTAGTTATTTACATGCCACGCGAATAAAAGCATTCTGGTAAGGAAAGATATGAGAGGAAAATGCAGGCAATGCTTCTGATTTTAAAAAAAAATCTAAATAAAAACCAAAGAGGTAGGCAAGCGAGGTATGACCTTTTTTAAAATCAGCAAAAAACCCCTAGCACTCCTCAAATACACCCCTCGAAAACAGAAAAGCAATCATTTCTCAAAATCGTCATCATCTGATCCAGATACAAATATTAAGAGCAATAAGAAATCATCAATAAATTATGTGCTAAAATGTTCTTTGGACAGCGGTGCAATTGTGTGTATAGCCTGCTACTGCTACATCCAGCACTCACGGAGACCCCAGGAGTTGTTTCAGGGTTTGCACATTTTCATAGAAGCTATCACATGGCTGTAGGACAATGAAGTATAAATCCATCATCTATAGATCACAACAAAGATTGTTTCATTTAATTAAAATTCCACTTCTTTTTCTTAGAACATTAAAACCAAGTCCCTCCCCACCAAAACAAAAGGATTTATTAAAAGATTTCCTACTCTGTACTTTCACCCCGTTAAGTGTTACTTTGTCAAAACTGGTTTAAAGATTGCCTGATTCCTGCCTTGCCTTATTAAGAGTTTCAAAACACATTTTGAGCCCAAGAACTTACAGGCCAGCTTAGTGTCTTCCATCCTAAAATCCTTCTTTCTTGAATATGCTGCAGCATATTCTATCTTCCTGATTTGAGTTCCTCAGCCCGGCAAAGACCAAGCCATCAGTGAAGAGGCCGTTTAATCGTTCCAAGTATCATCTCTCCCACGGCTTGAGGTACACTCAGGAGGAAGGCAAGAGGGTGAGGAGACATACGACTCTACAGCCACTGTTTCTAAACAGTAACCTTGTTCACTGAACCAAGTAAAAACTGAGAAAGGCTTCTGTTCAAAAGAGCCAGTGAAGCTCAAACGGGTGTGGGCTGGGAGTAGCGGAGGCCTTTCCTGGTTAAGAAATGGTTGTTAAACACCAGTTCAATCTCAGGGATTCAAACTCAGCTGGAGCCCCAAACAGGATATGCATTAAACACATTAGAACAACTGTTTACCAAGATCATCTAAATGTTATTTACTGTTTTTCCAGATTCTTCGGCCTTTTGGTTTCCTGATGTATTAACAATGGCATTTAAAACCCTGAAGATTATGGCTCATTTTGTTCCCATACCAAATGCATCTGAAAGAGGCCATCATTTAGAATCAGTCAAGCAGAGAGACCTCTGTTCTTTTACTCCCTTCACTGAGAACATGCATGGAGCCGTTGAGAAACCACATGAAATGAAGTTTCACTGCCCTTCAGAGGGTCCAAAAGATTGACTCGCTTTAGAAAGTTTTGAAAAATTCTGAAGGTCTCCAGAGAGAAGAGGAAGAATAAATATAAACACTAAACTTTTAGAGATTATTTCTGGATGAATTAAATATAGATCCTCAGAATTTTTTTCTTTTAGCCAGTGATGAATTGCATTATAAATTTCAAATTCAACATTTCTATCACAATTTTACCTTAGGCTTGTTTTTAAAAGGACTTTTTGTCTAGGAGCATAGAGGGGAAACTGAGGAAAAAGGATCCAGTCCTCACTGTGCCTTTAGAGAATTTTAAAATGTGACATGGGAGCCAGAATACTTTGCTTAAAACCGATGAATTGGGCTTCCCTGGTGGCGCAGTGGTTGAGAGTCCGCCTGCCGATGCAGGGGACACGGGTTCGTGTCCCAGTCTGGGAAGATCCCACATGCCGCGGAGCGGCTGGGCCCATGAGCCATGGCCGCTGAGGCTGTGCGTCCGGAGCCTGTGCTCCACAACGGGAGAGGCCACAACAGTGAGAGGCCCATGTACAGAAAACAAACAAACAACAAAACCGATGAATTTAATGAGTTTGGATGATCAGTGGGCCCAATATGGAAAAGGAAATACACTGTTGAGAAGAAAATAAGTCATTTCAAGCCTCTCTGAGTAGTAGGAGTTGACCCAGTAAAGAGACTGGATGCATGGGATTTCTAAGATGTAAGAATTCAAGCACCAACACATATATATATGGAATCTTAAAAATAAAAAAAAAAAAGGTCACGAAGAACCTAGGGGCAAGACGGGAATAAAGACGCAGACCTACTAGGGAATGGACCTGAGGATACGGGGAGGGGGAAGGGTAAGCTGGGACGAAGGGAGAGAGTGGCATGGACATATAGCTAGCTAGTGGGAAGCAGCGGCATAGCACAGGGAGATCAGCTCAGTGCTCTGTGATCCCCTAGAGGGGTGGGATAGGGAGGGAGGGAGGGAGACGCAAGAGGGAAGATATATGGGGATACATGTATACATACAGCTGATTCACTTTGTTATAAAGCAAAAACACACCATTGTAAAGCAATTATACTCCAATAAAGATGTTAAAAAAAAAAAAGAATTCAAGTACCCCCTAGACTTGGCAATTAACCGTTTTTAATGCCCTTGGAACTAAAAACTGTTTAGTAGGAGACAGTGGAATGCCAGCTGCAGCCAGCACCATCCCAGCACCTCCAGAGGCCCAGAATCACAGCTGCCTAAGTACCATCATTCCCACCCATCAGTTGCTTACATTTTCAAAAGCAGCCTGTATAAATACAGACAGTATCTCTAGTGCAGGGGTTCTCGTCCTTGGTTCTATTGACCTTGAGACGGGATAATTCTTTGTTGTGGATGGCAGGGGAGGGGATGGGGCTTTCCCGTGCATTGTAGGAAGTTCAGCAGCATCCCTAGCCTCCACCTGCTGTCTCTAATAGCACTGCCTACACATACTCCCCTCCCTACAGTTGAGACCATTAAAAAAGTGTCTTCGGACACCGCCAAAGACAATTGGGGTGGGGGTGGGGCAAAACTACTTCTGGGTTAAAAAAAAATTTCAGCTCTAGTGGCTCCAAATCCTTCTCCTCTTGCTTGCCCTTCAAGCAGGGCTAGTGTGGCAGGGAGGCTGGATAGCAGGGCCTCATCCCGAGGTGGGGGAAACAGACTTAAAGTGCTTCCAATCACTCTGTCGTTCTGTTTTGTTGTTTGTTTTTGTTTTGTTGTTGTTTTTCCTCACCAGAGACCTTACCGCTGCAAAGAGGTACACAGAACGGCCTCTGTAGGAAAGGGAGGTCAAGGTTCACAATGCTGGGACTGGAGGTCATAAACATGCCTACATATGTCTCTGTGCTCACGTTTGGTACAATGGCTGGGATATGATTAGTAGTCAAGTATTGCCTAAATGTCTGAAGAAGTAGAAGAATTCTCCAGTTCTGCCCAATTAAAGCAATGAAATGCATGACACAGGATAAGTGCTAGCCAAAGACATATGTTGGCTATTAATTTCAGGAATTTTTGAGGCATGTTATTAAAATATCAACCTATTCCCACAATTCCACACCTGTATATTCAGTAGGGCTCCTTAAGTGTTAGAACCGATACTCTGAATTATCTCACAGCTCATTTAAACAGAACAAAGATAGGAACCATGAATTTATCAAACAAAAAATAACTTCTATTAGCAAATTAAAAAAAAAAATCCTTTCATTCCCTCCCTCGGAATCTTTATATTCTTACTTCAGACTCAAATGTAACTAGCTCAGTTATCTATCTTGCAGCTCACTGAAGATTAGAAGCACCCAGTTTTGAGGGGACAGGGGGGTGTTCTGAGAATCTCCTAACTGTTCTGTGGCCGTCCAAATCCTGACCTCCAACACCCAGTCATCAACACAGCTACGATGTTTCTAGAATACAAATCTGATCATGTAACTTCTTTGAATACCTACGTTTTCTGGCTCTTCATGGTCTCACAGTTGCTTCTCTCACCACACCTCCGTAGTACGTACCTGCTGCCTATCTGCTTCTCGTTCTCCTCTCTGGCCTTACAGAGGATAGCATTCAGCTGTGCTCCGCTGCATTCAGCTCTCCTCTCCCCATCAGTCGTGTATATGCTGCCACTACTCCTTGAAGATTAATTACTCTCCTCCCTTCATCTGGCTAACTCCCACAAGACCTCTCTCTCTACCTGCCACCCACTCCTTAGGAGGTCTCCACGCTGCCTCTCCTGCTGTGGACCCCTCCACACTGTGATCAGATGGGTGCATATCTGAGGGCTATAGATACGAAAGAGAAGGGCTAGTGGGAAAAAAAAAATCTGCCTTCTCAAGTACAGACTGCTATAGGAAATAATAAAAATAATAGCTTAAACTTGTTGACTGCCTGTTATGTCAGACATTACTCTAATGACCTGTCCACGTAGGAATTGGTCTGACCTCACAAACCACCCTATTATGCTAATTTTACCGATGAGGAAACTCAGATATACAGAGTAGAGTAACCTGGGGAAGCTAGTAAGTGGCAGACTCTCAATCCCCACACTATGGTCTCCTGCAGCATCTGCCCTCCAACTAGGTGACTTCTCACTTCTGAGCACCCAGGAAGCATCAGGCCAGTGTCGCCTGCTGATGGGAAACGACTGGTACCACAAGGAGAGAAGACAGGCGGGGAGAGACGGGAGATGACACGGGGGAGACAGTGCCCCACTCACCCCTTAGGAACAACAGTGTGTAACTGAACGGTGGTGCATTCATCCAGAAAAACAGCTGAATGCTAACAAGAGAGGAAAGAGAATAGAGGGTTTTGTTATGTGACTAGTGGCTCAAGGAGATTTCTATGTCCCAGTGCATGGAGCGGTGAGTACCATCAATGATGTGTCATCTGAAACTGTAGCTGCACAGTAAGGATCTTAGAAAGAGGCACATTTCTAACTATATGCATCACTGTTGTTACTTTCTCAAGATTAAGGCCTCTGCTTATCAGTCCAATTTTTGGTTTCATTTTCAATATCCAGCAAGACTTTCAATGCAGAATTCTGGCAGGTGGATGAAGGCTGAACTGATGGGTTTTCATTCAGACTTTCGGGAATGGAAACACAGTAAGCTTACTATGAAAACGTAGTAAGTTTAAAAAATACATACAGGGCTTCCCTGGTGGCGCCGTGGTTGAGAGTCCGCCTGCCGATGCAGGGGACACGGGTTCGTGCCCCGGTCCGGGAAGATCCCACGTGCCGCGGAGCGGCTGGGCCCGTGAGCCATGGCCGCTGAGCCTGCGCGTCCGGAGCCTGTGCTCCGCAACGGGAGAGGCCACAACAGTGAGAGGCCCGCGTACCGCAAAAAAACCAAAACCAAAAACATAAATCCTGAGAAATTAAGGGGAAATGAATTTGTTTATTAAACCTAAATTATATCATCCTTAACAAATATGAAATATAAATATTTTTTAATGGGAGCTGGTGAATTATAAACTTGACAGAGCAGTTGTAGAACTGAGGAGTCCACCTTCTCCCCTTTTGTGTGCTCATTCATTACCCGCTCACTGACTGTCTGCTTTGCTCACAGGCCTCCTGAAACTGCTCTGTGGCTGAGATGATGATTCATCAGCTCTTTACTCCATTCTGAGTCCCACTATGAACGTGAAAACTGCAGAGGCCCTCATCTTGACAGGGCAGCTCTTAAACGTTAGCATTTTCTCTTATCAAATCTGCTCATTTGCCACTCTGTTTCTTCCTTGTTCTTGTTTTCTTTCTTATTTTTCTCTTTTAACTTTTGGCTACTAATAGAGAAACCAGTTCTTATAAAAACAAGACCTTTCAAGCTGCAGCAAGAGTTCTATGAGATGATGAGATAGCTGGTAATGTTTCCACTTTTTTTTTTTTAACAACATTTTATTCCACAGAGAATTGTGTGATCAGCTTTGTTTTGCACTCCTTACGGGGGGAGGTGTGTGTATATCTGTGTGCATGTAAAAATGAACATATAAATATATGCATGAAGATCTAGTTCTACCAAATAACTGAAAGAACATGGATAGGCTAAGCCCTTGGACTAAAAAGATATTGCTCTTATAGTGTATTCTCATTATTTGTAAGAATTTAAAATGTTACCTGCAGACTTTAATTTTTACAGAAAAAGAATCACAAATACTGGATTTTATTACCACAGTTATCAAAATGGTGCAGTTTAAACTCTTGGTATTTTGTAGAATTTAGTGTTTAATATAAAATACTGGGACCACAGCTATTGCTATGTTAAGGGGCAAATGCTGAGAAATAGATTTCATTTATGTTTCATATTTAGTTATTGAAAAGTAAAAGCAGATTCATTTAATAAAGGAACTTATGCTTTTTGCTGAAATTTTTAAAAGCTATAAATCACAAAGATTTGTTATACATAATTCATTAAAAGATTCAGTTCATCAGCTTATTATCTTCTGCAAATTGGTTTTGATCACGGCAGGTGTTAACATGAAAACATCTGAACTGCTTCTAACCCCAATGTCAATCTAGGAATAGTGCAGCCTACCGTTTTGTCCAGGACCCCTCTTTATTTTAGTTCTTGGTTTTTGCTTTTCCTCTGGGTTCAAAAAGTAGTAGGTGTAGTTTTAGGAGAATATTTGTTAATTTCAACCTTTATAAAGCAACTAGCACTCTGTTCTCCTTTCCTTCCCAATAGGTATCTTAGCCCATTCTCTTCTGCCTTTAGATTGTCCCCAGAGGCCACAATCTTTAAGATGCTGGAAAAGGAAGATTCTGCTTTTCAGCAGAAGATCAGGAGATTCAGCCCCTCATTTTATAGTACCTTGGACAGTGACAAAAGCTACAAGGGCCGGTAATTTATGAAAACGCACTCAATTCAGTTAAAAATGTACTCCACACATGAATGTTTTCTTTAGGGGAGTAAGTTATAACATGCTTGTCTGTTTCTCAAAATCCACATTTATATTACCCTGGAATCTTCCATGACCTCAAACTGCAGAAACAATTTTCCTTCATGTCAACACTTCACAGAAATGGCCAAAACTATACTTACCAAATGAAAAAGAGATATTTTTATTTACATTGAAATCTTTTCCCGTCTAAATCTTTTCCCTTCGCTGTAATCAAACCTGCTCAATACTCTTCCTACCCCACTGTAGGCATGTCACCAGCTATAACCAGTTTTCCTGTGGCACTTGTGAGGCACACTAGTTTAGGAATAATTATAATGAAGTTATTAAAAATTGCTATGCTTGAAGCAACAGTTCTCTCTAAACATTTCAGCAAAATCAAGTTGTCAAGTCTGGATTATTGGGGCTGAAACTGCTAAAAAGGGTCAATTGCTTTTTTTCAGTGGAAAAAAATCTCTGCCAAAATTTTCTAAGCATTTTTTATTACCTCTCAAAGGTTTAAATGCCCACTTCCATGTGGGAAATCTGTAAACAAATATCATCTGAACTTTCCATCTTTTGCTGTTGATTCCTGCAAGTTAATTACAATGTATTTCAGAGGGGATTTCACTGACAGGGAGGATTAATGGGGTAGCCTGACAGCTGGAGTCCTGAGTTAGATGAGAAATTAAAATAAGGAACTTGACCTAGTTTCAAAAGGGACGTTTGTTATTTTCCTCAACCCAAACCAGTGTAATCTTTCAAATGCCTAAGGTTTTACTGCAGGGAACTAAAATATATATCCATATATGTAAGGAACTCTTGTAAAACACTTACAACTTTGACTTTAAAAAACACAATTTGATATTTCCTTTTCCTTTTCTTGTAGAGTTGGCCTTCCCTATCTGCAGGTTCTATATCTGCGGACTCAACCAACCACACATAGAAAATATTCCAAAAAAAAAAAAAAGTCCAGAAAGTTCCAAAAAGCAAAACTTGAATTTACCACACATTGCGCATTGTATTTACAACTATTCACTTAGCATTTACATTGTATTAGGCATTAGAAGTAATCAAAGATGATTTAAAGTATGCAGAGAATGTGCTAGGTTATGCAAATATTACGCCATTTTATATAAGAAAACTGTGTGTCCGTGGATTTTGGTATCCCTGAAGGGGGTGGGGGGTGGTGTCCTGGAACCAAGCCCCTGCAGATACTGAAGGACGACTGTATATTCCAGGCTATGAGCACTCACTCTTCTCTCCCAGCTACTACCCCCATACATTACACGGTCCTCAGGAGTAATGAATGCCATAATGAAGTTTGGGAATGGAGGGAAGTAAAAACGTCAAGTGTGATATATCCAAAGTACAAATTCTTATCTTAAAACCTAATTTACATGCATGACCAGACTATAAGAGATTTATGGCACTGTGGCAAATCACTAGGAAACAAAAGCATTCAAGTTTTGTAGGGTTTTTTCCCATTAAAGAGAACAGAGTTTAGCAGCCTACTTGACATACTGGGCAGACAGCCTAGGCTCAAACCAGCATCACAACTTTGTTTCCACCTTCAGGCTCCAAGCTGGTCTTACCACTGTCAGTCTCTCACCTTTAGTTCCTGTGATCTGTCTGATTAGTCACCTTAAAAACCAGCTCCAGGAGCTCGCCATTCCCCTGCTCAAACACCTATCATGTCTCCCAGTTACCTGCCAAAGTAAAGCACTGCAATGTGTTTCCACCGACTTTGAGAATTTTTTCCCCACCACTCTCCCAAATATCCCATGTTTTTACAGAATGGATGCATTTGCTATTCCTTTAACATGCCTCTCGATTTTCTTTCCTTTCCCTTTCCTTTTTTCTTTCCTTCCCACTCTTCTTCCCATGTGGAATGACTCTTCAGTCATCTCTGTCAAATCCTCCAAATACTTCAACAAGCAAGGCAAACGCCCTCACCACCCTCCATGAAGTCTATCTTTTTTTTTGCGGTACGTGCGTCTCTCCCTGTTGTGGCCTCTCCCGTCGCAGAGCACAGGCTCCGGACCCGCAGGCTCAGCGGCCACAGCTCAGGGGCCCAGCCACTCCGCGGCATGTGGGATCTTCCCGGACTGGGGCACGAACTCGCGTCCCCTGCATCGGCAGGCTGACTCCCAACCACTGCGCCACCAGGGAAGCCCCATGAAATCTATCTTGATTCTCCCAAACAAAAGTGCTCGCCCCCTTCCTAAGCCACAAACACATCAATTATACTTCTCTAACAGCATTACCACTGGAGCAGAGTCATCAGACTCTATCCATCTACCCCCTGAAAGGCTTCCTGGGTAGACTTGAAGCTCAAGAAACACACTAAATTGCAATGACCTAGCTTCTAGTATATGGGTCAATTTTCAGTGCTACTGGGGTGTATATTTCAAAAGATTATAAATTAAATGATAAACGTTAAGTGTAGAAAATAGAAAAAATAAATACGTACAAAATATTTAAGATAAGCTGCAATATCAAAATTCAGACATTACCACTGTTAACTTTTTAGTTATATGTTCTTGCAGATTTTTTATTTTATTTTACATATATGTAAAAAACCAAAAAATGAGCTTTTCATGTAACTCTGTCTTGTAATCTATTTTATACTCTGGACATCTTTCCAGGTCGACTATGTTTTCTCAATGTTAAAAACAAGGCTGCCTATAGAGTTTCACAAAGCTTAACAATGTCTGAAGAATAAATTCTAGAATAGAATTGCTGAATCTTTGGTTAGGGACATTTTTAAATGTTTTTGAATTTTTAAGTGATATATTTCACCAAAGACAGCCTTTTCCACTGTATCCTCAGATAGTAGCAAATACATTCACTCGTTCATTTGTTATTTGACAAGTACCTGTGTGAGAATTACTACCTAATTGCACTGTATATTCTTGTTAAAAACAAAAATAAATTTTGGTATAGTATTTATAAAAGGTTGTAAGCATAAGCGATATAATTGAACCTACAAGGGGATTAGAATTTTTGGAGAAAGTACTAATAACATTTTAATATAAATACTGCCAGTATATTTTAGATATAACAAAAGCATTTCTGTTGAAAATAGTAAGTGCTCAAATTATAGCTATTACTGTAAGTTACTATTAACTACTGAAAGCAGGTCAACTCTGATTTGTTGCTGGTCTTTAAATATTCTTTTAAATATAATAATAAATACACTGCTATAGAGCGTCATGTTGCAGCTCCTGGGATTTAAATAATCTGCTACAAAATTAATGAGCCAGAGGTTTTGGTATAAAAAATTATAATTACTATAAAAGGTATATGATAAAGCTGGTTTAGTTAATTTAATCTGGTACACACTATCAAAAGATCCTACTTTGCTTCTGTCACTAGCACCTATGTGAGATGAAGTCATTACTCTCTAGAGCTGCACTGTCCAATATAGTAGCCATCAGCCACGTGCAATTACTTAAATTAAAATTAAATCCAGTTCCTCAGTCACATTAGCTACAGGTTAAGTGCTCACTAGCCTCATGTGACCAGGAGCTGGCATATTAGATAGTGCAGATCTATAACAGTTCTACCATTGTAGATGCTCCAGGTTACCTCACTGTAAAATGAGGACACTGAAAGACATCATCTCTAAAGTAACTTCTAGATCTAAATTCTAATGATTTTGTGGCTTAAGGTACTTTTCTGTTTCCCTGAAAACTTCATGAAAATATTATATCTATAAAATCTTAAATTCATAGAATCACAGAATTTTAAAAATAGAAGTTTCTTTAGAAATCACCCTTTCATTTATTTCCTAATTTTTTTTTTTTTTTTTTCTGTACGCGGGCCTCTCACTGTCGTGGGCTCTCCCGTTGCGGAGCACAGGCTCCGGACGCGCAGGCTCAGCGGCCATGGCTCACGGGCCCAGCCGTTCCGCGGCACGTGGGATCTTCCCGGACCAGGGCACGAACCCTATTTCCTAATTTTTAACATGGAAAAAGCTGAAGTAGAGGACATAAAAGATTTGCCCAAGTTTTTAAGACTAGTGAACGGAGGAACAGAACCAGAATCTACAATTCCTGATCTACTACTACTAACCCAGTGTTATTTCCATGGTGCAGGAGAGAAAAGGAAGCAGTTACATGAAAAACAAAGGCCACTTAAATAAATAAATAAGTAAAAAACAAACAAGAAACAAAGGCCACCGAGTGTGTGCATACGTTTCTTAGGCGCGCGCGCGCGTGTGTGTGTGTGTGTGTACCTATTTCACAGAGCTCACCCTCCTGGCAGCCTAGTGGCAAAGATACTCCTGTAGCCATGTGCACAGCTAGCACCCAGATCTTGGATTATGAAGTATTACTTTCCACTCTAAGGAACCAGGGCTCCTGAAGAAATGGCTGATTCCAAGGCTGAGTCAAGGAAAGTACAAGATGAGTCCGTAACACCTTGTGCCAGAAAGTAAGGATATGCTCAAAAAATAATGGAGATGCATCCAAAGGACGCAGGAGCCAGCCTCAAAGGGATCCCGCTGTCCAAATCTGGGACAGTTAGAGCATCAAAATATTTACAGAAAAGCATTATAATCTACAGAGTAAAATAAATATCCCTGAGACCACACTAATATAAACAAGAGAAAGGAAAAGTTCTCCCTTACAGTAGAAAGCTAACTTATAGATGTAGAGGGAATGATGAATTAGAAAATCACTCTTTGGCAACCAACCTAAGACTGATTGATTCAGGCAAGAATCATTGATGCTAAAACTAATAGGTGAATCTATGAGGAAGAACAGAATATTTACATAGCTTCAAAGTATCTCCCCACAAGACATTTATTAATTACAAAACAAGATGAGTAACTTGATAGTGGAGAAACCTGGCAGACAGCACCTTAACAGAGTGATGGAGGATATCACCAGGAATGGGACCAAACAACATGTGACTCCTGATATGATACACTGAAGACAAAATATCACTCCTGTGGCATTCTTGCTGGGAGTATACAACCTAAATCCAATCATGAGGAAACATCGGGCAAACCCAATTTAAGAACATCCTGCAAAAATAACTGGCCTAAATGCTTAAAAAATGTCAGTATCATGAACTATAAAGAAAGGCTCAGAGAAGTGTTAAAGAGTAGACACATGGTAACTAAACACAATGCCCAATCTTGAATTTTCTTTTGCTATAAAGGACATCACTGGAATAAATGGTGAAATCTGAATAAGGTCTGTAGTTTAGATAACATTATCACTGATAGTGTTAATTTTGATACATGTAATATGGTTATATAAAAGACAGTGCTTGTTTTTAAGAAGGGGAGAGAAAGAATTAAAAATAAATCTTCCAAAATGTTAACATTTGGGGAATCAGGGTTAAGGGCACATGGAAATTCTTAGTTGCAACTATTATTGCAACTTTCCAGCTTTTCTATAGATCTGACGCTATGTGAGAAAAAAGAATTTTTTTTAAAACCATGGCCACTGAATCCCTATTTGTTATTGATATTTAAAGAAGATTAATCTAACTTTTGACTCCTTTACTCATAGGATCATTAATTAAAATTGGGAAAAACTGAATGTAAAACACACAAAGTTTTCTAAAAATATTCTACAACATTTTCTCCAAATTAAAGTGTGAGATGTAAAGGAAAAGCAAGCATCTTACCCATTTTCTTCTCCATTCAAATTACAACTGTCTTGCTATAAAATGCAGAGGAAATACAAAAATGTATTCCTTTACATAGTGGCCCACCTTCAGGTATTTTTTAACTTTTTTTTTTTCAGAAGAAAACAATCAATCTGATTTGACCAGATGGAATAAAACTGTCATATGCGTAATGTTAAACTGGCCAAAAATAAATACGAAAATTGAGCAAAGAGCAATTTAAGGGTGAAACTGGATGGCTTCGTGTGGCAGAAGGAAATGGAATCTGGCATCCAGAGCATCAGGAGATGAGCTGGGGGAATTTCAGGGAGCAATTTCCCCAAACCATGCGTCAATTGACTTGTATTCTTAGCTCAAGCTAAGCCTTGAAAGATCCAGCTCTACGAAATCAGCATTCACCTCCCAGGACCAAGACAGACTTCCAGTTCAGCAGCTCAAACCAAATTAAAAGCTGTTGTTAAACACAAGCCAAACAGAAATGTTTTTCACACTTTTTTTCCCTAAAGTAAGATAAAAGCTAACTAAATAGTCTCTTAAGAAGTAAAATATCGTGATTTTGAATTAGGGAGTAAAAGCTACTTTAGTTGGATCCTAGCATAATTTACCATGTTAACATTACCAGAGCCTTTTGTAACTGCAGGAAAGAATATCACTTTTCTCTCCCCATTTCCTTCTCTTCCCCAAAATGGTCGTTTTGTATATTTGCCAGCTAAATTATCAAATCTTAGACTGAATTCCTCTGCTTTCTTTACCAATAACTTGCACATGGAAACATTTGGGCTGAGGAGGCATTTTCTTAGTCTATTAGGTTATGTTTTACGTACATGTATGCTTGAAGAGGGATATTTATATACTTATAAATACTGGGAAATAAAGAAGTTTAACTATGTTAAACGATTCTTTAATTGCTAATCATAATGATGATTCTTTAATTGTTAACAATTCTTTAATTGTTAAACATAATGTATGTTTTACGTACATGTATGCTTTAAGAGGGATATTTATATACTTATAAATACTGGGAAATAAAGAAGTTTAACTATGTTAAACAATTCTTTAATTGCTAATCATAATGATGATATTCTTAATCACTTATTCAAAAGCTTACACTGCAGCTAAAGAGTGTGTCCTGAGTGATGCTTCTCAAACTGGAGTTCTGATAGTAAAAGCATTTGGAAAATGGAATGAATTATGTCTCTTATTTTGCAGAATTACAACACATATCATTATATCAAATGTTTTGAGGAATCCCTTAGTAAGTAAGCAATTTAATAAGGGTCTCCCAAATTTACCTGACTAAAGACTTTTTTGGTGCAATATTTGTTAATCTGGGGTAGGTCTGGGTTATACTCTACAAATGTCATTACAGCGTTTAAAATATATATTAAAGGATTCTCTTCAAAAGACACACAAATAATATTGTTTCAACATGATATTTCTCTTAAAATGAAAACTATGTAGCAGTAAATTCTCTTTGTAGGTCAAACATACTGGGATAAGCGTATTGATGGGGAATTTAGGGGAAATCAAATTTAGAGGTCACCTGATTGTCTTAATAGAACATAACTAAACTTGATGATTTACTGATCAATCCTACTGAAGTTTTTTATTATTATTCTTTACAATACGAATCCATGATGCAGTTTTACAGAGGGCAAGAATAGACGTTAAACTCCATCAGCAGGGTCCACAAGTCTGTTGTGGATGAACATTTTCTCCTCTTCCTAGAACCTTGTAAAACATCAAGTACATCTAATGGACCAATTAAAGTGATAAACCATCACAGCATGCTCACTGCTATATCCAAACAAGCCGTTCTAAGAACAAGCACAGCTGACTGCAAATGAAAATTCTCTCTAAATCCTGGATGTAGGAAAAACTGGGGCAGCTATCAGCTCAGTTCTCTAAAAGTCAATGAGAAAATCACCAAAAGTATGCAGAATTCCAGACGATATCTATCTGGGGGCAGGGGGCGGGGAATCTGTAGGGAGAAGGAAGGAAAGGGAAAAAATTAGATCTGAATCCTTCATAAAGTATTTTATTATGAAGCAGGCAAAATCATGACCAACACCAGAATAGAAGCTCTCTCCTTGGAAGAACAAGAACAGGACAGAGGCCACCATACTAAGATCCAGCAGCTGCCCCGGAAACAGAAGCGCTGCTGGTATGATAGCTGAGGTCTCCTTCACAGGCCTTTAAGTCTCCAAATGATATGAATGTACCTACTTTGCTTTCAAATTAAATCTTCTGTAATAATTTCACTAATAGCAACCATATGGGAAGCATCTGTAGCTCTCCTCCATTCTAATTTTCATAGGCAGAAGAAACACCGACAAAAATAGTCCCACAGCCTGTCACGGAGCCACCGCAGGCTGACCTAGTTAGATGCAGCAGGCTGAGTGCATCTGAGCTGCCTTAATCCTGCCCCAGCTTTGAGGCTGCGCTGTGCCCCAGAGCTCAGGCCTTAGAGTTCACCAGGTCTTCACCGTTCATGAGTTTATAGTTGAGAGGTCATACTTTCGTCTCTGAAACCGTTTTAGCGTGGATCTGCCTGAATCACCAACAGCCATGACCAAATCAACCCTTTGAAATAGGGAGATTTCTGAAATCACCGTTCGCAAAGATCGTAACAAAGATTGAAACAAAAATCCATAACGATATTAAATTGCAAATGCTAAAATGGGAAAATATCTGTAGCATATGTGGCCAGAAAAAAGGTAGGTACCCTTTATTTATTAAAAAGAAAAAAAAACACTCCATTAGAAAATGTCACAAGAAATAAACATATAATTCACAAAAGGAAAATGCTAACAAGCATATAAGAACTGTTTAACATCAGTTATTAAATAAAGGCAAATTAAAATAACACATCATTTCTTTGCCTATAAAATTGACAGAAATTTCAAATAAGAGGATATCTATTATAACTGTTTGAGAAGAATGTTTCAAAAATGTTTCTGACACTAAATGGAAAGAAAACAGTTTGTAAAACCACATACGCAATGATATGACAAGTCTGTAAACACACACAAACACTAGAGTTTCTAAAGACTACACACACACACACACACACACACACGCACACACACCCCAAATGTTAACATAGCTATATGTAGATGGTAGGACTACAGGTGATTTTAAAATAAGTTTAATCCTTTTCTGCATTTTCTAAGTGTCTCACAATATTTATTACTTTTACTATCAGAAAAATGTATGTTACATTTAAAATATTTAGGCAGTAACTAGTAGGAGTTGCCTGGAGACTATTTCTGTTCATGATTTTTCTGTGCTCCAGTCATGAGTGATGGCAGAAAAGATGTTTGGATTTGGATCGCTAATACGGGTGCTCACTTCATATGCTAACGTGGAGAGCTGAAAGGCTTGTTGCGATGTGTATTTATTCTGGGAAAAAGGCCTCCCCCCAAAACCAATCAAGAGACAAGGCTTGTGGGAAAAGGGCAACTTACACTTACTTACTTTCACATTATGTTCATATTTAAATAATGATAGCATTTCAAAAAAGGCAAATTTCTGCAAGTGATTTCATTTTCAACATCCCTTTTTAAAGTTTTAAGTAGCTTCTAGATAATATTCCTGTACAAGCTCTTCTACTTTGGAGAAAAACCATATGCTGAGTAATAATTTCTCTCACGTTTTTATTCACTTTTTAAAATTCAAAAGATGGTCTTTTTAGAAAGATTCATCTTTGGTATCATCAAATCTGGCAAAAGCAAACAATATAATTTTACATTTATTTTACCTACAGGATATAGTCCCCCAAAATGATTATCATTAACATAAAATCCTACTTTGTTCTTTATAGAGAATATAATAGTGTCCAGTCAAGCAACAAGTATTTATCGGTTCTTGCTATGCGTCATGTTAGGCACTTAAGTTCATACGTGCTTTGACAAAAATAATATATTGCATGTGGAAACACATGCAATATAAATTACGGATTTTAAAATTTTAGACGTGACCTATTTCAATCCCCACACAGCCCGTGCTTACATTCACCACCCCTCTATTTTTACAACTTTTTTTCAGATTTCTGATTTTAATAGGAACAGACTCTAATAGGTGCTAATCTCCCTGAACAACATCAAAAGTGATTACAAATTAAGGCCATTTCTCTCCCTTCCAAGGGTAAACTGGTTGTATTTTTTTCATGAAATTTCAGAATTCATCCCCCAACCCATGGCAGGCTGGATGTGGAAATCAAAGCATGTCATACTGAAGGTAAAGAATTGCATACATTGATTTATATCCTGAAAAGCAACTCACAAATCTTCAAGTAGAAAAAGGCATGTTGGGCTTCCCTGGTGGCGCAGTGGTTGAGAGTCCGCCTGCCAATGCAAGGGACACGGGTTCGTGCCCCGGTCCGGGAAGATCCCACATGCCGCGGAGCAGCTGGGCCCGTGAGCCATGGCCTCTGAGCCTGCGCGTCCAGAGCCTGTGCTCTGCAACAGGAGAGGCCACAGCAGTGAGAGGCCCACATACCGCACAAAAAAAAAAGATTATGAGGGAAAGAATAAGCAATGGGTAGAGGTGTGGGCATAGGGAAGGGAGAATCATCTGGCAAGGCAAGAAAATTAAAAATACTGAAATAGAAAACCATGTAGAATGTAAAGGACTGTAAAGAAAGCTATGGATATCAAGAGAAAAGCTGATCTGTGTAAAGCAAATTGTGATATTTAGTAAACCTGAAATCTCAGGAGTCACATTTATTTGAGAATAACATGTGACCTAAAATGAAATACATGCTACCCTCAACTAAAATGGTGCATCCTTAACCAAAAGCCAGGTAAAGTGTAGTTCCCCTTTCAAATGCAATTTTCTAATCTGACGATTTTAAATCTATTTTCCATATTACAGTTGTGAAAACCCAGTCAGAGTTGCCAAGGCAACAACACTGCCCTTTATGAGAACAGCAAGCTCATAACACAAAACTTGTAGAAGCATCCATTATGGCACAGAGATTCACAAGACTCCTCTGAACTGGAGACAGCCAACAATGACATACGATTCCACTTCCATATATAATCGTTCTCATAAGCTGGCACAAGACAGACTTTGGCTAGTAAAAAGTAAAAAATCCTTCTCTATCTAAATGCAAAGTTACAAACAGCAAAGTACTCTAGCCATTGAGTCTTCAACAATCACATGCTGTAATTATTACTATAGTTATTCAGTTCTGCTTTCAAAATAGAAATGGCACAAGGAACCCAAAGAGCCAAGAACAGAACACAACTATGAACGTTCAAGAACATACCACTTAAATGCCATCAGGAAGATTTTCTTTAGCAGCTAGATAAAATTCTAATAATGTAATTTAGCTGTGTAAAATAAAAGATCCAAGGAAAAGCTAGTTGATTATTCTTATAACTTTTGTTTTAATAATTCAAATATGATAAATGATGTCACTAAGATACGGCAGGACCTCAATTAATTAAACTTTACCTTTGTATACTGCAAAAGGCAAACATGGCTAGTTCTAAGAAAAATGGAAGTCTGTGACAGTGTTCACACATTCTTCTCACACCTCATCATCCTGTTTTCAGATATCCATTACCCTCCTTTCTCATTAACTCCCCACATCCAAACCACCAAAGTATCAAATGAGCTGTTGTTTTTTTTCCCACCTACCCGTAATTATTGAGTTGATTACAATCCAAAGTTATCAAGCATGGCATGGATTACTTCTTTCAGATATTTGTATTTTACTTTTCTAACAGCTAAGCAAAAACTGCATCCCTCAGATACATGATTTGAGGCATCAACAAACCGCATAATCTTTCAGGGTGTAAGTCTGAATGTATCCTTTTGAGATAGGGGGAAGCAGAAACTGTGTGCCTCCCTCCCTCCCCAGATACCTACCTGTGCTGTTTGGAAGGTGAGCTGACCTTGGTACTTTGGCATATTCCTATCATCAGTGCTTTTAAAGACCTGGAGTCCCATCCTCTCCCACTATGTCTGCCTGACAGGCCTCTGCCTGCAGACCCTCATTTTTCTGCCTCTGCTGGGGAAAGTCATCAAGAAGATGCGACTGCCGGTTTGACCTGTGAGCTGGATTCAGGCATTTGGAGGCTGCTCAACCCCTCCCCTATCTTTGGAATGTACGTTCTGCTTGCCTTCCCCGAGTTAGAAGCTACCCAAGGACACAGCTTTGAGACAGTAATTGTGGTGATGAGACTCTCTGGACTGTGCACGTGACTGAACCCAGTTAAATCCTCTCCATAAACTTTTAAAGTTCTGGCGGGAGGTCGTGGAGACCCACATGTCGTGTAGCAGCCTAAGGCGAGCCTCATAAGTAAGTTCCCTTGTTTATTAAACCTGACAACTACCAACGTGTAGCCTTCTGCCTTTTTCTTGGGTCTTTCTTTGCCCTCTGTGTAAGGGGGCCAGTTTTAGATTTCACCTGAAAAGCTCCTGAGGAGGCTGTGACCCACCCACCCCCTTGGGAGCATTTGCCTTCCCCTTATCCCCTGCCACCCCCCCGCCCTTCTCCCCAAACCACTCCTCTTTCTGATGCACACTTTATACTTGGACTTCCGTGATGTTTTCGAAACTTAATTCTTTTCTTTAGTCCTAGAAACTACCCTCCTGTGAAATTTTTGCCATTAGTAACACTGTTTCGGAAAGTGAAAGGTACTCACTGCATAAATTCTCCTAGACTATACAATGTGTCTTTAACAGGTAGTATTTTTTAATAAAAAGGCTTAAAATTACAGTGTAAGAGCCTGAAATGTAAACAGCTTTCCTTCACTATACTTTGTGTCAAGCTGAACAACGTGAAATTGTCATTTTAGGTAAAGAATGGTCAAAGATGGCAATTTCACATAGTTCAACTTAATACCCGAGCCAATTTATTATGCCAGTGAGTTCAAGTGCCAAGATGAACAGTTTGCGCGAGACAGATGACAGCCAGCAAGCCTCTCATTCCCGGGACAGGGCTGTGTACAACGAGTGACCTAGATTTCACAGGTGGTGCCTGCACCCAGCCCATTAAACGGTATCGCTCAGTTTATCATGACAACAACTTCAGACTGGGGGCGGCCATTCCTCACACAACAACACAGATGAAGAGAAACCACCTGAGAAGCACACTGTATTCCTTGCACAAGGGTATAGCATCATCAACAAGCCAGGAATAAAGCTGAAGAACAAAATTAGAGATTTAATATCTCTCTCCTCTCTTTTCATATTTTTCTTTTAAAAGTCATTTTTACAATATGAGTCTAACATCCATTTAGTGGGTTATATTGAATGGAAACCTGAGATTTAAATACTGAGATGAACCAAAAAGCAAATTCATCAAAATGATGCTCCTGTAATTTCCCCCCCCCATGATTGGCTGGCTCTGTTTAGCTTCACTTTCTGATCTCAAAGAATGGCTTTAATGGAAAAACAGCAGAATAATCGTGCTGTAAATGCATTCCTTCCACACAAGAAATAACTACTTGAGAGGTTCTACATTACCAATCATCCATATTCAACATTCAACTAAATTGCTAGGGAAACTGGGGGGTAGGTGGGGAGGAGGGAGAAGAGATCTTCTCTGTCTAGTTCCCCTACCCATGCACTTATATTCCAATAGGAGACAGTGAGGACATATAAACAAATAGCTATAATGCAAGACACTGTGGAATTTACATACTACAGACAGTAAACATAACACACGTGCAATCACTTCCTTTAGGTTTTGGATCCAGTAATAGGAAACACAGTACCTCCAAGTCAAGAATTGCACCAAGTTGGGGCTTCCCTGGTGGCTCAGTGGTTGAGAGTCCGCCAGCCGATGCAGGGGACAAGGGTTCGTGCCCCGGTCCAGGAAGACCCCACATGCTACGGAGCGGCTGGGCCCGTGAGCCGTGGCCTCTGAGCCTGCGCATCCGGAGCCTGTGCTCCCCGACGGGAGAGGCCACAATGGTGAGAGGCACGCGTACCGCAAAAAAAAAAAAAAAAAAAAGAATTGCACCAAGTATCTTTACCTAGATGACTAAGCATTTGTGAAGTTTATATTTATCTTACTTTAAATTCCTGGAACCAGGTACTGCCCCACCTAATCTTTTGATGAATGAAAAAAAAAAGGGAAATTATCTTTCAACTAACCATGGTTTGATGCAAATTAGTACATAAGATTCAAAGATACATATAACCCTCACTCTACTAGTTCTGCTTCTCTGAGAGTTCGGGAAAAGGCGTTTATAGTTCTCTGCTGTCTGAGTTTTTTCATTTGAAAAATGGAAGATTTGTCCCGATCACTCAGTTATATCAGTGGGGATGAAAACATATGAGATAAATAATGGATTTAACTCATTTCAAAATTACACCGTTAAGGGCATTATCTCCATACAAGAAGTATGTAATAAAACAAAGGTAATGAAAATAAAATTACTCATCTTAATCTTGCTAGATGAACCTAAGACATTTTCCTGAAAATCAAAAAGACAAAGAGGAAATGTCAAACGATATTTTCATTCAAAGTATCCTCAGAGAGGAGCAAGGGCAGTGGCTTACACCAAGGTCAGGGCACTGTCAAGTAAATTACTTAATGTCTCTCTGCTTGGAAGGAAGAATTGCCACTGGACAGAAAGTCGTGTCCATTTACAGAATTTTGTCATGTAAAGTTCACGGATCTTATGTTCTAGGACCAAAAATTCTGTTAAAGATTGAAAAAGGTCTTTTGAATGAGATCATACAAAGCTTAACACTATTATACTTCATTGTGTTAAGAAGCACCCTGAACATGACCTTTATCTTCAACTTTTAAAAATAAATATTTGAATAAACAAGGCTAAGGGACTTTCTGCCGGTAAAACTTTACCCTTAAAAGTCACAATTCTACAATAACTATCTTAATAAAGTTTTGCAAAGTTATTTCTATGAAACATGTTCAAAATCCATACTGAGAGTATCCTCTTTCTCATTGGATTCAGTTATTTTCCAAAACTCTGAAACACATGAGATGAGGGCTTTGCTGCAGAAGGGCGTTAATCCCGTCTTCCCCATCGGTGGCTGTACCTCCCTGTGAGTCTAAGAAGGTCACTGGACTCAGTCTAGCATCCCGCAACATTCTATAGCGAGCTCTACTACTGTGATGCTATTACTTGAGTTTCAGACTCCATATTTATAAAATGGGGATGGTATAGCTTACCTACCTCTCAGGTTATAACTAGTTAAAATCTTTAGAGTTCTTAATACCTTACCATTTTTTATTTGTAAGGTATAAAACCACTTCAAGAGGCTGCATTCCACGACACTGAAGAGAACTGGAGATAGGATATCAGCATAAAAGGCAATCAACATCTGTTGGTCTGAATTGGGAGAACCAAACATGCTGAGGTGGATGCCTTCAGTCTCACAGCCAACCTCAAAATAGACTGTTGCTTAGGAAACAGAAAAGGGAAACATGAGGATTTGCCATAAGAAAGGCTGCATTCATAGCGTGTGATATACAGTAGCAAAATTAGAATCCTGACAGATTTAGCAACAGATTTGGTAGCAGTTGTAATATTGAGCCTTTGTTTTATTGTGAAAACTGAGATGATATACTCAGTGATTTTAGGAGACACGTTATTTCAGCAGACATGTTTTACTTATATTGTCCTTGGGGTAAAATACATGGTTTTCTGAAGGAGAAATCTGACCAAATAGAAATATTTGCACAGAAAAACCCATTGTTGAAAAATCCTGTAGTTGCAGAATAAACTACTGTACTTAATGCCCTGACCTATAAACTTAAAAATGGTTAAGATGGCAAATTTTATTTTATGTGTATTTTACCACAACTAAAAAAAAAATCCTTAGTCACTATCCTCTCTCTAGTAGGTCTCATGAACACCAAGGCTACAACTAATGCATAGAGTCCCTGCATTGTTGAGTCATGTTTACATGAGCTAAAAGTTCTACTGGCAGGAGAAAAACTAGAAAAAAAGTAGTCAAGAGATAAGATGTTTCTACCTTTAAAGGGTAGGCCTACAAAACAAAACTTGAGGCTGTTGACAACTTCACATTGTCAAATGAGTAGACAGAATATTTCCTTGAGTGTCTCTGGATTCAGTAATATGGAACAAGCATTTCCAGATCAGGACCATCCTAGTGTCCATGGAAACCACGATGTAAGGTCACCTCATGTACACACACACACACACACACACGGGCAGAGAAATGAGATAAGCATAACAGCTCATTTTATAAAGCTGAGATCATCACTGAAGCTTCATATACAGCAGCATCAACCTGATCAAAACATAAAGCCATTTGGCCTAGCAAAAGCTCTATTTGGCCCTAGAAATTACACTGACTCTTTATATTTATCATTATTGCTTATCTTTTACACATAGCCAGCTTTTTCTACCCTCCCTAGATCTCTAAGACCCTAAAAGCTTGAGCATTGTAGAAAATTAAATTCAAGAATCCCCCAAGGATTGGAGAAAGACATTATTTAGGTCCATTGCCTGACTTATTCCAGAATAGTGGTTTCTAAAGTGTTTGTGTCACAGCTTTCTCTAAGAGAAGTCCATGAACTCCAAATTTCCTTAGAAAAATGCACACCCAAACAATCGTGTGTGGACTATTCCAATTTCGTCACAGCCCATCTAAGCTCATTTTTGAGCTCCTGTCCTCCAGATCCTGGGTTTAAATATATAAGCTTATCTTCATGACCAGTGAGAAGTGTATGTGAGATTTTATATATGTATATGCATACACACACACACACACACACACACACACACATATCCATATATACACCCTTACATACACACAAAAAATGTATTCCTGATTGGTACATCAACCTTTCTTAGAAATGTTCTTTCTCCTGGGATTTGTATAGGTCTACATGTCCTAAGTATGAAAAAGGACAGGCATTTGGATATAATCTATAGATATCTATACATACCTAAATTAAAATCTATTTGCTAGAAAATGACAGTTTAAAGTTTACCTCAAGATTGTCTTTAAGAATCACACATCTTGAATTTTTCCCTTGGATTTTATTTATAAGGATCAAAAAGTATTGTTATACTTAACAATAAGCTATAACAGTTTAAATGTTTCTTATGCTACAAACTGTAAAGGGCATAACTTACATCCCCAAACCATGTATTATTGACAGATATACTTCTTTTGTCACATGAACACTCTCTCCCTACCCCAGAGGTGAGGCCAAAAGGAAATTCACAGCTCAGAAAAATGGGCTTTTTTCCCCTTCAAAGGAAGAAATATGCTGCTGATGGGTTTCATGACTCAGGCTTTGGCAGGGTGGGGCATTATTTAAGCTCCCTCATAGTAGCAGCTCCTAATTACCTGCTGTGGAAGAGAACAGAAGCTGAGTTGTCACTAAAGGAGAGACAATAAGCGTCCTCTTACATGTCCTTCATTCCACTGTCATGCAACTAATAAATAGGTAGAACAAATTTCACAAAACTACATTAACTCAATAAAAAATGAGAAACAGTATTACTGTTTGCCAATGTCATGTTTCTCTGAGTCTCTTAATTTTTTTTTTTTTTTTTTTTGCGATACGCGGGCCTCTCACCGCTGTGGCCTCTCCCGTCGCGGAGCACAGGCTCCGGACGCGCAGGCCCATCGGCCATGGCTCACGGGCCCAGCCACTCCGCGGCACGTGGGATCCTCCCGGACCGGGGCACGAACCCGCGTCCCCTGCATCGGCAGGCGGACCCTCAACCACTGCGCCACCAGGGAAGCCCGAGTCTCTTAATTTTTGCCTGGGAATACCATTCCTCAAGACCTCACCAATCTTCATGGATATGAGTAATCTCCAACGTATGAATAGGGTACTTAAACTGGAATTTAGAAAATAGTTCCCCCACAGAAACAATATTATATATGTTAACTCAGCTCCTAGGCTGATCTGCTAAAGCCCACAATCTAACCTACAATCTAAAGCTGAGAAGCACCTTCAGTGCTGCCATGGAGCAGTATTTCCAGGGGCTGGAGTTTCAACCTGGAACACAGCTCTCCCCTGCTGTAAGAAGACAGAACTTTCCTTACTTCCCAACAATAGCTGAGGCTGTCAGAACCTATGTAAGGAGGGAGGGCCTGGCTCCTTGAAGGAAGGGATTGTGGAACCACCAGGGCTAAACTTTTTGGCCAAGTAGCCTCTGGAAAATTATCACAGGGCTAGCCCCTTTCTGGTCTTGTAACCAATGCCCAAACATCAACCTTATCTTTAAAATATAATAATAATAGCTACCATTTACTGAGCCCTTAAAATTTCTATGAACAATCCCCAATCTCCATGCAAATTTAGTTAAGTGTTCTTAATCTCATGTTTCAGTTAAGAACACTGGGTTTCAGAGGTTATCGGGCATTGTCAGATGTCACAAAGTGAAGCAATGAGCCAAAATTCAAATCTAGATGTAGCTGTTTCTCACATAATTCCCAAACCCAAGTGCTTCCTGTCATATCAGTAAGTGTTGGAGAGGATTAAATGAAAAATTAGAGCACGCAGCCCAGATTCTGGCACATGGAAGGTGCTCACTAAACGTTTCCCTTTTTTCTCTGTCTCTTGGTTGGCATGATTCATTCTCCGTTAGAACCAATGGTTTCTTCTCTTCCTGGCCTCTTCCCTAACCTCGTTCTCTGTACTAAGTAAGTACGTGGCAGGGCAACTCAGTATTATAGGTTTAAATTTTTTTCTCCCGCATCTTTTCACCCTCCCTTTTTTTAAAAATACATATTTTAAAAATTAATTAATTAATTTATTTTTGGCTGTGTCGGGTCTTCGTTTCTGTGCGAGGGCTTTCTCCAGTTGCGGCCAGCGGGGGCCATACTTCATCGCGGTGTGCGGGCCTGTCACTATCGCGGCCTCTCTCTTTGCGGAGCACAGGCTCCAGATGCGCAGGCTCAGTAGTTGTGGCTCACGGGCCCAGATGCTCTGTGGCATGTGGGATCTTCCCAGACCAGGGCTCGAACCCGTGTCCCCTGCATCGGCAGGCAGACTCTCAACCACTGCGCCACCAGGGAAGCCCTCACCCTTCCTTTTGTTTCACTGAGATCTCATAGGGTGATGGACTTTATTCTCTTCTTAGGTCATGTGTCCTTTTGAGAACCTCATAAAAGCTATAGATTTTCTCTCAGAAAAAAAATGCAGATAAGGACATATTCACATACTTTGTATATAATTTTACAGATTCATGAATCCTGAGGACCCTAGCAGTTTTAGGGAGTCCTTCTTAAGACATTATACCACCAAGGAAGAATTCTATATTCAGATTCTTATACTCTAAAAGGGAAACATCCAAGAGCTGCAGAGTTCATCATCAGCATGGCAATGGGATGGGGAGGATAAATAGGGCCTTTATGTGAGGTAATGCATGCAACTGAGGACACTGGGAATGCTGGGATCTGTAGGGACAGGGAGATGGGAAGGAGAAACAGTTACAGCATTTATGCACTTTTCTTTCCCACTGACTTTGGCCAAGATAGTACATACAATGGTTGTAGAATGAAATGAAATCTGGAGGGCTCTGTGTCTCTCAGGGTGCTCATGTGTATCTGTATCTACGTGAGCATGCTTATCTGTCCAGAGGAAATGGATGGAGAATGTTTGGAGGTTGGAGGGAGAAGGTAGAGCCCGAGACATGACGTAAGAGGAAATGGATTGGTGATGGAGGAGATACAAAGTTGGGTGAGCAGAGAGGCCCTACAAATCATCTGGTCACTTGTCTTGGGTAGTTGTACCTATGAGGCAATGTATACATAAACAACTTTATATAATTTGTATATACTTACATATTTTACATTCTTTATAAAGAATTTAAATCGTGAACATATACAAACTATATAAATGCCTTTTGAAATCCAGTTGTTTATATACAACTCTGCATGTGCATACACTGCATCTGCATATGTGAATGTGCTAGAATTTGATCTCTACTTTGATCAAAGGACCTCATTTATTATATATGTTCATGAAAATGCATCCAAATAAAGATAAGAAACATTTGAAGTCATCTAGAATATCAAAGATAACATTTTAATCAGTTTAGAAAAGATTTATTTTGCAACTTCTGGCAAATATACATATTAATCTTTTCGGTCATTCATTTTCACAGCCCAGTTGAAGTTGGCTGTAATGATGTAGGCTGGACTTTCTCAATTACATGCTCCGAGGTGCAAAATATAAAATACAAACCTGCCGTTTAGTACATGTTTTAAAACAATGTACACATAAGCACGCTTATAAATATATTCTGAAAAAAAAATACATCTGCATACAAACCTGAATTACTTTCCCACCAGTATTCCATATAAATCACACTCCTAGAAATGCATCTGGGGTCTGTGAACATTAGCAGCTGTGGCACTGTTACAACAGCAGCTCCTCTGTAACTTGTGTCCAGGCTCCTCTGCAATCTGACTTTGCGGCTCCTCGCACCGGGAGGTGGGGTCTCTTTCTCCACCCTTTGAATCTGAGCTAGCCTCATGACATGTTTTGATCATGTACGTGGCAGAAGTGACTTTGTGTGACTTCCAAGATTAGGGCAGAAAAGGACTTGGACCTTTCGCTCTCCTGGAATGCTTCCCTGAGATCACGAAATAGGTCTAGCCTACTAGAGGACAAGAGGTCACATGGAGGAGAACCCAGGTGCCTTGGTGGACCACCACCCAGAATTCCAGGCAAGTGAGTGAGGTCATCATGGACCTTCCTGCCCAGCTGACCCTTGAGCTCAATGTAGCCCACGTGTGAGCCCAGGCAAAACCAGCCAAAACTACCAAGCCAGCCCACAGAATTATCAGAAATAGTAAACTGCGATGGTTTTAAGCCATAAATTTTGGAGTGGTTTGTCACACAGCCATGATGAACTGATCCAGTAATATTAAGTGGAATTTGAATGCCAGTGCTATGTTGAGAAGCTCTAGTTCTTTTAGGCCAGGCCTAATGTTTTCAGCCTTTCAGTCTCTTTCCTTGGACCTGAAATGCCAGCTTGACTATATGGTGATGGTACACTAGGAGGTACTGGAGACTTCCAGGTGAGGGAAATAACCCTCTGGGCTGGTTTAAATGCCATACCTCCTGGAGGCTCAGAAATATAGATGACCTTCCGAGAGTCTTCCTGGACTTGCAAATTCTAAAAGCAAATTCACTTAAAAAAATGATATAACAGGGGCTTCCCTGGTGGCGCAGTGATTGAGAGTCCGCCTGCCGATGCAGGGGACGCGGGTTCGTGCCCCGGTCCGGGAGGATCCCACGTGCCGCGGAGCGGCTGGGCCCGTGAGCCGTGGCGGCTGCGCCTGCGCGTCCAGAGCCTGTGCTCCGCAACGGGAGAGGCCACAACAGTGAGAGGCCCGCGTACCGCAAAAAAAAAAAAAAAAAAATGATATAACAAATTGAGAGGATTTTCGAAACTTCAAAATATATTGCTAATTATTCAGGAGCCTTACAATAAAGAAAAAGCCCAAAGTTATCTTCTAAAATTAGCTTATGCTTGTAGAGAAAAATAACGGCAGCTAGCAAGCTGCCATATAATGACGTCTACTCTGTGCCAGGAGCTCTGTTAAGGGTTGTAGTGGCCATCATGGCTCCCCCAACAGCACTCTAATCCTCCCTCACTGTATCCCCACCCAGGTCCACGGCTGGGTTCTGACTGGCCTAAACCGAAGCAATCCTTGCCATCATATTATTTTCAAGAGTAGTTAATACACAAAGAATACTGTAAAAATCAGAACATGTTATGTGGGCTGAATCGCATCCCGCACCCTCCCTCCAATTCATATGTTGAAGTCTTAACACCCAGTACCTAAGAATGTCACTGTGTTTGGAGATAGGGCCTTTAAAGAGGTAATTAAGGTAAAAAGAAGTCATATGGGTGGATCCTAATTCAACAGGGCTGTGTCCTTCATAAGGAGATTAGGACACAGGCAGAAGGAAGGCCATGTGAAAACAGAATAGACAGCCATCTACCAGTCAAGAATACAGGCCCTCAGAATCAACCAACCCTGCAGACACCTTGATCTCAGACTCCTAGCCTCCAGAACTTTAAGAAAATTCATTTCTGTTGTTTAAGCTACCTGGTCTGTAGAATTTTGTTATGACAGCCCTAGCAAACCAATACACAACACGTCCAGTTTCAGCGCTAGCAAACTCAGCTAAAGTGACAAATGATACAGAGGATTTATAGGCATTCCTAACTGACAGGCCCCACAGTAGAAAAGGCTTCAGTTTGCTTGGAAAATTGAGTAAGTCATCAGGAGAATGGTTCCATTTCTCTGAGGATTTTTTAGCTCTGGCCTCCTCTTATGGCTAGCTTTGCCCTCAGGCTGGTCTCTCCTATGGCCAGCAGTAAGATGGCCAGCAGCTTTCAGGCTGCGAGAGTCCTTCACCTCCAAGGAGAAAGAGGGTCCACTGATCTCCTCTGGACATGTCATTTACATGAGGCCAATAAATCTCACTTGAAGTATCTTAACTAATATGGGGTTTCACAAGTATTCCCTCATTTAATCAAGAGATGCCTCTATGAGGTAAGTTCTATTATCATCACCATTTTACAGGGCTTAAGAAAAGCAAGGGTCAGAGGTTACATAACTTTCCTCAAGTTGTTCAGCTGATAATAGTAACAGAGCCAGAAGTGAACTCAGGGTTCTCCAATTTCACAGCTGATGCTTTTGAGCATGACACTCATCTTTCCATGTACAGAGAAAGCCCTAAACAGCGTTCAATAAATCTTTTCTGTAAAAGGCCAAGCAGGAAATATCTCAGTCTTCCAAGCTACATGACAATGTCACATATTCTTTGTGTTTTGTTGCTACAACCCTTTAAAATATTAACAAAAAGCCCCAAAGCCATGAATGTGTTGAATGCCGCTGAATTTATACTTAATAATGGTTAAAATGGTAATTTTTATATTATGTATATTTTACCGCAATTTTAAAAATGTAGAAAGCCACTCTAAGCTCCTAGTATAAAAAACAGGCCAAAGTCAGATTTGCCTGCAGGCTGCAGTTTGCATTATGGAGATTTACTTTTCTGAAGAACTCAGGACAGCTACAGCTTTCCTTGATTTAGCCAATAAACTCTGCAACCTCTATGGGAAAGGTCTGAAACAGAATCAACGGGGCTGCCGTTCAAATTTACAAGCGAAAAAGTACTGAGGAGAGTAAGGTCATGGCCGTGGAGGCCAGTCTTGGGGAAGAACTTACTCTCCTAATCTCAGGAAAAAAAATGTGTGAAAGACTTTCCCTACAAGGACTATCAGTAGGAAAAGGGAAGATAACCTGGAGGTCCTTCTGTCACCAAAGATAAGAAGTCTCCCTTCCTGGTTATTGATTTTGTTTTGTTTGGGATAGAGGGGCGGGAGTGGTAGAAGGGGATAGGGCCACCCCTGAAGAACCATTTTCAAGACCTACAGGTGTAGCAAGTGGTTAAAAATCCCTCGGAGCTCAAATGACAGGACATTCAAAGACTACAGAATTCCCCAAAGACAGGCTCATGTGTTTTTTTTGTAGCCTAAAGCCAAATTCCAACTCTTGAGGCATATACAGTCGGCCCTCCCTATCCATGGTTCCACATCGGCAGATTTGAACACATGGAGGATCGCATCTTGAGTGCCGGGCAGAGGGTGCGAAGAGCCGCCTGTACTGCTCCATTTTCCATAAGAGACTGGAGCATCAGCGTGGATTTTGGTATCCGTGGGGTTCCTGGAACCAGTTCTCTTCAGATACCTAGTGACGACTGTAGTGACCACGTAAGTCAGTGTCTTACCTAAAGACCTCTGATCAGGGTCTCGCCTAGAACTTGGAAAAAAGTGCATGAGATGCAGCTGAAAGACACATCATGGAAATGATCCAAAGGGAAGGAAAAAACCCAGACACCTAGGTATAAAATAGGACCAATGTTGCAAAATATCAATACCAAGAGTAATGTTTAAGAATGTGGACTCTGGACAGATCTGGATTCTACTCTAATGCACTCTTGGCACTTCCTAGCTGCTGATCCTGAGCAAGTTACTTAAGCTCTCTGAGTCTCAATTAAGTCCTCTGTAAAGAGTATTTTAATAGTTATCTCTATTCATCATAGGATTATTGTTAAGATTAAAAGGACATAGCAAGTGTTCAATGAATACTGGCAACTATTATTAAACAATTATTCTGATAAAAGTTCCAAGTTCCACGGGTTTCACTGGCATCCCCAGGCAGGAAAACTGCACATTGTTTCTTCGAATGGGATTTTCCTTTTCAATTCCTTTTTTATGGAATATCCTGTTAATATCTGATTTGTTTTTCAGTTAATCCTAACATTTAAGTGCATTCGTAAGGAGAATCTGTCTAGCCATTGCCTAGAGCTGCCTCAAGTTTTGCAGAAGTCTTTTCACTGATCTTGAATCACTATGGAACTAACTCTAAATAAATTAAATTCTTTCTGGGTTTTACAGTAATGTTAGAGCTACTACCTTCTTTTAAGAATAGGGATGCTGAAGTAGCAAAGTGCTGTGTTGGTGGTTATATGTCTAACTGGCTCCCACAGGGATTTGAACGGCAAGAAGGAAACTTCTGATTAACAGCTTCTCGAAAAGCAAATGTTCCAAAAGCTGCTATGATTTATCAGCAATCACATACTCCAATCTTCAACATTTTTCTAAATTTTTGTTTTAGGAAGGGTATAAGCTCATCTTTTACAAACATTTTCTGGCACATTTTCTTAACATAAGCTTGAGAATATTTGGGGGAAAATCTTAAGTAACATAACCACAGTAGATTTTAAAGCGAAACATCTACCTTCCAAATCATTGGGAAGATGGGCAGAAAACAGACTGGAAGAAAATACAACCAAAAGTCAGTGATGTTTCTCAGATCTTCCTTTCGATTGCTTTCTCTTTGATATTATATATCATTTATTTTACCCCAATTACTTATCCAAATTCTCTGTCCAAATGTCCTTTATTATATACATATCAAAGAAGTCACAGAATGATCAAACCACAGTATGACTTAACTTTCATTGTACTTATCCTTCCAGAATACAGAAAACAAACATCCATCATGACTTGCTCACATGCAGTTCTCAGATAAAGCACCAGTGAAAACAGTTAAGCTCCTATCACAGGTTTCCCATTCTTGACTCATTGGAACATCCCAATGAAGGGAAGGTTACAGTCTGTGTACAAGGAGGCAGAATAAAGACAGACCCCTTCCATGAATTCAGAGGGCCAGAGGTGGCCGTGGCTTCATGGACCAGAGTCTGGCGTTCACTGACGTAGTATCTGCTTCCAGCTTCCACAGCAAGAACAAAAAAGACTGAGACACCTTTCTGTGCATTTTTCACCAGCAGCCAAGTTAGGTATATACAGACCTCTGTTATGTAGCAGGGTTCTAAGCTGGACTTTGAGAGATTCAGACACATCAAGACTGGTCAGAGTACCTACCAGAAGCCATTAAAAAAAAAAAAGAATCTAACATCCATTTGCAACGGACCAGCTCACAGCTTTGGCACCGTGTAGTAGCAAATGAAGAGTTTCCTTAATGATGCTTGGCATGCAAACAAACACTACAGAATTTCCTAAAGTGGTACTCCGTGCACAGTAGACATACATGCACCCCACACGGAACTATTCCTTAGTCAAATACGTCTACTAGGTTCCTTGCTTGGTGATTCATAATAGCATATTAGATGCCCTTACAAGTCCTATAGTAAAGACATTTGCCTCAAGTGATCTGAATGAGAATCACTCTTTTGCTGGCACACCCATTAACATCCTGCCGAAGGAGTGGCCTGGAGAACGCCAGTTTGGGAAAACACGACTTTACAGTGTAAGCGTAGAGAGCACTGCCCATTACAGCACGAGCAGGGAAGGTGCCTTATGGATGGAGGTGGCACCCATGCAGGTGGCTTTGTTTGTGAGCACATCAGACATCCCCTGGGAAATACCCAAAATTTTGAACAGGATACTTTGTGGGGGCCAAGGGGTCCTGAATCAATGAGTCAGAGCAATGAACAAGGCAATTTTAAATTATAATAAGAATTATACTTCGGCTGATATGATTATGATAAGTATAGCCCTCCTCCCAGAAATTCAGATTGATATAGATAGAGAGCACAGAATATCGCTTCCCTGCTCCGGAAAATAAGGCAGCCATACAATGTATGATGACATGTGGTTGAGCTGAGAGCATTACTGAAGTCTCCAGACCAGCAGTCTACAAGTCTAAGCTTCCTCTTTGTTACTAAAATAGCCTCCACAATAATAAAAGAAAACCCACAGTCATGTACAGCTAACTCCCTACCTTTTAATTATTCATGTCAATACCTTGTATTTGTAGAGTTTATACTTTATAAATGCTAATCAGACCCAAGGATTACATGAATAATGGAAAACTGCAAGTAATTACCAAATCTGATTTTAAACAATGTTCTCAATACATGCTCTCCCCAGAAATCTCCCCCAAACACAGCCTCTACCCTCCCCTCCACTTACATTCTTCATCCTAAAAGAAATCTTAGTATAATTAGTCTTATCAAGAAAGGCAACTTAACTTTTATATACTTTGCTTCTTTTCTGGCAATGTAATAGTAGCGATACTGAATGACCAAAAGGAAGAAGCAATGAGAAGAGAAAACCAAAAGGCTCAGGCCTGCAAACAAGATGCACTTGTTTGAAAAGGGGAATCGGAGACCTAGCTCTAAGGCCCGGCCACTCTTTCAATGGAGATGATAATTGCCTTCCCTCCAGCTCTGCAGGGTGGTGGTGCCGTCTGTTTCCTCCCCCAGTGACTCAGTATACCTGCCAAGAACAATGAGCTTTAACCAGATGACTGATGCAGCGGTTTCCCTGTCCTCCCTTGGCGGAGCGGGGGGGGGGGGGTGGGGGGGGTGGGGACGGACCCCACAAACAATGCCATTATTTAAAAAAAATCTACATTAGCCAATGTCTGATTTTGCTAATTAAAACCAAATACCATTTCATACCTATCCAACCGGCAAAAATCAAAATGTCCTACTAAATGCAGTCTAAGTGAGGATATGGGGAAATGTGACTCTCATATACTGTAGGTGGACTTAACGCTGATAAAACTGTTTTGGAAAGCAGTCTGGCATGTGAAAATGCACATATCATTTCCAGGAATCTACAGAAAAACTTGTGCATATGCCCAAGGAGAAGTTTATAGATGGTTATTATAGCACGATTTGTAGTAAAGACAAGGCAAAACCCACAAAACTCTAATCAACTTCTCCATCGGTCAGCTGGGGAATGGTACACTGCAGTAAAGTCACATTAAAGAATTAAACTGTGGTAAAGTCACACTATAGAATTCTACTCTGCAGTTAAAACAAATTATATTCATAGCTTTTGGATAGCTCTTTCAAAATTTGAGTGAGGGGAAAAGTACGAGGTAGCAAACTGATACATTAATATGATTTATATAAATTTAAATACACACACGGTATTTATAGATATATACATGTAGTAAAAGTACAGAAACAGACTGGAAGAGTGCACGTTATTTCCCTGAAGGGGAAAAGGCAGGCAGGGAACAGAAGACAACAGGACCATGGAAGGATGCATAGGAAACTATGACATTAGCTATAATATTTTATTTATATTTCCCCAAATACTGTATTTTAATATAAAACATTTAAATATTTTTAAAATGATCTGGGATGGGTATCTGGATATTTATTATGTAAACTTACAACGACATGTAAGGTGAAAATGAGTTGGGTCGCCAAGCCAACAAGTAGTATCTTCCTGAGTATTGTCTTAAGAACAATGCATTACATTTTCAAACACTCTTTCGTGTCCTCATTTTTGTGCAGCTGACAGGAGAGCATTGAATGGCTAACAATGTTGTTATCAAAGTAATTGTCAAGGATAGCGAGTTTCGATAAAAATATTTGCTATAGGTGTACATTCACTAGGTATCTGAGATTATTTTCAAGTTATTAAAAAACCAAACGTAGAAGAAAAATCATCTTTAATTATATAATTAATTATCGGAGCAGATGCGACTTTGTTTTGATTGGTTTCAAGTCTCCCCAAATTTAGGAGTCTTAGAAGAAATGCTGGTTTCTCAGAACTATTAAGATAAAGCCATCGGGACTTCCCCGGTGGCGCAGTGGTTAAGAATCCGCCTGCCAATGCAGGGGACATGGGTTCAAGCTCTGGTCCGGGAAGATCCCACATGCTGCGGAGCAACTAAGCCCGCGTGCCACAACTACTGAAGCCCGCACGTCTAGAGCCCATGCTCCGCAACAAGAGAAGCACTGCAATGAGAAGCTCGTACACTACGACGAAGAGTAGCCCCCGCTCTCCATAACTAGAGAAAGCCTGCATGCAGCAATGAAGACCCAACACAGCCAAAAATAAATAAATAATTAACTTAAAAAAAAAAAAAAAAAAGATAAAGCCATCGAACTAAGAAAAATTTCCAAATAACCTTCGCTGCCACTCACCTGCCAGTGTTATTAGTGCCAGGCACAGTTATGAGCATGTTTGACACATTATCTCACTTAATACTTAATAACCCTATGATATAGGTGTCACTATTATCCCTGGTTTTTAGATGGAACAAGTAGTCACAATATTAAGTCCCTTGCTGAAGCATACAGTTCAGAGGTGGCAAAACTGGCTCCAGAGTCCAAGTTATTAATCCTACACCATATCGCCTCCAAGAGACCATGACGACACAGCTCAGACGTGAGCGTTCAACATTTGAGCAGCATTCAACTGCTCGATTCAACATTTACTTTAACATACAACCCCCAATTTAAAATTTCAGAGACGCTTCTAGGACATTGACACCTGACTTGCTCATTGTACCAGTCAGAATATTTGGTGTTCACCAGGGACTGCATTATCAAAGACCTGTCACACCACTGGAAATCGGAAGCATTCCTGCAGATCTAAAAAGAGTATCTTCATCAGCATGAGTAAAAGGAAATTAATTCTGCTCCATCTTTTGACGGATTGCAGATCGAGAATGCTGAATTTTGGCACGAGCCTATCCCGCCACCCTAACTATCCTAAGCTATGAACTGACCCATATTCTTGCTATGGTTTCACACAGGGATGCCTGCATTCTTTCAATCAACATCCTAGAAGAATGAACACTAAGCCTCGGAGCCACAGGGGTGGAAACAGGTAACGCTAAACGCTACAGATTTGTCCAGGATGAACTATTAATCATAGCCCAAGACGGTTTTATTATTAATTTTTTCTACTTTAACTTTCACACTAAAACATCACAGTAAAGCTTTAAGATAAAATATGCTAGAGGAAAACTGATAGCCACATATTCAGTCAAGAAATTTCCTATTACCTAGAGTCATTAATCTTGGGGGGGAAAAAAAATCAAATCTACGACACGGGAAATGACTAGGTAGACCTCCACTGCAATGGTTATGAGACTATGTCAGAAGAAAGGAATTCAGGAAACACTAAAAGCCCTGAATTAAAATTTGTTTTTTTTTAAAAATTTATTTTATTGACGTATAGTTGATTTACAATGTTGTGTTAATTTCTAGTATACAGAAAAGTGATTCCGATATATATATATATATATATATATATATATATATATATACACACATACACATTCTTTTTCATATTCTTTTCCATTATGGTTTATCACAGGATAAAAAGCTTTGCTTTTTAACACATGACCTGCAATAGTATGGCCTCATTCTTTACCCTTGTTCTCTCGAAGTAATAAGGCATAGACCAGTGATTGTAGTAACTTGCTCATGAGGCATCTACAGTTGTAATGATCCACAAGAAATAACCAAGAAATCCTCAGATGGGGCCTGGAACATTCAATTTATCTTCCTCTTACATATAATGCCTCACCAAAAAATCATGCTGCTGGCCACATGGCCGAGTCATTCTTTTACACTCAGGATTTAGTTAAATCCAAAGTTGGTGGGCAACAGCCCTTTTAAACTTTACCTTCTTCCTTCTTCAAAATCTTATCAAATGAGGGGACTTCCCTGGCAGTCCAGTGGTTAAGAGTCTGTGCTTCCACCGTAGGGGGAATGGGTTCGATCACTGGTCAGGGAACTAAGATACCACATGCTGTGCGGTGCGGCCAAAAAAGAAAAAAAAAAAAACATCATATCAAATGAAAACAGAAGTTCCTTCTTCTTTTTTCTATTATTGAGTTTTAATCAGAATAATACAAGCTATATGCCTTTCTACTTATTTTCTCCCTCTATTCAAGAGAGTAAATTATGATCTAGAAGCTAACATATTCACAGCAAAGTGGCAGAAAATGTTAGATGTTAAGAGTGAGAAGTAGGGGCTTCCCTGGTGGCGCAGAGGTTGAGAGTCCGCCTGCCGATGCAGGGGACGCGGGTTCGTGCCCCGGTCCGAGAAGATCCCACATGCCGCGGAGCGGCTGGGCCCGTGAGCCACGGCCGCTGAGCCTGCGCGTCCGGAGCCTGTGCTCTGCAACGGGAGAGGCCACAGCGGTGAGAGGCCCGCGTACCGCAAAAAAAAAAAAAAAAAAGAGGTAGAGTGGATGAGACACGGGGTGAATACAAGCTGTGATGTAATTTGACTAAAACGATTGTCCAGCAGCAATAAGGGCTCACCTGATGGTGAGAGAACAGGTACGTGGAACAGACCTGAGCACTTTCACATAGCAGTCAGTAGCCCTAAAGAAGAAGAGGCCCTGCAAGGATACTCAGCCTGCAAAGAAGGCCCAGGCATCATTGCAAGTGCATCGTTGAAATGGTTACCCATGAGTCCCAGTCTTGAAAAGAGGGCAAGTGAGCTGGAAAGGTACTAATAACTGTAAGAACACAGAGGGTTCGGGAGCCTAGGTGTCACGCAGATGGTGACGGGTTTGGAAGGTGTGAGGCTGTGTGTCAGGTAGAAGGATGAGCTCACATATCTGGAAAAACCACATTGTCTAGCATGGGGTAGGCACAAAATCAGGGTTTGCTGAATCTGACGTTTGTGGGTGCCTAGGGGAATTTCTGAGTTCATGATATTGTAGGTGGAGCAGTAACAAGTCCCAGCATAGACTTAATTACGCTGCTGGCTGGTTAGCTAAACGGAGTGAAGTGAAGGCCATGGAGCAAAGTAGATGTCCACGTCACTGCAACTAGTGGCTGTGGAGTGAAGATGACTTTAAAGTCACCTGAACTGTGAGATAATGTAAAGTTGACTGATGATTGGAAGCGTTGACTCAAGTGGCCAGTTTGGAATTGCACTCATAATTCATGCTGGGGTTAATATAACTGTATTCTAGACTACTAGATGGGTAAAGGGAAGCTATAGGGTAATGCACACCACCAAGCAAGAATTAGGAGAAAGGTTTACTGTAGTGTCACAGAAGAATCAGCAGTAACAAAATTGTTAAAAAAAAAAAAAAACAACAAAAAAAAGTGATACTGAAGCAAGTCAGGGTAAAAACCCAGAGCGTCGAGGCTTTGAATCCAAACGTCTCAGTTGCTACTTTGCATCTTTATATGTTGCTGACCAAAAGGTCTGCACCAGGAACCATCTACCCACGAAGAATCTGTTTTTCTGGGTCTTGCGGGGGTGGGGGGAAAGGATGATGCAGACATGATTTATTTTTATAATAATAAGAGAGGCATAAAAGGATATTTCTGAGGACGGCTTAATGAGATGCACCAAAATGTGTCGGGGACCAGCAGGCACATGACTAGGAACACACCGGACTGCTAAGTTAACAGAGGCTCTGGTCTCTGAGATGTTGGAGCAGGAACGAGCCGTAGACACTAGTCAAAAAGCTCAGGGAGGGTTTAAGTCAATGACGATTTGTTTCTTAAGTCATTTCCCCCCTGCTTGCAACTTATGCATATAGTCATGATAGTGAATTTCAACTGTTCCAAAGTAAGGTAAATGCTTTTAACACTTCAAACGTGGCAATAATGAGTATATACTGCAAACTAAAATGAATTATTTTATGATGAGCTTTTGGCAGGTCAAGGAAAGATGATGGTAGGTGCTTCTGGAATGGCTTTACACTGGAATTTGGTCCAAGTTAGTCACTGCAATAGCTGCAGACTCTCTCAGTCACAACTCTTAGTTGACCTGGCAGAAAAGTAACAGGTCACCCTGCATGAAGGCTAGTGGACAAATGTCTTTAATACGAAGTCTTATCACCAGGCAGGGTGATAATTGATCTGTTATCTCTGTTTGCCAGATTCAAAGCCAAGTCCTGGACCTCGGAATGTTCTGAGGCCTGACAGACAGTCTCTCCCAGCTGTGCTCCCTCATTTTCTCTGGCCGGTGGTGCCAGTGTGTCAGTCTCTAATCAGTCATATGACAAATATTTAGGGATCTTCAACTACGTACTAGGCCTTGTATAGGTGCTAGGGATACAGTATAAATGAAACAGTTACACTCACTGCCTGCTCAGAGCTTAGTCTAGTTGCAGAGACAGACATTAAACAACTACTCGGCAAACAATCTACAATTTGGTTGGAGCGAGAAAGGACAAGTCCCAGATCCTGCGAGAGCCTGGAACACAGGACCTCGCCTGATCTCTTAAGGAAATGACATTTAAACTGAAGGACAGGAACTTCCCTGGTGGCACAGTGGTTAAGACTCCGAGCTCCCAATGCAGGGGGCCCGGGTTCGATCCCTGGTCAGGGAACTAGATCCCACATGCGTGTCGCAACTAAGAGTTCTCATGCCACAACTAAGGAGCCCACAAGCCACAACTAGGGAGACCACCTGGCATAACTAAGCCCCGGCACAACCAAATAAATAAAATAAATATTAAAAAAAAATAAACTGAAGGACAAGCAGGAGTCAACCAGGTTTCGTGAAGTGGAGGGGGAGGAGAAGCAGAAACCGCAACAGGCAGAGAAGAGGGCTCTGCCCCAGGGCCCAAAGATCCACCGCAAGTTCGGTTAGTAATAGCAGCATAACATCCAACTAGTGCTTTCACCAAATGCTCGCCTCACTTACTGCCGACTGACTAGTGAACAAAACAAGACTACCACAGAGAAATAAAAGTACTAAAATAAAAGCAACCTAGAACAAGTCTTGGTACTGAAAACACACATATAGGAAAAGAAAAATGACCCACATAAAGCTGACAGCCCCACATGTGAGTTTCTATAACCTAAGTCACTGGTGAAAACCTGCCCACAAGTCTAGGACATTTCTATCAAGCAATTCACACACACACACACACACACACACACACACACACACACACACACACACACCTCACATTGGAAGGAAAAATAAATAAAACTTCCAGTTATAAGGAAAAATTTTCCTTTTGATTGGTTTCCATGATGGCAGAGGATCATTGCTATTGTTGCCTTGAACGAAGAAGACCAGGAGCTTTCCAGTGATCACGATGAAGAAGAGGTACACTCCCTTAATCGTATTTGATATAATAAGTGACCTGACATAATGGCAATTTACTTCCTTCACTTAACACGACAAAATTACAGGGTATCGTGATGAGTAATCTACCTAACATGTGGTATATTGGACCCACGTGAATAAACACAGGACAATGATCCAGTCACATATGCCTATTGTGGGAAAGAGACTAAAAAGGCCTCAAAGAGGCAGGCCTCCTGGAAACTTTTCACAAGCAAGTTAAAAGGTAGGAGATTAGACTAGAGAAAATCTCTTTCTGATAGAGACTGATGAGGGTGCCAGAAGAGACAAGCATGATGGTGTTCTCGCTAGGCCATTTCCCCAAGAGAACATGTTGGTAGAAGTTACCAGAAAATGTGGGACATATGACTACAAATTACCATTTCTGTAACTCTCGTTTAATGAGCCCCATTTATTTCCCAGAGAGTGTGCTAAGTATTGCACTTATGTCATCTCTAATCCTCACCACCACCTGTGATTATCATTTTCCTTAACACCTTTATTAGAGTATAATCGCTTTACAACGGTGCGTTAGTTTCTGCTGTATAACAAAGTGAATCAGCTATACATATACTTATATCCCCATATCCCCTCCCTCTTGCATCTCCCTTCCACCCTTCCTATCCCACCCCTCTAGGAGGTCACAAAGCACCGAGCTGATCTCCCTGTGCTATGCGGCTGCTTCCCACTAGCTATCTATTTTACATTTGGTAGTATACATAAGTGTGACTATCATTTTAATAATTTCACTTTACAGCTGAGTAACTGAGGGTTGGAAATCACGAGGTTAAATAAAAGTAACTTACCTATTTTCATACTTGATCAAAACTGTGAAAATAATTTTCCTTGGTCTATACTCCTAAGCTCCATTCTCATTTCACATCCCACATTGGACCTAGGATGGTAAGTTCTTTGGAATCTGGGCAAAATCTGTTAGAATTCTCTCTCTAACAAATCAATGCTGGGCATATAGCCTTAAAAATAGGACTTGCACTTTATAGTCAGCCAAGATATTCAGTGGTGCTCTGGGAATTATTTCAAACACAAGGTCTTACGTCCACTTGTGATACACTTTGGGCCTTTGTATCTGGATCTGAGGTATAAGGGGGTATGACTTGCCTTTTGAAGCTGGCAAATCTAGAACATAAACCTAACACACAGAGGGTCTGACATAAACGGGGCTCTTTCTAAAAGCCTATAAAATCTGAGGATTAAGATGGACTCTCTCAAAATTACCTCTGCTGCTGTGAAGGTATTAGTTTCTGCTAAAAATCTGGTCAAGGTGCCTGCAAGTAACCTGGAAAATTTTTGGTAGCAACATATTAAATTTGCTCCTAGAAACATGCTGATGTTAGTGGAAATGGATACTCAAGTCAACCTTCCAATAAATAAGGTCTAAGATTTATCAGCTGGGAGATCCTCACCGAATATGTGTTTTTGCTTCCTATGGTTGGAGCAGTCAGCTAAATTTTAGCCCCACTGATAACAGCTCTTGAAACAGACACCCAATTTTTAAGCCTATTAGTTTTCTATAGCAAAACAACAAATTCCATTATATATAGTACCTCACTGTACAAAAAAATGGGGTTAGGTACAGGTTAAGTTGTGTTCTGCTAGTACGCCGTGATCCATATGTTGATTTCTACTTCTAGAACACAGAATACCTGAAAGACAGCTACTTATTCACAGATATTTATGAGAATCCAACGTGTGCAAGCCATACATTAGATGTTGTGATCCTTGTTCCTGACAGCCTCTGTTCTTTTTTAAAAAATATAAATGCTTCGAATAAAGCATTATATTTAGGGTCTTTTAACAAATACAAGTTATGCCAATCAATCAAAGATTTTCTCCTCATAATAGAGATCTCTGATATTGTTGTTCTTCTAACCTATACTTTTGCCTCACTTGCTGTAAAATTCTACGGTGAAAACCTTTTGCCTAGTCTTGAAATGGCGCAAATAAGGACACTGAGAACAATGATCCAAGTGCTACAGAACAAAAGAGGAAAAGAAAGGAGGAAATGTGTGAGAATGACTCTTGAGTGGCATTCACACTTCTTAACATAACACTCCTCCTTGAAAAGAAAAAGACTCGGGACTTAACAAAGAGGACATTACAAAGAGGTGCTAGATCACCACCTATCCAATAGGAATATAAATGGTAAATGGTAGATTGTATTTCATTTGGAAACCTTAACTGGCAGAAATTCTACCGTTACAGTGGATAAGTCAAAAGAAGAGGAGTCACTGCAGGCTCCATCGATACACATTTTAACCAAATGGGAGGGGGGAGGGGAGAAGGAGAGCATAGTGTGTCAGAACTAGTGTGTCCTGATTTCAAGGAGAAATTTTTATTTCTTTACATTCTAACCTGCAATTAGCTAACAAAAGGGGCAGAAGGCATTAACCTAGTTATTAACAAAGTAGTCAATTGATTCCACCTTGTAAACATATACTTTCATTTTTTTCAAAGAAAATGATGAATCCTGTGACGGGAAAACAACAGAACAGCAGAATCCCCAATACACGATTAGATAAATGCAGAGTGGTAGAGAATAATACAATTGACACATCAGACACATCCAAACATAGCACTGTCTCTTTCAAAGTAGTTACCTTGGAAGGACAATTCTAATACCATCAAACACTTCTTAAAATTCCTGTTAGTAAGACCTTTAAGAAGCAGAGAAAACTATTTCTGAATGTTAAACTTAACCTCCATTCAATAGCTTTCCCTGCACTCTACAAAGTACTTATGAAGAGGAGTAGTCCTGGCCCTTAAGCAGCTTACAGTCTAGAAAAGGGCATGGACGTATGCAGAGATAATTTCATTACGCTGTCAACCCTTCCTCTGATTTCAGTTTATATTCTTGCATTATTTGTACATACCTGTCTTCCCCTACTAGACAGTTAAACACTTCTGAGAGCAGAAACCATGTCAATGATCTCTGCATCACTTCCACAACGGCCAGCAGAATAATCTGCACAGAGCACTTAACAAATATTGGTTTAGGGAGAAAATGTCATACTACTTAATAATCACACTGTACTCAGCAAAACTCATCATAAGGCAGGTTTGCCTTGAAACCTGTTCAATGGCATTTAGTCACTGCAAAACCTAAACCATCTCTCCTAAGCAAGTTATACAGTCAGCATTACACTGAGGCTTGGGTTCTGAGGTATAAGAGCAAGAGCTTAAGCCCAGCTCACTCCCAGTTACTAAGTGTTATACGTCAATAATAACCAGGCATGTAAAACATTCATATTGCTATTGATCACATGGGAGAGAAATCTCTCCTTTAATAGTTGATCTAGTCTACCAGCTAACCAAACTACTGTCTGACCCCATCAGGTAATTTTGAAGCCACCGTTGGGAGTCCAGATGGTAAGCGGCATTCTCCTTCCCACCGAGTTCCTTATGATGGTTTTCCAACAGTAGTGCACCTGGAAAGATGCTACTGTCATTAACTCAGGGTAATCCCAGGTAGAAGCATTTAGCTTATTCAATTTAGATAGCAAGCTTCTCTATTCCTGGTAATGACGGAACAAAGATACTAAGCATGAAAACCAGGTTGAGACACGGTTAGGTGACTATAGACCACGGAGTAAGCGGGGATGGATTGCTTATCTTAATAGTTAGACATAAAAGATAACCTGTATGTCATCCAGCTATGATGCTTTGGAAATAATTTAGAAAATAGGAGTTCATTAAAAGTTGCAAAAGGTGGTATAGGCAACTCGTGACTGGTAAGAATAACAAACAGGGCGGGCAATAACATCTAAGTGGAAAAGGAAAAATGAAATTGTCTGTAAATCCAGGTTAACATGCTGCCTTGCAGAGAACAGGCTGTCTGCTAGATGATGCCCATTCATTTCAGGACCGACCATATCTGGCACCAGGAAGCAGTCAAGGATGGACAAAGCCAAGAGGACACAAATTCAGAAAGTCACAGCTCTATGGACTAGAACTGTGTTGTCCAATAAAGTAGCCACTAGCCACATGTGGCTATATTTAAATTTAACTGAAAGTAATTAAAATTTAAAAAATCAGTTTGCCAGGTATAATAGCCATATTGCAAGTGCTCCTAGCTACATGTGGCTAGCAGTTATCATATTGGACAGTGCAGACGCAGAATATTTCCATCGTTGTCCTCCTGATGTACAAAGCTAGACTTGAAAGTGAGCATTCCTATCGCTCCTATAGACGTGACGAGAAATTCAAAATCAAAGCCAATAGTCTTAACCATCAAGAATATTAGAGATACCCAAGGTGATTTATCTGCTTATTTTATTGAATGTGTCCATAAATTAGAGACATTTGGGGATACACAGAAAGTCTGGACATCCTTATCAGCACAGGACTTCTTTCCCCTACTCTTCCGCCTCCACCCCCCTGCCCCTGGTGTGGGGAAAGGTAAAAAAAGAAAAATGGTAGGGGATCGGAAAACTTCTTGATTTAAGTCTTTTATCCAAGGAGTTGCATAAACTGCCAAAAACAAACAGATTTTTAGAAGCACCGACTGTGCCCAGTCCTCTTTCCTTAAAAAAAAAAAAAAAAAAGCTGGAGGCAACTGAAAAGAACCTTTCAGAGATAGAAGAGGAATTCAAGAGAATTACTAAGGACAAAATGGGTGGCTATCCTAAATGACTGTTCCAGGACACCCAAGGAAAAAGTGCCTCAAATCAAGAACAATATTTCCAAAACTACACAGTGGCCAGGATTCAACAAATCCACATTAATTTAAAAAGTTACCAAGTCCTAGAAGGCCAAATGATTTGCTACTAACAATTTAAAGTATTGAGTTTTCATCAAGAGAACACCCTGGTTCAACGTCGAATTCATGGGCAAATAAAAGAATCACCTAAGTCACCTTCCAGTTACAGCATCAACAGATGCCTGAGGTGGGTTGGTCCTCAGATAGAAGCAATGTCTGACAGTAAAATAAAATCAACTACAGTAATAAGACTCTACTTATTAGAACTTCCCTGTATACAGTCTTTTAAAAATGAAGTAAAAATATACGGTTGGATTTAAACTAGAGAGTTTCAATTATATTTAATAAAAGCAAACAGATACATTACAGGACCAGGAGAGAGAGAGAGAGAGAGAGCCACTCATCTTCAGACACTGCATTCTGTTTAAACACTCATTCTATCACTGCTCAAATATTTGCTTGCTACTTTGCCATGCTACCACTCTGTGCCACACTGAGGAAAATGTGATCTCTCAGTGATAGAACAATTTGAATGTGAGCTAAAATGTAATCAGCACGTCGGCAACAACACAACTGATAATCTGTCAGCTTAAGAACAGCTCCTATATATTTGGGAAGGGGGCTGCAAGAATTAGGATACTGGAAAACTTAAAATGTAAGCCTTAAAAGCCCTTCTTCAAAAATGCACGCTGCTGCCTCACTGATCATTGCAGCCCTGGCAGGGTGGCCATGAGACAGCGCTAAAGATGATGCAGTACAAGGGGACCAGAGAAGCCGGCGAGCTGCTGCTGGATTTCACCCTCAGGAAAGGACAGCACAAGAATCGGTCCTCTCCTCCCTGTAGCCAGCCCATCTCCACCTCTACACAGATGTAGCTGAGTTGCCATCAGAAGTCATAAAACCTCACAGTCCCCTCCCTGCCCCCCAGCTTCCCCCCCCCCGCCCCCCCCCCCCACAGTCACGCTCAGTGTTTGTTTTCCTCCTCTCTCAGCACTTCAAAATGGAAAAGGGAGTAATATCTTGACCCACTGCCCATGGAAAGGCTGCACTCTTAGGTCACTCTATCCAACTCATCCCTCTTGAGGAACTCGCCTCATTAAACAGAAATCACCTGATGCACCTATGGAAGGTGGGGAGAGGTTCATTTAAACCTTGATAGCTCATATGAACTCCTCCTGATGAGGACTGTCATTGGCAACTGTTTAAATGAGCCTGTGAATATTAAAGCTCTCTAGGCCAAGAAAGCAGCCTGGGTCAAAAAGGCAGCTGATCTGAAACCTACCGAATCTGCAAAATCTGTTCCCCATTTCATGCATACACAGCCCTACGGAGTGTATAAATACCACCAGCAAACTGTGCTAGGAGGTCACCGGCACTCCACAGTGTGCACCCCGAGCATAGTTGATAAAATGTGTTACAGAGAGCGTGGGAAACGGGGGCCGTCTCCGGCTCTGACCAAAGAGGGTAGGGCTAATGCATACCTTTTGGTCTTCTGGAATTTCCATTCTTTTGCTGTTCATCTTCCTCATTAATGGTGAATAAACCAAGGGGGACTGGCCTTGCATTGGTCTTCTTCAGTCTCTCTTGTCGGAAAGCTGTAGCTGATCCAGGCATACCGCTGCTACTTGTGTTTTTAATTATGAGTATATCAAAACTATATGCTTATATAATTGCAGCTCCCAGGAAGCTGCTAGTTTCTAAGCTGCCGGTTCATTTGAGCACTTGTAATAGATCCCCTATGGGTAAACAGTGTGCAAACAGCTGACAGATACTACCAGCCTCTTGGCAACTGAGGCCCCGCAGCTCCCCCTCACCTAGCAGCACCCCGCCTCCTCTGCGAGCCCCCTCCCACTTACCCCTCACAGGCACGTGTGCTGGCTCAAGCTCACACACACACACACACACACACACACACACACACACAGGCACGTGTGCTGGCTCAAGCGCGCGCACACACGCACACACACACAGACACACAGACACACAGGCACACACACTCCTTCCAGAAAGGCACGCAGGTCGGATGCTTCCCCCCCACTGCCTAACCTGCTCAATCAGATCCCAGCTTCTCGCTCCTGCCGCGGCACCTTTTCCCAATCTTCTTTTCCTGCTACCGCACAGTACAATATTCAGCACACACAGCACAGAGGGGAAAATCGGAGATGCTGCCGTTCACAGCTGCCCTGACAACCCTGACTTATCCTAACCAAGGAGGGCTGGGAGCGGCTCCATCTCCCGGGCGGAGCCACCAGCCCGTCGGGACGCCGGTCCTGGGAACTTGCCAGCGGAGGGTTACAGCGCGAGGCGAGCGGCCCAGCCGCTGGGCAGCTGCCTCTTCCAGGGGCGGCAGGAGCAGCAGGAGGGGAGGAAAAATGCAGTGTTGCTTTTGCACAGTCAGCAGTGGACCCCGCAGCTGGGAGAAAGACGCTCAAGGCAAGACGGCTTTTTCTTCTTTGGGGGGCCAGGTTTTCCATCGTGATAATGATTGCGAGAGCCCCTGGATAAACGAAGGTATGGCTGGTACCCCACAGCTCGCTTCACACTCAGTCACACATCCCAGTTTCCCTGACATTCTTACAACCCCAGAGTCTGTATAAACGCAGGCTTGGTGGCAACTGTCCCGAGGACCAGTGCGGCCCTGTACCCAAGACCCTCCAGGGAAGAGAACTGTGCCTGTTCTCACAGAGACCACAGTTTGGAATACCCCTTCTGCAAGTCTAGCCGAAAGGACACAAATGAGACACTACGATCCTCCAATGGGAAAAAAGCTGCCTTGATTACATCCAGCAAACTCCCCCCCAGTTCCCACTGCTCTGGGGGAGTCCCTAACAGCAATGCTGAGCAAGTCTCAACATGTGACCCAGTTTTAGTTCTTTTCTGGACTGATTTCTCCAAAGCACACAATCATGTGATTATTGTTTTCTCCTGAAATAAGCGTTCTCACTTTATAAGACTCTCCTTTTCTAGGCTGCCTAAAACTTATACTGTGTGCAAAAAACCCTAAAGAGACAATAAATGACATTAAAAAGTCAACCTCCAAATTAAGACAACAATCTTTGTTCTTTTTGTTTCTGCCTTTTAATCAAATTCAAGTCAGCTTAGAAAGTCCAAAGCAATCCTCCGGCTCCCAGCCCACTCTTACTGTTTTCTCAATCCTTAAACTTATCCAAGAGGGGCGGCAGGCACTCTGAGGCGAGGTAAATATCCTCTCTAAATCCTTTGCATGGAAGAGTAAATTCAGACAATTCACTATCCTCTTGGTACCTCAGTTTTCTCTGTAAAATTGGGGTGATGACATTTCTCTTATAGGATGAGGGGCAAGGATTGAATGATGGTGGTGCTAGCAGTAAGAAGGTCTTAATAAACAGCAGCTGCTTTAATTATATCTTTATAATACATTGTTGTAACTAGTTCAGTTTTGCTTCATAATTATTTAAGGTGTTTCCAGTTCAACTGTCAACTCCATCAAGGAACACTTCTGCTTTTTATCTACTTATATTGCCCAGTCTGGGACTGGAAACGTACTAAATGGTTAGCAAATCCCTGCTGAAAAAAAAAAAAAGATAAATCTTCAGAAATCTTTCCCTCCAAAGGCTGGGAGATTTAATTAAGTTAACATGTTTAGATTTGTGGCTTAGAGAAACATAGGAAATTTCAGATATGGAGTTTATTTAAAATCATGTTAACCTGTGATGTAGGCATTTGGAATAAAAGACTGGAAAACAAGCTGAATGGGTCTGAGAAGGCACCTGAATCAGCATCACTTTACACACAAGGAAGCTGAGGCCCACGAAGCGAAGTTTCTTGCCCGAGTCAAATGTTAGCTGGCAGCAAGTCTACGAGGAAAATTTAGATTCTCTTCTTCCTGCTCCAGTGCTTCTCCTTCTGACAAATACTTGGCCTACAAGGTTTAGAATCCTAGATCCCTCTTCAACTTCTACAGAGATGGCAAGATGTGGACAGGAAAGGAAAGGGAGGATCCACGCCTTGAAATAAACAGTGGATACAAACTGGTTTAATGTATTTCCATAACCTTCTGTAACTGGTAAATTTTTTTCTGAATTAAATAATGTTTTATTTCCTATTTATTTTTCTTTAATCAGATGATCAATAAACACAGGCCAATTATCACACATAAACATATCTGTGAAATACTTTCAAACCTACTTTAGTTTCTTCTATTTCTAGAGAATCAGGCTAGTACTTACAAAAGCAACATACATACAAAGTATGGTTGAAACTACCTTTTGGTAGAGAAAATGAAAATCAGTGTCTTGGGCAAATAACAGATTTCCTTCAGAAATATTCCTCATCCAAATAAAGCTAACAGCTTCTGATCATCTCCATTGAGTTTAATAAAAGTATTACTGAAAGAAATAAAGAAAAAGGGATCTTTTTCTCCACCTTCCAAATAAAAAAATGAAAATGACAGTATTTATTCATTGTCCTAGAATGACAACAAAAATCCTTCCTAAGAGTGGTTTTTGAAAAGCAAGGTGGGCACTCAAATTCAAATGACCTCTGCAGAAGATGTCCATTCCATTACTTTCAAGGATGGCCTCAGTCGTTTCATGGAGAAATGCAACAGCAAGGCGAATACTACTTAGCATTTAAGTTGTCCAGACGAGATTACAAATTTCGAGAAGGAGTGCTCCTTGAGGTCTGTGGCTGCACTCAGGGCAGCCAGCAGAATGAAGGCCCCGGGGAAGAGAGATCACAGGACAGCCCAGCTCTACCACCCCGTCCAGGCAATCAATGGTCTTCCGCTTCTGTTAACTTCAGTGGAATACCCCTCAGTGACACAGACCGAATTTTTCATGCTCTAGCCTGAGGCTCTTCTGGAGAATTTTGATTTGTCTCAAAATGTGAAAACCACCAAAATGGCTGTTTTGCTGTGTTTTTAAAAGAATACGAGTTATACTTAAAATCGTTTATTGGGGGAAACGAAAGGCTACCAAAGGAGGTCAGAGGTTGCCACCATCGTGTAACCCATAAGGCAAGGGGGCCCCAAGAATAGGAATATAATAGCCCATCATCTGGGAACATGTTCAACTTTATGTCTGATGCTGTGCTAGGTGCATTAGATATGTTATCTTTGTTAGTTACAATAGCCCCAAGAGAGAGGAGTTACCACCTGACAGATCAGGAAACTGAGGCTTAGAGAGGTTCAAGTTAACACAGCTAGTTAAACCACTGGGTCACGATTAAACCTAGGCCCGTCTGCTCTAACGCCAAGATGCTTTCATCCTGCTGCCCTGTCAATCCTGACTCCAGCATCAACTAACTGCATCTCGGTCACAGCTGGGACTAGTCACAGGGAAACAAACAGCTCAAGATCAAATAATCATAATAAAGGATTTTTTCCCTCCCCATGAAGTATACATTTCTTACCTCATTTAAGACATATGAAAACATTTGCGATTAGTTTCTTAAATGCTCAAACCCAGCCTTTAACAGATACAGGGGTTAAGTTATATAATTCCAGGACTGCTGTGGCTTGATCCCTGTAGGGGCCAAGCTTGGGGCTATAGTCTTCTCCTTTTTACACTCTGACCCCAAATAAAAGCAAATGTGGAAAGGGGGATAGTGAGACCTTAAATTTAAATACCCCCAGAAGTAAAACGAATACCACTGTGAATTTCTTTACTGTTCATCAGCACTAATAAGTGTTTTTAGTGTGGCCCAACTGCCTTTGCATGCAGCCTGCAGATACAGGATCTAAATTCAGTTCCCATGGGAATTGGGGCAGGGAGCCATCCAACAGTCAATCAGGTTTTGTTTTGTTTAAATTGTTAAAATAGCAAGTGATATAGTAACGGAGGCCTTGTATAAACGAGAGAAATGAGACACTGCCTGGTGCAAAAGCGTAGATTTTTTACAACTAGCCTGGCTTTGTACAGAAAAAAAATGTTTGCAGAACAATCACAAAATGTACTCGCAATCATAGGTGGAAAGTGGTACCGCTCATCCCTGCTAGGAACCAAACAGGCCAACAGGCCCTTGAGCAGCTGCTGTTCCCACCCCACCCACAGCCCCACTCCCTTAGTACACAATGAATTTATGTCTGTTTGTCCTTCTACCCTGGCTGCCTGGCACCAACCCATGCACAGGAAACCGAGTTAAACTTGCTGACCTAGCAGGGAAGTCAGCTCATGACTTGGGCCTTGCTGTCACGATGTTAAATAAAAGACTAAATACATGTAGGCACACGCATCCGAACATACACATTCAGGCTTCTGTTCACATTTATGCTTCCTAAGCTTTTATTTTGTGACCATAAAACTGGAAAATAGCATAGCCCCTGAGTGCATTTAAGAATATCCTCTTGCAAAGAGAAATCTGTTTAACCAGTGAGAAAGCATACCTAGATTTTTCTTTCTAAAAGCCTAGTGAGCTTTATAAAAACATTACTGAAATGGTAAAGAGGCTGATTTGTACTAATCAAGTGCTGTAGTTGAAAACAAAAATCATTACTGCTGGATTGAATGGTCAGTCACTGGTAAATTACAGTTCTATATCCATAATAGTTAGTTACTTTTCAATGGGGCCCAGGAGTACCAAAATGCTTTCCCACATTGCTAAAGTAGAGGAGATGATTAATTCTTCAAAACTACTGGACTTCAGTCATCTTTTAAATTCTCTATGCATCTCCCCCAAAGTAAGCTGCAATTTACTTCTAGCAGGCGTTTTAGAAATCCACATATTAATGTAATATTTTTAAAAACCTCACATCGTTTGAAAATGACAAAGCGAGCACAGGCTGACATGAAATCAAACAGCCCCCAGGGAACAAAGGGTCCCAGCAGGTTCTTTGCCATCCCCATTCTTGAAGTTAAAGGGCTCCCTTACAGTCTCCTAGAATGACGCCACTTCCTGATGGCTTCTGTGGCAATAAAGGCAGAATATTCTGCCATCCTGCAGCATTATGCAGAGCTTCCGACAGGTTGCTGAACAAAGAAATACTCACAAAGGCGGACTGACACTTTGAAAGGAAAATAAAGCAGTTTTGCTTTGATCTTCCTTACCACCTTTTGTTAACAGGCTTATAAGAAAAACAGTAAATACTACCCTAGTAGTGACGTGCCATCAACCAAGGAGTACCAGGTCCCTGCTGTGCTTTTTATAACATTTCTATAAATCTTTGCTGCATGAACACTTCGTGGTGCTAGCAGAGTCCACTTTCCCATGTCTGCTCTGCCATAAACAAATCTAAAACCTCCAGGGTTCAGTTATCTGAATGTAAGGTGTGGACACTAAGTCTTCCTGAAAACCCTTTCCTAAACATTATGTATCACTAGCTAAGTGGCAAATATTATAAAAACGCCACATTAAACTTTAACCCAGTAACATATGCTAGAATGCCTTTAGGCCCTCCTGTTCATGATTCTCAGTGATAATACTTTATTAATGTACATTACATGGACTTCCGAATTCCCTGACAAAAGTTAAAACGTGCACAGAAGCTCCTTTCCTCTAATAGCAACACCCTTATTAGTTTAGACATGCAATTTTACAGATTCAAAATGAGGCAAAGAAATCAATCACTGGATTCCACAGAAGAATCAGACGCCCAGGGTTGTGTTTCTAAAAGTTACCTAATCCATCATTGGTCTGTGAGCAAGTTACATGTTTAATTTTTGAGCCACACAATTAGAAAGATAAGAAAAGAAATGGGTTCCCTGTCTTGCTTTAGGACTGGTAACATGCCAAGGATGCGAGATGAGGTGCTTTGGCGGATGACACTGGAGGGCAAGCAGCAGCCAAGTCATGTAATTGTTCTCCCACCAAACAAAGACAAGGAGTCACTGAGGGGCGGTGATGACTAAACGTGTGGCCCAGACAGGCCAGTCCGGCAGCTGGTGTTGGATGGGTTGGAAGGGAGAAGGAGTGAGACTTGAGAAAGAAAAACTTGTCACATAATAACTTGGTCTAGGTGAAGAAAAGAGATCTCAACCGGTGGCTGGGGGGACAGAAGGCAAAAGACAGGAAAACAAGAATCATTCATTCACTCATGGTTTTTGTGGTTGTTGTTTTTAAACAGGCATTCCCCGGCTTGTGGAAGACTTATTTCAGGGGAATGAGCATGGATACCAAATGCCCTCAATAGTCCAAATAAAAGCTGAGAAACAAGCAGTGGAAAGGAAAGGAGGTTAATGTCCTGATAAAAGATTCGGATGAGAACGAGGGCTTTATATCTGTAGATAAAACACAGCTGAGAGATGACTAGAATCAGGACCAAAATGATCTCAACAGATTGAAATAATGGACTATAGCTAAAAAGATTAATGTAGTCGTGATAACTATGAACACCTCTTATTGCATTAAAAAGGAACAACTGCACGGGTACAAAGTGAAGACCTACCCAAGCTTCAGCAGATACAAGGAAGGAGGGCCCTCGGACAGTAAGCTCACTACACTTCACTGCGATGAGGCAGGAAAAATCCTAACAGCATCATGGGCGGTATCAGCAGAGAGCCAGCATGCTGAGTCAGCAGAACAAGCCTTCTTTATTTTTTTGGTCCTCACATCACATGGTCTGAGCTAGATATTTCAAATGGGATGATAAATCGGAACATATTCAGAAGAGAACAACCTAGGACTTATCATAAAGATCCTAAGCCATAAAAAAAAAAAAAAAAAGATCCTAAGCCATAACACAAGAGGATCGTTTGAAAGAAAGTACATTTTTCTCTAGAGAAAATAAGACTCTGGAAGAATAAAATAAATGAAATAAAGGTTAACTTTCAGTGTAGTTCAAGAAGACAGACTGAGGTCCGGTGATTGGAAGTTACCAGAATGTAACGAGCTGTGCTTTCCATCACCGAGGACTGCCGTGCACAAACACTGATCTGGGGCAATGTGTTGGATTAATGCACTGTGTACAGGTTGGATTTTTAGACTCGAGAGTCCCTTCTGATCCTGAGATTCCATGACCTGGTGAAAATGGAAACTAGAGTTATATCCCCACGGGAAAACAGTCAGGCAGAAAGAAAAAGCCTGAGAGATTCAGATAGCTCTTTTCCTTGCAGTCACTGTATCTCTATACTTAAACTTCACAGGGCTTCACTGTGGGAAGCTCTGCAGTTGTATTGTTTTACTCATTCGACTGATGCCCCCCAGAGGTTTTAGACGTAAAGCTAAATAACGAAAACAATGAAAGCCTCGCTCCGTGGGTGTTTCCGTGGGTGTTTTGGATAGAAGAGGCCCGCTCTACGATTTCTGCACCTGCAGCTTGCAGGCCTCTCTCCACTCACAAATTAATGAAGACGTACTGTGTGATAAACGCTGGGGAAGAGGGGATAAAGGTGAATAAGAGATACAGGTTTCCCTTAATGGCACAATTTATTATGGATGGCTCACTGTGGCTACGTGACCTGAGAGAGGAGATCTAAAGGTTTGGGAGTGAAAAGCAATAAGTATAAACCAATTCAGTATATTACTTTATGTACGTTTTAAGGAGAATGGTATTCCTAAGTCTTTAGGTCAGTAAAAACAGACATCATAGTAATTTGTCGTGGGCATCATGATCATGACCAGAGAGAAGATTTTTGTCATGATTTTTTTTTTTTTTTTTCCAGTACGCGGGCGTCTCACTGTTGTGGCCTCTCCCGTTGCGGAGCACAGGCTCCGGACGCGCAGGCTCAGCGGCCATGGCTCACGGGCCCAGCCGCTCCGCGGCATGTGGGATCCTCCCGGACCGGGGCACGAACCCGTGTCCCCTGCATTGGCAGGCGGACTCTCAACCACTGCGCCACCAGGGAAGCCCTTTTGTCATGATTTTAAAGACACTGACGCGTTGCTGTTGGTTAAATTTAAACATGTTTTACCTGCAGAAATTCTCTCACAAATAACCTGCAATAACGTGACATGCATATCCCTTTGAACACTTCCTTATGTATAAATTAAAGTTTGTTGCATTCTCCAAAAATGTGTCCATATATTTCTGTACCTGCAGTGTAGTAAAGGTTTAAATGAAACCCCATAATTATAGTGGCATACTGTCACATAGGTTTCAAGCAGCAAAATAAACAGTGCGGCTCAGAAAAAAAAAAAAAAAAAAAAAATTGGAGAGGCCAAGAGCAATGTGTTTCAGACTGTACTGAGACTTCCCTCCAATCCTTATCCTTTGCTGCTTTGCTGCTCTTCCCAGTTCTTTCTCCTAAAACTAAAACTGACATGAATTAAGATTTTTTTTCCAATTTAGGAAGTTTTAATAACCTCTTTTTACCTTTAGATTAAAATTTTCTCTCTTAAAAAGTAATCTAAGTGTTTTGAATAATACTGGGACAAATACTTGATTTTCTTTCTAAGGGTCAATGTATCACGATCAGGGTTCTCCAGAGACACAGAACACAGAGTAAAAAAAACAACAACACAGAACAGTACTTTTGGTTCTGTGTCTCTGGAGAAAAATATAATACATAAAATGTATATAGAGAGATTTATTTTAAGGAAAAATAGCTGCTGCGATTGTGGAGGCTGGCAAGTCCAAAATTGCAGGGAAGGTCAGTAGGCGAAAACTCAGGCATGATTGCTATATTATAGATTTGAGGCAAAATTCCTCCTTCTCTGGGAAACCCCTGAAGGCCTTCAATGACTGGATCAGGCCCCCTAGATAATCGAAGGTAATCTATTTTACTTAAAGTCAACGGACTGTAAATGTTAATCATATCTGCAAAATACCTACACAGCAACATCTAGCCTAGTGTTTGACCAAACAGCTGGGCACTGTAGACTAGCCAGGTTGACACATATAATTAACCATCTCGGTCAGTGACCCCAGAGAGATCCAGACACTCTATCCCACACTGAAATCAACATGCTGCAAATGAAAGCATGTCAGTCAAAGGTCTATGTGTCAATGATCATAACCTTCATTGACTAGGCCGGATACTATCTACTCAAATCATTTCCCAATATTGCTCTGATAAAATAATATTCATAAACTGGGGACAGGACATCTCAGAGTAGACCTATTAAATCCCCCTATATATTTTCACTAATGATCTCTCACCGACAAGCCAATACCATTTGGCTTCAAAGCATCAAATAAACCCTTTTTATCATTATAAGAACTAAGCAGTCTGGTTGTCTCAACATTAAATGGTTTAGAGAGTACAGATAAGAAAGTTAAAAGAAATCCTTCCCACTGTTTCAATTAGAAGAAAGTATAGTACGTAGATATATGGATGAGGGGGTGATGAAATAAAACAAGTTTTTCATGAGAAGGTAAATGAGGTACTAAACTTTATACACTTATTGACTTATTTGTTAACTAGAACCAATTCTGACTAAAGAATTATACAATTCTCTGGTATAGTTCTGAAATCAACCTAGAGGAAAGAAGTGACTAACAGAAATGCTAAATTATATGATCATGGTGGGTAGATTTGAGGTTTGGTCATTTTCATTCCGTGAAGGCCCACACTGAAAAGGATTAGCACATCCATTGTAACTGTCAGCAACCAACCAGAACACCAAAAACCTTAATCTGAATTATACAGGTAAGAGAGAAGTACACTTGGGGTTAGCAAGCCCAGAAGCTTCTAATATTTGCAACTGCTAAGCAAGAGATGTCCCGAGTGCAACAATAATCACCTTTAAAAAAAAGATATGAAGTATTAATTTCCATGTAGATACTACTAGCAACCCAGTTCATTTTTTGGTAAATACAGCTTCTTTTAATCTTGCCTGACCTAGGGCCATCTAGATTTTAGGGGGCTCTTATATAGAAATAAATAATATCTCAGAAGGATGAACATGTTGATAAGGACACTCAGGGCGCCCCAAACCTCATCTCTAATACCTTTTACCTTTCATATTCGTGTCTCAGCCCTTACTTTAAAACTCATGTAAACTTCAGACAGGCAACTGAGGAAGGATTATAATGCCAAAGACTTGGCGAACTTCCTAAACCACCACAAATGGACCATTTTACCTTTTATCATACGGCAAAATGGCTACACTTCCACTGTTGAAGGTACTAAAATCTTTGCTGTGTTTTTAAAAAAAAAAAAAAAAAGGTTGCTCCAAACACATGCAATATTGCAGTAAAGGAATCAAAGTCATAATAAAAAATCTCTCCTCCCTCCCAAATTTTTTTGCTGGAGATAGTACTAGCTGGTTTCCACACAGGCATAGAGGAAGAGACTTGCCCTGAAACCCCTAAAACAAGAAGCAGCCCCCTTAGAGCCCAGAGTCAGGCTGCTTCCAGCCCACTGGAAAAAGACCTTGTTCTTATCTTCTGTTTACAAACAAGAAGAGGGTGGTTTTTGTTTAGTTTGGTTTAAACCAGAGCTGTTTGTTTTAAAAACAATCGCAATGATGCAAATTGTTTCACGAACATGTTTCCAGATAGGTACATCCATGTAGAAAACGCTTTGCTCTGTACAGCAAGAAGTCACTGCACACTTCACAGCTAGTGTGGAGCTCGACTTCACAGGTGTCTAAAGGCCGTGTGCCAAGTCCTACTTCTGAAACAGGAGCCAGATGTAGAACACCCTTTTCCTCCTTCCTTCTGACATTCTGTGCTCCTCCTCTTCCAAAACCTTCTTGAATGAAACCCTGACCACCTTCACAATGACATGTGATTCTAATCACATATATGGTTTAGGATTTGCGTTGCACAAGCTGGTGGATGACTGGGACCATTTTTTTTCTCCTCCATGCTCAGAGAGTAGCAGGCAAACATTGGACCAGATTGGTTTGTAAATAAATGGGATGACATTCTCAAAGCTGACTACTTCAGTTACAACTGGACCACCAAGAATTCAATCAGAAATGCCAAACTAGTGTTCTTTCCTGTGAGGATTCATTGGATCATAAGATTATGGGGTTTTTCTATTCAAAGGCATTTGCCCTCTCATAGGTCTCCTGGACTAAAAATGGCTCCAGCTCCCTTTTCTCAATTTGTTTTAACGCTTCCTTTCTACTGTAGAGCTATTTCTTCTACTTGTATTTTACTTCCTGATACTCTGCCGGGGACTTATGCAAAGTCACTGTACAAAGCATGCGGATGTATCTTTTTATATATACAACGAGGGCATCTTCACAAAGTTTGTGAATGTTTCTCGTAGAGAAACATTCAGTGAAGTGACAGTGACTTGTGATGGAAATAACAGACCTGGCAAGTCCATCATTTTGGTTTAAAAAGAATGGAAGTCTGTCTTTCATTTAAAGTGCAATAATTCTGTAGCAATCATACTTTAAGAACTTAAAACTTAGAACGATAATATAGTAATAAAAAACACTTTTGAATACCATAAAAATGAAACAAAAATAAGGCAAGAAGGGCTGGCCTGGGTGTCCAACTCAATTACAACACAATCCACGAATCTCACAGGCCAGTGTGTAGCAGTCTACTACTGGAAGGTTTTGGGCATGTTTTTGACAGGTGGAAAGCACGATTGTGCTTTGATGATGCTTCCCATCCCTGAGCCAAGCCAATGGCCCTGTGATCACAGCTACAGTCTAAATCAGCATTACATTTGTATTCTCATTACGGAGACTTACAATTATAAATAAAAATTTGCTTAAGGGAGAAATTTAGCATGCCAGAGCACGTCCACAGTTTCAGTGATGCAGTACCAATCCTTAATAATGAGGACCACAATAATTATTACACTTCATGCTGATGCTGTTGTCGGGCACTTATCTATGTATGTTACATGTATCAACTCATTTAATCCTCACCCTATGAGGCTGGTACCACTATCTCTGTTTTATTTTTTTATTTTATTTATTTTAAATTTAAATTTAAATTTTATTTATTTATTTTTTTGCGGTACGCGGGCCTCTCACTGTTGTGGCCTCTCCCGTTGCGGAGCACAGGCTCCAGACACGCAGGCTCAGCGGCCATGGCTCACGGACCCAGCCGCTGCACGGCATGTGGGATCTTCCCGGACCGGGGCACGAACCCGTGTCCCTTGCATCGGCAGGCGGATTCTCAACCACTGTGCCACCAGGGAAGCCCCACTATCTCTGTTTTAAAAAGGAAGAAACTGAGGAAGACGAATGGTCAAATGACTTGCCCAACATCCCTTAGGTTGTGTGTCAGGAGCGGGGAAGAGATTGCAACCCAGGCGGCCAAACCCCAGAGTCCCAGCACAAAGTAATAGTTTAGCATTATCCCTAAATAACTTGGTAGTCAATTTTTGAGACCTATAGCTTCACACGTGCTCAGTTTCAGTATAATCTTGAGGGGAAAAAAAAAAAAAAAGAATTCAAGATACTTTCTCCAGGGATCACAGCCATTCCATCACCCCTACTGCCCTTTTTCTTTTGGTCCTGGATTTTTACAGCTGTGCAGATGCCAGCTGCAAGGAGGAGAAAAGAGGAAACCAGTTCTGCCAAAGGTAAGCTCTCCCTGGAAGGGCTTCACATCACAATGGATGGCACCACAAAACCTCACAAGCACACACAAATGCAATTCAGAAGTGTGTCTAGAAGTTCTGACACACAGAGCCAGAGGTATGCACGTGAGGTCATGTTCAAAGCCACAGATGTGAATAATACCGTTGAGAAAAAATGCAGAGTGAAAAGAGCAGAGGTTACCAGACTGAGCCTTCAGTAGAGTGATAGCTAATGAGGAGAAAGAAGAGAGGCGAAGGAAGGAAAGTTTAGCCCAGAGGGTATTAGCGTCAGTGCAGGCAGAAGGCAGAAGGGGAGAGCATCACGTCGAAGGTCATCCTTGTGTCAAGTATTTACAGACAGAAGAAACAAGGGCTGGTCTCCAAAGCCAGGCATCTGGTGATTAGAGTTCATGGGTCACCATGAAAATCTCTGTGAAAAGTATATAATTTTCTACAAAGAGAACCCTTTAATTATCTATCCGAAACTGACCTTTCCTTGTTTTGAGGAGGAGGAGGAAGAGGAAGGCAGTGTAACAACAAAGCAAAGTAGACAAAAAGAAAGCTAACTACCTAACATTTTGTCTACCTGAACATATTCGGACAAAAAAGTGCATAAATATGTCCTGGAATATATGTGTACATAATACTTGGCTATTCAAGTGGACTCATACCCATATTCACTTCTACCTTTCCTTCAAAAAAAAATTACTGGGGTAAAATAAGAGATAATGTGAGTAAACTCATTAGATTGGGGGCAGTAGCTGTTACGATTTTCCAGGTGGTTTTTATAAGATACACTGGACACCTCCAAATCAAACCTAAGGTCAAACGGAAGAGCACTAAATAGGAAATGGATCTAAAGTAGTTTTTGACCTTGACTCCACTTTGGAACCACCTGGGGAATTTAAAAAGTACTGCCACCTGGCTCCCACCCCTAGAGATCCTCAGATAACTGCCTAGGGTGCCGCGTGGGCATCCAGATATTTAAAAGGTCCCCAGGTGATTTTTCACTCACTGCCAAGATTGAGAAGCAATGATCTGAACCAGTGATGCTCCAGCACATGACCTCAATAATCGGTTCAACAAGATAACCCTATGGCCAAGGAGAGAGCTCTATTTAACGGAACCCACCAGGACTGTGGGGTGTACTAATTTAGAGCATCTACCATGAATAGAAACCAATCGAGGAGGAAATGCAGGAAGCATGCAACCAGGCCCTGTTTGGTATCTCTGCCACACTAAAGAGTCTGGTCAGGAGCTTCTGGGAAACAGAGGCCTGGATTAAAATCTCGAAAAGCAGCCCGGTATATTTACTGCAGTCAATTATGCACATTACTGCCACCAAAACAGGCCTTGTGTTGGGTTGCGGGAACACTAAAAGAAGGGGGGTTTCCATCGAGAATTTCACCTTGGAATTTAAACTTTTCCTAGAATATAGCTTCTTTTCTACTTTAAACGGTGTCAGGGAGACAAGTTTTATACGTGGAAGGTTATGCCATAGTAAACAGTAATGCTTCTGTTTACCAGAAAGCCAACTCCAAAAAGGAGGCTTTAACAGCATTAAAAAAGGCACAAAAGAAATTTTAACATATCCCAAATCTCAATACTCTAAACTTAAATATACACAGTTTAACTAACAATGCTTGCAAAGCCCGATTCACATATACCAAATGCATTTCACTCAGCTTCCTTTCTGCTTAGTTTTGCATCTCTACATTCATCTGCGCTATCTGGTCAGGTGTGTCAATTGTCGGCATTTTCTCACAATTCTCTTTCACAGCTGCTTCTGTAGGAGCTTTCAAGGACGAGGAACTGTTGAGTGCAGTGAATTCTTGCTGTCAAAAATATATTACTCTTCAAATCAAAATCCAAAGTGGCACCTATTAAAAGAAAATCTTATAGATTTTATCAACTGGCTATTTCTCAAATAAAGATGCTAAGGAGAACAGTAAACAAATAGAGAAAAGCCATCTGACACCATTTAAATTTGTGAACTATAAGTCAGAGCATTTTCAAGAGTTAATGAAGAGGGGACTTCGCTGGTGGTCCAGTGGTCAAGGCTCCGAGCTTCCAGTGCAGAGTAAGAAGGTTCGACCCCTGGTCGGAGAACCAAGATCCCATGTGCTGCATGGCACGGCCAAAAACAAATAAAATAAAATGTGATATGGTTTAAAAAAAAATTTTTTTTAAAGAGTTAATGAAGAGGAAGAAAGCACTGACCCACTGAAGGGCTAGACAAACTTTAAAACTGGATTTTCTATGGATAAAGAAGATGTAATTATCTATCTACATATTATATATATCTACACACACACACACACACACACACACACACACACACACACACACACACTGGAGTACTACTCAGCCATAAAAAAGAATGAAATAATGCCATTTGCAGTACATGGATGCAACTAGAGATTATCATACTAAGTGAAGTTAAGTCAGAAAGAGAAAGACAAATACCATATGATATCACTTACATGTGAAATCTATAATATGCCACAAGTGAACCCATCTACAAAACAGAAACAGACTCACAAAGAGGAGACTTGTGGTTGCCAAGGGGTGGGGTGGGGGAGGGATGGACTGGGGGTTTGGGGCTAGTAGATGCAAACTATTACATATAGAATGGATAAACAAGGTCCTACTGTATAGCACAGGGAACTATATTCAATATCCTGGGATAAGCCATAATGGAAAACAACATAAAAAAGAACGTATATATGTGTATACTGAGTGATTGTGTTGTACAGCAGAAATTAACACAACATTGTAAATCAACTATACTTCAATAAAAAGTTTAAAAAAATGGATTTTCTAGAAAAAAGTAAGCCTGAACATCATACACATTTAGCATATAGAACCTTAGACCATGCTCAGTGATTAAATGTCCAAAGACATTATCAAGACTTTTTACAAAGCTCTGCAAGTACACTTCAGTAACTGAGAACAGATACTAAGTACCAGGCTTGACAACATAAATTCTGCCAACAAAGAGTAATCCAGACAATAAAACAAATTATAGAATCAATATTTCCAGCTTTCTAACTGCAAAAAACACCAAAAAAGTTATTTCCAAATTCTGGAAAGCCATATCTCAAGGGATTAGAAGACAGACATTAAGGAGGCGAAGAGAATTTGGATTGGCATGGGGTGCGCTGGATGACAGCACTTCTGTTCATAATCAACTTCAGAATGCAGACTCCACAAGAAATAAATACTATGGGGAAAAAAAAAGAATAAAGAAGCCAATGACATGAGAGCCATGTAAAAACACATGATAGCCGGGCTCTGGGAGCAACTCTACCTCCACAAGTTTTCCTAGCTCAAATGAGCATCGTCTAGCATCCCTAAGGGCACTATTTTACTTTGAGGTGATTACATTGCTTTACTAAAAGAACTTGGTGAAATGGCTAAAAAACAAAACTAAACATAACAACATCAAGTGTTGGCAAGGATGCAGAGCAAGTAAGACTCACATACATTGCTTGTAGGAATGCAAGACTACACAGCCATTCCAGAGAACAGTTCATCAGTTTCTTATAAACATACACTTACCTATGAGTCAGCAATTCCACTCTCAGGTATTTCCCTTAGATAAATAAGAAAAACCTGTACATAAATGTTTACAGCAGCATTACTTATATCACCAAAGCCTGGAAATAACCCAGTGTTTCTCAATGGGTTGATGGATTAATCTGTGGGACTTCCTTACAATTGGCAAACTACCATCAATAAATATTGATACACATAACATGCCTGAATCTCAAATGCATTATGGTAAGTGAAAAAAATTCAGACTCAAAAGTCTATGTGAAAAAAAAAAAAAAGTATATGTGAGAAGATGTGGTACATATATACAGTGGAATATTACTCAGCCAAAAGGAATGAAATTGGGTCATTTGTAGAGACGTGGAGGGACCCAGAGTCTGTCATACAGTGTGAAAGTCAGAAGGAGAAAAACAGATACTGTATGCTAACACATATACGTGGAATCTAGAAAAATGGTACAGACGAACCAGTTTGCAAGGCAGAAATAGAGACACAGATGTAGAGAACAAACATATGGACACCAAGGGGGGAAAGGGGGGGTGGGGTATGAATTGGGAGATTGGGATTGACATGTATGCACAAATATGTATGAAATAGATAATAAGAAACTGCTGTATAAAAAAATAAAATTAAATTAAAAAAAACAAAGTCTATGTGTATGATTCCACTTTTATGACACTCTGGAAGAGGCAAAACTAGGATGGTGAACAGATCAGTGGTTGCCAGGCATTAAGGATAGGAGAACCTGATTGCAGAGGGGTGGCATGAGGGAATTCTCTGGGGCAAGAGAACTCTTCCGGATCATTATCATAGTGGTGGTTACATGACTACACATTCGACAAAACAATGAATTGTACACCCCCCAAAGCAGTAACCTGTATGCAAAATAAAGAGTTTTAACTAGAAAAATTTCAAGCGGGGACTTCCCTCGTGGTGCAGTGGTTAAGAATCCATCCACCTGCCAATGCAGGGGACACAGGTTCGAGCCCTGGTCTGGGAAGATCCCACATGCCGCGGAGCAACTGAGCCCTCGAGCCACAACTACAGAGCCTGCGCTATAGAGCCCGTGAGCCACAACTACTGAGCCCGCATGCCACAACTACTGAAGCCCACGTGCCTAGAGCCCAGGCTCCGGAACAAGAGAAGCCACTGCAATGAGAAGCCTGCGCACCGCAACGAAGAGTAGCCCCCGCGCACTGCAACTAGAGAAAGCCCGCGGGCAGCAACGAAGACCCAATGCAGCCAAAAATAAAAATAAATAAATAAATGAATTTTAAAAAGAAAAATTTCAAGAATTTGACATTTTTTCCTTTCACCAGTGAAGTTTATGGAGGGTCTTTTAAATTGGCTACCTTTACTTTCCAACTGCTAGTCTATTAATCATATAATCTGCTACATGCCCTGAAATGCCTCTTCTGGGGGTGATCAGCGACTACTCGGGAACCACGCCAATGGGTTTTTTTTCCTCTTCGCTCTCTGAATCCTTGACCTCCTTGTCCCTCTCCCTTGGCAGGTATGGCATTGCTCAATTATGCTTTTCCTGACTTTCTGGCTTTTCCACCTTCTTTGTTGGTTCTTTCTCCTCCTGTGCTTGAAGTGTTGTCTCATCCCCTTTCCATTTTTCTTTCAAAACTCTCCTCATCCTCATGGCTTCAACCACGTTCCCCTTATGGAATGAATCCCAGAGTCCCAACTTGTTTTTCTCCTTGTTCTCATCCTTCCATGTGCCCATCAGACATTTCTACTTACACGTCCCCCTTCCATCTCAAATCTCCATGTTTAAAGCAGAGATTTTTCTAGTTCTGCTACCAAAACCAGGTCCTCCTCATGACTATTTCCACGCCACCCTTAAACCAATGAACCAAACTTAAACCTGGTGTATAATATTATATGTCAACTTTTTACCTCCATCCTCTGACACATGCCTCTGTAGAATCTTGAATTAATCATTCTCTTCCCATTTCCACTGCCATGCCATAGTGCTGGCCCAACGCCTGCCCAGAAGACTTCTGCAGGAACTTCAAAGCTGGTCTGTATGTAGCTGAATGTGCCCTTCTTAAATCCTTCCTCTAGTCTACACTGCTGCTTCAAAATGAGGCTCACATGGGTAGAATACCGATCACCTCACTATCACCAGAGATTTGGCTAATCTGCCTGGTTATGCATATGTTCCTCATACGCTCTCCCCTTCTCCCGCCCCGTGATACCCTTCCCAAAGCAGCAAAAATCAATCAAGGGAATGACTTTCCTAGATGAAGGGAGCATGCACTCCTAAAAGGCACAGCTGAGCTTTTCTGCTAGGCTTGGCAACCAAGCTTTCAAGATCCATGGGTAGAGAATTACCTAATTTATCACACTTTATTAAAGATATGTTATCCTTAGCAATCATCAACATTTCCTCACTGCCTGCAGAATGTACTAACCTCTTAAGCTTGATCACTCCACAATTTGGCCTCAATGTGCCTTCATTCCTAATCCATCTTCTAGACTCTTTCATGACGAGCCTCACACAACTCAATATGACCAAAACTGCTCTCTTCCACATCTGCTCCTTTATTTTTCTCTCTTTCCTCCATTCAACTTTATATGTCATTTACCCATTTAAAAAATTTAAATTACTATGCCCAGTATGTTTTCCATGATGAAAGACCACAGCTAGAAGTAATTCTTTCTTCACTTAACTGCTCATAACCTGCAATTATTTGTTTGTGAGTGATGTTTTCCTTTTGAAATCCACGGATCATGTCTTCATCAACCTTTCAGCCACCATAAAGCTTTATAGAAGGTACATATTTCTTGGTCAAATTATGCTAAGCCTCAATATTTTCAATTCTTATAACAATATAGTGAGACCTGAGTTTTAAAAAATAACCCATTTCAAATGATTTTTTGTCATGCACCAGGAGGCATTTTTTTTTTTTTTAGAGAACATGCCAATACAAATTAGTGTTTCACACACTTGCCTAACTAATGATATCAAATAAATGCATTCTCCTGAGCACAAATGCCTCATCTAATAATACTTTCCTCCTACTTCGCAAGATGCAAAGGTAAGAGCCAGCCAAAATATAACAGGAAAAAAGATATCCATTCACTTGTAATGAAGCATTAATAGCTTTAGGATGTGAATTTCAAAGTAATGAGTTTAATAACAAATTGTAGTCTGAACCCCATCTAACAATTTTTTTTTTTTTTTTTTTTTTTTTTTTTTTTTTTTCGGTATGCGGGCCTCTCACTGTTGTGGCCTCTCCCGTTGCGGAGCACAGGCTCCGGACGCGCAGGCTCAGCGGCCATAGCTCACGGGCTTAGTTGCTCCGCGGCACGTGGGATCTTCCCGGACCAGGGCACGAACCCGTGTCTCCTGCATCGGCAGGCGGATTCTCAACCACTGCGCCACCAGGGAAGCCCTAACAATTTTTATTTGCAGATATTTGTAGACCCTGAAATCTAAGACCTTAAATATCACTTTTTAACTTGGAAAAATGCAGTGAAGGGTCATGATCCACATCACAAAAAAAAAGGCCCACGTTCTTCCACTGCACTGCCTGCTAAAGAGAAAAAGCCCAATTCCAGGTTCTATGTCATTTTCCCCAAAGGAATAGCAACAGAATTCACAGATTATAGGTATTAACTTATTCCCTGTGCATGAAAGTGTGCTCTTGTGAGTTAGTCAAAAACAGCTTTAACTTTGGTCTTCATTCAGTAGGCTTTTTAAAAGGAAGTTATTAAATTGAGAAATTAGCTCAGCACACTTTCACAGCTCTTGAGCGCTGGCATAAGATTAAGTACACAAAGCCTGGGCAGAGGCAATTTTGTGAATTTCAATCTGTTACTCAAAATAATAATTAAAAAAGGACTTGACATCCTCTGGTGGTGAAATTGAAAACTTGTTTCCAAGTCAATTATTTTTCTCAGTTCTTGCCTACCTTTTGTTATTGAAATATATGTGGAAAAAACTGTTCATTCTCAAGAAAAATTTAAAAAATCACCATAAAGAATGTGACTTGACTACCTTTGAGTAGAAAATATATACCGACAGAAATAGCTTTTAAATGTTGAAAGAAATATGCTTTTTATATGTTACCTTTCAATATTCTTAACAAATGTCTCATTTTATAGGTCGTATAGGGCCAATTTTCAACCCATCTTTGATACACACACATACATATGTATATAATTATGAACACATTACAGGTGTTATTTTTATAATCACCTGAGATTCTAAACTAAATTGCCCCAAAATTAGACCACAGTCTTTGCACAGGGACAGAAAAACTAAGAGAGACATTTAAGAATGGGCCCTACCACCTAACAACCAGTTCTAAAATGGGAATAAAATGAATCCCTCAACAAATGTTGCCATTTGAGGTGGCATTTTTCACCTCTTGATAGTAATAAAAGACAGAAATCCCCACTCCACCCCCAAAAAACCCACCTCAATACAATCCTGTAATTGTTAAAAAAAAATAATGACTTGCAGCATTTGAATGTTATAATGTGCAATATGTCCATAAGAATGAAGTACTACGTTGAAGTCTGACACTCAGGTATAGGTCACATGTTTTAAATATATGGAAAACTTCATAAGTTGTCAAAATTCAAGCAGTCCTCACTTGTACACTCAAAATATCGCTACCTAGATTTAAATATATATATATATATTTCACCTTCTTTCTTTGACACCTGCTCACACAGGTGCTCTGAGCACGAAAAACCTTAATAGTAATCCAGGGCTAGAAAAACAGGAAAAAGATATGAGCCGGAAATAAGTTTTAGTTAAATTATAAAGTACAATTATTCGAAAGACCATTTATAAAATTTGTCCCATGGAAACTGGAGTTTCTAGGTAGAGATGTGGAAGAATTGTTTTCTATGAAGGAGACGGCAGCCAATTAAATTGCCCTCTTCATAAAGAAAATATTTCACTGACAGCCACAGGGTTGATTTGTAGGTTAATTGTTAGAAGCATGACCAGTCGTTAGTTAACATGCTTGGGCACTGAATACGCTAGTCTGTAGTTCGCTTACATCTGAACAACTTGTTCACGTGCAGATTCTAGGAAGTGTTTATTTATTTATTTATTTGAGCAAAAACTACTGTGTACAGAAGCAGTTTTTTTTTTTTTCTTCGTGGGGATTAGGCACCAAACCATTTATATTCTCAATGAGGATGCTGCCCTCCTGCTGCCCTCTCTTGGGGGACCGTAACCCTCAGCACGCGGCTTATCAAATTCCCTAAAGCAATTACAAAGGCACGTCCTCTAAACCACCCGTTCCCCACCCCAAACGAAAATAATGACCTGCCAATCTTTCAAACATTTTAAGACAAAATAAACCACCCTACAGGAAGTAGCGTGACTTCAAAGTAAACAAGTTCAAGATTCCTAGTCTTAACTTTGGCTGGAGGGATTAAGTCTTTCGTCGCCCAAACTCTACCTAGCAGAACAGATACATCATTTGCAAATACTCTTATAGCTTTTTTGGACCTTTCACATTAAAATAAGCATAACTTCTAAGTCAATACCTCTTTTTTGAGGGTGGGGGAGTCTTACATTTAGATAACAATTGTTTCCAGTTATGTGTAAGCAGAAAACACAACACAGTTGGGGAGCCTGCAACTTGAATGTCTTTTTAAAATAAGAAACTGCCTCACCGCCCCCATCCCAATTGTAGGAAGGTTCCAGAAACAGTTTACTGGCCAAGAATAGAAAAGGGGAGTAGGAGAGGAGTGGATCTGCAAGGAAAAAACTATCGCGAGGGGGAAAATCGGCTGCATATAATAAAATGGGGGAGGGGAGGACTTAATGCTCTTGTAGATGTGAGCTCCTAATCCTGCCTCTGGCGTGGAAGTTGGGAAGAGGGGGTTCCTCAACACAGCGCCCTGATGAGCCAAGCCAACGTTCCCGCCTTGGGTTGGTGCATGGTGCACGGACTAAAAACATGAACGCCGAGGACCCTTGCTTCAAGTCAACGAATCTCTGAGCCCCCCTCGAGCACCTGCAGGCCCCCATCATCCTGCAACCAGCCCCTGCCTCGCGACCCCAGATCTCAGAACTCTCGTGAGCCGGTCGTAACTGCGGACCCCAGGAAAGCGGGCGGGCGCTGCCCACGCGCGACCATCGCGCCGGGTAACCCCGGCACCTGGTGCGCCGGTTAAGGCCGGAGAGTTTGCGCAGAAAAGGGTAATCCTGCTAGCCGTACCTGGCCGAGGATTTTCCGGCTGGCGGTTTGGTTTGGGGGATACGGTTTTCCCATTCAATTGAATCAGACCCAGCTGGCAGGTGGGAGAGGAGCGGCCAGCGTCTCTCCACTTCCTCCTCCCGCCCGCGCTCCCTGGCGCGTTTCCACCTGTTTGGGTAAGTCGAGCTGGCGCGCAAGAGGGGCGGCCGGCACTGCGGCGGGGCGCCGGCGAATTTGGGCGCCGGGGCCGAGCAGCCGACGCGCGGAGGCGGAGGGCGAAGGGCGGAGGTCAAGCGGGCTCCGAGCAGGGGTGCGCGGCGCGCCGGGCTGGCCTTTCCGGGCCGCGGCCGGGCGGGGGAGGGGAGCGCCAGCGCCCCGCGCGAGTCCCTCCCGCCCCCCCTCACCAGGCCGGCTCGCTCTTCCCGTCCCGAGCCCGCCGGACTACCACCTGCCCCCGCAGCTCAGTCACCTGTTTCGCTCTGCGCAGCGCCATCGCCGCCCGTGTGGCGGTCGCCGCCAGCTCTCAGGTCCGCCATGGTGCTCCGATGACGCTCCCGGAGAGCCGCTCCGCCCTCTTCCTCGGCTTGGCTCCCGCCGGCCCCCCCGCCTGCCGGGCCCCCGGCCCAGACAGGTGAACGCCGTCAGGGAAGGGCGGAGGAAGGAAGGAGCGAGCGCTCGCGAGCCCGAGGCGGCCTGGGCCCGGCGCGCTAGCGCGCCCCCTCGTGGGCAGGTGCGGCGTGGCAGCCACTCCGACCCACGCGGCTGGGTTTCCGCAACCAGAGAGCGGGCGGAGCCAGGCACCTGGGCCGCGAGCTTCAGGCCCCGGCTGCCCGCACCTCGAGGTCTGGAGGCGGGTCGACGACGCTTGGTGGCGCTAGGAACTGGGACGGTCTGAGGATCAGTCAAAGTGAGGCGAGAGCGTGCGGACGCTCTAACTCGTCTCTGACCTCTGAAGCAGCCAGGTCAATGTTAGTTTCGCCAGGACTGGCGTTCATGGTGACAGCCGCCAAAGAGTATGATGCCACGTGGAAAGCCGAAGTACACGGGCTGGATTCCACACTGCGGTCCGGTCTCCATTCTGCGTTTTAGGACGCCATTGTTGCTGACCTGTCTTTTCACCAGGCTTCTATATCTGATGATCCCCAGGGCATACAGATTAATGAAACTTGTGCCCAGTGATGTAACTTTTCTTATTCTTGATTTCCGGTTAGCAACTGCCTTGCGACTCCTGTCTTGCTCCGGAAGACCAGGAAAAAAAGCAGTAGGCAACAACAGTTTCTTTTTTTTAAAGAAACATTATTAGCTGCGGAGAAACCAATTTCTGCTCTAATAAGCAAAAAAACGTTAAGCAACAAAATGCTGAGAAAGAAAACGTAGCCTGTATAAATGGAAACATAAAGGAACAAAACTGAGGAGCGCTCAGTCCTGCCTCGTTACACAGAGATGTACTCCCACAGGCTCGGTCGGCTGAACACAAACGGCAAGCTCCCGCCAGTTTAAAACCCTTTCAAGGACTTCAGCAGAATCTAGTGGACACCCAAGCGTGCCTGAGAACAGTGTTGGATTTCTCGCTAGGGTGGCAATTCTTACCATCCTTGCATGCACATCCTGCCACTCTGAGCCCAGCAGTGGACTGGTTTTATTTGGTTTACTGGGTCACTGGCTGACTAGGTAGAGGTTTTGCTTAAGGGACACTTGTGCTGTGGTTTGTAGTCATGGATTTTCCCTTAGTGCCATTTCTACAGTGGACTAGACAAACTGATCATTTAGCAATATGATCTTCCTAAATCACATTCAAATAACTCCTATCACACTTCTAATGGATAAAAATAAAACACCAGGTGGGTGGAAGTAGTTTTAGACCTCAGCTTGGGCCCAAGCAAAGATATATTTTCCTACATTGTCACCAGAGTTTAAGACACTTTCCTGTGAACGTCAGAATGACTCCCTTAGCTGAATTTTGAGAGTTGAATTCTCTGGAAGAACCTTGGGAAAAGGAGGGGATTTGTTTTCAAAAGGAGGTGTTTGTTTTCTGCTATACCATTTACTGAAGTAAACCAATGAGTTCTTTCTTTGACTCCCCACCCACCAAAATATTGAAGACTGGTGTTTTTATTTGTATGGGTGTTTGGTTTTTGGTTTTGCATATCCCTTCTCTCATTCTTTTTTTTTTTTTAACATCTTTATTGGAGTATAATTGCTTTACAATGGTGTGTTAGTTTGTGCTTTACAACAAAGTGAATCAGTTATACTCATTCTTTTGATAACTTATGTTTCAGTTTGTCACAAGTTACACAAAAATAAATGCAATAAGAAACACACCAAAATTCTTCACTTGGGCCCTGTACAGACTTTGCATTCCAAACCTCATGCAGTGTCTGTAACAGGGTGGACTGTTGCGTGAATGCAGGAATGGATGACGTCTGTTAAATGTCACACACCACCACGTTGTACTTTCTGTTGTCCTTTACTTAGAACATGGAAGCCATCTGTCCTGAGCTCCCACATCCATCTCACAATCTCACGGAATCATCACGATTCCCTTTCCTGGGGAGGAGCTGAACTTCCTGATGCTACCCACGCCGCTCCTGCCTCCTTTGAAACCTCCTCCCTTCCTCCTCCCTACTCCTCAAGTGCCTCCATTCAAGGCACTCTGCCCCAACAAATACATTTAGGAGTCTTTGATTCACAACACTTCTTCCTTTGACTTCCCACTCTCCCAATCTCTTGTCATACATTTTGCTCACCAAAGGGTATATATGTGTGGACTCCGGTACCATTATCAGCTTATCATCTTTGTTTAACCAGCTGTGGTCTTTCTTACCTGTCTATAAAAACTTTCTAGGTCACAAAATCAAATAACCTGTTATTATTTTTTAATCCATCATTCCCTTAGACTTTCTGCAGCACTCGACCTTGATCATCTTGCTCTTGGCTTACACCACTGGCCTGGTTTTTTTTTCCCTCATTTCTCTGTGGCCAGTTCTTTTGTCTTTTTGTGGACTTAAATTCCTCCTCCTTCTCGACTTGTGCCCAAACTTCCCTCCTCCCCAAATCTTAGGCCATAACCTTTCTGCTCGACTCTGTTTCTCACAGTCCTCATTTACTATTATCTCCATCCAAGTGACTCCTAAATCCAGACTCAGTACTCTTGACCTCAGCCCTGACTTCCACCAATACATTCTCAGTGGTCTCCACGCCTTCTAGCACGATGCCCTGCCATTAATTCAACATGTCTCAGACCAGCACCGCCCCAAACTTGCCTAGTTTTGAATCCTTCTCTCATTCACATAGGCTCAGCGTCTATCCTTTCGTTTTCATTGTGATCACTGCCCAAATCCGTGTTCCCAAATCTTGTCAACTCATTGTTCGAATTCCACCTTCTCAATTCCTATTGCTCTAACTCCTACTAGACCCTCATTCACATCTGAAACAGTCTCTGAACTGCTCTGTTCAATTTCCGTTCCCCCCAATTTACCCCACACAACCTCACCAGGTTAATCTTCTAATACACAGCTACTTTACACACACCTACTCCCTTGCTCAAAAAAACTTGAGTCCCCGTTTCTACATAATTAAATACTAACTTTACTTCCTTCCCTGACCACCCCCCAGTCATATCCTGGGCTCTCTCCTATCCCAGTTTCCACTTTTCATCTCTGTAATTTATATTTCCAGCCAAGTAAGACTTTGAATGAGTTAAAATTTTCGTACGCTTTCACGCAATATAAAAGTTGTTCACTTTCTCTAGAACACCTTGAAAATCTCTTTCTGCCTTTGTTCTTGGAGCTCTCTGCCCAGAGCGACTTCTCCAGTCCTGACTAATTTAATAATTCCTTCCTTCCAAGGCCTCCTCAGTGAAGCCTGTTCCACCTGCCTAGGCTCCCAGCAAGCCTGTCCTCTGCACCTCTCCAGGGCCTTCTGAGCTTGCCACTTGTCCAGCCTTTAATACAGACTAGATGTGATTTGTTACTGCAAATCTGTCTCTTCAATCTGATACGAATTACTTGGTGGCAGGGACTTTGTCTTCTCTTTCCCTATAGGTGTCCGTCAAGTCAGGAGCCATCAAGTATTTGATTTGTTGACAGAGTGCAGATGTCCTTGATGACACACGTGCCTTGCCTGCATTCTGAACTGATGGGCTTCACGTTCTCTCTCTCCTGCTGCTACAGCGCCTCACACAGAGTAAGCATTCCAGTGGGTTCGCAATAATTCCTCACTGTCAGACTGTTTCATGTGATGGCTTGGGAATGAATGAAACAAAATATGCAATGACGGAATTGGGAGAGAGGGGTCAAAATGTGGTTAGAAAGAAACATTGGATCTACTTTTCCCAGCAAATTCCAGTTTTGTTTCTCTAATGAGACTGCCGCCAGCACCCATGCATAACTGTTTTGTTACAAACCATCTTTCTGGGTTCAGCTCTGGACCTTCACTTCTCTGTAAAGCCTTTCTTGACCCCCTCTGGCAGTTAGATTAACTATAGCACTTACTACATGTACTGTTGTTTTATTGTCTTGATTCCACCTCTGACAGTGAGCTTCAGGGCCAAGAACTGTGTCTTCTTCATGCACAGGATGCAGTACCCAGTACATATTTAATAAATACTTTGGAATGAATAATGAGGTAACACTAGCAGGCAGCATGGCAATGTTCACTATCTGCTAAGCGTTGCACTATGCACCTCGCCTGCATTATTTTATTTAAATCTTACCACAATCCCATGTTATTTCCCCCGTTTCAAATGAGGAAACAGGCTTCCCTGGTGGCGCAGTGGTTGGGAGTCCGCCTGCCGATGCAGAGGACGCAGGTTCGTGACCCGGTCCGGGAAGATCCCACGTGCCGCGGAGCGGCTAGGCCCATGAGCCATGGCCGCTGAGCCTGCGCGTCCGGAGCCTGTGCTCCGCAACGGGAGAGGCCACAGCAGTGAGATGCCCACCTAGCACAAAAAAAAAAAAGAGGAAACGGAGACTTGGAGAGGTTAATTAGTTTGCCCAAGGTCACCAGTAAGTGGTAGTTTTGCTCCAGGCCGAAGTACTTAGACTCTTGCTGCACTAAATGAACGATGAATTGTAACCATCTGAGGGCCACCTCAATGGGAAGGGGCTGTCCCTGTATCTCTCCAGGTGGCACTTGGAATTAGGAGGTGGGGCCTGATAGTTTTAAGTTATCTGTAGAGCTTTGTAAAAAGACCTCTGGGCCCTACCCCGAACCAATAACAAAGGTTTCTCTGAGGTGGTAGCATCGATATAGTTTTTAAAGCATCCAGGTCATGATAATGTGAAGCTGGGTTGAGACTCACTGGCCAAGATGGATGCCAAAGTCCTCTTAATGCAAACCTTTCATGAAAATTGGGCCATAATGGAATTGCCTTCTTTTGTGACTAAGACCCAGCATTCTGGAAAAAAAACCCCACAAGAATAAAAAAAAACCCTAGTGATGGTAGTCTGGGAACGTATTATGAACCATGTAGGGATAGTGGAATATTTGCCCATAGATATAGGGTAAGAGGAAGATCCCAAGGGGAGATTATATCATTAAAGAGTCGGCTGAAGATGGGTAGCATGATCCTATATATGGTCTAAAAAAGCACTTTACCATTACACGTGGGGATATGAACTGTGGCTTAATAAAGAAGTTACCCTGTGTTTCAATATGAGTGAAATGATATATCATTTAATTTATACCTCACCTCCTTTGAGATTTCCCCACAGGACACAGGAGGCAACTATCTGTCCTCAGGACTGGGATGTAAGAAAAAGATGCACCTATGTTGTTGCAAGTATCAAATGAGGACATATCGGTGAGAACTTTCCGCATACTCTAATGGAATATACAAAAAAAATATTGTATGCTGATGGGACTTCCCTGGTGGTGCAGCGGGTAAGACTCTGTGCTCCCAATGCAGGGGGCCCAGGTTCGATCCCTGGTCAGGGAACTAGATCCCACACACATGCCACAACTAAGGAGACTGTGAGCCGCAACTAAGGAGCTGGCAAGCCACTAAGGAGCCCTGGAGCCGCAACTAAGGAGCCCACCTGCCACAACTACAACCTAATGCAAACAAATAAATAAATGAATATTTAAAAAAAAAAATATATATATATATAGTATGTTGATTTTTACATAGAAGTAAAGATGCCTCCTGTTTTATCAAAGACTGTTCTACATGGATCAAGTCATGATATAGCTCTGATATTTCTATCTTGCATAATAAACAGGTTCCTCTGTATTTAAGAAATTTGTTTATGTCATTCATCCACCTAGGAGCTTCAGACTTCATCCTATTCACATGGGCAGGCTTATAAAATAAAATACGTATCCAGCTTAAAATAAAAATATTTCCCTCAAATATGAGAACTAAAATTAAGGGAATAGAAAATGCAGTGTTCTCCACTGGGATGCTATTTGCAGCCCCTTTGAAGGGGTACACAATAGTCATTCATGGTAACTTGGGGCCTTGAGAAAAAGACACTGACTTTCTTTTATTCTGTTTTTCCACGTTCTCTCTTTTACCACTCTGTAGCCCTGAGGAATGACTTGGACGTCAGTTGTTCTTTGACTACTTGAAGAGAAGACAGATTCTATTTAACGTTAGAGATGAAGAAACGGTTAGAATTTTGACATAGTAATTATCTAGACTGCCAAAACAAAATACGAATTCTTTAGAATTTATCAAAACAGTATGTTGAGAGTCTTTTTACTTTTTAGAGTAAATATGACACAAGGGGTAGCTTTAGAACAAGCTAATGTTACTAGGATTCAGGCAGGTGCAACTGGTACAGTTCAGTAGTACATAAATGTCTCAAACAAATGTACTCTAGACCGGAAACTTAAGTTACAAAATATAGTCAATATTACAATTAATACAGGTAAGTAAAAACCATTGCTCTCAGATTCTGCACACTTTAAAAAAACCCCATAAACTTTATACAATAATCAAAATCACGCATTTCTACTCAAATTATTAGGGCATGTTACAAACACACATAAGCCTAAAAAGTTATTGTCACATTTTGGTTTTGTTCCAGTGATGCACAGTCACATGACATGTTCTATCCATTTCGTGTGAAATAAACATTTGGCTGAAGTGCTATAGCTGCTGAATTAACAATATTTCCATAAAAATGTTCAGACTAAAATAATCCCAAACACTGCAGTGTTTAGGATTATTTTGAGAGTCCTTACAAAGAGTCCTTATGAATCATAGAAATAGAAGCAGTTAGGAAATTTCAGTGTATTTTGTCTGTTTTGTTTTTTTTTTAACACGAGTAAACAAATACTGGATTTAAAGTGCAGCTTCTTTCTCCTCTCCCTTCGATTCTCCCTCGCCTAGAAGATCAGGTCTGCATTTGTTTTTAGAATCTCCACGGAAAGTTGGAAACAAATTGAGCGACAGTCAGGTCTGTTTGTCGCGAAAGTCAGTGATGGCTTTCCACAGTGTACACAGCATCCCTCCCCTGTTTAAAGACACAAGAACATGGTGAAGAGATCACTTCATTTGAAACAGTGCCCTTGAAATATGAAAGTGACTCCTTAGCTTTCAGTGGCTCTTATCAGAACATGAAGATCCCAAAGTCTTATCACTCATTATGTATTCATTTTGTGTAGATTTTCTCCTCATCCCTCCATGCCTTTCCTTTCCACTCCCACAGACTACCAGGGCCCAAAGCATCATTTTAGACTTTCTGCACTTTTGAAATGTGTCTTTCTAGAGGTGGGTCAGAGTACTAGTTATGTATGTGCTTGGCCTGATGGAAAAAAAAAATTATTATAAGAACTGTATCAGATTATAGCAGGTATTTGGATGGCAAATCAGTACCTCATTCTGATATTTCTATTAAGCATGACACAATCATGAACCAAATTAGAGCATTTGTTTATGGCAGCTTTAGAATATCTGTATGGTCTTAATCTGATGTGTTATCAAGAAAAGTCTTCCAGCTGACTTTGCATTTACTGATATAGACACATTGCTTATTAGAGCTCCCAATAATAGCCTGCTACAACTAACTCAGGTTTCTTAGAGCAGCTGAGAACTGGAGAGCTTTACCCAGGACTGTAGAGCTAGTTAGAGCTAGGCAGCGACCCAGGATGGAAGGGACCCAGGCTTCTTGATCTCAGCCCAGTGCTCTTTCCATCATGATGAGACTGAACAGAAAGAAAAGTGGTACCTTAGTCTCAGGCATTTTAAATCGTCACGTGTAACATAGTAGAGAACATCTGCTAGTGAATAATCCTCAGCCAAAAACTGTGGAGAAAGTAAAATATGTACAAAAGTAAGATGTGTTATGTACTTTCAATAAGTAGCAAACTATCCATAATGTAAACATTGGCAATAATGAAAAAAAAATCTAAAAGGAAATCCACTAAAGACACAATCTTCTGGAGTTGCTGGAAAACAGTTCCCCCTATTACAAAGAAATACATCCATATGTCTTCCAGGAGCATAAAGATTACAAGCATCACAGAATTTCTGATTGGTCTTCTGATGAATAGATAAGACTTGCTTGTAATTACACCTGCTGCTTATAAGATAATTTTTTTTTTTTTGCGGTATGCGGGCCTCTCACTGTTGTGGCCTCTCCCGTTGCGGAGCACAGGCTCCGGACGCACAGGCCCAGCGGCCATGGCTCACGGGCTCAGTCGCTCCGCGGCATGTGGGACCTTCCCGGACCAGGGCACGAACCCGTGTCTCCTGCATCGGCAGGCGGATTCTCAACCACTGCGCCACCAGGGAAGCCCTAAGATAATGTTTTTATTTAGGGTTTACTGCTTTGTAGCTTTGTTTTTCTCCAGTGGAATAAAAAGTGTTGCTTACACTTAATTTCTGATAAAAGGTACTTTCCAATACTTACTACAAAATCAGAGTCCTGAATTTACGTGAAGCTTTTAATTCTAAATCTTTTAAGAAGGACAGTGATTTAGTGGATCGTCAATTACTACTCCTTAATTTTGATTTGAACCTAAGTTAGAGGGAAAAATATTTTGATGAACTTGATTGGATACATTATTTCCCACAGGCAAGACAGTCCCTTAACTTTATTTAATTTGTTATGCAGATTTCTAAGGAGACCCTAAATTTTATTTAGTGGTCCAATAAATTATCAAGTCAAGAGAAATACATCTTTATTCTTAGTTGTTTAAAAAATGTAAATATAAAACTGAAATCAATGTAATATTGTACTGAGGCCCTTTCTATAAAATCATAAAAATATAACCTCTTACTATGTATATATGTGTGTACATATTATGTAATCTTAAAACATAAAGAAATGCTATTCATGCTGACTACAAAAGCTCCCTATAGGTAGCAGAGATGAATTAGGTTCTTATAGACATAATATAGTTTATATAGAAAGTGTCTGTTTCTGCTAAAAGTTCAGGAACTAGTCTAGTTTATTAAGTAGCAATAAATAGCTGCTGCCCAGTGGAGTCTAAGAATGTCACAAGAGAATTAAAAAGTTAACAAACAAGAGAAAGAATTAGAAACAGAAGAACTTTTTTCTTTCAGCTCTGTCTTGATTTTTCCTACTCTTTATTTTCAACGCAAAAACATAAAAATCCTTAGGAGTTCTGGACCACAGAGCTTTCACCTGCCTCTGCACATTCGGCACCTCTACCCCAAATAGTTTACCCTTCTCATCTGCCCCCCTCCCCAGAACATCCACACAGATAGTGTATTCCTACATACTCCTTTAGACTTCAGCTCACTGGTCATCTCAGAAAACCTTCCCCAGCTTCTCCCTCCCTCTGTCTCGTAACACTTGATAACCTTTCCTTCACAGAATTGACCAGGACATAATTACACTTGTATCTATGGGATTATTTGATCATCATCTGCCTACCCTGGTCTGTGAGGGCAGGGTTGGGTCTGCATTTCTCACCAGTGTACCCCCTGTGCCTAGCACATAGTAGGCACTCAACATTATGCAACAAAGTGAAAGAATGCTTGTCCCACAGAATGTTTTCTTTACCCGACTTATAGTGTCTTCATCAGCTCCATTTTCTCTCAGCCATTCAGTAAGTTCAGAATCTTCAGTATTTGTGCCAGGAGAATTCAGGTGACACACAGGCAACCCAGGAATATCTAGAACAGCATTGAGAGGAGGGAAGGACGTTCTTAGCTTCAGCTAACAGAGGTCATCTGAGACCCTCCTGGTCAACATTCATTGATATTTTAAAAGATTTTTCTCTATCAGAGTATAATTAATAGAAACCATTGAGATTGGTAGTCTACATGATAATATAAATAAAACTCTTTAACACTGCTTAATATACTAGTAAATGGAGAGTCAGTAACAATAATTAATGATACTCCCACCTAATAGTTTCATATCAATTTTATAGCTTCTTAGAATAAAATGGTACACCAAAATTGTACTGTGTTTTTCATGCAACAAAGATGAGCATAATTAGCAGAGAGCCATATAATTATAATAATCTCTTTTTCTACTATTTGCAATAATATGGAAGGACCATATATCTGAACAAAAAAATATGAACTTTATTTTCCTCTAAACAGGCTAAATAAGATTGTCTAAAAATTATCTTTCATACCCAATTTCTCACAGAATAGATTTCTTCCAAGTTCCATCTAACTTTTTACAAAAATTGAGATAAAATTGACATATAACATTGTATTAGTTTAAGGTGTATCCAATTTATGACTTTTTATTACTGTATCTTGATTCTGTTTAAGCCTTGTCAAGTTATAAGGGGGGTGGGAACACTAGAAAACACGGAATACAAATGCAAAATGACAAAAAATATTATTTTATTCTAGTAATTTCATTGTGAAATCTTAAAAAGAAATAAGGACAAAAAAATGGAGAGCCCTACTTACTTCAATAATACATTATCTCAGGAAACGGTGATTATGAATCACCTTATTTTTACTGCACTTATAAGAAATGATAGCTTGCTACAATTAAGAACCGGATTTTTTTAAGGCAACTTCTGCCTGTAGTTGTGGTACAAGTGACAGATGCTGATTAAGCCATGACATAAAGCTACCTGTTGGCTTTCTAGCTCTTTGTGGCAGCCTGGTTGAACAGTAGTATTACTTTAAAATTTTCTGCTATTCACCTATTGGTTGGGACTTAAGCTTCAGGTGTTTAATTTCTTGGTCTTTTTCTTCAATAGCTTGATGAAGGAGTGCTTGTAATTCTTTCTCTTTCTGAACCAATTCTTCCAGTAATCTGCGGAAGGAAATTATATTGGTTGACAGGATAATAAAGCTAGAGCAGCCACAGAGAGATCTTCTAGACAAGGGCTTCTCAAGCTGTTACGAACACAGACGCCGCTGGGATTTTATTAAAATGCAGATTCTGATCCAGCAGCCTGGGGCTGGGGAGCGTTAGGGGAGGGACCTCTGAGCTTCTGCATTTCTAATGAGCTCCTGGCTGACACTCCTGTCGTTGGTCCACAGACCCCCAAGTTGAGCAGCAAAGGTCTAGAAGGCTTGTTTCCAGACAAGATTTTAAAACTTCCATCCCCAGGACTTCCCTGGTGGCGCAGTGGTTGAGAGTCCGCCTGCCGATGCAGGGGACGCGGGTTCGTGCCCCGGTCCGGGAGGATCCCACGTGCCGCGGAGCGGCTGGGCCCGTGAGCCATGGTCGCTGAGCCTGCGCGTCCGGAGCCTGTGCTCCGCAACGGGAGAGGCCGCAACAATGAGAGCCCCGCGTACCGCAAAAAAAAAAAAAAATTCCATCCCCAGTTGTCTGCCAGACTCTTCAGAGATGTTGTCCTGTTTCTTTTTATGACCATAAATGGCAAAAAAGGTTATATATGATATTAACAGACCTATATTTTGCATGTATGGCCCCTCATCAAAAACAGTTGGTCAGGGGGCTTCCCTGGTGGTGCAGTGATTGAGAGTCCGCCTGCCGATGTAGGGGACGCCGGTTCGTGCCCCGGCCCGGGAAGATCCCACGTGCCGCGGAGCGGCTGGGCCCGTGAGCCATGGCCGCTGAGCCTGCGCGTCCGGAGCCTGTGCTCAGCAACGGGAGAGGCCACAGCGGTGAGAGACCCGCGTACCGCAAAAAAAAAAAAAAAAAAAAAAAAAAAAAAAAAAAAAAACAGTTGGTCAATATGGGTAATACAATAGGCAATGCAAAGCAGAAAGGCAGATACTTTTTCTAAACTATGAAAATTTGAGAAGTAACTATAGGTGAGGTCACCTATAGTACCTGGCATATAAGAAATCCTCAGTAAATGTTAATGGTGGTTGCTTCGGTTGTGGTTGTTACTGTTATTTCTCTCCTTCTAAGGGGAGCAGTGAAGAGGGTAAAAGGATAGCTGTGTTCCTGGTACATTCAGTTCCTAGCTGGCACCTGATGCATTCTCCAAAGAAACAAGGAGAAATATTATTACACATAGTTCTTACCCAGGAAAGGTTCACTATACACCTGAGAGCCAAGTGGTAACGCACTCACCATTCCCAGCACAGTTTTCTGGGAAAACATTCCAGGTTGTGAGGAGAGATGTCCTGATTTTTTCGAAAACTATCTTCGAGTAACTTGGATTCAGAATTATAATAATTTAAGATACATAATTATTTATAAGATCATCAAGGTACATTGTTGCATGCCCTATAGCTCTTAGCAAGCTGTATTTATTTTACTTTCTGAGTATTGACAGATTTAACTGAGGACCAGATTCCATTCCAAAAGTTTGTTTCTACTTCAGCTGACATGGTCTGAAGGCAGCCCAGCCCCACAGAAGACAGCCCTGGGCTTGTATCCTGGTTCAGCCACCCACTTCCTGTGTTAACCTTGACAAATGACTTAACGCCTCTGGCCTTCGGTTTTCTCATTTGTAAAAAGGAAAAGTAGAACTTCCTGAAAGGATAACTGTGAACACTAAATGAGACAGTATAGGTAAAGTGCCAAGCACAGTGCCTGGCCTTTAAGAAGGGCTGTTCTGTTCCCTGCTGAGGCCTCAGGCCCCGGAAAAGAGGCCAGCCAGGGCTTAATAGGGTTTGTTTCCCTGACCCCCCCAGGCTCCACCCCTTTTCCACACAACAGAGACACGTGAGGCCATTAGGTACGAGAAAGGGTCACAGTAGAGTAGGTAGCAGAGGTGAGACAAAAGGAAAACGCAATGAGAGGCAGACAGAGAAAGTGGTTCCAGGAAGACAGCTTGTTTAAAGACAACTGCACAACTGCAGAGCAAACAGTGCACAATTAGGTGGATTAAGCAGTAGGAACTGAAAGCAAGAGGGAAGCAGAGGATTAAGGGAGACTTTTATCTACTCTAATACGAATGATATTCAAAGCAATGGATAGCAAGCTCATTATGAATTTTTTTAAGTTGGCAATTTTTTGGTCTGGTATATATTTTTGTCTTTCTTGCTAATTTACATGTATGGAATAGTGACAGCATATTCTTATTGTTTTTCTCAAAGAACACAAGTGAAATTTTCTAGAATTTAACCCATGTTTACCCAGACTATATATTTCCTTTTTATCTTAAAAGCCAGAACTTAACATTGGAAGCAAAGCATTGACAGGCCACCTCATTTGTCTCAAATCCAGCTCTCAAAATTATTTATTTTAAGGGCATATCCATCCAGTCCATCAGTTTTATTTTTACTTTGTCTTCAGTTAGTAGGGAAATCCTTTGAAGCCAAGGCAAATGACTGCCTCTCTGTTCCAGAGAAGTTTTGGCAAGGATCGGCCATGAGATCAATTTTTTTAACTCAGATGGGTGCGGGTGAGGAGCTGGGTTGGTGGGTAATTCCAGAATTGCAGGAAAGAGCAATTAGATAACCAGTCAGCTCCTCCTGAGTTAGATTTTAACTACCTCTGCAGTACTGTCCCAACTCCTTGTGTGAAGCAAATTATTGTCAGAACATTTTCTGTAAGCATATACTTTAAGTAATGCATACATTCTAAAGCTATTTTGTTATTTTCTGCCATTTAGTATTATTGATGAGCCAATCATCAAGAGCTGGATAAACGTGATGTATCTTTATCAGTGACTATCCTAAATATAAGCTTAAGATTTCTAGCCCGAGGGTTTACAAGCTTTCCTAAAAACACACTAACATTTCCTCAATTTATTTTGCAATATACGTACATCTATATAGCAAGGAATATTCCACTGAAAACTACAAGGACTAATATAGACATGACCAGCCCCTTATCAGCACTTGGACAGAAGAAGCTGGCCTTTCTTTAAATCCTAAGTAAAGTGAATGTTGTACCTGGTCTCACTTTTCTGGGGCTGATGGAGGAGCTGTGGGAGATCTTACTAGAAAAAGAAAAAAGGAGGCCAACAACCATATAGATTTCACAGATACATGTGTAAATACACAGAGAAAAAACAAATGAGGGGGCCCTTGTAGGAAGTGTTAACAACATACTCATGTAGTAAAGAAATGTGGTCAGTCTTGCGGGCAGACATGGGAAGCAAGCCCTCAGCTAGCTTAGAAGCTCAGAAAAGAGATGTGAAGACCTGAAGAAAGCAGCTGGAGAAAGGCAGCCCCCAGGGACTACAGATGGATCAAGCCTGGTGGACAGATGGCGGGGACGGGGTGTAAGTCAGGGTAACGTAAATGGACTGAGGAGAGAAGGAAAAGACTGCACTCAGGAGAGACACATTCTAGTGACATAAGCCAGGATACGTAGACAGAAGGTTCAGGGGCCAGAGGAGCAAATGCACCAGCTCGCTGGTAAATAAAGTCGCTCTACTGTCTGGAAGGCATGGGCAGAGCAGGGCTGGGTGGCTGGACCCAAACAGTTATGAGTGCACTTTCCTCCTCCAAGGATCAGAGAAGGGTATGAAAAAACAACTCCAGGACCGAGCAACAGACAGTAAACTGAAGAGAAGTGACTGAAGTCGACAGCTACTATAATGGACGGAGCGTCCTAATGGGACTATTACTTGAGAAGAGCAGGAAAAGAGGGACACGAAGACTTTGATGAAGTCAGAAAAGGCTCCCGTTCTTTTCCACTAAGTAAGAGAGATGAGAAGTAAAGAGCTGGGTTTCAGAGAACAAGACTGGGATAAGGAAGTTAGAAAGCCACTTTCCCTTTATTCAGAAAGATTTCTGTATGTAAATCATAGAGGAGATGTATGGATTTACTTAATCATGCAACTAAAATTCATGTTTCTAAACATAGGATGAGGTTTGTACTACTCATACAAGCTTGGTATTCAAGCTTATCAAAAACCTGAACTTATGACTAAAAATAACATGGTTTTATCTCCCTGGTGAACAACTCAGATTTTCAACTAAGGTTGCTAAATATTTGAACAACATTTATTGATTCACTCCAAAAAAAAAAAGTTTTCCCTGTCAAAACCCAAAGTCATAAAGTCAGTTGCCCACATGTCAACTGTAACCAGCACAGGAAGCTATAAATCATAAAGATTCAGACCTTGAACTGTGCCAACATCTGTGAAGAACAGGAAATATTTACTGTTCACTTAATAACCTGATCATGTGGGTTCTGTGTTATCAAACTCTCAAAGAAAAATTAAAGTCCAGATATGACACAGCATAATAAAAATAAAGTAGAATCACAAATGTGGTCAACAGATCATCCTTTCAAGGTTCTAAAATGAAAAGCTTTTGAAGCATTAATTTTATCTCCTCAAGAACAGAGAGCTCTTCCTCTCCTGAAAGAACCTGATATTCCAAATCACAGGCTCTCAAGAACAGACTCTCTGCCTGTCTTTCAGCTATCTGTTGGATGGTACACACTGCTCTGAGTCTGCATCCCAGAGAGTCTATGAGGTTACAACTAAGTTACACTGAAAACCTCAGTGCACTTGGAGATAAAGCAGTGATCAAAGAAGAGCTGCTGAAGGACTGAACTGGTAGAAGCAGAAAACGTATTTGACTAAAGAGACTAATAAATCTCTCGTTTTAATGAATAAAGCATTAAATCAAGTTTATATGAATGGGATAAAGGAATAATATTTTGTATATTCTGCGGACCAATCTTTAAAGCAGACCCCAAACACATCCACTTATATAAAAGTAAGAAAAAAGAAACCCACCCATGTCAGAATAGGACTTACCTATTTGTTTCTATTTTCATCCTTCCAAGCTGTACATTCAGCGACCGGTGGGCACTCTGGGAGTCATGGGATACAGTAGAGCTGAGTGTGCTCACCCCTGAGGTGGCCACAGCATCTTCAAGGACCACATGAGGTCTTCGGACAGTTTGATTTGAAGGCTGTTCTTCATGGTCATCTTCTGCATCCAAGTCTTCTTGATCGGCGGTATCACTCTCAGATGCAAGGCTAAAATGTGGCCTCAGTTCTGTTAAGCATATGATCAACAACACTGTTAATGAAGTAAGAATGATTGCCTTAATTTCTTAAGACACGAATGTCATCTCCCCTGCTATGAGGAAGAGATGTATTCCCAACTGCTTTTCCAAAAGTGATGATGGATTTCTGCACATTACTTCAGATTTGTTTTTCCAGTGAATTTGCAAAATTCACAAGATGTATAAACTCAGAATGATCTAATTCAAACAGAAGAGAAACTTCCACACTGCGCATAAGGTATGTGGGAAATATGTTAAAATCAGACAGCAATTATGTAAAAACCTGTTAAGAATATAAAAATTTGTTTACACAACTAAAATTCATATTTTCAATTATATAATATCTGGCAACTATTAACTCACTTAGAAATGAGGACATTGAGATAGAGAGAGATTGTATAAACAAAAGTAAGAACACAGAATGCTTTTTGCTTGTAACATTCAAAATGTAAGGCGGGGGGCGTGTACTGAAAATGCCACACAATGCTTATATTCACTCTAGAAGACTGTCTGCTTTTGACTATTGGGTTAATTTTTGGTGTGTGTCCTACCCTAACCTGCTGACTAACCACTGAAATCTAAAGTGTAAAAGTCACAAGTCTCCAGCTTAAAAACACTATATGACGAGTTCACCTGCATGTCACTTCAGAACTGGGATGATACCTTCCCATGGGAAAAACTATTATAAATTGTGACTGGGTTCTCAAAATGGCCCCCCGAAAGGAATTACATTCATAATTTAAGTGAAATCAGGGTAGCAGAAATACTAGGTCTTGGTTCCATATGCTATGACACATGGAACTTTTTTTTTTTTGAATGAAAGATTCTTTAAATTCTATAGTCCTTTACAACTTTCAAAAGTTTCACACACATGATTTTATATAATCCCATAATAACCCTTATTTTCCCTCTACCCTCGTATTGCCCCTCCCCACTTCCCTCTCCCCACTGGTAAACACTTGTTTGTTCTCTGTATCAGTGAGTCTGCTTCTTTTTTGTTTTATTCACTAGTTTGTTGTCTTTTGTAGATTCCACATATAAGTGATAATCAGATTTGTGGAAATTTTGTACTTGTCTTTCTCTGTCTGACTTATTTCACTTAGCATAATGCCCTCCAAGTCCATCCACGTTGCTGAAAATGGCAAATTATCATTCTTTTGTATGGCTGAGTAGTATTATACACACACACACACACACACACACACACACACACACACACACACACACATCTTCTTTAGCCATTCATCTGTTGATACCTTGGCAGTTGTAAATAACGCTGCTATGAACATTGGGATATATGTATCTTTTCAAATTACTGCTTTTGTTTCTTTTGGATATATCCCCAGGAGTGGAATTACTGGGTCATATGGTAGGTCAGTTTTTAGTTTTTTTCAGAAACATCCATACTGTTCTCCACAGTGGCTGCACCCATTTACATTCCCACCAACAGTGTAGGAGGGTTCCCTTTTCTGCACCTCCTCGCCAACATTTGTTATTTATGTTCTTTTTAATGACAGCCATTCTGACAGGTCTGAGGTGATGTCTCATTGTGGGGCACCTGGAACTTTCATTAGATCACAGAACCCACCGGGAATCTGATGAAAGTCAATGGAGATTCTCCCCAGAAGAGAAGCACATTCAAACAGCATTTTCCCTGGATTTCCTGAGGGCTCACTGACTCCCTGAAGCCTGTTCCGAGGGTCTGTGAACCACAGGTTAAGAGCCCCTGTGCTGGGGGAGGGCTCTTAAGTGGGAGTGATGCAAGACCCCTCCCACCACTCCAATATAGCCGTATGGCAACCAAAGGGCCTACCCATAGCCAAATCCTCCAGGTAACTTTTCTTTCTTTGCCTTACTGACCTGTGTATGGTATTCTCCTTTAAACCTCTGGCTGCTGCTTCTCTTTGTCAGAGCCTTTTTGTCTACTACCTGCCCCTTAAAAGCTGGAACCTGAATTCCATTCTTCAGTTTTATGTTTCTACTTACTCTCCATGGATGAGCTCATTAAAATCTATGAAGAGTAAGTACATGTGATGTGTGGACGACAATCTAGCCCTGATTCTGTTACATCCAATACCTCTAAATATTCCTGTGCAGGAATTCAACAATCTAAACAAGAACTCATCTTTTGCTCATAACAAAACCAGAGTGCCCTTTTTAGGGCCAGGTTTATGTAGTCCTGACTTCCTTTACCAATCTTCGTTTATTTTCAATTTTTTTTTTATCGTGGTGAAACAATGCATGACATAAAATGTACCATTTTAACCATTTCTAAGGGTACAGTTTAGTAGTGTTAAGTATGTTCACATTATTTTTCAACTAATCTCCAGAACTTCGTCATCTTGCAAAACTGAAACTCTATACTCATTCAACAATTCTGCATTCTCCCCTCCCTCCTGTGCTCGGCAACCACCTTTCTACTTTCTGTGTCTATGAATTTGACTGCTATTGATACCTCATGAAAGTGGAATCATGCAGTATTTGTCTTTTTGTGACTGGCTTATTTCACTTAGCATATGTCTTTAAGGTTTATGCATGTTGTAACATGTGTCAGAATTTCCTTCCTTTTCAAGGCTGAATAATATTCCATTGTATGGATATACCACGTTTTGTTTATCCATTCATCTATCATTGGACACTTGTGTTGCTTCTACCTCTTGGCTATTGTGAATAATGCTGCTATGGACTTGGGTGTGCAAATATCTCTTTGAGATCCTGCTTTCAATTTTTCTGAATATATACCCAGAAGAGGAATTGCTGGAACATATGTTAGTTCTATTTTTAATTTCTTGAGGAGCCACTACACTGTTTTCCATAGCGGCTGCACCATTTTACAGCCTCACCAATATTGCACAAAGGTTCTAATTTCTCCACATCCTCACCCTTTATCTCTTAAGGTTAACCAAACTCCACCTCTACACTGCTTTTTTTTTTTTTGCATTATCTCCTTTCTCCTTCCAAAATTCTATTTCCTAGATCATCTATAGTAGGTGTGACTCAAAATCAGGTGTTTAAGTTTTGTAAGCCTGGCACCTGGTATGGGGGTAAGACATATTAGTCTCTCAAAAAATGTTGGCAGAATGGAAGTCAACCTACTAGGATTATTTGTATTTATAAGGGAACAAAACAGTTAAAAAAAATCTTACTTTAAAAATAATTTAAGAGAGTTCAATTCTATATTAAATTAGAGCAAGAGTAGGCCTTTTAAATTTTCTAAATTTTTTCTCATGGTCTCTAAACTGAAATTTTCAAAACAGTTTGAAAGCTTTATTATCCTTCTGAATATAATCTCACTTTGGGGGAAGGAAAATTTCTGATATTTATTATTACATTTAAATGTTCCCTTACATTCCCCTAACTCTGTACACTTTAAATTATCATCTATTATAATTTTACTTATGTGCAAGTGACTAAAAATTTTTCTCAATAATTAGAAAAAAATAGAAAATTGTAGGGACTTTCCTGGTGGTGCAGTGGTTAAGAATCCGCCTGCCAATGCAAGGGACATGGGTTCAATTCCTGGTCTGGGAAGATCCCATGTGCCACAGGCAACTAAGCCTGTGTGCCACAACTACTGAGCCTGGGCTCTAGAGCCTGCAAGCCACAACTACTGAGCCCGTGTGCCACAAGTACTGAAGGCCTGCGCACCTAGAGCCCGTGCTCTGCAACAAGAGAAGCCACTGCAATGAGAAACCCACACACCGCAACAAAGAGTAGTCCCTGCTCGCCACAACTAGAGAAAGCACGCACACAGCAACGAAGACCCAATGCAGCCAAATAAATAAATAAATAAATTTATTTAAAAAAAAATTATAAGTGAATGCAATACTTTGTTATTTTGGTCTTTCAATGGTGGCTCCCTGAGAACACATCATCGAATAGACATTGTAAAACATGCAAATGAGACAGAGCATCTGGTCTTTGTCCTCAAAAAGATAACAACCTAAAGGAGAACTAGGGCAAATATACAGAAGAGTCATAAAAGCATGTACAAAGATAACATGTGTCAGCCAAGTGTCAGGAGAAAGGCAGGGACTCAGGGGACCCTGGAATGAGTGGACGGCATTTAAGGCCATGTGTGGGAAATTAGAGCGGGTGCATATTTCCAAAACAGCAAGACAGGATCAAACAACGATATTATTCCCACCTCCCTACCCTCCCACTCCACCCCAACCGGTTAATTCCCCAGAGGAAAATAACTAGAACAAGCTTCTTTAACACAAGGTATTTCTGATGCCAATTAGGATCACAATACTTGTCAGAACGACGTATGATCCTTGCATCAAGCACTGCATATAGTTTACAATGCTGGTCATTTTACATTAATGTGGACATGGGGCACATGACTGATTCAGCTTCACAACTGGTAGTAATACCAAGTGCTCTAGCAGTTTAAACAATTAGAGTTTCTATGAGAAGTATGCCTACATTGTCGATTCCCTCTACCTTAGCACTGCCAGCAAGATCTCACGCTCAGCATTTCTCCATCTCGTCACCCACAGCCAGACTGTACTTGAGGAGTAACAACAGATACTTAATGTTGCCAGTAAGCGACAGGCTGATCCTTGATGACAAGTGGGAAAACAGCCAGAGGAAAAAAAACTGTTAAGGGGCCTTGCACTATACTCTCTGTTCTGTGTGCTCTTTTTCAGAAGAAAGAAGATTGAACACTTTTTTATTTTTTACCTTTCATTGTGAAATAGTCTTAGGATAACAGAAAAGTTGCAAAAACAGTACAGAGAGTTCCTGTATAGCCTTTAGCAGCTTGCCCTAAACTTAACATCTTACACAACTTTGGCACTATTAACAAAACCAGGAAGTTAACATGGATACAATAGTATTAACTAATCTATAGACCTTATTTGAATTGCACTGGTTTTCCCAAGAATGTTCTTTTTCTGACCGGGGATCCCACACTGCATTTAGTTGTCATGTTTCTTAGTCTCTGCCAATCTGTGACAGTACCCTAGTATTTTTTTCTTTCTAATAAATTTATTTATTTATTTTTGGCTGCGTTGGGTCTTCGTTGCTACGTGCAGGCTTTCTCTAGTTGCGGTGAGCGGGGCTACTCTTCATCATGGTGTGTGGGCTTCTCAGTGCAGTGGCTTCTCCTGTTGCAGAGCACAGGTTCTAGGTGCACAGGCTTCAGGAGTTGTGGTACGTGGGCTCAGTAGTTCTGGCACGGGGGCTCCAGAGAGCAGGCTCACTAGTTGTGGCACACGGGCTTAGTTGCTCCGCGGCATGTGGGATCTTCCCGGACCAGGACTCAAACCCGTGTCCCCTGCTTTGGCAGGCGGATTCTTAATCACTGTGCCACCAGGGAAGTCCTAACCCTAGTATTTCTTTATCCCCCATAACCTCCTTACTTTTGAGGAGTACTGGTCAGGTTTTTTTGTACTGTGTCTCATTTTTAGTTCACTTATGCCTTGTCATGATGAGGTTGTGGCTCTGCATTTTGGACAACAATACCACAAAGGTGATGTTGTGCCCTTCTCAGTGCATCATTTCAAGAGGTACATAATGCTGATGTGTCTTATTATGAATGATGCTTACCTTGATCTTTTGATAAAGGGGGTGTCACTGTTTTCTCTTTGTAATTAGTAGATATCTTGTGGGGGGATTCCCCAAGACCATTCAAATATCCTGTTTCTCAGCACACTTTTGCCTACTGATCTTAGCAGCCATTGATGGTTCTTGCTTGCAATAATTATTACTGTGATGTTTGCCTAATGGTGATTTTCTATTTCCCTCATTCCTTCTACATTTATTAACTGAAATTCTACTAAAAAATTTTCTCCTCCATATAGTTACTTATTTAATTACTTATATCAGTATTGACTCATGGATATTTAGTTTATTCTATGGGCTATAATCCAATACTATTATTCTTTTATTTTAATTTTTGCTTAATTTGTTCTGGCTTAAACTTTGGGGAACTCCTTCAAGCTGTCTCCAGTGTCCTTTGAATAAGCTTCCATCCCTTGGGGGCACTTCATTACTTTCTGCCATCACAGTATGTTCCAAGTTTATCTTGTATTTCCTCTGCCCTAGGCCTGGAAATCAACCATTTCTCCAAGGAACTCTGATTCCTTTCATTAGAGAATGGTGTTTAGAAACCAAGATCTGGGCTTCCCTGGTGGCGCAGTGGTTGAGAATCCGCCTGCCAATGCAGGGGACACGGGTTCGTGCCCCGGTCTGGGAAGATC